>NC_092333.1:44460500-45155000 GCF_046630445.1 Rutidosis leptorrhynchoides
CTTGTTACGGGTACGTTTCTTATTGACAATAAATCTTCTTATGTTTTATTTGATTCGGGTGCGGATAGAAGCTATATGAGTAGAGATTTTTGTGCTAAATTAAGCTGTCCATTGATGTAGTGACCCGAACTTTTCCATGTTTATATATATTAATTGAGATTGATGTTTACATGATTAAATGTTTCCAACATGTTAAGCAATCAAACTTGTTAAGACTTGATTAATTGAAATAGGTTTCATATAGACAATTGACCACCCAAGTTGACCGGTGATTCACGAACGTTAAAACTTGTAAAAAAACTATATGATGACATATATATGGTTATATATATAGTTAACATGATATTATGATAAGTAAACATATCATTAATTATATTAACAATGAACTACATATGTAAAAAAAAGACTACTAACTTAATGATTTTGAAACGAGACATATATGTAACGTTTATCGTTGTAACGACATTTAATGTATATATATCATATTAAGAGATATTCGTACATCATAATATCATGATAATATAATAATTTAAAATCTCTTTTGTTATTATAAACATTGGGTTAACAACATTTAACAAGATCGTTAACCTAAAGGTTTCAAAACAACACTTACATGTAACGACTAACGATGACTTAACGACTCAGTTAAAATGTATATACATGTAGTGTTTTAATATGTATTTATACACTTTTGAAAGACTTCAATACACTTATCAAAATACTTCTACTTAACAAAAATGCTTACAATTACATTCTCGTTCAGTTTCATCAACAATTCTACTCGTATGCACCCGTATTCGTACTCGTACAATACACAGCTTTTAGATGTATGTACTATTGGTATATACACTCCAATGATCAGCTATTAGCAGCCCATGTGAGTCACCTAACACATGTGGGAACCATCATTTGGCAACTAGCATGAAATATCTCATAAGATTACAAAAATATGAGTAATCATTCATGACTTATTTACATGAAAACAAAATTACATATCCTTTATATCTAATCCATACACCAACGACCAAAAACACCTACAAACACTTTCATTCTTCAATTTTCTTCATCTAATTGAACTCTCTCAAGTTCTATCTTCAAGTTCTAAGTGTTCTTCATAAATTCCAAAAGTTCTAGTTTCATAAAATCAAGAATACTTTCAAGTTTGCTAGCTCACTTCCAATCTTGTAAGGTGATCATCCAACCTCAAGAAATCTTTGTTTCTTACAGTAGGTTATCATTCTAATACAAGGTAATAATCATATTCAAACTTTGGTTCAATTTCTATAACTATAACAATCTTATTTCAAGTGATGATCTTACTTGAACTTGTTTTCGTGTCATGATTTTGCTTCAAGAACTTTGAGCCATCCAAGGATCCATTGAAGCTAGATCCATTTTTCTCTTTTCCAGTAGGTTCATCCAAGGAACTTAAGGTAGTAATGATGTTCATAACATCATTCGATTCATACATATAAAGCTATCTTATTCGAAGGTTTAAACTTGTAATCACTAGAACATAGTTTAGTTAATTCTAAACTTGTTCGCAAACAAAAGTTAATCCTTCTAACTTGACTTTTAAAATCAACTAAACACATGTTCTATATCTATATGATATGCTAACTTAATGATTTAAAACCTGGAAACACGAAAAACACCGTAAAACCGGATTTACGCCGTCGTAGTAACACCGCGGGCTGTTTTGGGTTAGTTAATTAAAAACTATGATAAACTTTGATTTAAAAGTTGTTATTCTGAGAAAATGATTTTTATTATGAACATGAAACTATATCCAAAAATTATGGTTAAACTCAAAGTGGAAGTATGTTTTCTAAAATGGTCATCTAGACGTCGTTCTTTCGACTGAAATGACTACCTTTACAAAAATGACTTGTAACTTATTTTTCCGACTAGAAACCTATACTTTTTTTGTTTAGATTCATAAAATAGAGTTCAATATGAAACCATAGCAATTTGATTCACTCAAAACGGATTTAAAATGAAGAAGTTATGGGTAAAACAAGATTGGATAATTTTTCTCATTTTAGCTACGTGAAAATTGGTAACAAATCTATTCCAACCATAACTTAATCAACTTGTATTATATATTATGTAATCTTGAGATACCATAGACACGTATACAATGTTTCGACCTATCATGTCGACACATCTATATATATTTCGGAACAACCATAGACACTCTATATGTGAATGTTGGAGTTAGCTATACAGGGTTGAGGTTGATTCCAAAATATATATAGTTTGAGTTGTGATCAATACTGAGATACGTATACACTGGGTCGTGGATTGATTCAAGATAATATTTATCGATTTATTTCTGTACATCTAACTGTGGACAACTAGTTGTAGGTTACTAACGAGGACAGCTGACTTAATAAACTTAAAACATCAAAATATATTAAAAGTGTTGTAAATATATTTTGAACATACTTTGATATATATGTATATATTGTTATAGGTTCGTGAATCAACCAGTGGCCAAGTCTTACTTCCCGGCGAAGTAAAAATCTGTGAAAGTGAGTTATAGTCCCACTTTTAAAATCTAATATTTTTGGGATGAGAATACATGCAGGTTTTATAAATGATTTACAAAATATACACAAGTACGTGAAACTACATTCTATGGTTGAATTATCGAAATCGAATATGCCCCTTTTTATTAAGTCTGGTAATCTAAGAATTAGGGAACAGACACCCTAATTGACGCGAATCCTAAAGATAGATCTATTGGGCCTAACAAACCCCATCCAAAGTACCGGATGCTTTAGTACTTCGAAATTTATATCATATCCGAAGGGTGTCCCGGAATGATGGGGATATTCTTATATATGCATCTTGTTATTGTCGGTTACCAGGTGTTCACCATATGAATGATTTTTATCTCTATGTATGGGATGTGTATTGAAATATGAAATCTTGTGGTCTATTGTTACGATTTGATATATATAGGTTAAACCTATAACTCACCAACATTTTTGTTGACGTTTTAAGCATGTTTATTCTCAGGTGATTATTAAGAGCTTCCGCTGTCGCATACTTAAATAAGGACAAGATTTGGAGTCCATGCTTGTATGATATTGTGTAAAAACTGCATTCAAGAAAGTTATTTTGTTGTAACATATTTGTATTGTAAACCATTATGTAATGGTCGTGTGTAAACAGGATATTTTAGATTATCATTATTTGATAATCTACGTAAAGCTTTTTAAACCTTTATTGATGAAATAAAGGTTATGGTTTGTTTAAAAATGAATGCAGTCTTTGAAAAACGTCTCATATAGAGGTCAAAACCTCGCAACGAAATCAATTAATATGGAACGTTTTTAATCAATAAGAACGGGACATTTCAATTGACGCCTTTGGATAGTAAATTTTTACTCGAATTAGCAAATGGTAAATTAATTTCAGCAGATAATATATGTCGGAATCGAGAAATTAAACTGGTTAGCGAAACATTTAAGATTGATTTGATACCAGTAGAGTTAGGGAGTTTTGATGTGATAATCGGTATGGACTGGTTGAAACAAGTGAAAGCAGAGATCGTCTGTTACAAAAATGCAATTCGCATTATACGAGAAAAAGGAAAACCCTTAATGGTGTACGGAGAAAAGGGCAACACGAAGCTACATCTTATTAGTAATTTGAAGGCACAAAAACTAATAAGAAAAGGTTGCTATGCTGTTCTAGCACATGTCGAGAAAGTACAAACTGAAGAAAAGAGCATCAATGATGTTCCCATTGCAAAAGAATTTCCCGATGTATTTCCGAAAGAATTACCGGGATTACCCCCACATCGATCCGTTGAATTTCAAATAGATCTTGTACCAGGAGCTGCACCAATAGCTCGTGCTCCTTACAGACTCGCACCCAGTGAGATGAAAGAACTGCAAAGCCAATTACAAGAACTTTTAGAGCGTGGTTTCATTCGACCAAGCACATCACCGTGGGGAGCTCCTGTTTTGTTTGTCAAGAAGAAAGATGGTACATTCAGGTTGTGTATCGACTACCGAGAGTTGAACAAACTTACCATCAAGAACCGCTACCCACTACCGAGAATCGACGACTTATTTGATCAACTACAAGGCTCGTCTGTTTATTCAAAGATTGACTTACGTTCCGGGTATCATCAAATGCGGGTGAAAGAAGATGATATTCCAAAGACTGCTTTCAGAACACGTTACGGTCATTACGAGTTTATGGTCATGCCGTTTGGTTTAACTAATGCACCAGCTGTGTTCATGGACCTTATGAACCGAGTGTGTGGACCATACCTTGACAAGTTTGTCATTGTTTTCATTGATGACATACTTATTTACTCAAAGAATGACCAAGAACACGGTGAACATTTGAGAAAGGTGTTAGAAGTATTGAGGAAGGAAGAATTGTACGCTAAGTTTTCAAAGTGTGCATTTTGGTTGGAAGAAGTTCAATTCCTCGGTCACATAGTGAACAAAGAAGGTATTAAGGTGGATCCGGCAAAGATAGAAACTGTTGAAAAGTGGGAAACCCCGAAAACTCCGAAACACATACGCCAGTTTTTAGGACTAGCTGGTTACTACAGAAGGTTCATCCAAGACTTTTCCAGAATAGCAAAACCCTTGACTGCATTAACGCATAAAGGGAAGAAATTTGAATGGAATGATGAACAAGAGAAAGGTTTCAGTTATTGAAGAAAAAGCTAACTACGGCACCTATATTGTCATTGCCTGAAGGGAATGATGATTTTGTGATTTATTGTGACGCATCAAAGCAAGGTCTCGGTTGTGTATTAATGCAACTAACGAAGGTGATTGCTTATGCGTCTAGACAATTGAAGATTCACGAACAAAATTATACGACGCATGATTTGGAATTAGGCGCAGTTGTTTTTGCATTAAAGACTTGGAGGCACTACTTATATGGGGTTAAAAGTATTATATATACCGACCATAAAAGTCTTCAACACATATTTAATCAGAAACAACTGAATATGAGGCAGCGTAGGTGGATTGAATTATTGAATGATTACGACTTTGAGATTCGTTACCACCCGGGGAAGGCAAATGTGGTAGCCGATGCCTTGAGCAGGAAGGACAGAGAACCCATTCGAGTAAAATCTATGAATATAATGATTCATAATAACCTTACTACTCAAATAAAGGAGGCGCAACAAGGAGTTTTAAAAGAGGGAAATTTAAAGGATGAAATACCCAAAGGATCGGAGAAGCATCTTAATATTCGGGAAGACAGAACCCGGTATAGGGCTGAAAGGATTTGGGTACCAAAATTTGGAGATATGAGAGAAATGGTACTTAGAGAAGCTCATAAAACCAGATACTCAATACATCCTGGAATGGGGAAGATGTACAAGGATCTCAAGAAACATTTTTGGTGGCCGGGTATGAAAGCCGATGTTGCTAAATACGTAGGAGAATGTTTGACGTGTTCTAAGGTCAAAGCTGAGCATCAGAAACCATCAGGTCTACTTCAACAACCCGAAATCCCGAAATGGAAATGGGAAAACATTACCATGGATTTCATCACTAAATTGCCAAGGACTGCAAGTGGTTTTGATACTATTTGGGTAATAGTTGATCGTCTCACCAAATCAGCACACTTCCTGCCAATAAGAAAAGATGACAAGATGGAGAAGTTAGCACGACTGTATTTGAAGGAAGTCGTCTCCAGACATGGAATACCAATCTCTATTATCTCTGATAGGGATGGCAGATTTATTTCAAGATTCTGGCAGACATTACAGCAAGCATTAGGAACTCGTCTAGACATGAGTACTGCCTATCATCCAAAAACTGATGGGCAGAGCGAAAGGACGATACAAACGCTTGAAGACATGCTACGAGCATGTGTTATTGATTTCGGAAACAGTTGGGATCGGCATCTACCGTTAGCAGAATTTTCCTACAACAACAGCTACCATTCAAGCATTGAGATGGCACCGTTTGAAGCACTTTATGGTAGAAAGTGCAGGTCTCCGATTTGTTGGAGTGAAGTGGGGGATAGACAGATTACGGGTCCGGAGATTATACAAGAAACTACCGAGAAGATCATCCAAATTCAACAACGGTTGAAAACCATCCAAAGTCGACAAAAGAGCTACGCTGACATTAAAAGAAAAGATATAGAATTTGAAATTGGAGAGATGGTCATGCTTAAAGTTGCACCTTGGAAAGGCGTTGTTCGATTTGGTAAACGAGGGAAATTAAATCCAAGGTATATTGGACCATTCAAGATTATTGATCGTGTCGGACCAGTAGCTTACCGACTTGAGTTACCTCAACAACTCGCGGCTGTACATAACACTTTCCACGTCTCGAATTTGAAGAAATGTTTTGCTAAAGAAGATCTCACTATTCCGTTAGATGAAATCCAAATCAACGAAAAACTTCAATTCATCGAACAACCCGTCGAAATAATGGATCGTGAGGTTAAAAGACTTAAGCAAAACAAGATACCAATTGTTAAGGTTTGATGGAATGCTCATAGAGGACCTGAGTTCACCTGGGAGCGTGAAGATCAGATGAAGAAGAAATACCCGCATCTATTTCCAGAAGATTCGTCAACACCTTCAATAGCTTAAAATTTCGGGACGAAATTTATTTAACGGGTAGGTACTGTAGTGACCCGAACTTTTCCATGTTTATATATATTAATTGAGATTGATATTTACATGATTAAATGTTTCCAACATGTTAAGCAATCAAACTTGTTAAGACTTGATTAATTGAAATATGTTTCATATAGACAATTGACCACCCAAGTTGACCGGTGATTCACGAACGTTAAAACTTGTAAAAACTATATGATGACATATATATGGTTATATATATAGTTAACATGATATTATGATAAGTAAACATATCATTAATTATATTAACAATGGACTACATATGTAAAAACAAGACTACTAACTTAATGATTTTGAAACGAGACATATATGTAACGATTATCGTTGTAACGACATTTAATGTATATATATCATATTAAGAGATATTCGTACATCATAATATCATGATAATATAATAATTTAAAATCTCTTTTGATATTATAAACATTGGCTTAACAACATTTAACAAGATCGTTAACCTAAAGGTTTCAAAACAACATTTACATGTAACGACTAACGATGACTTAACGACTCAGTTAAAATGTATATACATGTAGTGTTTTAATATGTATTCATACACTTTTGAAAGACTTCAAGACACTTATCAAAATACTTCTACTTAACAAAAATGCTTACAATTACATCCTCGTTCAGTTTCATCAACAATTCTACTCGTATGCACCCGTATTCATACTCGTACAATACACAGCTTTTAGATGTATGTACTATTGGTATATACACTCCAATGATCAGCTCTTAGTAGCCCATGTGAGTCACCTAACACATGTGGGAACCATCATTTGGCAACTAGCATGAAATATCTCATAAAATTACAAAAATATGAGTAATCATTCATGACTTATTTACATGAAAACAAAATAACATATCCTTTATATCTAATCCATACACCAACGACCAAAAACACCTACAAACACTTTCATTCTTCAATTTTCTTCATCTAATTGATCTCTCTCAAGTTCTATCTTCAAGTTCTAAGTGTTCTTCATAAATTCCAAAAGTTCTAGTTTCATAAAATCAAGAATACTTTCAAGTTTGCTAGCTCACTTCCAATCTTGTAAGGTGATCATCCAATCTCAAGAAATCTTTGTTTCTTACAGTAGGTTATCATTCTAATACAAGGTAATAATCATATTCAAACTTTGGTTCAATTTCTATAACTATAACAATCTTATTTCAAGTGATGATCTTACTTGAACTTGTTTTCGTGTCATGATTCTGCTTCAAGAACTTCGAGCCATCCAAGGATCCATTGAAGCTAGATCCATTTTTCTCTTTTCCAGTAGGTTTATCCAAGGAACCTAAGGTAGTAATGATGTTCATAACATCATTCGATTCATACATATAAAGCTATCTTATTCGAAGGTTTAAACTTGTAATCACTAGAACATAGTTTAGTTAATTCTAAACTTGTTCGCAAACAAAAGTTAATCCTTCTAACTTGACTTTTAAAATAAACTAAACACATGTTCTATATCTATATGATATGCTAACTTAATGATTTAAAACCTGGAAACACGAAAAACACCGTAAAACCGGATTTACGCCGTCGTAGTAACACCGCGGGCTGTTTTGGGTTAGTTAATTAAAAACTATGATAAACTTTGATTTAAAAGTTGTTATTCTGAGAAAATTATTTTTATTATGAACATGAAACTATATCCAAAAATTATGGTTAAACTCAAAGTGGAAGTATGTTTTCTAAAATGGTCATCTAGACGTCGTTCTTTCGACTGAAATGACTACCTTTACAAAAACTACTTGTAACTTATTTTTCCGACTATAAACCTATACTTTTTCTGTTTAGATTCATAAAATAGAGTTCAATATGAAACCATAGCAATTTTATTCACTCAAAACGGATTTAAAATGAAGAAGTTATGGGTAAAACAAGATTGGATAATTTTTCTCATTTTAGCTACGTGAAAATTGGTAACAAATCTATTCCAACCATAACTTAATCAACTTGTATTGTATATTATGTAATCTTGAGATACCATAGACACGTATACAATGTTTCGACCTATCATGTCGACACATCTATATATATTTCGGAACAACCATAGACACTCTATATGTGAATGTTGGAGTTAGCTATACAGGGTTGAGGTTGATTCCAAAATATATATAGTTTGAGTTGTGATCAATACTGAGATACGTATACACTGGGTCGTGGATTGATTCAAGATAATATTTATCGATTTATTTCTGTACATCTAACTGTGGACAACTAGTTGTAGGTTACTAACGAGGACAGCTGACTTAATAAACTTAAAACATCAAAATATATTAAAAGTGTTGTAAATATATTTTGAACATACTTTGATATATATGTATATATTGTTATAGGTTCATGAATCAACCAGTGGCCAAGTCTTACTTTCCGACGAAGTAAAAATCTGTGAAAGTGAGTTATAGTCCCACTTTTAAAATCTAATATTTTTGGGATGAGAATACATGCAGGTTTTATAAATGATTTACAAAATAGACACAAGTACGTGAAACTACATTCTATGGTTGAATTATCGAAATCGAATATGCCCCTTTTTATTAAGTCTGGTAATCTAAGAATTAGGGAACAGACACCCTAATTGACGCGAATCCTAAAGATAGATCTATCGGGCCCAACAAGCCCCATCCAAAGTACCGGATGCTTTAGTACTTCGAAATTTATATCATATCCGAAGGGTGTCCCGGAATGATGGGGATATTCTTATATATGCATCTTGTTAATGTTGGTTACCAGGTGTTCACCATATGAATGATTTTTATCTCTATGTATGGGATGTGTATTGAAATATGAAATCTTGTGGTCTATTATTATTATGATTTGATATATATAGGTTAAACCTATAACTCACCAACATTTTTGTTGACGTTTTAAGCATGTTTATTCTCAGGTGATTATTAAGAGCTTCCGCTGTCGCAAACTTAAATAAGGACGAGATTTGGAGTCCATGCTTGTATGATATTGTGTAAAAACTGCATTCAAGAAACTTATTTTGTTGTAACATATTTGTATTGTAAACCATTATGTAATGGTCGTGTGTAAACATGATATTTTAGATTATCATTATTTGATAATCTACGTAAAGCTTTTTAAACCTTTATTGATGAAATAAAGGTTATGGTTTGTTTTAAAAATGAATGCAGTCTTTGAAAAACGTCTCATATAGAGGTCAAAACCTCGCAACGAAATCAATTAATATGGAACGTTTTTAATCAATAAGAACGGGACATTTCATAAGTAACGTTAAGTAACGTGAAGTAACGTTAAGTAACGTGAAGTAACGTTAAGTAACGTGAAGTAACGTTAAATAATGTTAAGTTACGTGAAGTAACGTCAAGTAACGTCAAGTAACGTTAAGTAACGTCAAGTAACGTCAAGTAACGTTAAGTAACGTTAAGTTACGTCAAGTGACGTTAAGTAACGTCAAATAACGTTAAGTAACCATAAGTTACGTCAAGTAACGTGAAGTAACGTGAAGTAACGTCAAGTAACGTTATGTAACGTCAAGTAACGTCAAGTAACATTAGGTCACGTCAAGTAACGTTAGGTAACGTCAAGTAACGTTAATTAACGTTAAGTAACGTCAAGTAACATTAACTAACGTCAACTAACGTCAAGTAACATTAAGTAACGTTAACTAACGTCAAGTAACGTCAAGTAACGTTAATTAACGTTAAGTAACGTCAACTAACGTTAAGTAACGTCAAGTAACGTCAAGTAACATCAAGTAACGTTAAGTTATGTCAAGTAACGTTAAGTAACGTCAAGTAACGTGAAGTAACGTTAAGTAACGTGAAGTTACATCAAGTAACATTAAGTAACGTCAAATAACGTTAACTAACATCAAGTAACGTTAACTAACGTCAACTAACGTCAAGTAACGTTAACTAACGTTAAGTAACGTTAAGTTACGTGAAGTAACGTTAAGTAACGTTAAGTTACGTCAAGTAACGTTAAGTAACGTGAAGTAATGTTAAGTAACGTTAAGTTACGTCAAGTAACGTGAAGTAACGTCAAGTAACGTCAAGTAACCTTAAGTAAACTCAAGTAACGTTAAGTAACGTCAAGTAACATCAAGTAACATTACGTCAGGTCAAGTAACGTGAAGTAATGTGAAGTAACGTTAAGTAACGTCAAATAACGTTAACTAACGTCAAGTAACGTCAAGTAACATCAAGTAACGTCAAGTAACATTAAGTAACGTGAAGTTACATCAAGTAACGTTAAGTAACGTCATGTAACGTTAACTAACGTCAAGTAACGCTAACTAACGTCAACTAACGTCAAGTAACGTCAAGTAACGTCAAGTAACATCAAGTAACCTCAAGTAATGTTAAGTTAAGTCAAGTAATGTTAAGTAACATCAAGTAACATTAGGTCACGTCAAGTAACGTCAGGTCAAGTCAAGTAACGTCAATTAACGTCAAGTAACGTCAAGTAACGTCAAGTAACGTTAAGTAACGTCAAGTAACGTCAAGTAACGTTAACTAACGTCAAGTAACGTCAAGTAACGTTAACTAACGTTAAGTAACGTTAAGTTACGTGAAGTAACGTTAAGTAACGTCAAGTAACGTTAAGTAACGTCAAGTAACGTGAAGTTACCTCAAGTAACGTTAAGTAACGTCAAATAACGTTAACTAACGTTAAGTAACGTTAACTAACGTCAACTAACGTCAAGTAACCGTCAAGTAACGTTAACTAACGGCAAGTAACGTCAAGTAACGTTAACTAACGTTAAGTAACGTCAAGTAACGTTAAGTTACGTGAAGTAACGTTAAGTAACGTTAAGTAACGTTAAGTTACGTCAAGTAACGTTAAGTAACGTTAAGTAACGTGAAGTAACGTTAAGTAACGTTTAGTTACGTCAAGTAACTTGAAGTAACGTCAAGTAACGTTAAGTAACATCAAGTAACGTTATGTCATGTAACGTCAAGTAACGTCAAGTAACATTACGGCACGTCAAGTAACGTTCAGTAACGTGAAGTTACATCAAGTAACATTAAGTAACGTCATGTAACGTTAACTAACATCAAGTAACGTTAACTAACGTCAACTAACGTCAAGTAACGTTAAGTTACGTCAACTAACGTCAAGTAACGTTAAGTTACGTCAAGTAACGTGAAGTAACGTTAAGTAATGTCAAGTAACGTTAAGTTACGTGAAGTAACGTTAAGTAAGGTTAAGTAACGTTAAGTTACGTCAAGTAACGTTAAGTAACGTTAGGTAACGTTAAGTAACGTGAAGTAGCGTTAAGTAACTTTAAGTAACGTTAAGTTACGTCAAGTAACGTGAAGTAACGTCAAGTAACGTTAAGTAACATCAAGTAACATCAAGTAACGTTAAGTTATGTCAAGTAACGTTAAGTAACGTCAAGTAACGTCAAGTAACATTAGGTCACGTCAAGTAACGTCAAGTAACGTTATGTAACGTCAAGTAAAGTTAATTAAAGGTAAGTAACATCAAGTAACATTACCTAACGTCAAGTAACGTTAACTAACGTCAACTAACGTCAAGTAACGTTAACTACCGTCAAGTAACGTCAAGTAACGTTAACTAACGTCAAGTAACGTTATCAAGTAACGTTAACTAACGTCAACTAACGTCAAGTAACGTTAAGTAACGTCAAGTAACGTTAAGTAACGTCAAGTAACGTGAAGTAACGTTAAGTAGCATCAGGTAACGTTAATTTACGTGAACGTACGTCAAGTAACGTCAAGTAACGTCAAGTGACGTCAAGTAACGTTAAGTTATGTTAACGTCAAGTAATGTTAAGTTACGTCAAGTGACATCAAGTAACGTCAAGTAACGTCAAGTAATATCAAGTAACATCAAGTAACGTTAAGTTATGTCAAGTAAAGTTAAGTAACGTCAAGTAACTTTAGGTCACGTCAAGTAATGTTAAGTAACATCAAGTAACGTTAAGTAACGTCAAGTAACGTTAACTAACGTCAACTAACGTTAAGTAACGTTAACTAACATCAGGTAACGTCAAGTAACGTCAAGTAACGTTAAGTAACGTCAAGTAACGTTAAGTAACGTGAAGTTACATCAAGTAACATTAAGTAACGTCAAATAACGTTAACTAACGTCAAGTAACGTTTACTAAGGTCAACTAACGTCAAGTAACCGTCAAGTAACGTTAACTAACATCAAGTAACGTTAACTCACGTTAACTAACGTCAAGTAACTTTAAGTTACGTAAAGTAACGTTATGTAACGCTATGTAACGTTAAGTAACGTTAAGTAACGTTAAGTTAAGTCAAGTAACGTTAAGTAACGTTTAGTAACGTTAAGTAACGTGAAGTAACGTTAAGTAACGTTAAGTTACGTCAAGTAACGTCAAGTAACGTCAAGTAACGTTAAGTAACTTGACCTTACTTAACGTAACTTGACGCAACTTGACGTTACTTAACGTAACTTGACGTTACTTGACGAAACTTGACGTTACTTAACGTAACTTGACGTAACTTGACGCAGCATGACGTTACTTAACGTAACTTGACGTTACTTGACATAACCTCAAGTTACCTTACGTTACTTAACGTTACTGGACATAACTTCACGTTACTTGACGTTACTTGACGTAACTGGACGTTACTCGATGTTACTCGACGTTACTCGACGTTACGCGACGTTACTTGACGTAACTTGACGTTACTTGACGTTACTTGAAGTTACTTCACGTTACTTGACGTAACTTCATGTTACTTGACATTACTTCAAGTAACGTCAAGTAACGTTAAGTAACATCAAGTAACGTCAAGTAACGTTAAGTTACGTCAAGTGACGCTAAGTAACATTAAGTAACCTTAAGTTATGTCAAGTAACATGAAGTAACGTGAAGTAACGTCAAGTAACGTTAAGTAACGTCAAGTAACATTAGGTCACGTCACGTAACGTTAAGTAACGTCAAGTAATGTTAATTAACGTTAAGTAACGTCAAGTAACGTTAACTAACATCAAATAACGTTAACTAACGTCAACTAACGTCAAGTAACATTAAGTAACGTTAACTAACATCAAGTAACGTTAATTAACGTTAAGTAACGTCAACTAACGCTAAGTAACGTTAAGTAACGTCAAGTAACGTTAAGTAACATCAAGTAACGTTAAGTTATGTCTAGTAACGTTAAGTAACGTTAAGTAACGTCAAGTAACGTGAAGTAACGTTAAGTAACGTGAAGTTACATCAAGTAACATTAAGTAACGTCAAATAATGTTAACTAACGTCAAGTAACGTTAACTAACGTCAACTAACGTCAAGTAACCGTCAAGTAACGTTAACTAATGAAATGTCCCGTTCTTATTGATTAAAAACGTTCCATATTAATTGATTTCGTTGCGAGGTTTTGACCTCTATATGAGACGTTTTTCAAAGACTGCATTCATTTTAAAACAAACCATAACCTTTATTTCATCAATAAAGGTTTAAAAAGCTTTACGTAGATTATCAAATAATGATAATCTAAAATATCCTGTTTACACACGACCATTACATAATGGTTTACAATACAAATATGTTACAACAAAATAAGTTTCTTGAATGCAGTTTTTACACAATATCATACAAGCATGGACTCCAAATCTCGTCCTTATTTAAGTATGCGACAGCGGAAGCTCTTAATAATCACCTGAGAATAAACATGCTTAAAACGTCAACAAAAATGTTGGTGAGTTATAGGTTTAACCTATATATATCAAATCATAACAATAGACCACAAGATTTCATATTTCAATACACACCCCATACATAGAGATAAAAATCATTCATATGGTGAACACCTGGTAACCGACATTAACAAGATGCATATATAAGAATATCCCCATCATTCCGGGACACCCTTCGGATATGATATAAATTTCGAAGTACTAAAGCATCCGGTACTTTGGATGGGGTTTGTTAGGCCCAATAGATCTATCTTTAGGATTCGCGTCAATTAGGGTGTATGTTCCCTAATTCTTAGATTACCAGACTTAATAAAAAGGGGCATATTCGATTTCGATAATTCAACCATAGAATGTAGTTTCACGTACTTGTGTCTATTTTGTAAATCATTTATAAAACCTGCATGTATTCTCATCCCAAAAATATTAGATTTTAAAAGTGGGACTATAACTCACTTTCACAGATTTTTACTTCGTCGGGAAGTAAGACTTGGCCACTGGTTGATTCACGAACCTATAACAATATATACATATATATCAAAGTATGTTCAAAATATATTTACAACACTTTTAATATATTTTGATGTTTTAAGTTTATTAAGTCAGCTGTCCTCGTTAGTAACCTACAACTAGTTGTCCACAGTTAGATATACAGAAATAAATCGATAAATATTATCTTGAATCAATCCACAACCCAGTGTATACGTATCTCAGTATTGATCACAACTCAAACTATACATATTTTGGAATCAACCTCAACCCTGTATAGCTAACTCCAACATTCACATATAGAGTGTCTATGGTTGTTCCGAAATATATATAGATGTGTCGACATGATAGGTCGAAACATTGTATACGTGTCTATGGTATCTCAAGATTACATAATATACAATACAAGTTGATTAAGTTATGGTTGGAATAGATTTGTTACCAATTTTCACGTAGCTAAAATGAGAAAAATTATCCAATCTAGTTTTACCCATAACTTCTTCATTTTAAATCCGTTTTGAGTGAATCAAATTGCTATGGTTTCATATTGAACTCTATTTTATGAATCTAAACAGAAAAAGTATAGGTTTATAGTCTGAAAAATAAGTTACAATTCGTTTTTGTAAAGGTAGTCATTTCAGTCGAAAGAACGACGTCTAGATGACCATTTTAGAAAACATACTTCCACTTTGAGTTTAACCATAATTTTTGGATATAGTTTCATGTTCATAATAAAAATCATTTTCTCAGAATAACAACTTTTAAATCAAAGTTTATCATAGTTTTTAATTAACTAACCCAAAACAGCCCGCGGTGTTACTACGACGGCGTAAATCCGGTTTTACGGTGTTTTTCGTGTTTCCAGATTTTAAATCATTAAGTTAGCATATCATATAGATATAGAACATGTGTTTAGTTAATTTTAAAAGTCAAGTTAGAAGGATTAACTTTTGTTTGCGAACAAGTTTAGAATTAACTAAACTATGTTCTAGTGATTACGAGTTTAAACCTTCGAATAAGATAGTATTATATATATGAATCGAATGATGTTATGAACATCATTACTACCTCAAGTTTAGTAGGTAAACCTACTGGAAGTGACAAGAAATGATCTAGCTTCAAAGGATCTTGGATGGCTTGAAAGTTCTTTGAAGTAGGATCATGACACAAAAACAAGTTCAAGTAAGATTTTTACTCGAATTAAGATAGTTTATAGTTATAGAAATTTAATCAAAGTTTGAATATGAATACTACCTTGAATAAGAAAGATAACCTACTATATATAACAAAGGTTTCTTGATCTTAGATGATTACTTGGAATGGATTAGAAAGCTTGGAAGTAAATTAGTAAACTTGAAGGGATTTTTGAAGTGTTCTTGAAGTGTTCTTCCTATGATGATTATAGCTTGATTCTTGAAGTGATTTTTGATGAAGATGATGATTAACTACTGGAAAAATACGTTCATAATAGTGTGTGTGTGTGTGTGTTGAGAGAGAATTAGAAAGAGAATTGGAAGTGAAATGGAGTGAATTATGAGTGGTAATTGGTGAGTGGTGAGTGGGGTTAAAAGGAGTTCTAGTTAGTTGACTAGCTCATGGTAGAAGTTAAAATTAATTAGTCATACATGACATAATCAAGAGTGGAATCCCATGCTAGTTCCTATTGGTATATACCCATAGTAAGTACGTTTTGAAGCTGTGTATAATACGGGTAAGAATACGACTAGAATTCTTGATGAAAGAAAAGAATGGGAAAGTAACTGTAACCATTTTTGTTAAGTATGAGTGTTTTGATATATGTCTTGAAGTCTTCCAAAAGTATTTTAATACATCTAAATACACTACATGTATATACATTTTAACTGAGTCGTTAAGTCATCGTTAGTCGTTACATGTAAGTGTTGTTTTGAAACCTTTAAGTTAACGATCTCAATTAATGTTGTTAACCCATTGTTTATTATATCTAATGAGATGTTAAATTATTATATTATCATGATATTATGATATATTAATATATCTTAATATGATATATATACATTTAAATGTCGTTACAACGATAATCGTTACATATATGTCTCGTTTCGAAATCCTTAAGTTAGTAGTCTTGTTTATATGTATATAACTCATTGTTAATATACTTATGGAGATACTTACTTATCATAATCTCATGTTAACCATATGTATATCCATATATATATCGTCATGTCATTTTTACAAGTTTTAACGTTCGTGAATCGCCGGTCAACTTGGGTGGTCAATTGTCTATATGATACATATTTCAATTAATCAAGTCTTAACAAGTTTGATTGCTTAACATGTTGGAAACATTTAATCATGTAAATATCAATCTCAATTAATATATATAAACATGGAAAAGTTCGGGTCACTACAGTACCTACCCGTTAAATAAATTTCGTCCTGAAATTTTAAGCTGTTGAAGGTGCTGACGAATCTTCTGGAAATAGATGCGGGTATTTCTTCTTCATCTAATCTTCATGCTCCCAGGTGAACTCGGGTCCTCTACGAGCATTCCATCGAACCTTAACAATTGGTATCTTGTTTTGCTTAAGTCTTTTAACCTCACGATCCATTATTTCGACGGGTTCTTCGATGAATTGAAGTTTTTCGTTGATTTGGATTTCATCTAACGGAATAGTGAGGTCTTCTTTAGTAAAACATTTCTTCAAATTCGAGACGTGGAAAGTGTTATGTACAACCGCGAGTTGTTGAGGTAACTCAAGTCGGTAAGCTACTGGTCCGACACGATCAATAATCTTGAATGGTCCAATATACCTTGGATTTAATTTCCCTCGTTTACCAAATCGAACAACGCCTTTCCAAGGTGCAACTTTAAGCATGACCATCTCTCCAATTTCAAATTCTATATCTTTTCTTTTAATGTCAGCGTAGCTCTTTTGTCGACTTTGGGCTGTTTTCAACCGTTGTTGAATTTGGATGATCTTCTCGGTAGTTTCTTGTATAATCTCCGGACCCGTAATCTGTCTATCCCCCACTTCACTCCAACAAATCGGAGACCTGCACTTTCTACCATAAAGTGCTTCAAACGGCGCCATCTCAATGCTTGAATGGTAGCTGTTGTTGTAGGAAAATTCTACTAACGGTAGATGTCGATCCCAACTGTTTCCGAAATCAATAACACATGCTCGTAGCATGTCTTCAAGCGTTTGTATCGTCCTTTCGCTCTGCCCATCAGTTTGTGGATGATAGGCAGTACTCATGTCTAGACGAGTTCCTAATGCTTGCTGTAATGTCTGCCAGAATCTTGAAATAAATCTGCCATCCCTATCAGAGATAATAGAGATTGGTATTCCATGTCTGGAGACGACTTCCTTCAAATACAGTCGTGCTAACTTCTCCATCTTGTCATCTTCTCTTATTGGTAGGAAGTGTGCTGATTTGGTGAGACGATCAACTATTACCCAAATAGTATCAAAACTACTTGCAGTCCTTGGCAATTTAGTGATGAAATCCATGGTAATGTTTTCCCATTTCCATTCCGGGATTTCGGGTTGTTGAAGTAGACCTGATGGTTTCTGATGCTCAGCTTTGACCTTAGAACACGTCAAACATTATCCTACGTATTTAGCAACATCGGCTTTCATACCCGGCCACCAAAAATGTTTCTTGAGATCCTTGTACATCTTCCCCGTTCCAGGATGTATTGAGTATCTGGTTTTATGAGCTTCTCTAAGTACCATTTCTCTCATATCTCCAAATTTTGGTACCCAAATCCTTTCAGCCCTATACCAGGTTCCTTCTTCCCGAATATTAAGATGCTTCTCCGATCCTTTGGGTATTTCATCCTTTAAATTTCCCTCTTTTAAAACTCCTTGTTGTGCCTCCTTTATTTGAGTAGTAATGTTATTATGAATCATTATATTCATAGATTTTACTCGAATGGGTTCTCTGTCCTTCCTGCTCAAGGCATCGGCTACCACATTTGCCTTCCCCGGTGTAGTGACCCGAACTTTTCCATGTTTATATATATTAATTGAGATTGATGTTTACATGATTAAATGTTTCCAACATGTTAAGCAATCAAACTTGTTAAGACTTGATTAATTGAAATAGGTTTCATATAGACAATTGACCACCCAAGTTGACCGGTGATTCACGAACGTTAAAACTTGTAAAAAAACTATTTGATGACATATATATGGTTATATATATAGTTAACATGATATTATGATAAGTAAACATATCATTAATTATATTAACAATGAACTACATATGTAAAAACAAGACTACTAACTTAATGATTTTGAAACGAGACATATATGTAACGTTTATCGTTGTAACGACATTTAATGTATATATATCATATTAAGAGATATTCGTACATCATAATATCATGATAATATAATAATTTAAAATATCTTTTGATATTATAAACATTGGGTTAACAACATTTAACAAGATCGTTAACCTAAAGGTTTCAAAACAACACTTACATGTAACGACTAACGATGACTTAACGACTCAGTTAAAATGTATATACATGTAGTGTTTTAATATATATTTATACACTTTTGAAAGACTTCAATACACTTATCAAAATACTTCTACTTAACAAAAATGCTTACAATTACATTCTCGTTCAGTTTCATCAACAATTCTACTCGTATGCACCCGTATTCGTACTCGTACAATACACAGCTTTTAGATGTATGTACTATTGGTATATACACTCCAATGATCAGCTCTTAGCAGCCCATGTGAGTCACCTAACACATGTGGGAACCATCATTTGGCAACTAGCATGAAATATCTCATAAGATTACAAAAATATGAGTAATCATTCATGACTTATTTACATGAAAACAAAATTACATATCCTTTATATCTAATCCATACACCAACGACCAAAAACACCTACAAACACTTTCATTCTTCAATTTTCTTCATCTAATTGAACTCTCTCAAGTTCTATCTTCAAGTTCTAAGTGTTCTTCATAAATTCCAAAAGTTCTAGTTTCATAAAATCAAGAATACTTTCAAGTTTGCTAGCTCACTTCCAATCTTGTAAGGTGATCATCCAACCTCAAGAAATCTTTGTTTCTTACAGTAGGTTATCATTCTAATACAAGGTAATAATCATATTCAAACTTTGGTTCAATTTCTATAACTATAACAATCTTATTTCAAGTGATGATCTTACTTGAACTTGTTTTCGTGTCATGATTTTGCTTCAAGAACTTTGAGCCATCCAAGGATCCATTGAAGCTAGATCCATTTTTATCTTTTCCAGTAGGTTCATCCAAGGAACTTAAGGTAGTAATGATGTTCATAACATCATTCGATTAATACATATAAAGCTATCTTATTCGAAGGTTTAAACTTGTAATCACTAGAACATAGTTTAGTTAATTCTAAACTTGTTCGCAAACAAAAGTTAATCCTTCTAACTTGACTTTTAAAATCAACTAAACACATGTTCTATATCTATATGATATGCTAACTTAATGATTTAAAACCTGGAAACACGAAAAACACCGTAAAACCGGATTTACGCCGTCGTAGTAACACCGCGGGCTGTTTTGGGTTAGTTAATTAAAAACTATGATAAACTTTGATTTAAAAGTTGTTATTCTGAGAAATTGATTTTTATTATGAACATGAAACTATATCCAAAAATTATGGTTAAACTCAAAGTGGAAGTATGTTTTCTAAAATGGTCATCTAGACGTCGTTCTTTCGACTGAAATGACTACCTTTACAAAAACGACTTGTAACTTATTTTTCCGACTAGAAACCTATACTTTTTTTGTTTAGATTCATAAAATAGAGTTCAATATGAAACCATAGCAATTTTATTCACTCAAAACGGATTTAAAATGAAGAAGTTATGGGTAAAACAAGATTGGATAATTTTTCTCATTTTAGCTACGTGAAAATTGGTAACAAATCTATTCCAACCATAACTTAATCAACTTGTATTATATATTATGTAATCTTGAGATACCATAGACACGTATACAATGTTTCGACCTATCATGTCGACACATCTATATATATTTCGGAACAACCATAGACACTCTATATGTGAATGTTGGAGTTAGCTATACAGGGTTGAGGTTGATTCCAAAATATATATAGTTTGAGTTGTGATCAATACTGAGATACGTATACACTGGGTCGTGGATTGATTCAAGATAATATTTATCGATTTATTTCTGTACATCTAACTGTGGACAACTAGTTGTAGGTTACTAACGAGGACAGCTGACTTAATAAACTTAAAACATCAAAATATATTAAAAGTGTTGTAAATATATTTTGAACATACTTTGATATATATGTATATATTGTTATAGGTTCGTGAATCAACCAGTGGCCAAGTCTTACTTCCCGACGAAGTAAAAATCTGTGAAAGTGAGTTATAGTCCCACTTTTAAAATCTAATATTTTTGGGATGAGAATACATGCAGGTTTTATAAATGATTTACAAAATAGACACAAGTACGTGAAACTACATTCTATGGTTGAATTATCGAAATCGAATATGCCCCTTTTTATTAAGTCTGGTAATCTAAGAATTAGGGAACAGACACCCTAATTGACGCGAATCCTAAAGATAGATCTATTGGGCCTAACAAACCCCATCCAAAGTACCGGATGCTTTAGTACTTCGAAATTTATATCATATCCGAAGGGTGTCCCGGAATGATGGGGATATTCTTATATATGCATCTTGTTATTGTCGGTTACCAGGTGTTCACCATATGAATGATTTTTATCTCTATGTATGGGATGTGTATTGAAATATGAAATCTTGTGGTCTATTGTTACGATTTGATATATATAGGTTAAACCTATAACTCACCAACATTTTTTGTTGACGTTTTAAGCATGTTTATTCTCAGGTGATTATTAAGAGCTTCCGCTGTCGCATACTTAAATAAGGACAAGATTTGGAGTCCATGCTTGTATGATATTGTGTAAAAACTGCATTCAAGAAACTTATTTTGTTGTAACATATTTGTATTGTAAACCATTATGTAATGGTCGTGTGTAAACAGGATATTTTAGATTATCATTATTTGATAATCTACGTAAAGTTTTTTTAAACCTTTATTGATGAAATAAAGGTTATGGTTTGTTTAAAAATGAATGCAGTCTTTGAAAAACGTCTCATATAGAGGTCAAAACCTCGCAACGAAATCAATTAATATGGAACGTTTTTAATCAATAAGAACGGGACATTTCAGTTGGTATCAGAGCGTTGGTCTTAGAGAACCAGAAAATTTGCATTAGTGTGTCTTATCGAGTTTGTTAGGATGCATTAGTGAGTCTGGACTTCGACCGTGTTTTCTTTAAAAATGATTGCTTAACATTTTTGTTGGAAACTATATATTTTTAACATATGAATATTATGTGATATATTAATCTCTTAACGTGTTTGATATTATGTGATAGATGTCTACCTCTAGAACAAGTCCCATTGACTCACCTAATAATAATGAACAGTCAAATGTAAATTGGAATGATTTGTGGACTGATTCACAAGTTCCCGAAGAGGAACCGGAAGAAGAGTCGGAACCGGAAGAAGAATCGGAACCGGAAGAAGAATCGGAACCGGATGAAGAAATAGAACCGGTGGGAGAAATAATAAAACGGTTAAGTAAAAGAATATCCTCAACCAACCGACCAAAGTTAATTATGGTCAATGGTGTTTCCGCCAAGGAAGCAAAATATTGGGAGGATTACCAATTCTCCGATGAATCGGATTCCGACGAGAATTCCGATGATGTTATAGAAATTACCCCAACTGAATTTAAAAAGGCAAAAGAAAATAATAAGGGAAAGGGCATAAAAATAGAGAAATCTAATTCCAACCCCGATGAACTTTATATGTATCGTCAACCCCCGAAGTCCTTAAGTTGTAACAATGACCCGGGAACCTCTAAACCACCAGATTTTTCTAAACCAATGTGGATAACGACGGCTCGTATTAGGGGAAAATCATATATCCCTAGAAACTTGGCAAAACGAACCAAAACCGAAGAAGAAGAAACAAGCGAGTCGGAATAAGATAGTTGTATTCATATGGTGTAATATATGTAATGTAGTGTGCTTATGCTTTATGATATATGTAAAAATTGCTTGTATTAATAAGTATTTTTTTTTTATGAATCTAACTCTTGTCTATTTTACAGTATAAAAACGCAAAATGGATAGACAACCCAATATTTTAAGAGACCTACCCGGAGACATGATTGATGAAATCTTGTCTAGAGTCGGTCAGAATTCCTCGGCACAACTATTTAAGGCGAGATCAGTTTGTAAGACATTCGAAGAACGTTCCAAGAATGTCTTGGTTTATAAGAGACTTTCGTTTGAAAGATGGGGGATATCACATTGGGAAACCCATAAGTTACGATGTGTTTACTTTGACGCATATATTGCGGGGAACCCAAATGCTATTTTACGCAATGGGTTAAGAAATTATTTTGACTCAATATATCCGAATATTGGACTTCGTGATTTAGAAAAAGCGGCTAACATGCAACATAAAGAAGCATGTTATGCTTACAGATTAGTAATGTTCGCTTCTCACCAAAGTGAGAACAAGAACATCGGGCTACAACTATTAAACAAAACGTTCCCACAAGTGACGGAGTCGGTAATTGGGGTAAGAAATGAGGTTTTTAGATTGTTACGGGACTGTTGGACATTACGTAACCCTCGTCCCTTTGACGACGTTACAACACGCTGTCTTATCAACGGCCATAACGGTTATGTTGCACAAGACCAAGGATGGGAAGTAGTCCTAGTAAAACCAGAATGCATGACTTGTTTCTGGACGTATGAATTACGTGTCTTTATTGCCTTTGCTGAACGACTTGTGTACTAGCTAGAATTATCTTCACAACTATCTTGTATCAAAGTTATTGTGTGCTATATTTCATGCTTTATGTAAAATAAGCGGTATTGTAAGTTTGTAAAATATTGTATAAAAGTTTGAACGCGAAATATTATTATAATCAGTTTTTCATATAGAATTGTAGTAGTTGAATTGTATATTAGCTACTAAGTATGAACTTAACGGGTAGGTACTACCCGAATTTAAACTTATAAAACGCTAATATGAAGAAAAAGCTTTTATAAATGAGTTCATATTATGCTACGAAATACTATTAACTACTCTTAATATTCTGTATGATTAACTTGTTCCATTTAACTATTTTGAAGGAAATGGCACCGACTACTCGACACACCGTGAATATGAATGAAGAGGAATTCCGTACTTTTCTAGCTTCAAACATAGCCGCAGTACAGGCTGCGCTACATACCAACAATAACCTTGGATCTAGCAGTACAGGAAATCGTGTAGGATGCACCTACAAAGAATTCACTGCCTGCAAACCTTTGGAATTTGATGGAACCGAAGGACCGATCGGATTGAAACGGTGGACCGAGAAGGTTGAATCGGTGTTTGCCATAAGTAAGTGTACTGAAGAGGACAAAGTGAAGTACGCTACGCATACCTTCACAGGTTCTGCGTTAACATGGTGGAATACCTATCTAGAGCAAGTGGGACAAGATGATGTGTACGCACTACCGTGGTCAGCATTCAAGCACTTGATGAACGAGAAGTACCGTCCCAGAACCGAGGTCAATAAGCTCAAGACAGAACTTAGAGGGTTACGAACCCAAGGATTTGATATTACCACGTACGAAAGACGATTCACAGAATTGTGCCTATTGTGTCCAGGAGCATTCGAAGATGAGGAAGAGAAGATCGACGCGTTTGTGAAGGGATTACCGGAAAGAATCCAAGAAGATATAAGTTCACACGAGCCCGCCTCCATACAACAGGCATGTAGAATGGCTCACAAACTAGTGAACCAGATTGAAGAAAGAATTAAAGAACAGACTGCTGAAGAGGCCAATGTGAAGCAAGTCAAAAGAAAGTGGGAGGAAAACGGTGATAAGAATCACCAATACAACAACAACAACAGCAATTACAACAATAATCGCAACAATTATCCCAACAATCGCAACATCAATCGCAACTACAACAAACGGCCCAACAACAACAACAACAACAACAACAGTAACTACAACAATCATCCCAACAACAATAATAACCGCAACAACAACAACAATCAGAAGCAGCTATGCCAAAGGTGTGAAAAGAATCACTCGGGGTTCTGCACCAAATTTTGCAACAAGTGTAAAAGAAATGGTCATAGCGCGGCGAAGTGTGAGGTCTACGGACCAGGGGTTAATAGAACGAAAGGAACAAATGGTGTCGGAACGAGTAATGGTGGAGCAAGTAGTGTCGGAGCAAATTATGCCAATATAGTTTGTTATAAATGTGGAAAACCAGGCCACATTATTAGAAATTGCCCGAACCAGGAGAACACGAATGGACAAGGCCGTGGAAGAGTTTTCAATATTAATGCGGTAGAGGCACAGGAAGACCCGGAGCTTGTTACGGGTACGTTTCTTATTGACAATAAATCTGCTTACGTTTTATTTGATTCGGGTGCGGATAGAAGCTATATGAGTAGAGATTTTTGTGCTAAATTAAGTTGTCCATTGACGCCTTTGGATAGTAAATTTTTACTTGAATTAGCAAATGGTAAATTAATTTCAGCAGATAATATATGTCGGAATCGAGAAATTAAACTGGTTAGCGAAACATTTAAGATTGATTTGATACCAGTAGAGTTAGGGAGTTTTGATGTGATAATCGGTATGGACTGGTTGAAAGAAGTGAAAGCGGAGATCGTTTGTTACAAAAATGCAATTCGCATTATACGAGAAAAAGGAAAACCCTTAATGGTGTACGGAGAAAAGGGCAACACGAAGCTACATCTTATTAGTAATTTGAAGGCACAAAAACTAATAAGAAAAGGTTGCTATGCTGTTCTAGCACACGTCGAGAAAGTACAAACTGAAGAAAAGAGCATCAATGATGTTCCCATTGCAAAAGAATTTCCCGATGTATTTCCGAAAGAATTACCGGGATTACCCCCACATCGATCCGTTGAATTTCAAATAGATCTTGTACCAGGAGCTGCACCAATAGCTCGTGCTCCTTACAGACTCGCACCCAGCGAGATGAAAGAACTGCAAAGCCAATTACAAGAACTTTTAGAGCGTGGTTTCATTCGACCAAGCACATCACCGTGGGGAGCTCCTGTTTTGTTTGTCAAGAAGAAAGATGGTACATTCAGGTTGTGTATCGACTACCGAGAGTTGAACAAACTTACCATCAAGAACCGCTACCCACTACCGAGAATCGACGACTTATTTGATCAACTACAAGGCTCGTCTGTTTATTCAAAGATTGACTTACGTTCCGGGTATCATCAAATGCGGGTGAAAGAAGATGATATTCCAAAGACTGCTTTCAGAACACGATACGGTCATTATGAGTTTATGGTCATGCCGTTTGGTTTAACTAATGCACCAGCTGTGTTCATGGACCTTATGAACCGAGTGTGTGGACCATACCTTGACAAGTTTGTCATTGTTTTCATTGATGACATACTTATTTACTCAAAGAATGACCAAGAACACGGTGAACATTTGGGAAAGGTGTTAGAAGTATTGAGGAAGGAAGAATTGTACGCTAAGTTTTCAAAGTGTGCATTTTGGTTGGAAGAAGTTCAATTCCTCGGTCACATAGTGAACAAAGAAGGTATTAAGGTGGATCCGGCAAAGATAGAAACTGTTGAAAAGTGGGAAACCCCGAAAACTCCGAAACACATACGCCAGTTTTTAGGACTAGCTGGTTACTACAGAAGGTTCATCCAAGACTTTTCCAGAATAGCAAAACCCTTGACTGCATTAACGCATAAAGGGAAGAAATTTGAATGGAATGATGAACAAGAGAAAGCGTTTCAGTTATTGAAGAAAAAGCTAACTACGGCACCTATATTGTCATTGCCTGAAGGGAATGATGATTTTGTGATTTATTGTGATGCATCAAAGCAAGGTATCGGTTGTGTATTAATGCAACGAACGAAGGTGATTGCTTATGCGTCTAGACAATTGAAGATTCACGAACAAAATTATACGACGCATGATTTGGAATTAGGCGCGGTTGTTTTTGCATTAAAGACTTGGAGGCACTACTTATATGGGGTCAAAAGTATTATATATACCGACCACAAAAGTCTTCAACACATATTTAATCAGAAACAACTGAATATGAGGCAGCGTAGGTGGATTGAATTATTGAATGATTACGACTTTGAGATTCGTTACCACCCGGGGAAGGCAAATGTGGTAGCCGATGCCTTGAGCAGGAAGGACAGAGAACCCATTCGAGTAAAATCTATGAATATAATGATTCATAATAACATTACTACTCAAATAAAGGAGGCGCAACAAGGAGTTTTAAAAGAGGAAAATTTAAAGGATGAAATACCCAAAGGATCGGAGAAGCATCTTAATATTCGGGAAGACGGAACCCGGTATAGGGCTGAAAGGATTTGGGTACCAAAATTTGGAGATATGAGAGAAATGGTACTTAGAGAAGCTCATAAAACCAGATACTCAATACATCCTGGAACGGGGAAGATGTACAAGGATCTCAAGAAACATTTTTGGTGGCCGGGTATGAAAGCCGATGTTGCTAAATACGTAGGAGAATGTTTGACGTGTTCTAAGGTCAAAGCTGAGCATCAGAAACCATCAGGTCTACTTCAACAACCCGAAATCCCGGAATGGAAATGGGAAAACATTACCATGGATTTCATCACTAAATTGCCAAGGACTGCAAGTGGTTTTGATACTATTTGGGTAATAGTTGATCGTCTCACCAAATCAGCACACTTCCTACCAATAAGAGAAGATGACAAGATGGAGAAGTTAGCACGACTGTATTTGAAGGAAGTCGTCTCCAGACATGGAATACCAATCTCTATTATCTCTGATAGGGATGGCAGATTTATTTCAAGATTCTGGCAGACATTACAGCAAGCATTAGGAACTCGTCTAGACATGAGTACTGCCTATCATCCACAAACTGATGGGCAGAGCGAAAGGACGATACAAACGCTTGAAGACATGCTACGAGCATGTGTTATTGATTTCGGAAACAGTTGGGATCGACATCTACCGTTAGCAGAATTTTCCTACAACAACAGCTACCATTCAAGCATTGAGATGGCGCCGTTTGAAGCACTTTATGGTAGAAAGTGCAGGTCTCCGATTTGTTGGAGTGAAGTGGGGGATAGACAGATTACGGGTCCGGAGATTATACAAGAAACTACCGAGAAGATCATCCAAATTCAACAACGGTTGAAAACCGCCCAAAGTCGACAAAAGAGCTACGCTGACATTAAAAGAAAAGATATAGAATTTGAAATTGGAGAGATGGTCATGCTTAAAGTTGCACCTTGGAAAGGCGTTGTTCGATTTGGTAAACGAGGGAAATTAAATCCAAGGTATATTGGACCATTCAAGATTATTGATCGTGTCGGAACAGTAGCTTACCGACTAGAATTACCTCAACAACTCGCGGCTGTACATAACACTTTCCACGTCTCGAATTTGAAGAAATGTTTTGCTAAAGAAGATCTCACTATTCCGTTAGATGAAATCCAAATCAACGAAAAACTTCAATTCATCGAAGAACCCGTCGAAATAATGGATCGTGAGGTTAAAAGACTTAAGCAAAACAAGATACCAATTGTTAAGGTTCGATGGAATGCTCGTAGAGGACCCGAGTTCACCTGGGAGCGTGAAGATCAGATGAAGAAGAAATACCCGCATCTATTTCCAGAAGATTCGTCAACACCTTCAACAGCTTAAAATTTCGGGACGAAATTTATTTAACGGGTAGGTACTGTAGTGACCCGAACTTTTCCATGTTTATATATATTAATTGAGATTGATGTTTACATGATTAAATGTTTCCAACATGTTAAGCAATCAAACTTTTTAAGACTTGATTAATTGAAATAGGTTTCATATAGACAATTGACCACCCAAGTTGACCGGTGATTCACGAACGTTAAAACTTGTAAAAAAACTATATGATGACATATATATGGTTATATATATAGTTAACATGATATTATGATAAGTAAACATATCATTAATTATATTAACAATGAACTACATATGTAAAAACAAGACTACTAACTTAATGATTTTGAAACGAGACATATATGTAACGTTTATCGTTGTAACGACATTTAATGTATATATATCATATTAAGAGATATTCGTACATCATAATATCATGATAATATAATAATTTAAAATCTCTTTTGATATTATAAACATTGGGTTAACAACATTTAACAAGATCGTTAACCTAAAGGTTTCAAAACAACACTTACATGTAACGACTAACGATGACTTAACGACTCAGTTAAAATGTATATACATGTAGTGTTTTAATATATATTTATACACTTTTGAAAGACTTCAATACACTTATCAAAATACTTCTACTTAACAAAAATGCTTACAATTACATTCTCGTTCAGTTTCATCAACAATTCTACTCGTATGCACCCGTATTCGTACTCGTACAATACACAGCTTTTAGATGTATGTACTATTGGTATATACACTCCAATGATCAGCTCTTAGCAGCCCATGTGAGTCACCTAACACATGTGGGAACCATCATTTGGCAACTAGCATGAAATATCTCATAAGATTACAAAAATATGAGTAATCATTCATGACTTATTTACATGAAAACAAAATTACATATCCTTTATATCTAATCCATACACCAACGACCAAAAACACCTACAAACACTTTCATTCTTCAATTTTCTTCATCTAATTGAACTCTCTCAAGTTCTATCTTCAAGTTCTAAGTGTTCTTCATAAATTCCAAAAGTTCTAGTTTCATAAAATCAAGAATACTTTCAAGTTTGCTAGCTCACTTCCAATCTTGTAAGGTGATCATCCAACCTCAAGAAATCTTTGTTTCTTACAGTAGGTTATCATTCTAATACAAGGTAATAATCATATTCAAACTTTGGTTCAATTTCTATAACTATAACAATCTTATTTCAAGTGATGATCTTACTTGAACTTGTTTTCGTGTCATGATTTTGCTTCAAGAACTTTGAGCCATCCAAGGATCCATTGAAGCTAGATCCATTTTTCTCTTTTCCAGTAGGTTCATCCAAGGAACTTAAGGTAGTAATGATGTTCATAACATCATTCGATTAATACATATAAAGCTATCTTATTCGAAGGTTTAAACTTGTAATCACTAGAACATAGTTTAGTTAATTCTAAACTTTTTCGCAAACAAAAGTTAATCCTTCTAACTTGACTTTTAAAATCAACTAAACACATGTTCTATATCTATATGATATGCTAACTTAATGATTTAAAACCTGGAAACACGAAAAACACCGTAAAACCGGATTTACGCCGTCGTAGTAACACCGCGGGCTGTTTTGGGTTAGTTAATTAAAAACTATGATAAACTTTGATTTAAAAGTTGTTATTCTGAGAAAATGATTTTTATTATGAACATGAAACTATATCCAAAAATTATGGTTAAACTCAAAGTGGAAGTATGTTTTCTAAAATGGTCATCTAGACGTCGTTCTTTCGACTGAAATGACTACCTTTACAAAAACGACTTGTAACTTATTTTTCCGACTAGAAACCTATACTTTTTTTGTTTAGATTCATAAAATAGAGTTCAATATGAAACCATAGCAATTTTATTCACTCAAAACGGATTTAAAATGAAGAAGTTATGGGTAAAACAAGATTGGATAATTTTTCTCATTTTAGCTACGTGAAAATTGGTAACAAATCTATTCCAACCATAACTTAATCAACTTGTATTATATATTATGTAATCTTGAGATACCATAGACACGTATACAATGTTTCGACCTATCATGTCGACACATCTATATATATTTCGGAACAACCATAGACACTCTATATGTGAATGTTGGAGTTAGCTATACAGGGTTGAGGTTGATTCCAAAATATATATAGTTTGAGTTGTGATCAATACTGAGATACGTATACACTGGGTCGTGGATTGATTCAAGATAATATTTATCGATTTATTTCTGTACATCTAACTGTGGACAACTAGTTGTAGGTTACTAACGAGGACAGCTGACTTAATAAACTTAAAACATCAAAATATATTAAAAGTGTTGTAAATATATTTTGAACATACTTTGATATATATGTATATATTGTTATAGGTTCGTGAATCAACCAGTGGCCAAGTCTTACTTCCCGACGAAGTAAAAATCTGTGAAAGTGAGTTATAGTCCCACTTTTAAAATCTAATATTTTTGGGATGAGAATACATGCAGGTTTTATAAATGATTTACAAAATAGACACAAGTACGTGAAACTACATTCTATGGTTGAATTATCGAAATCGAATATGCCCCTTTTTATTAAGTCTGGTAATCTAAGAATTAGGGAACAGACACCCTAATTGACGCGAATCCTAAAGATAGATCTATTGGGCCTAACAAACCCCATCCAAAGTACCGGATGCTTTAGTACTTCGAAATTTATATCATATCCGAAGGGTGTCCCGGAATGATGGGGATATTCTTATATATGCATCTTGTTATTGTCGGTTACCAGGTGTTCACCATATGAATGATTTTTATCTCTATGTATGGGATGTGTATTGAAATATGAAATCTTGTGGTCTATTGTTACGATTTGATATATATAGGTTAAACCTATAACTCACCAACATTTTTTGTTGACGTTTTAAGCATGTTTATTCTCAGGTGATTATTAAGAGCTTCCGCTGTCGCATACTTAAATAAGGACAAGATTTGGAGTCCATGCTTGTATGATATTGTGTAAAAACTGCATTCAAGAAACTTATTTTGTTGTAACATATTTGTATTGTAAACCATTATGTAATGGTCGTGTGTAAACAGGATATTTTAGATTATCATTATTTGATAATCTACGTAAAGTTTTTTTTAAACCTTTATTGATGAAATAAAGGTTATGGTTTGTTTAAAAATGAATGCAGTCTTTGAAAAACGTCTCATATAGAGGTCAAAACCTCGCAACGAAATCAATTAATATGGAACGTTTTTAATCAATAAGAACGGGACATTTCACCCGGGTGGTAACGAATCTCAAAGTCGTAATCATTCAATAATTCAATCCACCTACGCTGCCTCATATTCAGTTGTTTCTGATTAAATATGTGTTGAAGACTTTTGTGGTCGGTATATATAATACTTTTGACCCCATATAAGTAGTGCCTCCAAGTCTTTAATGCAAAAACAACCGCGCCTAATTCCAAATCATGCGTCGTATAATTTTGTTCGTGAATCTTCAATTGTCTAGACGCATAAGCAATCACCTTCGTTCGTTGCATTAATACACAACCGAGACCTTGCTTTGATGCATCACAATAAATCACAAAATCATCATTCCCTTCAGGCAATGACAATAGAGGTGCCGTAGTTAGCTTTTTCTTCAATAACTGAAACGCTTTCTCTTGTTCATCATTCCATTCAAATTTCTTCCCTTTATGCGTTAATGTAGTCAAGGGTTTTGCTATTCTGGAAAAGTCTTGGATGAACCTTCTGTAGTAACCAGCTAGTCCTAAAAACTGGCGTATGTGTTTCGGAGTTTTCGGGGTTTCCCACTTTTCAACAGTTTCTATCTTTGCCGGATCCACCTTAATACCTTCTTTGTTCACTATGTGACCGAGGAATTGAACTTCTTCCAACCAAAATGCACACTTTGAAAACTTAGCGTACAATTCTTCCTTCCTCAATACTTCTAACACCTTTCTCAAATGTTCACCGTGTTCTTAGTCATTCTTTGAGTAAATAAGTATGTCATCAATGAAAACAATGACAAACTTGTCAAGGTATGGTCCACACACTCGGTTCATAAGGTCCATGAACACAGCTGGTGCATTAGTTAAACCAAACGGCATGACCATAAACTCGTAATGACCGTAACGTGTTCTGAAAGCAGTCTTTGGAATATCATCTTCTTTCACCCGCATTTGATGATACCCAGAACGTAAGTCAATCTTTGAATAAACAGACGAGCCTTGTAGTTGATCAAATAAGTCGTCGATTCTTGGTAGTGGGTAGCGGTTCTTGATGGTAAGTTTGTTCAACTCTCGGTAGTTGATACACAACCTGAATGTACCATCTTTCTTCTTGACAAACAAAACAGGAGCTCCCCACGGTGATGTGCTTGGTCGAATGAAACCACACTCTAAAAGTTCTTGTAATTGGCTTTGCAGTTCTTTCATCTCGCTGGGTGCGAGTCTGTAAGGAGCACGAGCTATTGGTGCAGCTCCTGGTACAAGATCTATTTGAAATTCAACGGATCGATGTGGGGGTAATCCCGGTAATTCTTTCGGAAATACATCGGGAAATTCTTTTGCAATGGGAACATCATTGATGCTCTTTTCTTTAGTTTGTACTTTTTCGACGTGTGCTAGAATAGCATAGCAACCTTTTCTTATTAGTTTTTGTGCCTTCAAATTACTAATAAGATGTAGCTTCGTGTTGCCCTTTTCTCCGTACACCATTAACGGTTTTCCTTTTTCTCGTATAATGCGAATTGCATTTTTGTAACAAACGATCTCTGCTTTCACTTCTTTCAACCAGTCCATACCGATTATCACATCAAAACTCCCTAACTCTACTGGTATCAAATCAATCTTAAATGTTTCGCTAACCAGTTTAATTTCTCGATTCCGACATATATTATCTGCTGAAATTAATTTACCATTTGCTAATTCGAGTAAAAATTTACTATCCAAAGGCGTCAATGGACAACTTAATTTAGCACAAAAATCTCTACTCATATAGCTTCTATCCGCACCCGAATCAAATAAAACGTAAGCAGATTTATTGTCAATAAGAAACGTAACCGTAATAAGCTCCGGGTCTTCCTGTGCCTCTGCCGCGTTAATATTGAAAACTCTTTCGCGGCCTTGTCCATTCGTGTTCTCCTGGTTCGGGCAATTTCTAATAATGTGGCCCGGTTTTCCACATTTATAACAAACTACATTGGCATAACTTGCTCCGACACTACTTCCTCCGCCATTACTCGTTCCGACACCATTTGTTCCTTTCGTTCTATTAACCCCTGGTCCGTAGACCTCACACTTTGCCGCGCTATGACCATTTCTTTTACACTTGTTGCAAAATTTGGTACAGAACCCCGAGTGATACTTTTCACACCTTTGGCATAGCTGCTTCTGATTGTTGTTTTTGTTGCGGTTATTATTGTTGTTGGGATGATTGTTGTAGTTGCTGCTGCTGCTGTTGTTGTTGTTGTTGTTGTTGTTGGGCCGTTTGTTGTAGTTGCGATTGATGTTGCGATTGTTGGGATAATTGTTGCGATTATTGTTGTAATTGCTGTTGTTGTTGTATTGGTGATTCTTATCACCGTTTTCCTCCCACTTTCTTTTGACTTGCTTCACATTGGCCTCTTCAGCAGTCTGTTCTTTAATTCTTTCTTCAATCTGGTTCACTAGTTTGTGAGCCATTCTACATGCCTGTTGTATGGAGGCTGGCTCGTGTGAACTTATATCTTCTTGGATTCTTTCCGGTAATCCTTTCACAAACGCGTCGATCTTCTCTTCCTCATCTTCGAATGCTCCCGGACACAATAGGCACAATTCTGTGAATCGTATTTCGTACGGGGTAATATCAAATCCTTGGGTTCGTAACCCTCTAAGTTCTGTCTTGAGCTTATTGACCTCGGTTCTGGGACGGTACTTCTCGTTCATCAAGTGCTTGAATACTAACCACGATAGTGCGTACGCATCGTCTTGTCCCACTTGCTCTAGATAGGTATTCCACCATGTTAACGCAGAACCTGTGAAGGTATGCGTAGCGTACTTCACTTTGTCCTCTTCAGTACATTTACTTATGGCAAACACCGATTCGACCTTCTCGGTCCACCGTTTCAATCCGATCGGTCCTTCGGTTCCATCAAATTCCAAAGGTTTGCAGGCAGTGAATTCTTTGTAGGTGCACCCTACACGATTTCCTGTACTGCTAGATCCAAGGTTATTGTTGGTATGTAGCGCAGCCTGTACTGCGGCTATGTTTGAAGCTAGAAAAGTACGGAATTCCTCTTCATTCATATTCACGGTGTGTCGAGTAGTCGGTGCCATTTCCTTCAAAATAGTCAAATGGAACAAGTTAATCATACAGAATATTAAGAGTAGTTAATAGTATTTCGTAGCATAATATGAACTCATTTATAAAAGCTTTTTCTTCATATTAGCGTTTTATAAGTTTAAATTTGGGTAGTACCTACCCGTTAAGTTCATACTTAGTAGCTAATATACAATTCAACTACTACAATTCTATATGAAAAACTGATTATAATAATATTTCGCGTTCAAACTTTTACACAATATTTTACAAACTTACAATACCGTTTATTTTACATATAGCATGAAATATAGCACACAATAAATTTGATACAAGATGGTTGTGAAGATAATTCTAGCTAGTACACAAGTCGTTCAGCAAAGGCAATAAACACACGTAATTCATACGTCCAGAAACAAGTCATGCATTCTGGTTTTACTAGGATTACTTCCCATCCTTGGTCTTGTGGAACATAACCGTTATGGCCGTTGATAAGACAGCGTGTTGTAACGTCGTCAAAGGGATGAGGGTTACGTAATGTCCAACAGTCCCGTAACAATCTAAAAACCTCATTTCTTACCCCAATTACCGACTCCGTCACTTGTGGGAACGTTTTGTTTAATAGTTGTAGCCCGATGTTCTTGTTCTCACTTTGGTGAGAAGCGAACATTACTAATCCGTAAGCATAACATGCTTCTTTATGTTGCATGTTAGCCGCTTTTTCTAAATCACGAAGTCCAATATTCGGATATATTGAGTCAAAATAATTTCTTAACCCATTGCGTAAAATAGCATTTGGGTTCCCCGCAATATATGCGTCAAAGTAAACACATCGTAACTTATGGATTTCCCAATGTGATATCCCCATCTTTCGAACGAAAGCCTTTTATAAATCAAGGCATTCTTGGAACGTTCTTCGAATGTCTTACAAACTGATCTCGCCTTAAATAGTTGTGCCGAAGAATTCTGACCGACTCTAGACAAGATTTCATCAATCATGTCTCCGGGTAGGTCTCTTAAAATATTGGGTTGTCTATCCATTTTGTGTTTTTATACTGTAAAATAGACAAGAGTTAGATTCATAAAAAAAAATACTTATTAATACAAGCAATTTTTACATATATCATAAAGCATAAGCACACTATATTACTTATATTACACCACACGAATACAATTATCTTATTCCGACTCGCTTATTTCTTCTTCTTCGGTTTTGGTTCGTTTTGCCAAGTTTCTAGGGATATATGATGTTCCCCTAATACGAGCCGTCGTTATCCACATTGGTTTAGAAAAACCTGGTGGTTTAGAGGTTCCCGGGTCATTGTTACAACTTAAGGACTTCGGGGGTTGACGATACATATAAAGTTCATCGGGGTTGGAATTAGATTTCTCTATTTTTATGCCCTTTCCCTTATTATTTTCTTTTGCCTTTTTAAATTCAGTTGGGGTAATTTCTATAACATCATCGGAATTGTCGTCGGAATCCGATTCATCGGAGAATTGGTAATCCTCCCAATATTTTGCTTCCTTGGCGGAAACACAATTGACCATAATTAACCTGGGTTGGTTGAGGATTTTCTTTTACTTAACCGTTTTATTATTTCCCCCACCGGTTCTATTTCTTCATCCGGTTCCGATTCTTCTTCCGGTTCCGATTCTTCTTCCGGTTCCGACTCTTCTTCCGGTTCCTCTTCGGGAACTTGTGAATCAGTCCACGAATCATTCCAATTTACATTTGACTCTTCATTATTATTAGGTGAGTCAATGGAACTTGTTCTAGAGGTAGACATCTATCACATAATATCAAACGCGTTAAGAGATTAATATATCACATAATATTCACATGTTAAAAATATATAGTTTCCAACAAAATTTGTTAAGCAATCATTTTTCAAGTAAACACGGTCGAAGTCCAGACTCACTAATGCATCCTAACAAACTAGATAAGACACACTAATGCAAAATTTTGGTTCTCTAAGACCAACGCTCGGATACCAACTGAAATGTCCCGTTCTTATTGATTAAAAACGTTCCATATTAATTGATTTCGTTGCGAGGTTTTGACCTCTATATGAGACGTTTTTCAAAGATTGCATTCATTTTAAAACAAACCATAACCTTTATTTCATCAATAAAGGTTTAAAAAGCTTTACGTAGATTATCAAATAATGATAATCTAAAATATCCTGTTTACACACGACCATTACATAATGGTTTACAATACAAATATGTTACAACAAAATAAGTTTCTTGAATGCAGTTTTTACACAATATCATACAAGCATGGACTCCAAATCTCGTCCTTATTTAAGTATGCGACAGCGGAAGCTCTTAATAATCACCTGAGAATAAACATGCTTAAAACATCAACAAAAATGTTGGTGAGTTATAGGTTTAACCTATATATATCAAATAGTAACAATAGACCACAAGATTTCATATTTCAATACACATCCCATACATAGAGATAAAAATCATTCATATGGTGAACACCTGGTAACCGACATTAACAAGATGCATATATAAGAATATCCCCATCATTCCGGGACACCCTTCGGATATGATATAAATTTCGAAGTACTAAAGCATCCGGTACTTTGGATGGGGTTTGTTAGGCCCAATAGATCTATCTTTAGGATTCGCGTCAATTAGGGTGTCTGTTCCCTAATTCTTAGATTACCAGACTTAATAAAAAGGGGCATATTCGATTTCGATAATTCAACCATAGAATGTAGTTTCACGTACTTGTGTCTATTTTGTAAATCATTTATAAAACCTGCATGTATTCTCATCCCAAAAATATTAGATTTTAAAAGTGGGACTATAACTCACTTTCACAGATTTTTACTTCGTCGGGAAGTAAGACTTGGCCACTGGTTGATTCACGAACCTATAACAATATATACATATATATCAAAGTATGTTCAAAATATATTTACAACACTTTTAATATATTTTGATGTTTTAAGTTTATTAAGTCAGCTGTCCTCGTTAGTAACCTACAACTAGTTGTCCACAGTTAGATATACAGAAATAAATCGATAAATATTATCTTGAATCAATCCACAACCCAGTGTATACGTATCTCAGTATTGATCACAACTCAAACTATACATATTTTGGAATCAACCTCAACCCTGTATAGCTAACTCCAACATTCACATATAGAGTGTCTATGGTTGTTCCGAAATATATATAGATGTGTCGACATGATAGGTCGAAATATTGTATACGTGTCTATGGTATCTCAAGATTACATAATATACAATACAAGTTGATTAAGTTATGGTTGGAATAGATTTGTTACCAATTTTCACGTAGCTAAAATGAGAAAAATTATCCAATCTTGTTTTACCCATAACTTCTTCATTTTAAATCCGTTTTGAGTGAATCAAATTGCTATGGTTTCATATTGAACTCTATTTTATGAATCTAAACAGAAAAAGTATAGGTTTATAGTCGTAAAAATAAGTTACAAGTCGTTTTTATAAAGGTAGTCATTTCAGTCGAAAGAACGACGTCTAGATGACCATTTTAGAAAACATACTTCCACTTTGAGTTTAACCATAATTTTTGGATATAGTTTCATGTTCATAATAAAAATCATTTTCTCAGAATAACAACTTTTAAATCAAAGTTTATCATAGTTTTTAATTAACTAACCCAAAACAGCCCGCTGTGTTACTACGACGGCGTAAATCCGGTTTTACGGTGTTTTTCGTGTTTCCAGATTTTAAATCATTAAGTTAGCATATCATATAGATATAGAACATGTGTTTAGTTAATTTTAAAAGTCAAGTTAGAAGGATTAACTTTTGTTTGCGAACAAGTTTAGAATTAACTAACTATGTTCTAGTGATTACGAGTTTAAACCTTCGAATAAGATAGTTTTATATATATGAATTGAATGATGTTATGAACATCATTACTACCTCAAGTTTAGTAGGTAAACCTACTGGAAGTGACAAGAAATGATCTAGCTTCAAAGGATCTTGGATGGCTTGAAAGTTCTTGAAGTAGGATCATGACACAAAAACAAGTTCAAGTAAGATTTTTACTCGAATTAAGATAGTTTATATTTATAGAAATTGAATCAAAGTTTGAATATGAATATTACCTTGAATAAGAAAGATAACCTACTGTATATAACAAAGGTTTCTTGATCTTAGATGATTACTTGGAATGGATTAGAAAGCTTGGAAGTAAATTAGTAAACTTGAAGGGATTTTTGAAGTGTTCTTGAAGTGTTCTTCCTATGATGATTATAGCTTGATTCTTGAAGTGATTTTTGATGAAGATGATGATTAACTACTGAAAAATACGTTCATAATAGTGTGTGTGTGTTGAGAGAGAATTAGAAAGAGAATTGGAAGTGAAATGGAGTGAATGATGAGTGGTAATTGGGGAGTGGTGAGTGGGGTTAAAAGGAGTTCTAGTTAGTTGACTAGCTCATGGTAGAAGTTAAAATTGATTAGTCATACATGACATAATTAAGAGTGGAATCCCATGCTAGTTCCTATTGGTATATACCCATAGTAAGTACGTTTTGAAGCTGTGTATAATACGGGTAAGAATACGACTAGAATTCTTGATGAAAGAAAAGAATGGGAAAGTAACTGTAACCATTTTCGTTAAGTATGAGTGTTTTGATATATGTCTTGAAGTCTTCCAAAAGTATTTTAATACATCTAAATACACTACATGTATATACATTTTAACTGAATCGTTAAGTCATCGTTAGTCGTTACATGTAAGTGTTGTTTTGAAACCTTTAAGTTAACGATCTCAATTAATGTTGTTAACCCATTGTTTATTATATCTAATGAGATGTTAAATTATTATATTATCATGATATTATGATATATTAATATATCTTAATATGATATATATACATTTAAATGTCGTTACAACGATAATCGTTACATATATGTCTCGTTTCGAAATCCTTAAGTTAGTAGTCTTGTTTATATGTATATAACTCATTGTTAATATAATTATGGAGATACTTACTTATCATAATCTCATGTTAACCATATGTATATCCATATATATATCGTCATGTCATTTTTACAAGTTTTAACGTTTGTGAATCGCCGGTCAACATGGGTGGTCAATTGTCTATATGAAACATATTTCAATTAATCAAGTCTTAACAAGTTTGATTGCTTAACATGTTGGAAACATTTAATCATGTAAATATCAATCTCAATTAATATATATAAACATGGAAAATTTTGGGTCACTACAACTAACGTCAAGTAACGTTAACTAACGTTAAGTAACGTCAAGTAACGTTAAGTTACGAGAAGTAACGTTAAGTAACGTGAAGTAACGTTAAGTAACGTTAAGTTACGTCAAGTAACGTTAAGTAACGTTAAGTAACGTGAAGTAACGGTAAGTAACGTTAAGTAACGTTAAGTTACGTCAAGTAACGTGAAGTAACGTCAAGTAACGTCAAATAACGTTAAGTAACATCAAGTAACGTTAAGTTATGCCAAGTAACGTTAAGTAATGTCAAGTAACGTCAAATAACATTACGTCACGTCAAGTAACGTGAATTTGTGAAATAACGTTAAGTAACGTCAAATAACATTAACTAACGTCAAGTAACGTCAAGTAACGCCAAGTAACGTTAAGTAACGTGAAGTTACATCAAGTAATGTTAAGTAATGTCATGTAACGTTAACTAACGCCAAGTACCGCTAACAAACGTCAACTAACATCAACTAATGTCAACTAACGTCAAGTAACGTCAAGTAACGTCAAGTAACGTCAAGTAACATCAAGTAACCTCAAGTAATGTTAAGTTAAGTCAAGTAACATTAAGTAACATCAAGTAACATCAGGTCACGTCAAGTAACGTCAAGTAACGTCAAGTAACGTCAAGTAACGTCAAGTAACGTCAAGTAACGTTAACTAACGTCAAGTAACGTCAAGTAACGTCAAGTAACGTCAAGTAACGTTAACTAACGTTAAGTAACGTCAAGTAACGTTAAGTTACGTGAAGTAACGTTAAGTAACGTCAAGTAACGTTAAGTAACGTCAAGTAACGTTAAGTAACGTCAAGTAACGTGAAGTTACCTTAAGTAACGTTAAGTAACGTCAAATAACGTTAACTAACGTTAAGTAACGTTAACTAACGTCAACTAACGTCAAGTAATCGTCAAGTAACGTTAACGAACGTCAAGTAATGTCAAGTAACGTTAACTAACGTTAAGTAACGTCAGGTAACATTAAGTTACGTGAAGTAACGTTAAGAAACGTTAAGTAACGTTAAGTTACCCGAACTTTTCCATATTTATATATATTAAATGAAATTGATATTTACATGATTAAGTGTTTCCAACATGTTAAGCAATAAAACTTATTAAGACTTGATTAATTGGAATAGGTTTCATATAGACAAATGACCACCCAAGTTGACCGGTGATTCACGAACGTTAAAACTTGTAAAAACTATACGATGACATATATATAGTTATATATATAGTTAACATGATTTAATTATAAGTATGTATCTCATTAGGTATTTTAATAATGAGTTATATACATAAAAATGAGACTATTAAATTAAGAAACTCGAAAACGATATATATAACGATTATCGTTATAACATCTTACTAGGTACATATGAATCATATTAAGATATTGATACACTTGATTAATTATGTTAAATGATAAGTAAATATATCATTAAGTGTATTAACAATGAACTACATATGTAAAAATAAGACTACTAACTTAATGATTTTGAAACGAGACATATATGTAACGATTATCGTTGTAACGACATTTAATGTATATAGATCATATTAAGAGATATTCGTACATCATAATATCATGATAATATAATAATTTAAAATATCATTTGATATTATAAACATTGGGTCAACAACATTTAACAAGATCGTTAACCTAAAGGTTTCAAAACAACATTTACATGTAACGACTAACGATGACTTAACGACTCAGTTAAAATGTATATACATGTAGTGTTTTAATATGTATTCATACACTTTTTAAAGACTTCAAGACACTTATCAAAATACTTCTACTTAAAAAAAATGCTTACAATTACATCCTCGTTCAGTTTCATCAACAAATCTACTCGTATGCACCCATATTCGTACTCGTACAATACACAGCTTTTAGATGTATGTACTATTGGTATATACACTCCAATGATCAGCTCTTAGTAGCCCATGTGAGTCACCTAACACATGTGGGAACCATCATTTGGCAACTAGCATGAAATATCTCATAAAATTACAAAAATATGAGTAATCATTCATGACTTATTTACATTAAAACAAAATTACATATCCTTTATATCTAATCCATACACCAACGACCAAAAACACCTACAAACACTTTCATTCTTCAATTTTCTTCATCTAATTGATCTCTCTCAAGTTCTATCTTCAAGTTCTAAGTGTTCTTCATAAATTCCAAAAGTTCTAGTTTCATAAAATCAAGAATACTTCCAAGATTGCAAGTTTACTTCCAAGTTTTCTAAATCCATTCCAAGTAATCATCCAACATCAAGAAACCTTTGTTATTTATAGTAGGTTATCTTTCTAATACAAGGTAATAATCATATTCAAACTTTAATTCAATTTCTATAACTATAACAATCTTATTTCGAGTGGAAATCTTACTTGAAATTGTTTTCGTGTCATGATTCTGCTTCAAGAACTTTCAAGCCATCCATGGATCCTTTGAAGCTAGATCCATTTTTCTCATTTTCAGTAGGTTTATCCAAGGAACTTGAGATAGTAATGATGTTCATAACATCATTCAATTCATACATAAAAAGCTGTCTTATTCAACGTTATAAACTTGTAATCACTAGAACATAGTTTAGTTAATTCTAAACTTGTTCGCAAATAAAGTTAATCCTTCTAACTAGACTTTTAAAATCAAATAAACACATGTTCTATATCTATATGATATGCTAACTTAATGATTTAAAACCCGAAAACACGATAAACACCATAAAACTGGATATACGCCGTCGTAGTAAAATCGGGGACTGTTTTGGTTGGGATAATTAAAAGCTAAGAAGAACTTTGATTTAAAAGCTATACTTCTGGAAAAATGATTTTTCTTATGAACATGAAACTATATCCAAAAATCATGGTTAAACTCAAAGTGAAAGTATGTTGTTCAAAATGGTCATCAAGATGTCGTTCTTACGACGGAAATGACTACCTCTTTCAAAAACGACTTGTAACTTGTATTTCCGACTATAAACTTATACTTTTTCTATTTAGATTCATAAATTTAAGTTCAATACGAAACCGTGGCCACTGGAATCACTCAAAACGGATTAGAAACGAAGAAATGGCGAGTAAAACAAGATTGATAAAAACTACTCATTTTACCTACGTGAAAGCTAGTAATAAATCTATTCCAACCATAACCTAATCAACTTATATTATATATTATGTAATCTTGAGATACTATAGACACGTATACAATGTTTCGACCTATCATGTCGACACATCTATATATATATTGCGGAACAACCATAGACACTCTATATGTGAATGTTGGAGTTAGCTATACAGGGTTGAGGTTGATTCCAAAATATATATATAGTTTGAGTTGTGATCAATACTGAGATACGTATACACTGGGTCGTGGATTGATTCAAGATAATATTTATCGATTTATTTATGTACATCTAACTGTGGACAACTAGTTGTAGGTTACTAACGAGGACAGCTGACTTAATAAACTTAAAACATCAAAATGTATTAAAAGTATTGTAAATATATTTTGAACATACTTTGATATATATGTATATATTGTTATAGGTTCGTGAATCAACCAGTGGCCAAGTCTTACTTCCTGACGAAGTAAAAATCTCTGAAAGTGAGTTATAGTCCCACTTTTAAAATCTAATATTTTTGGGATGAGAATACATGCAGGTTTTATAAATGATTTACAAAATAGACACAAGTACGTGAAACTACATTCTATGGTTGAATTATCGAAATCGAATATGCCCCTTTTTATTAAGTCTGGTAATCTAAGAATTAGGGAACAAACACCCTAATTGACGCGAATCCTAAAGATAGATCTATTGGGCCTAACAAACCCCATCCAAAGTACCGGATGCTTTAGTACTTTGAAATTTATATCATATCCGAAGGGTGTCCCGGAATGATGGGGATATTCTTATATATGCATCTTGTTAATGTCGGTTACCAGGTGTTCACCATATGAATGATTTTTATCTCTATGTATGGGATGTGTATTGAAATATGAAATTTTGTGGTCTATTGTTACGATTTGATATATATAGGTTAAACCTATAACTCACCAACATTTTTGTTGACGTTTAAAGCATGTTTATTCTCAGGTGAATACTAAGAGCTTCCGCTGTTGCATACTAAAATAAGGACAAGATTTGGAGTCCATGTTTGTATGATATTGTGTAAAAACTGCATTCAAGAAACTGATTTCGATGTAACATATTTGTATTGTAAACCATTATGTAATGGGCGTGTGTAAACAGGATATTTTAGATTATCATTATTTGATAATCTACGTAAATCTTTTTAAACCTTTATTTACGAAATAAAGGTTATGGTTTGTTTTAAAAATGAATGCAGTCTTTGAAAAAACGTCTCATATAGAGGTCAAAACCTCGCAACGAAATCAATTAATATGGAACGTTTTTAATCAATAAGAACGGGACATTTCAGTTGGTATCAGAGCGTTGGTCTTAGAGAATCAGAATTTTGCATTAGTGTGTCTTATCGAGTTTGTTAGGATGCATTAGTGAGTCCGGACTTCGACCGTGTTTACTTGAAAAATGATTGCTTGACAAATTTTGTTGGAAACTATATATTTTTAACATGTGAATATTATGTGATATATTAATCTCTTAACGTGTTTGATATTATGTGATAGATGTCTACCTCTAATACAAGTCCCATTGACTCACCTAATAATAATGAAGAGTCAAATGTAATTTGGAATGATTCATGGACTGATTCACAAGTTCCCGAAGAGGAACCGGAAGAAGAATCGGAACCGGAAGAAGAATCGGAACCGGAGGAGGAGGAACCGGAAGAAGAAATAGAACCGGTGGGGGAAATAATAAAATGGTTAAGTAAAAGAAAATCCTCAACCAACGACCAAGGTTAATTATGGTCAACGGTGTTTCCGTCAAGGAAGCAAAATATTGGGAGGATTACCAATTCTTCGATGAATCAGATCCCGACGAGGATTCCGATGATGTTATAGAAATTACCCCAACTGAATTTAAAAAGGCAAAAGAGAACAATAAGGGAAAGGGCATAAAAATAGAGAAATCTGATTCCAACCCCGATGAACTTTATATGTATCATCAACACCCGTATTTCTTAAGTTGTAACAATAACCCGGGAACCTCTAAACCACCAGGTTTTTCTAGACCAATGTGAAAAACGACGGCTCGTATTAGGGGAACATCATATATCCCTAAAAACTTAGCAAAAAGAACCAAGTTCGAAAAAGAAGAAACGAGTGAGTCGGAATAAGATAGTTGTATTTGTGCGGTGTAATATATGTAATATAGTGTGCTTATGCTTTACGATATATGTAAAAATTGCTTGTATTAATAAGTGTCTTTTATGAATCTAACTCTTGTCTATTTTACAGTATAAAAATACAAAATGGATAGACAACCCAATATTTTAGAAGACTTACCCGGAGACATGATTGATGAAATCTTGTCTAGAGTCGGTCAGAATTTCTCGGCACAACTATTTATGGCAAAATCAGTTTGTAAGACATTCGAAGAACGTTCCAAGAATGCCTTGATTTATAAAAGGCTTTCGTTTGAAAGATGGGGGATATCACATTGGGAAACCCATAAGTTACGATGTGTTTACTTTGACGCATATATTGCGGGGAACCCAAATGCTATTTTACGCAACGGGTTAAGAAATTATTTTGACTCAATGTATCCGAATATAGGACTTCATGATTTAGAAAAAGCGGCTAACATGCAACATAAAGAAGCATGTTATGCTTACGGGTTAGTAATGTTCGCTTCTCACCAAAGTGAGAAAAAAAACATCGGGCTACAACTATTAAACAAAACGTTCCCACAAGTGACGGAGTCGGTAATTGGGGTAAGAAATGAGGTTTTTAGGTTATTACGAGACTGTTGGTCATTACGTAACCTTCGTCCTTTTGACAACGTTACAACACGTTGTCATACTATCGGTCACAACGGTTACGTTCCACAAGACAAAGGATGGGAAGTGGCATTAGTAAAACCAGAATGCATGACTTGTTTCTGGACGTATGAATTACGTGACTTTGTTGCCTTTGCTGAACGCCTTATTTATTAACTAGAATTATCTTCGCAACTACTTTGTATCAAAGTTATATGTGCTATATTTCATGCTATATGTAAAATAGCGATATTGTAAGTTTGCAAGTTATTGTATAAAGGTTTGAATATGATATATATTTTTTTGTGATTAGTTTTTCATATAGAATTGTAGTAGTTAAAATGGTATGTTAGCTACTAAGTATGAACTTAACGGGTAGGTACTACCCGAATTAAAGAGTATAAAACGCTAATATGAAGAAAGAGCTTTTATAAATAAGTTCATATTACGCTACAAAATACTATTGACTACTCTTGATATTCTATATGATTAACTTGTTTCATTTGACTATTTTGAAGGAAATGGCACCGACTACTCGACGCACCTTGAATATGAGTGAAGAGGAATTTCGTGCCTTTCTTGCTTCAAACATAGCCGCAGTACAGGCCGCGCTACATACCAACAATAACCTTGGATCTAGCAGTACAGGAAATCGTGTAGGATGCACCTACAAAGAATTCACTGCCTACAAACCTTTGGAATTTGATGGAATCGAAGGACCGATCGGATTGAAACGGTGGACCGAGAAGGTCGAATCGGTGTTTGCCATAAGTAAGTGTACTGAAGAGGACAAAGTGAAGTACGCTACGCATACCTTCATAGGTTCTGCGTTAACATGGTGGAATACCTATCTAGAGCAAGTGGGACAAGATGATGCTTACGCACTACCGTGGTCAGCATTCAAGCACTTGATGAACGAGAAGTACCGTCCCAGAACCGAGGTCAATAAGCTCAAGACAGAACTTAGAGGGTTACGAACCCAAGGATCTGATATTACCACGTACGAAAGACGATTCACAGAATTATGCCTATTGTGTCCGGGAGCGTTCGAAGATGAGGAAGAGAAGATTGACGCGTTTGTGAAAGGATTACTGGAAAGAATCCAAGAAGATATTAGTTCACACGAGCCCGCCTCCATACAACAGGCATGTAGAATGGCTCACAAACTAGTGAACCAGATTGAAGAAAGAATTAAAGAACAGACTGCTGAAGGGGCCAATGTGAAGCAAGTCAAAAGAAAGTGGGAGGAAAACGGTGATAAGAATCACCAATACAACAACAACAGCAATTACAACAATAATCGCAACACCTATCCTAACAATCGCAACATCAATCGCAACTACAACAAACGGCCCAACAACAACAACAACAACAACAACAACAATAACAACAACAACAACAACAACAACAACAACAACAGCAACTACAACAATCTTCTTAATAACAATAATAACCGCAACAACAACAACAACAACAACAACAATCAGAAGCAGCTATGCCAAAGGTGTGAAAAGTATCACTCGGGGTTCTGCACCAAATTTTGCAACAAGTGTAAAAGAAATGGTCATAGCGCGGCGAAGTGTGAGGTCTACGGACCAGGGGTTAACAGAACGAAAGGAACAAATGGTGTCAGAGCGAGTAATGGTGGAGCAAGTAGTGCTGGAGCAAGTTATGCCAATGTAGTTTGTTATAAATGTGGAAAACCGGGCCACATTATTAGAAATTGCCCGAACCAGGAGAACACGAATGGACAAGGCCGCAGAAGAGTTTTCAATATTAATGCGGCAGAGGCACAGGAAGACCTGGAGCTTGTTACGGGTACGTTTCTTTTTGACAATAAATCTGCTTACGTTTTATTTGATTCGGGTACGGATAGAAGCTATATGAGTAGAGATTTTTGTGCTAAATTAAGTTGTCCATTGACGCCTTTGGATAGTAAATTTTTACTCGAATTAGCAAATGGTAAATTAATTTCAGCAGATAATATATGTCGGAATCGAGAAATTAAACTGGTTAGCGAAACATTTAAGATTGACTTGATACCAGTAGAGTTAGGGAGTTTTGATGTGATAATCGGTATGGACTGGTTGAAAGAAGTGAAAGCAGAGATCGTTTGTTACAAAAATACAATTCGCATTATACGAGAAAAAGGAAAACCCTTAATGGTGTACGGAGAAAAGGGCAACATGAAGCTACATCTTATTAGTAATTTGAAGGCACAAAAACTAATAAGAAAAGGTTGCTATGCTGTTCTAGCACACGTCGAGAAAGTACAAACTAAAGAAAAGAGCATCAATGATGTTCCCGTCGCAAAAGAATTTCCCGATGTATTTCCGAAAGAATTACCGGGATTACCCCCACATCGATCCGTTGAATTTCAAATAGATCTTGTACCAGGAGCTGCACCAATAGCTCGTGCTCCTTACAGACTCGCACCCAGCGAGATGAAAGAACTGCAAAGCCAATTACAAGAACTTTTAGAGCATGGTTTCATTCGACCAAGCACATCACCGTGGGGAGCTCCTGTTTTGTTTATCAAGAAGAAAGATGGTACATTCAGGTTGTGTATCGACTACCGAGAGTTGAACAAACTTACCATCAAGAACCGCTACCCACTACCGAGAATCGACGACTTATTTGATCAACTACAAGGCTCGTCTGTTTATTCAAAGATTGACTTACATTCCGGGTATCATCAAATGCGGATGAAAGAAGATGATATTCCAAAGACTGCTTTCAGAACACGTTACGGTCATTACGAGTTTATGGTCATGCCGTTTGGTTTAACTAATGCACCAGCTGTGTTCATGGACCTTATGAACCGAGTGTGTGGACCATACCTTGACAAGTTTGTCATTGTTTTCATTGATGACATACTTATTTACTCATAGAATGACCAAGAACACGGTGAACATTTGAGAAAGGTGTTAGAAGTATTGAGGAAGGAAGAATTGTACGCTAAATTTTCAAAGTGTGCATTTTGGTTGGAAGAAGTTCAATTCCTCGATCACATAGTGAACAAAGAAGGTATTAAGGTGGATCCGGCAAAGATAGAAACTGTTGAAAAGTGGGAAACCCCGAAAACTCCGAAACACATACGCCAGTTTTTAGGACTAGATGGTTACTACAGAAGGTTCATCCAAGACTTTTCCAGAATAGCAAAACCCTTGACTGCATTAACGCATAAAGGGAAGAAATTTGAATGGAAGGATGAACAAGAGAAAGCGTTTCAGTTATTGAAGAAAAAGCTAACTACGGCACCTATATTGTCATTGCCTGAAGGGAATGATGATTTTGTGATTTATTGTGACGCATCAAGGCAAGGTCTCGGTTGTGTATTAATGCAACGAACGAAGGTGATTGCTTATGCGTCTAGACAATTGAAGATTCACGAACAAAATTATACGACGCATGATTTGGAATTAGGCGCGGTTGTTTTTGCATTAAAGACTTGGAGGCACTACTTATATGGGGTCAAAAGTATTATATATACCGACCACAAAAGTCTTCAACACATATTTAATCAGAAACAACTGAATATGAGGCAGCGTAGGTGGATTGAATTGTTGAATGATTACGACTTTGAGATTCGTTACCACCCGGGGAAGGCAAATGTGGTAGCCGACGCCTTGAGCAGGAAGGACAGAGAACCCATTCGAGTAAAATCTATGAATATAATGATTCACAATAACCTTACTACTCAAATAAAGGAGGCGCAACAAGGAGTTTTATAAGAGGGAAATTTAAAGGATGAAATACCCAAAGGATCGGAGAAGCATCTTAATATTCGGGAAGACGGAACCCGTATAGGGCTGAAAGGATTTGGGTACCAAAATTTGGAAATATGAGAGAAATGGTACTTAGAGAAGCTCATAAAACCAGATACTCAATACATCCTGGAACGGGGAAGATGTACAAGGATCTCAAGAAATATTTTTGGTGGCCGGGTATGAAAGCCGATGTTGCTAAATACGTAGGAGAATGTTTGACGTGTTCTAAGGTCAAAGCTGAGCATCAGAAACCATCAGGTCTACTTCAACAACCCGAAATCCCGGAATAGAAATGGGAAAACATTACCATGGATTTCATCACTAAATTGCCAAGGACTGCAAGTGGTTTTGATACTATTTGGGTAATAGTTGATCGTCTCACCAAATCAGCACACTTCCTGCCAATAAGAGAAGATGACAAGATGGATAAGTTAGCACGACTGTATTTGAAGGAAGTTATCTCCAGACATGGAATACCAATCTCTATTATCTCCGATAGGGATGGCAGATTTATTTCAAGATTCTGGCAGACATTACAGCAAGCATTAGGAACTCGTCTAGACATGTGTACTGCCTATCATCCACAAACTGATGGGCAGAGCGAAAGGACGATACAAACGTTTGAAGACATGCTACGAGCATGTGTTATTGATTTCAGAAACAGTTGGGATCGACACCTACCGTTATTAGAATTTTCCTACAACAACAGTTATCATTCTAGTATTGAGATGGCGCCGTTTGAGGCACTTTATGGTAGAAAGTGCAGGTCTCTGATTTGTTGGAATGAAGTGGGGGATAGACAGATTACGGGTCTGGAGATAATACAAGAAACTACCGAGAAAATCATCCAAATTCAACAAAGATTGAAAACCGCCCAAAGTCGACAAAAGAGCTACGCGGACAGTAAAAGAAAAGATATAGAGTTTAAAATTGGAGAAATGGTCATGCTTAAGGTTTCACCTTGGAAAGGCGTTGTTCGATTTGGTAAACGGGGGAAACTAAATCCAAGGTACATTGGACCATTCAAGATTATAGATCGTGTCGGACCAGTAGCTTACCAACTGGAGCTACCTCAACAACTCCCGGCTGTACATAACACTTTCTACGTCTCAAATTTGAAGAAATGTTTTGCTAAAGAAGATCTCACTATTCCGTTGGACGAAATCCAAATCAATGAAAAACTTCAATTCATTGAAGAACCTGTCGAAATAATGGATCGTGAGGTTAAGAGACTTAAACAAAACAAGATACCGATTGTTAAGGTTCAATGGAATGCTCATAGAGGACCCGAGTTCACCTGGGAGCGTGAAGATCAGATGAAGAAGAAATACCCGCATCTATTTCTAGAAGATTCGTCAACACTTTCAACAGCTTAAAATTTCGGGACGAAATTTATTTAACGGGTAGGTACTGTAGTGACCCGAACTTTTTCATGTTTATATATATTAAATGAAATTAATATTTACATGATTAAGTATTTTCAACATGTTAAGCAATAAAACTTATTAAGACTTGATTAATTGGAATAGGTTTCATATAGACAAATGACCACCCAAGTTGACCGGTGATTCACGAACGTTAAAACTTGTAAAAACTATACGATGACATATATATAGTTATATATATAGTTAACATGATTTTATTATAAGTATGTATCTCATTAGGTATTTTAACAATGAGTTATATATATAAAAATGAGACTATTAAATTAAGAAACTCGAAAACGATATATATAACGATTATCGTTATAACGTCTTACTAGGTACATATGAATCATATTAAGATATTGATACACTTGGTTAATTATGTTAAATGATAAGTAAATATATCATTAAGTGTATTAACAATGAACTACATATGTAAAAATAAGACTACTAACTTAATGATTTTGAAACGAGACATATATGTAACGATTATCGTTGTAACGACATTTAATGTATATAGATCATATTAAGAGATATTAGTACATCATAATATCATGATAATATAATAATTTAAAATCTCATTTGATATTATAAACATTGGGTTAACAACATTTAACAAGATCGTTAACCTAAAGGTTTCAAAACAACATTTACATGTAACGACTAACGATGACTTAACGACTCAGTTAAAATGTATATACATGTAGTGTTTTAACATGTATTCATACACTTTTTAAAGACTTCAAGACACTTATCAAAATACTTCTACTTAACAAAAATTCTTACAATTACATCCTCGTTCAGTTTCATCAACAAATCTACTCGTATGCACCCGTATTCGTACTCGTACAATACACAGCTATTAGATGTATGTACTATTGGTATATACACTCCAATGATCAGCTCTTAGCAGCCCATGTGAGTCACCTAACACATGTGGGAACCATCATTTGACAACTAGCGTGAAATATCTCATAAAATTACAAAAATATGAGTAATCATTCATGATTTATTTACATGAAAACAAAATTACATATCCTTTATATCTAATCCATACACCAACGACCAAAAACACCTACAAACACTTTCATTCTTCAATTTTCTTCATATAATTGATCTCTCTCAAGTTCCATCTTCAAGTTCTAAGTGTTCTTCATAAATTCCAAAAGTTCTAGTTTCATAAAATCAAGAATACTTCCAAGATTGCAAGTTTACTTCCAAGTTTTCTAAATCCATTCCAAGTAATCATCCAAGATCGAGAAACCTTTGTTACTTACAGTAGGTTATCTTTCTAATACAAGGTAATAATCATATTCAAACTTTAATTCAATTTCTATAACTATAACAATCTTATTTCGAGTGGAAATCTTACTTGAAATTGTTTTCGTGTCATGATTCTGCTTCAAGAACTTTCAAGCCATCCAAGGATCCTTTGAAGCTAGATCCATTTTTCTCATTTCCAGTAGGTTTATCCAAGGAACTTGAGGTAGTAATGATGTTCATAACATCATTCGATTCATACATAAAAAGCTGTCTTATTCAACGTTATAAACTTGTAATCACTAGAACATAGTTTAGTTAATTCTAAACTTGTTCGCAAATAAAGTTAATCCTTCTAACTAGACTTTTAAAATCAACTAAACACATGTTCTATATCTATATGATATGCTAACTTAATGATTTAAAACCCGGAAACACGATAAACACCATAAAACTGGATATACGCCGTCGTAGTAAAATCAAGGACTGTTTTGGTTGGGATAATTAAAAGCTAAGAAGAACTTTGATTTAAAAGCTATACTTCTGGAAAAATTATTTTTCTTATGAACATGAAACTATATCCAAAAATCATGGTTAAACTCAAAGTGAAAGTATGTTTTTCAAAATGGTCATCAATATGTCGTTCTTTCGACGAAAATCACTACCTCTTCAAAAACGACTTGTAACTTGTATTTTTGACTATAAACTTATACTTTTTCTATTTAGATTCATAAATTTAAGTTCAATACGAAACCGTGGCCACTGGAATCACTCAAAACGGATTAGAAACGAAGAAATGGCGAGTAAAACAAGATTGATAAAAACTACTCATTTTACCTACGTGAAAGTTAGTAATAAATCTATTCCAACCATAACCTAATCAACTTATATTGTATATTATGTAATCTTGAGATACCATAGACACGTATACAATGTTTTGACCTATCATGTCGACCCATCTATATATATATTGCGGAACAACCATAGACACTCTATATGTGAATGTTGGAGTTAGCTATACAGGGTTGAGGTTGATTCCAAAATATATATATATAGTTTGAGTTGTGATCAATACTGAGATACGTATACACTGGGTCGTGGATTGATTCAAGATAATATTTATCGATTTATTTCTGTACATCTAACTGTGGACAACTAGTTGTAGGTTACTAACGAGGACAGCTGACTTAATAAACTTAAAACATCAAAATGTATTAAAAGTATTGTAAATATATTTTGAACATACTTTGATATATATGTATATATTGTTATAGGTTCGTGAATCAACCAGTGGCCAAGTCTTACTTCCCGACGAAGTAAAAATCTGTGAAAGTGAGTTATAGTCCCACTTTTAAAATCTAATATTTTTGGGATGAGAATACATGCAGGTTTTATAAATGATTTACAAAATAGACACAAGTACGTGAAACTACATTCTATGGTTGAATTATCGAAATCGAATATGCCCCTTTTTATTAAGTCTGGTAATCTAAGAATTAGGGAACAGACACCCTAATTGACGCGAATAGGAAAAATAGATCTATTGGGCCTAACAAACCCCATCCAAAGTACCGGATGCTTTAGTACTTCGAAATTTATATCATATCCGAAGGGTGTCCCGGAATGATGGGGATATTCTTATATATGCATCTTGTTAATGTCGGTTACCAGGTGTTCACCATATGAATGATTTTTATCTCTATGTATGGGATGTGTATTGAAATATGAAATCTTGTGGTCTATTGTTACGATTTGATATATATAGGTTAAACCTATAACTCACCAACATTTTTGTTGACGTTTAAAGCATGTTTATTCTCAGGTGAATACTAAGAGCTTCCGCTGTTGCATACTAAAATAAGGACAAGATTTGGAGTCCATGTTTGTATGATATTGTGTAAAAACTGCATTCAAGAAACTGATTTCGATGTAACATATTTGTATTGTAAACCATTATGTAATGTGTGTAAACAGGGTATTTTAGATTATCATTATTTGATAATCTACGTAAATCCTTTTAAACCTTTATTTATGAAATAAAGGTTATGGTTTGTTTTAAAAATGAATGCAGTCTTTGAAAAAACGTCTCATATAGAGGTCAAAACCTCGCAACGAAATCAATTAATATGGAACGTTTTTAATCAATAAGAATGGGACATTTCAAACTTGACGTTACTTAATGTAACTTGACGTTACTTGACGAAACTTGACGTTACTTAACGTAACTTGACGTAACTTGACGCAGCATGACGTTACTTAACGTAACTTGACGTTACTTGACATAACCTCACGTTACCTGACGTTACTTGACGTTACTGGACATAACTTCACGTTACTTGATGTTACTTGACGTAACTGGACGTTACTCGATGTTACTCGACGTTACTCTACGTTACGCGACGTTACTTGACGTAACTTGACGTTACTTGACGTTACTTGAAGTTACTTGACGTTACTTGACGTAACTTCATGTTACTTGACGTTACTTCAAGTTACTGGACATTACTTGACGTTACTTGACATTACTTGATGTTACTTGACATAACTTCACGTTACTTGATGTTACTTCACGTTACTTGACGTTACTTGTTGTTACTTCACGTTACGTGACGTTACTTGTTGTTACTTCACGTTACGTGACGTTACTTGACGTAACTTCATGTAACTTAACGTTACTTGACGTTACTTGACGTAACTTAACTTTACTTGACGTTACTTGACGTTATTGAATGTTACTTGACGTTACTTAACGTTACTTGACGTTACTTAACGTTACTTATTACTTAACGTTACTTGACGTTACTTGACGTTAGTTGACGTTACTTAAAGTTACTCGATGTTACTCGATGTTACTCGATGTTACTCGATGTTACTTGTCGTTACCTGACGTAACTTAATATTACTTGACTTAACTTGACGAAACTTGACGTTACTTTACGTTACTTCACGTTAATTGACGTAACTTCACGTTAATTGACGTAACTTCACGTTACTTAACGTTACTTGATTAACGTCAGGTAATGTGAAGTAACGTTAAGTAACGTCAAGTAACGTTAAGTTACGTGAACTAACGTCAAGTAACGTTAACTACCGTCAAGTAATCAAGTAACGTTAACTAACGTCAAGTAACGTCAAGTAACGTTAAGTTACGTCAAGTAACGTTAAGTTACGTCAAGTAACGTGATGTAACCTCAAGTAACGTCAAGTAACATTAAAATTAAGTAACGTCAAGTAACGTTAAGTTACGTTAAGTAACGTCAAGTAACGTTGAGTAACGTCAAGTAACGTTAAGTTACGTCATGTAACGTCATGTAACGTCAAGTAACGTTAAGTAACATCAAGTAACTTAAAGTAACATCAAGTAACGTTAAGTAACATCAAGTTAGGGATGGCAATGGGCGGTAAAAAACCCGTGACCCGCGGGTACCCGTGCCCGTGACGGGCGGGTAATTATGAAAAAATGTACCCGCAGGCACGGGTCGGGTAAAATTTTGTACCCGTTGGCGGGTCGCGGGCGGGTCACGGGTATTTGATACCCGTCGCGGGTTAAACCCGACCCGTCAATCTGTGATGCCCGTTTGAGTTACCCGTGGGTATACCCGTTTACCCGCATACATGTACTTAATTATATATTATATTATTTAGGGCATGCTTGGTTGGGGGTAATGGACTATAAGGAATGAGTATCATTGTAATTGGAGGTGCTTGGTAGTTTATAATAGGAATCTTCATTACCTAAAACTAGTTAATGGGTCATTAACCACTAAATTGAGAGGAATGATAATCATTATAGATGAACTTAAACCAAAATTCACGGCTCACGTTATGTAACTATAACTTCCATGCTTTTGACTCTCTTCAATTAATATTACTCCCTCCGTCCCAAATCTATTGTTCATTATTCTATTTTGGGATGTTCTAAATTAATTGTCAAGATTCTTTTTCAACCAATTAAAAGAGGTTATTTTGGAGAGAGAAGATATATTATTGGTGGAGAATGAAGTTAGTGGGATTTCCTAAAACTGCGTGTTTTTTGTCTGGGGACAATAGATTTGGGACAGAGGGAGTAATAAATTTAAATATTATATAGTAATTATTATTATTATTATTCTGTAAATTAACCATGATGATTTACGTAATCTAATTCAGAAGGTAAATACGTCAATTATTTATTATTATTATTATTATTATTATTATTATTATTATTATTATTATTATTATTATTATTTATTAGTTTTATTTATCATCATTATTAAATTATTAAAGAGCATCAAACAATTAAACAAGCAATAACAATACAATGGGAATCTCATTGCATTCCTATTACCATTAACTTTTTCATTACCATTCCCATTCTCTCTTGCCCTTAATTTTTAACGTAATTTTCAAAATTATTCGCGGGTTTACCCGTGGATAAAGGGTATCCGTGACTAAAAATTAGTAAAAAATGCACATTTTGTAAACGCGGGTTACCCGTGGATCACGGGAACCCGCGCGTCGCGGGTACGGGTAGAAAATTTACCCGTTGGCGGGTAAACGGGTACCCGCGGGTAAGAAAAATCTTGGCGGGCGGGTCGCGGGTATTCATGACACGTGCCCTTCGCCCGCGGGTACCATCCCTAGTGACAAATGAGAGCATTCGATGTCGATATTGCCGTTTAAAAAATAAATAAAATAAACAAATAATGAAAAATGGCATTAACGTGTTCAAAGTTGTACATGACGATAATGTTTGACTTTCATTTTTTAGCCCGTTAATGACAATCTTAGAATTATTTTTATTAGAAAAATAAATAAATAAATAAATAAATAAATAAATAATAATAATAATAATAATAATAATAATAATAATAATAATAATAATAATAATAATAATAATAATAATAATAATAATAATAATAATAATAATTGATTGTGTTACTTGGAATTATTATTATTATTATTATTATTATTATTATTATTATTATTATTATTATTATTATTATTATTATTATTATTAAACCTATGAAAACAAACACCCAAAATTTGTAATCCGTAATCGGACACAGTACCGACCAAGAAAACAAACTAAAAAACCTTGCTATTCCTTCAGTTGGCTTTCTTTTTCTTTTTCTTCGCACCTAAAAAAAAGCATCTTTAAAACCCTAAAAGAGTTTACATTTTTTTGGATCTTTTTTTGTTTCAATCTTTTGATTTGTAATGGAAAATGGAAATGGAATTGAAAGATTTTGAACCCTTATTCGGTGAACCCAAAACGATAGAATGGTCAGCTGCCAGCTCAGCATCAACACCCATCCGTACATTCTTGTTTCAAGTTCATGCCTCACAAGATTCTTGTCATCTCAGATTTCATGTTACTGACTTTTTTTCAAACTCTTTTGAAGCACTTCAATCAATTCAACAGCTGGATGATATGGTTATAACTCTACTTATTATTTTCAATACAAATAAATAATCTTATATATAGAAAATTAGAATATAGATATTTGTATATCTAAATGCTTATGTGATTGCAAAACCTAGATATGTGTATATGGTCTTTAGTAGATTATTTTGTTTGGAGATGATTTAATATGAATGCTTGAACATTTTTACTTATGACAGGGCTAAGTATTCATTTGTTAAAATGTACCTTTTGATGTTCTAAACTTTCGAAACTTACCTATTGATGTTACAGACTCGTTTAGTCACAATTTTTATACACCCATCTCTTAATATTTGTTTGGCAATTGAAACAAAACCATGGTTTAGTGTAGCAAAGCGCGACTCATAGTGGTTCTTGAAAGTCATTCTAATAATAAAACTAGCATATAATGAAGTTTATGTATTCTAAGACCACATTTAACCCAGGCGTGTTGCACCATGTGTTGAGCCAACACGCCACCAAGCACATGGTAATGGGGCGTGTTGGCTTGTGTGTTGGTGGCGTGCATCAACTTGGCACGGAGAATGAATCTCATGTGTTGATATTTGCTGGATTTTGACTGGGTAATTATCAATATACAATTATTTTTTATCCACTATTTCACCCAACTTCCAATCAGATTTTAACACATCACTCAACACGCCACTTAACACTCCACCCCATTACACAGCAGTCTAGCAGCACGCTCATCAAGCACCCCACCCCCACCCAGCAACACGCCAAAACACCCTTCAGGGATAAAGATGGTCTTAAGTCACCAATGATTATATTTGAGTATCTGGATAAAGTCTTTGGTGACACTTTAAAAAAAATTGAACAAGGGCACGGTTCTTTTTAAATACTGTTTGGTGCTTAAATTTTCATTTTTTTGTCATTTAGCAGTGTGCTTGCAAAGTTGATCAGCTACTCATACTTTTAATTTATAATTTTATATATACAGAGGGATGATATAGGAATTGGTGGTTCCTGGTCTGAGTTTCTAGAATACCTTGTTAATTCGATAAAGTTGGGGGATGTGAAGCTGGTTTTGGAAGGTTCAAACTCGGATGGTAATTACCTACAATTGTTTTTGAGATGTGTGATGCTAATTACTACTTTGTACTTAATGACTTAATGTTCTTTATATATTTTCAGGCCCTGAATCTGCAAGATTAATTGTTCAGAAGTCAAAAGGAATGCCAAGAATATCGATTTCTCTACGTAAGCTTGTTGGTACGGTTGCAAATGAGGCAATGGCAAGGCTTTCTCTTGATATGTACAAAGCATTTAAAAGCAATCACCAGTTGTTAGTTGAAGGTCATTTTTTTTTTCTGGGCAAAAGGAAATATTTATTAAACATAAAAGATCCAACATACAAAGGGAGGGCACACCCAAACCCCACACAAAAACATACAACTAACAAATGCCAAAGAAATAACCAAAACCCTACAACAGACTAAAAACTAGCCTGTACATTTCCATTTGATTCCCCAAATATCTTCAGCCTTTTGAACAGCAGCAGTATATTTGACTTTTAAAGTCAAAAGTTTGACTCGAATGAAATCCATAGCTTTTTCAGCCAAATCTATTGCATTCCTCTTTTCTCCTTTAAACAATCGCTTAATTATTTCTTTCTTGCCACACAAAATACACAGCAGCAGCAGCAAAAACAATCCTTGTAATAATACTCCAAATCTGATTTTTCCTTGGATATTTAGCTAACATCTCTACAATATCCAAAAACTGATTAGGTAAACCTCTAAATAATAGCATCTTCTTCAGAGATTCCCATACATCCATGGAATATTTGCAGCTAAAAAACAAGTGATCTCTAGAATCAGCTCCTTGATCACATAGTAGACATTTAAAAACTGCATTTTTATTCCACTTCATCATTCTATCTTGAGTAGATAATCTATCCCATATTGCTAACCACAGAATAAAAGAATGTTTAGGAACAAATTGACTGAACCAAACAAACAATGTGATACCACTTCTGCTCAGCACCAATCAACCTTAAATCCAACCACACTTGTTTAGTAGAATATGGACATTTAACATTACTGTTACTAATCCATATTGCTTCATCTTTTTTATCAGTTAGATTAGGAATAGCAATTTGACTTAACAATTGGAATTTTGAGCTCCAACCTGCAGCAGGCCAATTAACATCATATAACCTTTTAAATTGTGCCACTACCATATCATCCTGAAGCCTTTCATTATATCTATCTCTTCTAGTCACAATCTGATCCAAAGGACCAAAACCACTCCAATTATCAAACCACATAGATGTATGTAGACTCTCCATTTCCCACTTCAAAAAACACATGTTTCCTTATCTTGTCTCTAAGACCCAAAAGCTTCTTCCAATTCCAACTATCATTGCATTCCACCTCTTTAATATCCCAAATACTTCTATTTTTGAGTTTAACCAAATTAAACCAATTGTACCATAATGAATCCTTTTTAGCTACAATTTTCCATAGCTGCTTCACAAGTAACACCTCATTCCATATCTTATCTTCTATATAAGATAAGATTTTAATTTTATGTTCCTTATGATGTTGGTTTTACTGTTTTATACATCTTATTAATGTATAACCATATAATAATATTTGTGAATCTAAAAACTAAAAACAGATAACAATGATATCGTGTACCAAAACCCTTTTTTTTTTTTTTTTGCATAATAATAATATTGACTTATAAAGTTACAATTTATATTTAATTTTCTTTATAATCGGAGTGACAATGAACTAATTAGTTTACTTTTTTTTCATAGAGCAAGAGAGTCGTAACCGGTTGGCCAAAATGCTTTCAGCTGAACAGGTAGGTTACTTTTCGGTTTATTTCACCTTTTTGTATGTTTGCCTCTCATTTGCTTTATTCTTTTGTTAATTTGTTGATTTTTGATCCGTGCATTCACTTACAGTTAGATTCTGATTTACATTTCTTGTATGCTATTACGGTATATGATATGATATGATACGAATGAAACATTGTGATGCATTTATTTCATTAGTATTTCATGTCGTTTATCAGGAAAAAAGTGAACATGCTCTTAAACAGCTTGATGGGCTTTATTCAAATAGGCACAAGTTTCAGAAGACCCATGACAAGTTTACCTCGGATACTTCATCCGGTCCTACCCTCAATGATGTTTCAGGTCTGTGTTGTACTTGTTTTAGCTTGTTATTTTCATATTTTAGGTGACAATTACTATATAATATATATATATTTTTTGTCTTCAGACAAGCAACCTGATCAGAATCCGAGCCCGATGAAACAAACGAAACGCGTGCTACCAGCACATCGCAGGTTATTGACTATCATATTTGAGTATTGGTTTTTTAATTTGGGAGATAATACAAGTACTGTACTCTCTTCTCACGTTTTTTATAGTTATATAAACAAAAAAAGTTACAAGAAGTATATTATGTGTTATGTTTTCTACGCTAACTAGTTCCAACTTGAAAAAATGTAGATCGAAGGTCAGAGGGGTTCTTCTACAAGACACGGAAGATGATTAGAACAATTAAGATACTAGACAGTAGTTCTTCAAACACAGAACAAAGATATCGATTCAGAACACCTAACATTAAAGTTATTATCTTCGAATGGTTATTTGTTCAATTGAATCTTATAAGACGAGGTATGTAAATGGTGGGAGTTTTTTTTTCCTTCATTTTGGACAGTATATATAACTAGAATGTAAGTGCTACAAGGGTGTTTCTTCATATATGTCTTTGTTATTCGATGACATTGTAGTTGTGTAAACGGACATCACATATCAATTGTGTCATGATAGGTTGTTTCTTCAACCATAATGAACTAAAGGTTGGAACGTACACGTGAGAACTCTTGAAATAAGAATATAAACACGTCAATCACTAAACATAATGTGACAATTAATTGATTAGAAAGAGTATATGGAACTAAACTACTCGTGAATAGCTGAATTTGTTTTGTATCTGCATGTCAACAAAAACATACGCATGCATTTGATGAATCTACAAAATCCATGTGCAGATAACAAAGGAATGCAGTAGTTCTAATGTTTAAATAACATGTGACATGGTTTAAATGATGGTGGTTCATACATTATAATTTTTATATGATGATATGATGATTTGTACTTTAATATTCATCTCCCATCATATGCTATTTTCAAGATATTTTAATGCATATTAAATATAAATAAATACGGAGTATTTTATACTTCCTTGTTAGTATTTATTAAGAAATTGTACAAAAATAAGCACAACATTTTGAACGAATTTATAAAATTATTATTCTGACATATAGTATATACTATAAGGCTACAACTAACTTGTTTATAAAATCAAAACTTTGAGGATTCAACCACTAATGTACTTAACATCATATACAAATAGGGGTGTGCATAGTACGAGAAGAACCGAAGATCGTACCGGACCAAACCGATTTCGAACCGAACCGAGCTTTTTCGGTCCTGTCCTTGGTCCATAATTTTACGGATTTTCGGTCTTCGGTCCGAACCGACCAAAACCGAAAAACACTAAAAATACCCAAACCGTACCGTACCGAACCTATAATATTTGGTCCGATCCTCGGTCCATGTTTTTGCTTCAGATTGAGATTCGGGACGGAACCGAACAAGTTTGGTCCGGAACCATACCACGCACACCCGTAGATACAAATCATTAAATGGAAATGTTCCTTTTCTATTTTAAGATCGCTCATTCACGACAAAAAAAAAAATTAATAAAAAATAAAATTAAATTAAACAATATTTTGTTAATAAATACGACACTTGTTCTAAACAGACAATTTTAACTACACAGATCAACACATTAGATAATAAAAAATAAGTAAAATACAGGCCCAGAGTCATAAATAAATTGCATTCTAGTTACCATACAGAACGTCAAGATAAACATTATTTTGCTACACCATAGATTCAACTAGCAAACACAAACTGTTTTAAGCATAAAGTTTATTTTCTATTCTCAACAAACAGAACTTGTAAATTTAAACCTATTGTTACAAGATTAAAACTATGACATTTTAACATTAACACTGCAACTCAACTTTGTGAGTCATAAATAATATTTAAGACACAATAAAAAATGGTCGGGATTATGGATCGGGTCTTAGACTGTTGCTAAATAATAAAAAGCTACATTGAACCATGTGTATTCTGTTGGCGTTGATTCATTCATCCATGTGTTGTTGCATACTAGCAGTCGCTAGTGGTTTCTTCCGCATCGTCCAAAATGCCGAAAAGTAGTGATTCTGGAAATGCAACCGAATTTTGAAAAATTGAAGCACATCAAAGTTAAGCAGTTTAAGGTTTACAAAGATGCTACTGTTACATTTTTAAAATTTTAAGCTAATATGGACTTGTTTACATGACTTTTATGGTCAAATAAGTCAACTGCACAATTTCATATTGTTTCAGATTTAGAATCAATAATTAGGTACGAACTCAAGGTCAACCAACTCATCTATGATTTTTCTAATATTTTTTTAAGGTCAAAATAATCGGACTTGATGAGCTTAGTATGAAGTTTCTGTAAGAAAACTAATTTATGAGATAGTTATCATAGTGTATCCATCCCTAAATTTGTCATCTAATCTGATAATAACTCTTAAAGTTGCAATACACATCTATATTCGCCCCATATACTACACTAATAATGATAATAATATCATCACACACACACACACACACAAACAAACAAGAGTACAATAAATTAAAATCTTACTTGCATCATTGCTCGGGGATTTGTAGTATAAGTCGTTTCAATGGTCTTCTCGACCTGTTCTCCAAAACATGAACATTATTACCTTAAGAAGATCACCATTAAATATCAACCATTAAATATAAAAAAGGAAAAATGAGATTCACCTCCAACTGAAATCCATAATGGATTGCAATCTTTTTCACATCTTCCAGACTTAACTCAACTGACAATTCCTGGATATCATAGGGTATAAGCGATATGAAATATATATCAGTTGGACATGTATTAATTTTCTGATAATGATTTTAATTGTCTATACATTTGAAGATACTTACATCATGTTGACCATACAACTCTGAAAAGTGATAAAGTAGGGGACCTAAGTTTATCCACACCTGCCAAAAGGTTAATAACTATAACTGCCTTGCGATGATATATATATATATATATATATATATATATATATATATATATATATATATATATATATATATATATATATATATATATATATATATATCATTGATAGCGGTAGCAACAAATGGGTAAAAAGCCGAAACAGGTTGAAAAATAGGATCAAAACAGAGATTATTTGGCAAGGAACTAGTTGGTTTGACTTGAAACACTTTTTGGTCTTAGTTACTATTAATTATTAGTGTCATATTATTACAACAATTCTACTATCTCAATGATTAACCTAACTTTTTCAAAAATATGTTCAGGATTAGAAATACACTTTGGGCAACTTAAAACCAACTTAACTCTTTGACCCATTTTCTTTATGGCTGTCATTGTTCTATAATTTGATTGGTTAGAGCTAAAACATAACCCAAATGGTCCCATTCAAGGGCAAACGATTCTTGTTGCCACATCTAGTATTTGACGAGAAACAAACTGAAATACTTACTCCCCCGTCTTTAAGAATTCTTGAGATAATTTCAATGTATTCAACAATATTGTGTGCTGTATCAAGAAAGAAGCAGGTCACAACGGCATCCCACGCACCTGAAAGTGTCGTAAAAAGCTCATTATCAGAATCCACTTACACTACTTTTATAAACAGTGCAAGTCTTAAATTCTAATAATCAAAACATAAACCTGCCTTTACCGAGAAAAGGGGGGAAAGGACAAAACATGAAACATAAAAAAAAGCAACGAGTGGACTGAATAATGTTGTATATTTACCCTACCTACTTGGGATGGATCATTATAAACTTCAACAAAGTCACCACCACACATCGAGAAACCTTCTGTGATCCCTGCACTGTCATCAAAAATAAACAAATTTTGATTTATGTTACAGAGAAAAACGAAAAAAAAACATACTAAAATAGTAACAACAATATAAGAAGATTGGTTATACCCAGCAGGATGAATATCTGGAACCGAAACAGGGCGAAGCTGATCAGCATCAGAGAGTGAATTGCAATTACTGTGAATCCATGGATAAATAGTCCATTCACCAACAGATTGAGTCCTGACCAAAGAAGTTGATATTTCAATAATATTATTATTATATATGTGCATGAAAGTATCAAAATTGTAAACGTCATAAACATGAGTATGTGAGCATTACTGATTCAGAATAAAACTTGAGCAGATCATCATGTAGTATGAAAATTCATTTCCTTGACTTACAAAACCTGTATATCAAGAAATAAAAAGATATACATATATATCAGAGCATTGAGTGAAACATTTGTCAAAATGCACTTACAATACGACAATGATACATACCAAGACATGATATATCTAAGGCCAGCCTTCCTAATCCAGCACCTGGAACAAGACAAGTAGGTGGACTGCAAAAACCTAAAACTTCAGATACAGTTTATTGAATAAGATATTAATCTATTATTGTATGTTGCTTAAGAAGAAGGGGAAAAAAAACTAAAAAACCTCTCTTTACTGCGCTCGGGAAAAAGGCGTTTAAGTTCCTCAAGGATAGGCTTATAACATTGCTCTCGTTCCTTCTGCCCCTGTATGCAAAGAACAAAAATCAACAACTATATTCTTAAAATTTGTTTTTCTTGTGTTCTGGCACACAATATATATGTGTAGGCATAAAATAAAAAAAAATAAAAAAAAACAAAACATAATTAACAACTTGTACCTCAGCAGCCCAGTCTCTGACAATATTCCTGATGACACATCTTACCTAGACATCGTAGAACATTTGTTTTAGAATAACAATATTGAATACGATGTTTGGTAACATATGGTTAAGTTACTAAAAGCTTCCTCTTCGACAAAAAAAGAGACGAATTTATATAGCTTGTGACATAAAATATATATTGTATACCTTATCAACATCCACAAGAGGAACATGGAAATGGGGCATTGACTCTATAGCATCCTGAAATAGCAAGTTTACCAATCAAAGTCAAAGCACACTTTGATACAAAACAGAAACATATACATATCATGACTCGAGTATATATAGCAACAACTATAACTTAATAGATTTGGTTTCGCATAAACATCAACCCCCTCAGGTGAAATAAAAATAAAGGTAAAAAACAAATTACTACAACATATGACCTATCAGTGACTAAAGTTGCAGTCGATATGTGCTTAGAGAGGATGGTACATCTTATGTTTAAAACTCAATATGTAGTCTACGAATCTTTTTATAGACAAAAAAAAAAAAAAACAAAAACCAAAAAACAAAACTGAATCTAACCACATATACAATGAGCTTAATATATACACTCACATTCATGTTATGAACCTTTTCATCTGAATCAAAAGAATCCTGATCCTTAACATCTGTAGCATTGTTGTAACCACCTTTGTGAGCATTTGAGTCAGATTCTAAACCTACTGAACAATTTCCTGACCCCTGCTCACAGCAATTTTCATTTGTTTCCTGTAATTAAGCTAAGGGTATCAATATGAGCAGGAATGGGATATTATAAAAGTACACAGCAGATATTTAAGGTGTCAATTTGGGTTTTACTAAAACCACCTTCACAGATTCCAAAATACAGATAGAATTTTGTAATAAGTACCTCATGCTCACTGCAAGGTTCGCCAGATTTTGCAGAACATGCTCTTAAACCTACTGAGACTGATTCGTGAGAACATGGATTCCTATCTTCTGAGTGATTGTGACAACATGAACCATCATCCATATGTTCACATATTTCATCATCCTGGCTCATATCAACTGGGGGCTCAAATGCCTAAAAATACAATGCAAAAAAGATAGTTTGTGAGTTATGATTTAGGCTTAAAAGGAATGTCATCAACAGAATGAAACGGAACAAGATAACAATCAGATAATAGAAATATTACCTTCAGCATTTCAAAAATGAAATAGGTATTTTTTGAGATGCAACTGCAAGAATAAAGAAAGCACTGAGTGAGACCAACCAAAAAAATATGGTGCTAAACTAACATACCTTCATTGGCTGCATAGCAATATATAAACAGATAAACAAATAACGATTTAAAATCAGAAAATAAGACAAACAAACACATGAATTAAGTGAAAAATATGGTCGAGTTTGGATGAATCAGGTAGATGAAGACACGTGTAAATACCAAAATGTTATGAGATATCTAAGTTGAGGCATATTTGGAGACACATTTGAGAAGATTTCTGAGTGAACATAGTAATACACTAAAGAAATTTGTTTTGGACGGTGAAAATGATAAATAGGTTTAGGATTTTAAACATTTTTAAAATATGTGATTGGATATATGTTAAGACAACAATGAACTTGTAGCACAAAGTGAATTTATGGAAAAGCTAGTAAGATGATGCTGATAAGCCAAATTATAACCTGATCTAATATACTTATCTTAAACAAGTCATATTAGAGAATGGTATTCAACATGCCCAAATTTTGAAAGGTAAAACAAGGCTTGAGCAACTAGAACAGCATCAACTTGATATTTTATATATTTTATTTCGTCTATTTAACAATTACTGGTATTTTCTTCAAGTGAAGCCTCGACAACCATGTAAATAAGAACCAACTCCCTAAAAAACATTCCTCCCAAATTATAGGATGAGCTGTATTCCAAAGCTTATAATCAAGTAATCATTTTAGTTAACAGTTGCAAGAGATTTACCGTCTGAGTTTCTGATATTTTAAAGGAAGGTGTGCCAGCAGAGCCTGCAAAAGATAAAAGGAATAAACAGTAAAGTATCTTCACAATAAAGAGTTCTCACACGTTCTATCTTAAAAAGAGACTTAATCAAAGCATGCTATTTGTGTGGTGTATGTGGCATAAGGGCATGCATATAGCATTACAGGCATACACATATTCATCTCAGTGTGTGTATTGTGTCATAATGGTGCCTTACAATATTAATTATCATGATGATGATGTGGTCATTCATCATCCATCCTAGCTTAGAATATACTTCAAAACAAACAAAAATTAAAGCTCAAAACCTTGGGTACTCATGGGAACATTGCATAACTGGTTATTGACTTTATCAATTAAACAAAAGGGAAATAATGCCCTAATCTATCCATCTGGGATAGAAGGTATTTAGTAAGTCAAGTATCCTACATTGACACAAACTAAGAAAAACAATATTATGGCTGAAATGATCTTTCCATATTCGATAATTGCTGGAACCTGTAACGTTAAACATGCACGCTATTATGAAAGTCACGTAATTGTACCTTGTGAGCCACTGGAAGCCTTCTGAAAGATCTCTCATACCTTTTGACATCCTCCTCTGCGGCTTCTGGATAGCTGAATCAATCAATTAAGCAAACAAACATATAAACAACTCGTACTATCATACCTAGTAGTATACAAATATAAAACGACATACAAACACATATATTCTATTGAATGGCAAACAATTTAAAAACTTTTCTAACTGTAATGTATGAACTAATATTAGCAAGACATTCATTAGTCAATATCAATATCATTATCATTACTGATGATAAGCAACAATTTATGCTCACATATGGCAAAGGTATTTTGAGAATCTAATGCATATAATAACAAAATTGAAACTTCATGACACACATGAGATCATTTGAAAACATATAATTACAATATTAGTACTTTTTCACATGATCTCAACATAACTTGTATAATTTTAATACGGAGTATATAACTATTTTGTACAGCAAACCAAATTCAAATTAGTACGATAGTAATTGAGAAAATTAAAATTAATTTAGTTACTTGAGGTAAGCGGAGATGATTCGCCTGAGAGATTTGATTTCTAGGGCTTCTTCGTATTTTCTCCGGCGAAGTTCGTCGTCACTGGTTGACATGATTTAATTAATTACACACTGAAACTGTTTTGCGGCGAAACATGAAGCTTAACAGCAAATTGGGTTAACGGGTTATTTAATGGGCCGGACTTTGAACGCATAGCACCCACTGGGTTGCTTTGTTGGCAAAAACCAAATTTCTGTTAGCCTGGTCCAAACAATTTTTTGTGCGTGGTTTAATTTTCTTGCATAGTAGTTTTATTTATTTATTTTTTTTTTTTTTTTTTTTAACATCGATATCGAATGATGTCATTAGTCACTCACACACGCATTAGGAGAAAACCCAATTCGCGACGATGTTGGCAGTAACATCGAAGGTTGGGAAAACCCCTCAGAGACCTTCCCAAATCGCATTGAGGTTAACAGTACCATTGAAGGTTGAAAACTCCCTGTTTAGAGTGAGAATCGAACCTGAGTTGACAGTACACATAACCACAACACTCCCAACCAACATAAAACCCACATAATCATAGCTTCACATTTTCAAGTTTCAACTCACACCAAACGTCATACAACAAAAAAAATCATACCATCAACCCACAACCCTTCCATAACAAATAATCTTATATCAATATTCAGTAATAAACATAAGAAATGATCTTTAATCTTTCGTATTAATCAAAACGCTCATTTTTCAAATAAACTATAATTATTTACCTTCAAAAACGCGTAATTGCCAAAATGCCTCCGCAAGTCGCAAGCTCACCTTGCGACCATATGACTCGTGTGGTCTCGGTCATGTTCGAGAAATTCAATTTTGGTTGTTGTAGTTGTGTTGCATGAAGGTTGTACGATTTACTAATATATAATTCTGGCAGTATGACTTCCCGAAGCAAGAGGCTGTAATCCAGTACGTTCTTGAGGCCATTAAAGCGGAAGCTTTTAACCCAAAAACTAAACAGTTTCTAACTGGCAGCAATACAATTGGTAAGTCCTTTTTTGCAGTTTATCATTTGAACATGATATCATCATTCTTTGACTTTTTCTTTTATTTTAAATAATTCGATCAAATAGTAAAAGAAAGGTTGTTCATTCAGGGGTAGCTCGTGTTCTTGGTAAGAAAATCTATGTTACCGCAGCAAAGATGCGAGTTTTAGAATGTTTAGGAATGCCTAAGGAATATATGCAATGGCTAACGTTTGATGAAATTAAAGGGAGAGTCGCATTCATGTTGTCATTTAGACGCTTGCTTTAAAAGACTGAATATGTGGACGACAACCACCACCACCACCTCCTCCACCACCACCACCACCATCTCCACCACCTCCAACGCCACAGTCCACAGATGCTCCACCACGGCGCCTCCGCTACCTCCACCACGGCGCCCCACCTCTGCCACCACCTCCACCTCCACCACGGTGCCACCGCCACTGCCTCCACCACCTCCACCACCTCCACCTCCGACCTCTACCTTCGCCACCACCACCACCTCCACCACGGCACCTTCGCCACCGCCTCCGCTACCTACACCACGACGCCACTGCCTCTACCACCTCCTCGATACCCTTGTCAACTATGAAGAAAAATACAAAAGTCTATCATTCTACTCAAAAGAAAACATAACTTACCAAAAGTCATAATACTACTAGAAGCTTCATCACTTACAGTATATGAATACTTTAGCCTAGAACTTATAGATTGCATCTATACAAAGAAAGAAAAAATAAACTCAATGTTCGATCCTTTTCCTGAATATTTCAAACAAGCACTTCACCAATATGCATAAAAAATTGCCAAAGAAAGATACATTTTCTTGAAAAACTTTAGCCTAGGATTTACATATTGTATCTATACAAAGTAAGTTTTGACGATTGCAAAACTTACTTGTTGTAGCTTCTCTCCTTCAAAAGGTGGATATATGTTGTATGTTTTCAAGAAAATGGATCTTTCTTTGGCCATTTTTTCTGCGTATTGGTGAAGTGCTTGTTTGAAATATTCAGGAAAAAGACCGAACATTGAGTTTGTGTTTTTTCTTTCTTTGTATAGATGCAATCTGTAAGTCCTAAGCTAAAGTATTCATATACTGTAAGTGATGAGGCTTCTAGTAGTATTATGGCTTTTGGTCCATAAGTTATGTTTTCTTTTGGGTAGAATGATAGACTTTCGTATTTTCCTTCATAGTTGACAAGGGTATTTGATATTGCTTAATATATGCATATTCTTAGTCGCAATATCAGTCCCAAATGTTATGATTTTATGTGTATTCGAGTAGTTTTCGGTTTGTAATTGGTTAAAATGTCCAAAGCGTCGAATGAAATGCTATTATGGATTTTCAATGATATAAAGATCAAAATGAATATTTCTAATGAGCAACAAAAGACTACAACATTATGCCTCAAGACAACTATGATTTGATCCAGACATCAGATTATGGGACGGATTAATATATATATATATATATATATATATATATATATATATATATATATATATATATATATATAGCGTAGTATTACAATCAGATCCATATTCAAAGAGACATGGTGGACGGCTGCCTTTTTAATTGTTTATACTTCTTTTCAGTGGAATCAGTCTTTTACAGGCACATATCACACTCATAAAATTTAATAAGAGAAAAAGGAGATCAAGATCATGAGTACTACTACTTACCTACTACTTCTACATACAATATAAAAGGGAGTTAAGACACATTTTACAACGGAGATAGATAGAATAGATTACTACAAGAGAAAAATATCACACATCACATTTTATTATTTTAATTACTGTCTTTGCTTATTTCATTTACTCCGTTACAATTACTTCAATCATCATTCCGTATTCAATTTAAGTTGAAGATTTAAGATAGTTTCAATATTAAGGGTGTATTATTCGTGATTAAGGGTATTATTGTTCGAGTGCAAGAGTGTTGTTATTGTAATTTTCTACCATTTGAAGTTAATGACAGTGAAGATTTTTGTAAGTTTGTTCTATTAAAATTATTGTTATCATCCTTTATCATTATCATTATTGTTATTAATATGTTTGTATATTTATATTTTTATGTTCGCCCTATTATAATGAGTAGCTAATTTCCTATAGTGTTTGCTTAAATGTAGAACCCTAGTGAAATGGATTGTTATCATTTGTAAATATTAAAATGTAACCTAGGTATTTTTAACATTGTGTCTAGCTAAAAGAACCATTGTTATATGATTAGATATTTAATCCTTATCACTTAATTTGTTAGATATAAATAGCGAAGGTTATTTCTATTAATATAAATTAAGCTTTAACACTAAAAGTGGTTTAGACAAACTTATGGATAAATTATTAACACCAATTTAGAAATAAGATTCGGTGGTTTGGGTAATATCATGAGTTATATAATAGTGAAATTGTAAAAAGGGAAACCGTTACGATTTAAGGTTTTGGCGAAAGTGAAAACTAGGTTAGGTCTCAATTTAAATACTTGGGATATAGTTAACTATCTAAATAAGATCCGATGAAAATTAGATTTAATTTAGTTAGTTGAAACTTTATATATTCGAGAGAAAATATAAAGTTATATATAAAAACATTTTAATCGGACTTAATGTCAAAACAATCCATGGATCTAGAGGCAAAACATTTAAGTAAACACTCCTATTTAATTATATTGCAAGTTATTATTTTACTTATTACCATTCAATAATATAATTATATTATCATAAATAGTGTAATTTCATTTTATTCACTTTTAATTTAATGATTATAAATCTTGTAATCTTGTAATTTTAATTATCAAGTAAGTTAGTTTAATTAAGTTATTTTTCATTATTGTTATATTATATAATTCCTAATCCAAAAAAAAAAACCCCTTTAAACTAGTTTAACATCAAAGACTATTAAAAAACCATTAAACACTCCATCTCCATGTGGAACGAATCAGATTTACCTATAAAACTAAACTACACGGATAGGACTAGTTGCCTATATATGTGTGAAATCAACCCGAATTCATTAAAACACCATATATACAATAAATTAATTCGTGTAACAAAACAACTCAAATCCGTTCAAAATAAAGGTTACGATTCAGCACATCAACTTTTTGGCGCCGCTGTCGGGGAGTTGGCAGTTAAATAAATAGATAATTTTTTCTGATTCGTAGTAGTAGTTGGATTTGTACGTGGACTGGGTTATTGGAGCCAAACAGTACCCAATTATATTGGGACCAAACGAATTCTGCCCCTCTGCTGCATCTTTTGGCTATTCGAAACGTGGGCAAAATCAGAAGGAAAATCTGTTTGTTTAAAGGTTTTTATCATTGTGTTTATGTTATTCGATCCTCTCGTGGAAATTCATTTCCGAGAAAGTTCAATGTTTATGAATAAATCCTTTAGATCTTTGTACAATTTCCCAATTGTATGACCCGTTCAGGAAACCCTAAACTCGTTAATCTTAATCCGGAACCGCAAAGAATTAATAATGGACAAAAACAACAAAAGAAAGTAGGAAGTACTAGTAATTCTAAAACACCGAAAAACACTAAAAAGAAACAAGTAGGTAATACTAGTAAACAGCCGAAGCTTATAACGGAATCTGAAACCATCGTCATTAAAGAAGAAATGGCTGAAGTACCGCCTGATCACCTGGCTGAAGTAACACCTGATCCCAATGACCTACCAATGTGGAATAGTAGACAAACTACTATTCCTAAAACACTTTCATCAGTTAGAAAACCCGAAATTGAAGCCGAAAACTTTGAAGTTAGAGGGCAATTCATGCAAATGGTTCGTGAGAATCAATTTGACGGAAGGCTTAATAATAATCCAATTGAACATATTGAAGCCTTCGAAGAATTATGTGAATTGTACAAAGCTAAAGGCGTTACTTCTGATGCATATATGTTAAGAATTTTTCCATATTCTTTAACCGGAGATGCAAAAGCATGGTTGAAGGAATTAGAACCCGATTCTATCACAACCTTCAATGAGCTAAGAGATAAATTCATCTCCCGATTCTTTCCTCCCACGAAAGCCGAAAGACTTAGATCCGAGATAACCATTTTTAAACAAAAATCGGATGAAAGTCTATACGATGCTTGGGAGAGGTTAAAAAGAATGCTACGAAACAGTCCACAACATGGACTACAAAAGAAGCAAATTATTCAGATCTTCTATCGAAGAATTAATGAACATACTCGTAGTATCTTAGACTTCTCCGCAGGAGGAGTATTTCTGTATAAATCTCCAAATCAAGCGTATAAATTGTTGGAAGACATATCTATTCACACATTTGAATGGACACCTTCTAGAGATCAACAACCTAGAAAAACAGTGGCAAGTATTGATGAAGATTATGACACTTCTACAAGCATAGCTTCTTTAGCAAACCAATTCAAAAAGTTTGGTAAAGAAATTGAAAAACTAAATTCAACAGTTTTAGCCTTGCAAGTAGGATGTGAAAACTGTGGAGAGCCACATTTCACAACAGATTGTGATATCAATGATAGGCCAATGGTTCCGCTACCTCAAGTTAATTTTATGGCCAATCAATAACAAAACAATTATCAAGGAGGGAATTCCAATTATCAAGGAGGAAACAATGGATATCAAAATCCAAAGAATTTCGCATTTCAAAGAAATGGACCACCTGGTTTTCACAATAGAAACCAACCTCCAAATCCACCTCCTCAAAACAATTTCCAACAATAACCGTTACCTCCATTACAATATCAACAAGAAAATAATAACACGCAACAAGTAGAAAAGAAACCTAGTTTGGAAGAAATCATGTTAACTTTCATTAAAAATCAGTCGGAAACAAATGAACAGACGAAAAGACAAAACGAGCAAGTACAAAGGAATCATCAAGCGTCGATTCAAAATCTTGAAAGAGATATCGGAAGAATAGCCCAATTGCTTGCCGAAAGACAATCGGGAACTTTACCATCAAACACGCAACCAAACCCTAAGGGTAAGGAAACTCAAAACTCAAGTAACTTCTCGCAAGTAAATTCCATAACTATGAAAAGTGGGTTAACCATTAACCCCGATATTCCAAAACCTCATGCTCGTGTTTTTATTCCTAACAAAAAAGATTCTTCCGTGGAAGAGGATAAAGTGCCAACCACAAGTGCACCTAAAACTCAACCGCCATTAAAAGAATACAAACCTCCAATTCCATACCCACAACGTTTGAAGAAAGATAAATTACAAGCACAGTACAACAAGTTTGCTGAAATGATTAAGAAAATTTGTATCAATGTACCACTTGTAGATGTTCTTGCGGGTATGCCAAATTATGGAAGGTTTATCAAGGATCTCATAGCCGATAAAGGTAAATATGAAGAAGTTTCAACCACATTCCTCAATGAGGAATGCTCAGCAATTTTTCAAAAGCAAAAGATGCCACCGAAACTTGGAGATCCTGGTAGTTTCATTATTCTGTGTCTGATGGGAGATTCAGTAATGTACGATGCATTAGCTGACTTAGGCGTAAGTATTAATCTTATACCACACTCCTTGTACTTAAAACTAAACCTAGGTGATCTAAAACCAACTAGGATGTGTATACGCCTAGCCGATAGAACTTTTAACTATCCTATTGGTATTGCTGAAAACCTACCGGTTAAAGTTAATCATTTAATCTTCCCTGCCGATTTCGTTGTCCTTGAAATGGAAGAAGATAGTAAGGTTCCCCTAATTCTAGGGCGACCTTTTCTAAATACCGCCGACGCGATTGTGTGTGTTAAAGATAAAGAACTTAGTCTAGGTGTAGGGGAAGATAGAGTTACCTTAAACATAAATAAAGCTATGAAACAACCTATCCCCTCCGATGACGAATGTTATAAAGTAGACATTGTTGATTGTTGTGTTGAAGAAGAATTACAAGAATTACTAAATGTCGACACCTCGAACTTCAGCCCAATGAGTGAAAGTAATGAATTTGATGTCGAGGTTGAACTTGACGAATTGTTGAAAGTAGTCATCGATGAAGATGACGTTGAGGAAGAAATTCTCAATGAAGATGAACCTTTTGAAGAAATTACCGATGGTAATAGGTTCCGGATAAAATCTTCCTTGGAAGAACCACCCACCTTGGAACTTAAAGAACTCCCGGAACATTTGGAGTATGCTTATCTCCAAGGTACGTCACAATTACCCGTTATAATTTCATCAAAACTCTCCGATGATGAAAAGGGTAGGTTAATGTCCGTTCTAAAAGCTCACAAAAGGGCAATTGCTTGGAAAACAACCGATATTCCTGGGATTAACCCCGCTTATTGTAGTCATAAGATTCTAATGGAAGAAGATTTTAAACCCGTGGTATAAAGGCAACGAATGTTAAACCCTAACATGAAAGAAGTTGTCAAGAAGGAGGTTATCAAATTACTTGATGCCAGGTTAATATATCCTATATCCGATAGCCCATGGGTTAGCCTTGTTCAAGTGGTACCTAAGAAAGGGGGTACAACTGTCATCCTTAATGATAAGAATGAACTCATTCCTACAAGAACAGTCACTGGTTGGAGAGTCTGTATAGACTACCGTCGTTTAAACGACGCCACAAGGAAATATCATTTCCCACTTCCTTTTATTGACCAAATGCTAGAACGTTTAGCGGGAAAGGAGTATTACTGTTTCCTTGATGGATTCTCCGGTTATTTTCAAATTCCCATTGATCCAAAAGACCAAGACAAGACAACATTTACTTGTCCATTTGGCACCTTCGCATACCGACGAATGCCGTTCGGATTATGCAACGAGCCAGACACCTTCCAAAAGGTGTATGATGGCGATATTTCACGACATGATAGAAAGAAGTATGGAAGTCTTTATGGACGATTTCTCTATTTTTGGAGACTCCTTCGATTCATGCCTTTCAAACCTCGAGCGAATGTTAATTCATTGTGAGGAATCAAATCTTGTTTTAAATTGGGAAAAATGTCACTTCATGGTGAAGGAAGGCATTGTTTTAGGACACAAGATTTCTCGAGATGGAATGGAAGTAGACAAAGCTAAGATCGATGTAATCTCAAAGCTTCCTCCTCCAACTAACGTTAAAGGAATTCGTAGTTTCCTAGGTCATGCGGGATTCTATCGACGATTCATAAAGGATTTTTCCAAAATCGCTCGACCCATGACTAAACTTCTTGAGAAAGATAGTACATTCGACTTCAATAATGAATGCTTACAAGCTTTCTCCATTCTAAAAGATAAACTTACGAATGCACCTATCATAGTATCTCCCGATTGGTCCAAACCATTCAAACTAATGTGTGATGCTAGTGATTTCGCACTAGGAGCCGTTTTAGGACAACGCCAAGATAACAAATTTAAACCAATATATTATGCAAGTAAAACACTAACAGGAGCACAATTCAACTATACAACGATTGAAAAAGAACTCCTTGCAGTTGTATTTGCTTTCGATAAATTTAGATCATATCTTGTGTTATCCAAAATGATTGTTTTTACCGATCACTCAGCCCTAAAGTACTTGTTCAAGAAACAAGATTCAAAACCTAGATTGATATGTTGGATTCTTCTCTTACAAGAATTTGACATAGAAATCAAGGATAAAAAGGGTGCTGAAAATCTCGTTGCTGATCACTTGTCTCGTCTTGAGAATCCCGACCTAGAAAAACTAGATGAGTCAGTTATTCATGACACTTTTCCCGATGAGTTTCTAATGAGATTAGAAACCGAATTTGAAGTTCCATGGTTTGCGGATTTTGCAAACTATCTTGCTGCATGAGTATTAATTAAAAACCAAACGTACCAACAAAAGAAGAAATTCTTTGCTGACTTAAAGTTTTACTTCTGGGAAAACCCTAATCTTTTTCGAATAGGAGCGGATCAAGTTATCCGTCGATGCGTACATGGTAAAGAAGCTCAACAAATATTGGAGCACTGTCATCAAGGCCCCGCTGGTGGTCATTTCGGACCTAGCTATACAGCTAAGAAAGTCTTTGACTCAGGTTTTTATTGGCCAACCATTTTCAAAGATGCACACCACATGGTTAAAACATGTGATGCATGTCAAAGATCCGGTAACATCTCTAAAAGGGACGAAATGCCACAAAAAGGCATTCTTGTATGTGAAGTATTTGACATTTGGGGTATTGACTTCATGGGTCCATTTCCCGCATCAAATAAATGCAAATACATCCTTGTGGCAGTTGACTACGTTTCTAAATGGGCCGAAGCAAAAGCTTTACCCACTAACGATGCCCGTGTTGTTGTGAACTTTCTGAAAAACCTATTCTCACACTTTGGGCTTCCAAAAGCCTTAATTAGTGATAGAGGAACTCATTTCACGAATACACTCTTAGAAAAAGTGCTAATGAAATATGGAGTTACTCACCGTTTTTCAACTTCCTACCACCCTCAAACGAGTGGTCAAGTTGAAAACACAAACAGAGGTCTTAAAAGAATATTAGAACGAACAGTTAAGAATAATCCTAAAATTTGGCATAGAAAGTTAGATGATGCGCTTTGGGCATTTAGAACTGCATTCAAAATGCCCATTGGTACTACACCTTTTCGATTAATTTATGGTAAGGCGTGTCATCTACCTGTCGAAGTTGAACACAAGGCATATTGGGCTCTAAGAGAATGTAACACCGACCTTGTGGAAGCTGGAGAAAACCGATTCTTACAACTTAATGAATTAGACGAATTAAGACTACAAGCTTATGAAAACTCTAAAACATACAAAGAGAAAACTAAGAGATGGCATGATGCACGATTAAAAGAAAGAAAAGAATTCGAACAAGGGGATAAAGTATTAGTTTTTCAATCACATTTTAAGTTTTCACCTGGGAAACTTAGATCCTGGTGGACTGGGCCATATATAATAAAACAGGTATTTCCATCTGGATATGCAGAGTTATTTAGTAAAGACAGTGGAACTTTCAAGGTGAACGGTCATAGACTCAAGTTATACTTTGACGGAATCAACACTACGGAAAGAGACGAAATCACATTCTACCCTAAGGACAAGTAAATTCAGGGTAACTTTAAGGTTTTCAACTCCATTCTCGATCTTTATTTTCATCTTTAAGAGTGGGGTTCATTCAGTCTTTCTCTAGCAGACATTAAAGAACTAGTCTTCTCCCTCCATTCTACCTTTTTCATTTTCTTTAGTTTTTTTTATTTATTTATTTTTTATTTTTTATTTTCATAATGCGCAATCAATATGTTTACAACTACTTCTTTTTGATGTGCGATAACATTTTACCGAGAGATGTGGTATTAAATATAAAGAGTAGATGCGATCAGGCGAGAAAAGAAATAAGACAAGAACTTAATGAGAAAAATTATGCAAAAGGCAAATCTATATCAGCTAAGAGGCGTCGAGTGCGTCATTTGGGCAAGTGTGTAAAATGTGGAAAACCGACTCACTATGGAGATTGCCCAAAGAACCAAACGGACACTAATTACGAATACGTAACCTTGTGCCGAGAAGGGCCTTTTAAATGTTCAGAGGAAAACCTCTTAAACCAACAAGTTTGTAATTTAATTATCCTTATACCCGAACACATATTTCATAGCATTATCCCTCAAGAAAGACAAGATTTTAGTTGCAATTGTTCTATTTACAAGTGATATTCGTTTAAATAATAAAAGGTGAAGACAAAAGGCAGATTCGACGATTTGAAGACGCAAATGACCAAAAAGCTAAAAAGTACAAAGTACAATCCAAGTGGTTCAATATATTGATGAGAAACGTCTAAAAATTACAAACGTACAAGCCGCAAAACGCAAAGTACAAGATATTAAATTATACGAAAAGGCGTTCGAAAATTCGGAACCGAGACATGAACCAACTTTCAACGCTCGACGCAACGGAGTTGAAAGTACAAGTCAACTATGCACAAGAATATAATATAATATTTAAATAATTCATAATAAGAATAATAATAAATAATAAAAAGTTGTTAATTGAGCATAGTTTAGGGGTCATAAGTAAAAATTTCAAATCAACATTTGCCTATAAAACGAGACTACGGAGAATGAAGAAAGACACACCTTTTTCCAATCTTCTTTCTCTATATATGTAATTTATATATTTATATATATTTATAATTATAATTTTAATTTAAGTTTAATAATAATTGAGTTATTGTAAGAAATGTTTTACGGGTTTTAAAGTCAGAACTCTATCCGTGTAACGGTACGCGATTATTCACCACTGTAAGCTATGTTCTTCCTTTTTAAATTAATGTCTCGTAACTAAGTTATTATTATGCTTATTTGAGCCGAAGTAATCATGATGTTGGACTAAATATTAAAGATTGGGTTATTGGATTTTGTACCATAATTAGGGTATGGACAAAAGACTGACACTTATGGACATTGGACCATGGACCATTAATAGATGGGGGGTATTGTCTAATCGAATGACAACTCTTTGGAGTCTGTCGAACCTATCTTCAAATTAGTTAATCTAATAATTATTAAATGAGTATGCATGTCCTATTTAGTGACGTTTATACGACATCTTTTACAATCATTTAATTAATCAATTGGGTTGGGTAATTTATTATTCATTCTGGCCAAGTGGGTAAATTAATAATCATGGACTAATTAAAATAGGGGTGGATTACATACAAGGGTAATTGTTGTAATTGTTAACAAAGTATTAAGACCTTGGATTACACACAATCGATAACCTGGTGTAATTATTAACAAAGTATTAAGACCTTGTTATAGTTCGAATCCCCAATTAGTTGAAATATTTGACTTCAGGTATAAGGTTAATCTGACGATCATTTTATAATTATGACCGATGAACTATTATGGGCAAAAACCAGATAGGTATCAAATAAATCCAGGACAAAGGACAATTAACCCAGCATAATAAATTAAAATCAAAACGTCAAACATCATGATTACGGAAGTTTAAATAAGCATAATTCTTTTATTGTATTTCTCATCGTACTTTCATTTACTCGCAATTTTATTTATTGTCATTTTAATATTGTTATTTATTTTACGTACTTTAATTATCGTCATTTATCTGTACGCCTAAAATATAAAATCGACAAACCGGTCATTAAATGGCAAATCCCCCCAAAGTTACCTATAATTACTATATCTAGTTTAACTACTTAATTAACTAATTTGACCTAGTAAGACACCCAATAATAGTGTCCACGGATCGACCTCTCGGACTTTACCTTAGCTATATTATTACACGATATGTATACTTGCCTTTTGTGTTTTAGTTTAATTTAGGTGATTTCCTGTAGTAAATAAATATAAAACTGATAGCCGTTTCAAACGAAAAATTATTTTAAGCGATTAAATTGATAGACATCCAAAATTTTATGGCTCGTAGTAATAGTTGGATTTGTTAGTGGCGAGTTGTGGGCTTCCGATTTAAAGGGTCTTGGCTACCTGCTGCATCTATTGGCTATTCGAAATGTGGGCAAAATCAGAAAAGTCTATTAATTTGATAACTTTAATAATTTTTATCTTTATAACTAATAGGATATTCTGTGAATGCACCGAGCAAAACGTTCACCACCTTTCATACGTTCACTACCTGTAACTCGATCAAGGCATCTAGCCAATATTGTTGCCGTTGATTTTTCTTTAGAATCATCATCTAGTCAAACAAGTTCTCCAACTCAAATTTTCGATAATCCATTTTTTGAACCCGACTTCACAACTGAGAATCCGGAGGATATTCAAGGACAATTCCAAGATCCTGAACCACTAATCATTCCTCCTGAACCACAAATAGTTAAATCAGAATCTTCTAGTGATTCGGATATAACAAATTCAATTATGAAAATAACGGAACCTCAAAGTATGGAAGACCGAATGAGAGCCACACGCACTGGCCAAGGTCACGCCATTATTAAACCAGATATTAATGCACCAGATTATGAAATCAAAGGACAAATCCTATACATGGTAACTAATCAATGCCAATATAGTGGTACGGCAAAAGAAGATCCAAACGAACATCTTCGAACCTTTAATAGTATTTGTACTCTATTCAAAATCAGAGAAGTTGAGGATGAATAGATTTATCTCATGTTGTTTCCCTGGACTTTAAAGGGAGAAGCTAAAGATTGGTTAGAATCGTTACCTGAAGGGGCGATTGATACATGGGATGTTTTAGTTGAAAATTTTCTTAAACAATTCTTTCCGGCATCTAAAGTTGTGAGACTTCAAGGAGAAATTGTTACATTCACGCAGAAGCCAAATGAAACTCTATATGAGGCGTGGACAAGATTTGGAAAATTGTTGAGAGGATGTCCTCAACACGGTTTAGATACTTATCAAATAGTACAAATATTCTACCAAGGATGCGACATTGCTACACGAAAAGACATCGACATAACAGCTGGTGGTTCCATTATGAAGAAAGCCGCAACCGAAGCTCACAAAATTATTGATAACACAGCCTCCCACTCTCATGAGTGGCATCAGGAAAAAGATATTTTTCATTCATCTAAAGCGGCTAGAGCCGATTCTAGCCATAACTTTGATTCTGTTTTCGCAAAAATAGATGCTTTCGAGAGACGAATGGAAAAGATGACTAAAGATATTCACGCAATACGAATCAGTTGTGAGCAATGCGGTGGACCACACTTAACGAAAGATTGTAATGTTGAGCAAACGATGGAACAACGAGAGAATGTTTCCTACATAAACCAAAGACCGAGAAATAATTATCAAAATAATTATTAACCGCCAAGGCCAAACTTTAATCGAAATCAAAACATTCTTTACAATCCAAATGGACCCAATAATAACTCATACAACCAACAAGGTCCGAATAACCAACCAACTCAAAACAACACTTTCAATCAACAAAGACCTGGCTTGTATAAACCACCACAACAAACCGAAGAGAAAAAGTCAAATCTGGAAGAAGTGGTATTTAAGCTAGTTGAATCTCAAACACAATTTACTGAAACTCAAACCCAAACGAATGAGAGGTTTGATCAGTCATTTAGAACTCAACAAGCTTCCATTTTGAATCTAGAAAAACAAGTAGGTACTCTTGTTAGATTGATGAGTGAAAGGGAACAAGGAAAGCTACCGAGTAATAATGAAGTAAATCCTCGGAATGAAAATGTTAACATGGTATCAACAAATTTTGAAAAACCAACACCAGAAGATGGAAAAGTTTTAGATGTGAGTAACAATGAAGAAGTTACAACACCACCACCACCCGAATATGTAAAGCCAGTGGTGGCACCATACAAAACACCCATCCCGTTTCCAAGAAAAGGAGTTGAGTATGAGCAAGTGATAGGTAATAAAGTTTGTGATACCTTTGGAAAAAAGAAGAAGAAGAAGAATAAGAAAGTGCAAGAAACAAAAACCGTAGAAGTAAACCCGGTGAAGACAGTTCCACCAAAACCTCCTCCTAGGGTAGGTGATCTGGGTGAATTTATTGTTCTTTGTCTACTAAGTGACTGTGTCATGTATGATGCACTAGCAGATTTAGGTGCAAGTGTGAGTGTTATGCCTCTTTCATTATATAAGAGATTAGGAGTAGGTGAGTTAAGTCCAACGGATATGAGTGTTCGACTCCTTGATCAAACCATTAAGCACCCAGTTGGAATTGCTGACAACCTACCCGTTCAAGTAGGTAATTTAACCTTTCTAGTCGAATTCATTGTCATTGACATAGAAGAGGACCCAAACATTCCTCTAATTTTAGGTCGACCATTCTTAGCGTCCACCGGGGCGTTATTTGATGTAAGAAAGGGTAGAATGACACTTAGTAATGATGAGAAATCGATCACCTTTATGATTCGAAAGTCTAAATCTCCACCAACCAAAACCGTTGAACCAGCAAAAACGATTGGTAAGAACCATGTTGTTTTACCAACTCCAATGGTAGTGCTCAACAATAATAAAATGCCTAAGTGTGGGGAAAATGAAGTAACACCTAATGATGACCTGATAACAAAGAACCCCGTTGTTGATACGAAATTAAATGATCCCGTTATTAATAGTTCAATGAAGAAACTTATTAAACGAATTCGCGATGCTAGAACCAAGGGGAACTTTAAGTTATGTAACCGGTTAGTATCCAATCTGTCGCCTAAAGAAAAGGCAAAATTAGTTGAATTTGTGGATATTACACAAGAATCCGACCACTGGCTTAAAGCAAAAGTCACAGATATGCAAGTTGATTATGGTCTAAGAAAAAATTGACGATGAAGTTAATCACAATTTTGACACCACAGCTACCTAAGTGTGGGGAGATTCAAAATGTTCTAAAAATAAAATGCTGTCTAGAGTTAGTTGTTCTGTTCTCGTGTAGTTCCGAGAATGGAATCCGATTGGTCTTTTCCACTAGCAGACACTTAAGAACTAGTTTTCTCCCCCCATTCTGATTTTTGTTTTTGTTTTGTAGGTTTTATATGAAATTAATATGCTTTTTAAATTTAAGTTTTGTGTGATTTTAAAAACAAAAATTTACTTTATTTAATTAAGTTTAAAAAAAATGGTTTCTAAAATTCATCGTGAGTTGAACACTAGGTCATTGAACCGAAATTGCTTTACCCGAGGGTGGGACGACAAATTTTGTTATCATTATTTTTAATTTTATTGATTTAAAGTATGCCAAAAAAAATATTAGATTTTATAAATTTTTGAAAGCGGGGTAATATACCAAACTTAAAAAATATGTATATATGTTTGTAGTTTATCTTATGTACAAAACAGGGTAAAACAACGCACTTTCAAAGACTGTCATTAAGTTCAGCAAAAGCTACTAATTTTGACGACAAGACGCAAAATATCAAATGTGAAATAACAACAATATGTTTGCAAACTCGGTAATTTTAATCATTTTTCTACACTAATCACCCTCATGAATTTAAATTTTTACTGATTTCTTGCAAATGAGGGCATTGCAAGATTTCAAGTGTGGGGAAGGGTTATAAATTCTCTCGGGTTTACACTTGGTTTAATCGCCAAATTTTGCGAAAATTTGAAAAATTTTCAATTAAATGAATTCAAAATCATGTTTATACATATTTATGAACGATAAAACTAGGTGATACTGCCGAAATTATAGTTACCATGGAAAGGACATAAATTGAGAAACAACCCAAAACGCTTGAATTCATTTAAAATGGAATAGAGGGGAATAAAAAGGCAAAGAAAGAAATAAATAAAAGCTGAGTGTGGAAAGAATTCACCAAGTTCTTTAAAACATATATCACATATCTGTACAAGCTTATTGCAGGTACTTTTGTTTTGGACTAAACTAATCAGTTTTACCCGATTTACTGTAATATATTCGAAAGAGAGATGGATCTACACGATGAATCAATTCCATCATTAAAAGGAAGTAAAGTCTTCCGAAAAAAACACGCGCTTCTTGATTTAGGTCAAGAAGTTGTCGTCCAGACCAGCTGTAGGTTGACGAAAAATCTAGAAAAGTCATCTCTAAAATTAGCAGGAAATCCACGAACCTCAGCATCAAACAGGGTCGCCATGTGGTCAGACTTATCCTAACCATGAGAGGATCTGTCTCATAAAATGGGGAGGGCGCCGTGCAAATTAGCTTGATAAGACTAATGAATCAGACCCCCAGTAAGGATAATCACCTTAAAGATTAAAAATCAGCTTTTAAGCCTGATATTACTCAATCCTTGAGATTGACTTTAAAGATTGAGAATTACAAACTCATGGAATTCGATGATATCTAACTCGAACTTGAACGAGAAAATATTTTGATCAAATTACAAACCGATTTGTTTTCTGAAAACCTATTTTCAATGCGTTCATTACCATTGAACGTAAAATCCTGAGAATTCATCAGAATTCATTAGGTCACCTGAACCAAATCGAGTGTCAACCGTAAGAACGGTGGTTGCATAGCATGGTCGAAGACAGGACCTTGTGCCAGACCAGAAAAATTATAGGATGATCTTTACTATTGCTCCTACAAAGGATAGTAATAGCATCCGACACGTTTTAGACCATGAACAAATGCATGTCATTAGACATTACCTTAACAGTTTCTTGTTCATCGCTTTCCTTTACAACCGGACGGTAGTTTACCGAAATGTAATATACGGGACAAGTAAACTGGACATGTTGCTTTCCTAATACAAGGTTAGCAAGTGGGTGACACAAAACCGTAAAGTTTTGAGCTAAAATTTTAAAATCCGAAACCCACAAAACCCACAATAACATTTTGCAACACCGGTGAAGGGTTATTCCGGAAAACTTATCTAGGATAAAAACTAGATTGAATTTTCAAAAGATCAAATGTTTTCATAAAGATCCAATTTCCTAACGGATCTAAATTTTTATAGTCATGTGAGACTGTAAACCACATCGTTACTATCATTGTTCATAACCGCCGTATTGAAATCACTGATGTACAAAGTGTGAAGAATAAAGAAGTGATTCAAGTATGTTTTTATTTCAAGACTATATTTGCTCGAGGACAAGCAACGCTCAAGTGTGGGAATATTGATAATGCTAAAAACGAGCACATATTTCATAGCATTATCCCTCAAGAAAGACAAGATTTTAGTTGCAATTGTTCTATTTACAAGTGATATTCGTTTAAATAATAAAAGGTGAAGACAAAAGGCAGATTCGACGATTTGAAGATGCAAACGACCAAAAAGCTAAAAAGTACAAAGTACAATCCAAGTGGTTCAATATATTGATGAGAAACGTCTAAAAATTACAAACGTACAAGCCGCAAAACGTAAAGTACAAGATATTAAATTATACGAAAAGGCGTTCGAAAATCCGGAACCGAGACATGAACCAACTTTCAACGCTCGACGCAACGGAGCTGAAAGTACAAGTCAACTATGCACAAGAATATAATATAATATTTAAATAATTCATAATAAGAATAATAATAAATAATAAAAAGTTGTTAATTGAGCATAGTTAAGGGGTCATAAGTGAAAATTTCAAATCAACATTTGCTTATAAAACGAGACTACGGAGAATGAAGAAAGACACACCTTTTTTCAATCTTCTTTCTCTATATATGTAATTTATATATTTATATATATTTATAATTATAATTTTAATTTAAGTTTAATAATAATTGAGTTATTGTAAGAAATGTTTTACGGGTTTTAAAGTCGGAACTCTGTCCGTGTAACGCTACGTGATTATTCACCACTGTAAGCTATGTTCTTCCTTTTTAAATTAATGTCTCGTAACTAAGTTATTATTATGCTTATTTAAGCCGAAGTAATCATGATGTTGGACTAAATATTAAAGATTGGGTTATTGGATTTTGTACCATAATTAGGGTATGGACAAAAGACTGACACTTGTGGACATTGGACCATGGACCATTAATAGATGGGGGGTATTGTCTAATCGAATGACAACTCTTTGGAGTCTGTCGAACCTATCTTCAAATTAGTTAATCTAATAATTATTAAATGATTATGCATGTCCTATTTAGTGACGTTTATACGACATCTTTTACAATCATTTAATTAATCAATTGGGTTGGGTAATTTATTATTCATTCTGGCCAAGTGGGTAAATTAATAATCATGGACTAATTAAAACAGGGGTGGATTACATACAAGGGTAATTGGTGTAATTGTTAACAAAGTATTAAGACCTTGGATTACACACAGTCGATAACCTGGTGTAATTATTAACAAAGTATTAAGACCTTGTTACAGTTCGAATCCCCAATTAGTTGGAATATTTGACTTCGGGTATAAGGTTAATTTGATGATCATTTTATAATTATGACCGATGAACTATTATGGACAAAAACCAGATAGGTATCAAATAAATCCAGGACAAAGGACAATTAACCCAGCATAATAAATTAAAATCAAAACGTCAAACATCATGATTACGGAAGTTTAAATAAGTATAATTCTTTTATTGTATTTCTCATCGTACTTTCATTTACTCGCAATTTTATTTATTGTCATTTTAATATTGTTATTTATTTTACGCACTTTAATTATCGTCATTTATCTGTACGCCTAAAATATAAAATCGACAAACCGGTCATTAAACGGTAAATCCCCCCAAAGTTACCTATAATTACTATATCTAGTTTAACTACTTAATTAACTAATTTGACCTAGTAAGACACCCAATAATAGTATCCACGGATCGACCTCCCGGACTTTACCTTAGCTATATTATTACACGATAGGTATACTTACCTTTTGTGTTTTAGTTTAATTTAGGTGATTTCCTGTAGTAAATAAATATAAAACTGATAGCCGTTTCATACACACCTTAGAGAACACATCACCTACGAAGCCATGGGGAGCGAAATGGTACGACTCTACTACGAGGCGAGTCAACGCGGTTTCACCCACTAAATCTCTTTCTCGCCAATTGCATGTTCGTGCGTTTTTGTGTGTTTATGTTTTAGTGTGTTTTAGTTTGTATTTGTTTATGTGTGTTTTTATTAAAAAGGTCTACCATTTAAAAATTGATGAACCTTGAGTTCAACCTGTTTTCATTGAAAACGATAGTGTTAAGTGTTACAACTGAATTGTTGTTCTTCAAATTGCACGAAATTTCTTGTTGGATTCATAAGATATCTATTAAATAGTAAACCACAAAAACAAAAGATAAAATTTGAAAATTCTTTCTACTAAATATATACTTTTTTATCAATAACCGTAAAAATATTACTTTGTAATCTTTGTCGTGGATAACGATAGGTGTAACAACCGAATTTATCTCTACCTAGTCGATAGGAAACAAAGTTTTAAGTTTGAAAATTAGTTGATTTAAAATTATACAAAAATAGAGTGTATTTTAATCCCTATATTTTTTATTTTTCATATACTTGTTTTAAAATTTAAAACCGTTAATCTTTTTAACACAAAAATTGAGTGTTTTGATTTATTTCAAATTTGTTTTCGAAAAATATTAAAACTTTAACTTTTAATGCATTAAAATTTATAAATGGAATTTAAAAATTTATAAACGGATAAAGACTAGGTATAACAACCAAAATTTTCGTTACTTCAAATATAAATTTTATAAAGGATATTTCATAATTTTTATCAGTTATAAGTTATATAAAAAATAGAAAATAAAAAAATAAAAAAAAATTAATTTTAATGGTGTGTTTTTAATATTTTCTTTTGCTTTTATTTAAATATACTAAAATTTTAAGTGTGGGGTAAAATTTTTGTACTATTGAAGTACAACCCCATCTTGTGTGTGATTAACATGTTTGTTAACAGGTACTTATGATGATGATGCATTCGACATAACGAAACACCAGATATTATTATGATAAAGAGATTGGATATATTCATACGATAAACATTTTACGATCTCCAATTTTTTAACCAAGGAAGTTCTAACTACCTTTACACTTTTTGTCCTCTCAAATTTATACACTATTATCTGATTTTATGTAATGAGGGCATTACATAATCTGAAGTGTGGGGTGGGGATATATAAATTCTCGAGAACTTATAACTTGGTCATTTTTACGAAAATTTTAAAAAATTTTAAACAAATATACATAAGTTATTTGATTAGAACATCTAAAAAGAAAACCAAGTATAACGGAATTTATAAACCCATATGTTTAGAACCATTTATCACGTGTTTCTATGAAGTTTGTTGCAGATATCATTGCTTTGGAATGTTTAAACCTGATTATCCCATTGATGCGAGTAATAAAGGATGATTCAAGTCTATCCTTAAAGGAAGTAAAGTCTTCCAAATGTCGTTTTACTTGGTATATTATACTTCCTAAACTATATCATTGCATACTAATATCATATCACGATATAAAAGTACCGTGGGAAGAGAAAGTCTTGAACTTTCAAACCCGAAAATAAACTTGGTCGGGTAAATCCAAGTCGCTATCCAGTGCAAGACCGATTACGGTGTATAAGCTGGAGCAGGATCTGTCCCACGCGATAGCTCAGTCTTCGCAGTTTTAACCCTTGAATTGAAATGTACTGTAACAACTCAAATTTTTTCGACTACTTGATTATACTATTTAAATGATTTAATTATTCCAACTTGATAAGCAATGAATTTTAATAAGTCTTGAACCCCCGGAAAGAGTTTTACACAAGCTTTTGGTCACCCTTTTATTCCGACGATTCACGAACGCCGTAACTTGATTTAATTGTTTAATTATTGTGTATATATATGGATTTATATATATTTAACTTGAAAAAATGATAATTAAATATCTCATTATGTATATTAACAAAGTATTATATATATTTTCATACTACTAATTTAAAGAGTTTTTGAACAATATATATGTTAATATTTAAATGACGTAATTAACTTATGTTAAAATGTATTTACATATAAAGTATTACGAGTGTAAATACATCCTTACAAGTATTAAATACACTTTATAATATACCAATACATATAAAGGATAGCTATACTCGTATTTTTGTTCAATTTTTTTTACTCGTATTATACACTGCTTCTAGAAGTATTTACTATTGGTATATACCAATAGAAATCTGCAATTATTTGTGTAATATGTCATCCATGACCTAATCAATTTAATATGTCATCCATGACATATTACATTTTAACTTATCTTAGATATTTTCACTAAAAACCAAATTTTCAAGCCTATAAATAAGCACAATTTCTAACTCATTTTTACACATTCATTTTCCAAATTTTACTTCCAATTTTCACACACACTTGCAAGAACTCTCTCAAGTTTTGTTCTACTACTTCTTTCCAGCAACTTTACATTCTAAACTTGAGGTAAAAACTCTACTTCAACTCTTGTTCAATTCATATGTCTATAACTATCTATATAAGAGTTTATAAACTAGAACATATTTTAGTTAATTCTAAACTTGTTCGCAAACAAAGTTAATCCTTCTAACTTGACTTTTAAAAATAACTTAACACATGTTTTATATCTATATGATATACTAACTAAATGAGTTAAAACTTGGAAACACAAAGAACACCGTAAAACCGGACATACGCCGTCGTAGTAAAACCGGGGGCTGTTTTAGGTTGGATAATTAAAAACTATCATAATATTTGATTTAAAAGTTGTTCTTCTGGGAAAATGATATATCATATGAACATAATACTATATCCAAAAATCATGGTTAAACTCAAAATTGAAGTATGTTTTTCAAAATAGTTATCAAGATGTCGTTCTTTCGACGGAAATGACTACCTCTTTCAAATATGGATTATAAATTGTAACTCCGACTATAAACCACCAATTTTTCAGTTTAGTTTCACAAATTACAGTTCATTATGAAACCATAGCAATTTGATTCACTCAAAACGGATTTATAACGAAGAAATTATGGGCAAAACAATATTGGTTAGAAATGGATAATTTGATTACGGGATTGATTCATTAAAATCTATACTAACCATATCCTAACTAACTTTTCTTGTATTATACATGTATTCTAACATGTCATGGTTACACAATACGTCTAATAAATCAAAAGACACCACATACACAATACATGTAACTACAATAGCGGTATTGTGGGTCATGATTGAGTCTTATACAACACGTGTATACTATGTACTACTAACCGTGGACTACTAATTGTGGACTACTAACGTTGGACTGCTAACTTGACAACTTAAACAATCACACGTGATTGAAAATATAAACTTAAACAATCACACGTGATTGAAAATATGAACTTAAACAATCACATGTGATTGAAGATATGATATGAATAATAGTTGTATTACATTTTGATATACATATATATTTGTTACAGGTTCGTGAATCCAAGGACGATGGCCATATTTTTAATAAGTTGAAAACTTATTATTAATATACTTTTACTACCGTGAGTATATAGTCCCATTTTTAAACTCTAAAAATATTTTGGGATGAGAATACATGCATTTTATGTTTTACGCCATGGACACAAGTACTTAAAATATATTCTACGCTGAGTTGTACCACCTTGCATATCTTCCCTAATAGCTTGGTAACTAATATTTACATGTTGTAAGAACATGTAAGCGCGAATCCTATTGATAGATCTATCGGGTTTGACAACCCCAACAGGGCTAGTCGCTCTAGTATCGTAAACGGTTGCATAGTACTTCGTTTTTACTACACTTGGTACAGTGTGGAGAGATTTCATAATAAAGGGAATATGTTACATTAATGGTTAAGTATGGTTACCGAAGCGCTCAACAACTTATAGAATACTTTTATACACTTGCGAGTGTACATATATTTGTAACTATGAAATCTTGTAGTCTATATTTATATCGATGCTAAACCAATATATCTCACCAACCTTTGTGTTGACTGTTTAAGCATGTTTATTCTCAGGTCCTTAAGAAAGTCTTCCACTGTTGCATTATCTGAGCAAGCTGTGCATGGAGTCTCATGCTTTTAATTAAATAAAGTGTTGCATTCAATAAAACCTTTGTCATGTATTATATTCGACTGTTATGTCACGTGTGTAGTATTTAAAAACCGATGTATTATGGGGATTATTCCTTAAATAATCGCCCAATTGTTTAAAACATGCATTATGTATAATAATGGTGTGCTTTTTATGAAACGAATGCAATATTTTCTAAAACGTATCATATAGAGGTCAAATACCTCGCTATGGGACCAATGAATAATGTACTGCGTTTATAGTAATATGGACGGGTCGTTTCAGTTGGCATCAGAGCGGTGGTCTTAGCGAACCAGGTCTTGCATTAGTGTGTCTAACTGATAGTTGTTAGGATGCATTAGTGAGTCTGGACTTCGACCTTAGCTGCATGTCAAAAAGTTTTGCTTATTATTTCTTGTCGGAAATTACATGCTTATCATTCTTAGTCTAGACACATCTTTCTGCATTGATTGCATGAATAGTGTATAGACAAAATTCATATCTTAGCGTATGTATTACTGTAAACTTTGCCTGACATATTCCGTAAATTCCTCAGTAATCTATGAAATCTTTTGTTCTATATATAGATATCCTAGGTAATTAGAATATCATCCGATAGCCAGAAATCATTTCATATCGAAAAATCCTTTATTCAATCGAACGAAATGGAACTCTCCACTAGTTCAAGTCCCTCGAATTCCTATATGAAGTTTCACCCGAGCTCTGAAAGCAGTGTGACTAGAATGGATGAACCAATTAGCCATCATCTATTCTGGATGAATTAGGGATGGGTTCGTAGTCTACTTGGTCATTGGAGACAAGAGGAAGGTAATCCCTTCCATCCACCACATTGCCCTCTTGGCGAAGATCCTGAAGTACTTACCGGCGAACCTGTCCGAGACACCATTTTCTCTCTCATTTCCAGAGTGTCTCGTCACGATTATATATTAACTCAAATCCTAGATCTTATTTACCCGCTCGTATGAACCGACAATCATCCCGGTGTAATAGAAGAAGTCAACGAGCTTCGCACTCTGGTAGTGGCTTTGGAGAATATGGTGCAAAGGTTACAAGCACCAGCAGCATCACCAACATCAATAGTACCACCATCAGCAACATCAACAGTACCATTACCACCATCAACAACAACATCCACATCCCATACCTCAACGTCATAATCTATACCTCGAGCATCAACGTCATACGCACCATAGATACCAAGGAGTACTAATAAAAATCAACGATGAAGTATTGATTCATAACTTCCTTGGAGAAAAATTCTGCGGCGATTATGTAATCTCTAAAGTCTTAGAGATTATCTATTCCAACCTTAACCATAAATCAAATGAGTGGACCGAAATGATAGAAGGAAGAGTAGAAACCCTGACAAGAATGGTGCGTGGTTTACAAGCTAGACTTGTTATACAAGCACCACCGGTAGTACCACCAGCATCACCATCAGTATCACCAACACCGGCAAAATCTGTGGCACTACAATCTCCGCCAATTCCATAATCATCAACATCATCACAAATCAACAACGCGTATATTGTATCAACGAGTTATGAAGTATTAACTCATTCCCCCTGAAGAAATTATATGTATATTTTATATATATATGAATTTTGAGATAAAAAAAAATCTTTTCGTACAAAGCTATTATGTATGAATTGAAAAAAGGGTAGATACTACTCAGTTAAATTCATATTAATATGCTATGATGTACATCCGTCGTTAATAACTTAACCATCGTTAACTATAATCTCTGTTTCAATTCAATGAATTCTTTTTTATAATAAACCAAGTGTATTATTCAATTACATGTTTGATTTTACACTTTCATCTTCGATGTACTCGAAACTTTCTGGAAAACATCATTCGTGCTTTACGAAATTCACAAGAACTCCACAAACATCAACATCATTCACCGAAGAAATGTCAATAAGAATAAATAATGAAGTATTGACTACATTAGTGAAATACTCCGCGAAGATTATGTAATCTCTAATGTTTTAGAGATTATTCATTCCTAGTTCCAGCTGAAAATCAAATGAGTTTAATATTATATTAACTCATTAAATCTATGTTACATCTGCAGAAAATATACATATATATATATATATTTTCATAAAGGCTGTAATAAAAGTTCTCTTGTACAAAATATTACTTGTGAAACTTTTAACGGGTAGGTAATACCCAAGAGATATATAAATTCACAATTAATATGTTACATTCTTCCATTCTGATTCAGCAAATCATCAACTATACTCACTACTTTCACAACGATATACATTCTTTTATAGAAATTAAAACAACCATTCTCATCCAAATTTGATTACATATTCTGATTTTGACAAATCAAAATTTAAGTCAAGATTTAACAGAAGACATCACTCTTAGATCCCTACAGTTTTCAAAGCTATACTTTGACTTCAAAACTGTGACGATCCGGGAATTTCCGACCAAATTTAAACTCAATATTTATATAATTTTGACACGATAAGCAAAGTCTATTTAGTGGAATCTCAAAATTCTTGAACTATTTACATGAAAGATATTTAACCTTCGACTATTCCCAAGGATTCACGAACAAATATTTGTGAATAAATATGTATATATATATATAGTAATATAAATAAAATTTATTAATATTAAGTATTCAATATATGTTATTATATAATATATATGATATGATTTGTAAATAAGGAATAATTAATGAATTGTAATATTAATATATGATACAAGTTAAAACATAATTGTTATATTAATATTATTACTCTCATAAATCTTATTAAAATCAGTATATATATATATATATATATATATATATATATATATATATATATATATATATATATATATATATATATATATATATATATATATATATTTGTAATCTGATACGATTGGTTTGTTATATTATTATTATTATTATTATTAATACTATTATTATTGTTAATATTATTAAAACTAGTAGTAAAGATTATAATTTTTATTATTAATATTAGTGTTATTATTAGATATTGTTATTATTCTTATTATTATTAGCATTATTAATTATTATTATGATATCATAATTTCTATTATTATTATTATTATTATTATTATTATTATTATTATTATTATTATTATTATTATTATTATTATTAATATTTTTATTATTAATAACATTATCAATTTTACAAATAATATAATTATTAATTATTAATATTAATTAAATCTAAATTATAAAGTCAAAGAAATGTACGATTTCTGTTTTTGATATCACTATCTGTTTTGGTTTCTTTCTTCTTTTCCTGATCACGATTTATTCTTGTCTGCTAAACAAAATCTATCGATCCCATTGTCAAAACTAAACGAGTCAGATAGATACCAAAAGCAGATTTGCATCTCTTTCACACTTTATTTATTTTGTTTATGGTTGCAGGTTGTTTGATGTCGATTTCAAGTGTCTAATACAAACAATCATAATCAATTTTAAATACTGCATCACTCCCTCAATCACACATTTTTTTCTCTTTCTTTCTTTGTTATATTTAATTAATATATAACTATTATTAATTATTATAGATTACAGCTATAGGAATATAGATAATTGAGATGCATTTGCAATCCTCACAAACATCATTCAATTACCATCTTTCTCTCCTCCTTCTCCTTGACAAACGCCAACACATCACACCTTAAATCACCACTTTGCTTCTTCTTCATTTACAATCAACCACCCATTATTACCATAACCATCGCCATAAACAACCATCACCTTAATTCTTTAAACCATCGAATGACCACTTTCATTCTTTGAACAATCATTTCGCCACCACCTCCAACATATAAACCCACCACTACTACCATATCATATTTTTCTTTCGGTTGCTATTACTCCCCAACGAACCAATAAACACTACCACATTCATGAACACCTTACGAGTCATTTTTTTTTTTTATCAAAACCCATTTCGATTGTTATGTTACAGCTGCTATTCGTCAGGTTTCTGCAGGCCGCAACCCAAAACACCCCTATAATATCCTCCTGATAATCACTCTTGCTTGTTGAGTTCTACCTCCTGTATTCGAGTCAAAAACCAAGAAACAGACCGCTAGTACTCGCTCCATACACTATTGCTACCTACAGGTTAACATTTACTTTATTTTCCATCAAATAAAAAGCTAAAGTTGATCTCCACTACTTTCTAATACAAACCGACATCCTTTATATCCATCCAGCTATTACCGTCTTTCTTTAATTCTAAACATTAAACTAGCATAAAATAATAATGAGATAGAATAGATGCGGTATTTATGATATAAAAATATTAGTGCATAATCAACACTAGCAAATTATGGTTTGAGTGGAACATCGGGTCAAGTGGTCGGCCAAAAATTGTGGGGTCTATATTAAATCAAATAATCTCTACATGCAGCGGATTTGAAAAGGGGACGGGATATATAATAATACATGAGGGACAATATAAAACCTTCTTGTTGACTGAATGATGTAACGAAGATTAATTGTTTGAATGAGCCATTTAATTTGTAATGGACTTGTGATTTTGATTAGTTGTTAGTGGGCCGAAATTTATGTTAAGTTTTCCTGTTGGGCCATAAGATTGAAATAGATTGTTACAAGATGAGAAACGATTTAATGAAACATGATGATGATGACCTGATGACCTGATGATGATGTTAAGAAGGAAATGTTTATGATTAAGAAATTAAAAGCATGTCATGAAGTGCATCTGGTTCACTACTTACAACATGTGGCCGAAATAAATGTGTTTACATACGGGTTATATATATATACCGTGGGTATATAATTTCAGAAAAACAATAATGGAAGGGTGGTTAGGAGTGGTGTTTCGGGTTAGCGGGAGGTCTTGGGTTTGAGCCCGGGCCGGGGCGTTTATCTTTTTAAAGCTTGTTTCATTAAGGTAGCACCTTTGTTATTTTTGTTATTATTATTATCATTATTATTATTATTATTATTATTATTATTATTATTACTATCATTATTATTAATTAAAAATTGTCATCTTGCTAAGGTTAACATTATTAGTTAAATTATTATTTTTATTAATATTATTATTAATATTATTATTATTATCAATATTATCATTATCAAGATTTTTATATATTATTATTATCATCATTTTTACTAACACTATTATTATTTATTATTATTATTAGTATCATTATTTTTATAAAAATATTACAACTTTCTATTATAAATATTATTTTATCAAATAAAGTAGTAGTTATATAAAAACATATCTTAATATAATCATATATATATAAAGATATTAATCTTAATACATTACATAATATAAATAAACTTAGTCGATTAAATATGATATGTGTTAATATATATATATACATGATATAGGTTCGTGAATCCGAGGCCAACCCTGCATTGTTCAGTATAGTCATATGTATTTTTACTACAAAATACATTAGGTGCGTTTCATTTGCTCCCTTTTTAAATGCTTCTGCAATATATATTTTTGGGACTGGGAATACATGCGCTGCTTTTATAAATGTTTTACGAAATAGACACAAGTAATTGAAACTACATTCTATGTTTGGATTATCGAATCGAATATGCCCCTTTTTAGCTTGGTAGCCTAAGAATTAGGGAAATGGCCTCTAATTGACGCGAATCCTAAAGATAGATCTATGGACCTTGACACGTCCCATTCGGGTTACGAATGCTTTAGTACTTCGATTATCATGTCCGATGAGAATCCCGTAATGATGGGGATATTCTATATGCATCCTGTTAGTTCGGTTATCAAGCGTTCACCATATGAATGATTTTTATCTCTATGCAGTTTGCGAAATGCCTGATATGAGATGATGTTTATGATAAATGAAATGAAAATCTTGTGGTCTATTAAATTAATGGAAATGATTGTATGATAAACTAATGAACTCCCCAACCCTTTTGGTTGACACTTGAAAGCATGTTTATTCTCAAGTATGAAAGAAATCTTCCGCTGTGCATTTGCTCATTTTAAAGACATTATTTGGAGTCGATCATCACAATGGAACCAGATGTTGGTGACTTCGTCCAGATGGATTAGGATGGGGTATGACATGTGGTATCAGAGCAGTGGTCTTAGCGAACCAGGTCTTGCATTAGTGTGTCTAACTGATAGTTGTTTAGATGCATTAGTGAGTCAGGACTTCGACCGTGTCTGCATGTCAAAAGTTTTGCTTATCATTTCGTGTCAAAAATTACATACTTATTATCCATAGGAAATTACCTGCTTATCATTCCTAGTCTAGACACATCTTACTGCATTGATTGCATGAATAGTGTATAGACAAAATTCATATCTTAGCATATCTGCTAATTCGTATCTTAGCGTATCTGTTACCGTAAATTTTGCCTAGTATATCCCGTAAATTCCTCCGTAATCTACGAAATCTTTTGTTCTATATATATAGATATTCTATATAATTAGAATACCATCCGATAATCGGAAATCTTTTCATATCAAAAAATCCTTTAATCAATCGTACGAAATGGAATTCGTCATCAGTTCAAGTCCTTCGGATTCCAAAATGGAATCCCAATCAAGCTCCGAAAGCAGTGTGACCGGAATGGATCAACCAATCAGCCATCATCTATTCTGGATGAATTAGGGATGGGTTCGTAGCCTCCTCAATCATTGGAGACAAGAAGAAGGTGATCCTTTTCATCCACCACATTGCCCTCTTGGCGAAGATTCTGAAGCACTTACCGGCGAACCTGTCCGAAACACCATTTTCTCTCTCATTTCCAGAGTATCTCGTCACGATTATATACTATACCAAATTCTAGATCATATTTATCCGCTCGTCCGAACCGACAATCACCCCAGTGTAATAGAAGAAGTCAACGAGCTTCGCGCTCGGGTAGTGGCTTTAGAGAATATGGTGCAAAGATTACAAACACCAGCAGCAACACCAGCAGCATAACCAGTACCACCATCACCAATGCCAACAGTACCATTACCACCACCAACAACAACCACATCGCAAACCTCAACTCCACAATCTGTCACACGAACATCAACAACATACGCACCATAGATACCAAGGAGTACCAACAATAATGAACGATGAAGTATTAATTCATAACTTCATTGAAGAAATATTCTGCAAAGAATATGTGGTTTCTAAAAGTTTTAGAGATTATTTATTCTAGCTCAAAACGAAAATCAAATGAGTTTAATATCATATTGACTCATTAAATCCATGATTACATCTGAAGAAAATATATATGTATATATATTTTCATAAGGATTGTAATAAAAAATTCTTTTGTACAAACTGTTAATGGTGAAAATATTTTAACGGGTAGGTAATACCCGAGGAATATTTAGATTTCACATTAATAAGTTACACTGTACATTCTTCAAATCTGATTCAACATTCCTTTACTATCCTACTTACATCTACAAAGATATGAATCCGTTCACCGCAGAATAACCATTTTCATTAAATTTCATATTTGGATTTTGACCTATCAGAATCCAACAAGTGGCATAATGAAGAAAACATTGGAAAAAAATAAAAATTTGTTAGAAACAAACAAATTAACCATGAGAAAATTTTGTTAAGAATCCACGCTAACTGTTCCTAGCTAACTGATTACATTTTATTTATCGCAGTTTATTTATCGCAATTTAATTATCGCAATTTTATTTATCGTCATTTAATTTCTGTTATTTACTTTACGCATTTTATTTATCGTCATTTAATTTCTGTATTTATTTTTTGCACTTTAAATATCGGGACACGTATACAAGATTTTGACATATCATATCGACGCATATATATATATATATATATTATTTGGAATAACCATAGACACTCTATATGCAGTAATGATCGAGTTCTCTATACAGGGTTGAGGTTGATTCTATAATAATATATATACTTTGAGTTGTAATTGAGTCTGAGACATGTACACGGGTCACGAATACGTATTAATTAATTCGAATATTATATATTAAATTATATATGAATTATTGGACTGTTAACTGTGGACTATCGACTGTGGACTACAAACATTGGATAATTAAAATGAATTAAAATATTGATTATAATATATGAAACTAAACAATTCTTCAAGTTTGCCACTTGATTTCATCTTAAACCTCATTTGTATCTCGACGATTACAATCTACATTCAAACCTTTCATGATTCTTGAAAACACCTCAATCGAGAGGATGATTCAACCACACGTTATCTACGAAAGAGAAGATTGATGCATATAGTTATGCACCTGAAAACATTCAGAACTAAGTAAATGTTTAACACGTATATGTGCAGGCTCCTTTGTCGTTGTTATTACCGAAAATAACTTTGCAATTCCTTTTCAAATTAGACAGTTTTGTCACAGCTTCAGCAAATCAATTTCAACTTTTCATTCGAATAAGCTCTATTATAACCTTGATATATAAGTTGCCTTTCATCATCGTTACCAAAAAACCGTTTATATTCCACTGCATTAGCAGTAAACTTACCAACAACTTCATTGATCTTTGACTTTCCGAAAAATCTTTATATTCATTGAAACCCTATTATACACTCATCCGCATCTTGTAACGAGGACTACCATACCAATTACTAAGAATCAGCAATCAGTATTTCAAATCTCGCAGCGTTTCTACATCAACAGTTATATGTATACATATAACATTTATCTCTGAGAATTATGATCTTCCATTTTGAAATTCTGAAAAGCACCCAGTCTACAAATCAATACTTCAAATTCTGAAAAAGCTGAATACAGCAGCAAAAACTGTACATGACCTTAACCGTCGAAGGTATAAAGAGAAAGAATAGTATGTTGGCAAAGCTCAGAAAAGTTGGAACTGGAAACCGGATTGAACAAACCATGAAGGAGACTCTGAACAAATTACAAGGACTAAACTTGTACATAAAGAATCCAGATGATTCTGTTTCTGATGAAATCGTTAGCAAATACCTTACTCCTTAACCACTCTAAATCATCGTGAATAAATTTCTTCATCACAATTTGATTCTGAAATCCTAAGATATCATCGTACCTTTCTTTATTAATACCCTCAATATTTTTGAAGATATCTTCATAAATATTCTCGTCCGATATTAATTATCTCTCCGCGTTATCTGTAATACATCATAAAGGAAATTGTTTAGTTTCTAAATTCTGAAACCTTCGAGTTTGAAATATGAATGATATTAAAGTAGTGTTGGGAACTGAAGCATGAGTTAGTATAATATAATGACACTTGATCAACGTGATTATATTACAGTAAGTCATGCTGAGTTTCTAATGGAACGTGATGATTCACAGACCCAAACATCATCATGTGCTATGTTACACGACTCTTACATTCTATCTGATATATAAACATATCAAGAACATAGTTTCTTGATAGTTCTATCTCTTCTCTTGAATTCTGGTAATTTAACCAATCAAGATCGTGCTATTACAATCTCTCTCTTAGAACATTAGTCATGTTCATTTGAAACTTCATACCTACGAATTCTGGACCATTATTCATTTGATTTAAAGTCAGAAAGAGAAAACAAAAGGATGAAACACCAAAATATAAAGGAAATGAAGAGGGAGGATTTATAGTGAAATATCCGACAAAGCAAACAAAACAGATCATCGCATTAAACCAAAGAGGATTCTAATTTCCTTAACTATCGAAGAACCAAATATTACTACAAAGATTTCCCCAAAATCCCTTAAACTCCGGAAATCAACTCTATCTTCGTCAAAGGATATGACGAAACATTATTTTCTCATTTCATTCTTTTGTGATAGCTTCACTTATACTCTTCGCGTAATCGAATTATTTTATCCATATTTCTTAATGATGATAAGACTCTAATTTCTAGCTCGTATACGTCATGAAAACATTTTTGTTGTTAGCCATGACCATCCCAATCAAATTTCGGGACGAAATTTCTTTAACGGGTAGGTACTGTGACGACCCGGGAATTTCCGACCAAATTTAAACTCAATATTTATATGATTTTGACACGATAAGCAAAGTCTATTTAATGGAATCTCAAAATTCTTGAACTGTTTACATGAAAGATATTTAACCTTCGACTATTACCAAGGATTCACGAACAAATATTTGTAAATAAATATGTATATATATATATATATATATATAAAATTTATTAATATTAAGTATTCAATATATGTTATTATATAATATATATGATATGATTTGTAAATAAGGAATAATTAATGAATTGTAATATTAATATATGATACAAGTTAAAACATAATTGTTATATTAATATTATTACTCTCATAATTATTATTAAAATCAGTATATATATATATATATATATATATATATATATATATATATATATATATATATATATATATATATGTAATCTGATACGATTGGTTTGTTATATTATTATTATTATTATTATTAATACTATTATTATTGTTAATATTATTAAAACTAGTAGTAAAGATTATAATTTTTATTATTAATATTAGTGTTATTATTAGATATTATTATTATTATTATTATTATTAGCATTATTAATTATTATTATGATATCATAATTTCTATTATTATTATTATTATTATTATTATTATTATTATTATTATTATTATTATTATTATTATTATTATTATTATTATTATTATTAATATTTTTATTATTAATAACATTATCAATATTACTAATAATATAATTATTAATTATTAATATTAATTAAATCTAAATTATAAAGTCAAAGAAATGTACGATTTTTGTTTTTGATATCACTATCTGTTTTGGTTTCTTTCTTCTTTTCCTGATCACGATTTATTCTTGTCTGCTAAACAAAATCTATCGATCCCATTGTCAAAACTAAACGAGTCAGATAGATACCAAAAGCAGTTTTGCATCTCTTTCACACTTTATTTATTTTGTTTATGCTTGCAGGTTGTTTGATGTCGATTTCAAGTGTCTAATACAAACAATCATAATCAATTTTAAATACTGCATCACTCCCTCAATCACACGTTTTTTTCTCTTTCTTTCTTTGTTATATTTAATTAATATATAACTATTATTAATTATTATAGATTACAGCTATAGGAATATAGATAATTGAGATGCATTTGCAATCCTCACAAACATCATTCAATTACCATCTTTCTCTCCTCCTTCTCCTTGACAAACGCCAACACATCACACCTTAAATCACCACTTTGCTTCTTCTTCATTTACAATCAACCACACATTATTACCATAACCATCGCCATAAACAACCATCACCTTAATTATTTAAACCATCGAATGACCACTTTCATTCTTTGAACAATCATTTCGCCACCACCTCCAACATATAAACCCACCACTACTACCATATCATATTTTTCTTTCGGTTGCTATTACTCCCCAACGAACCAATAAACACTACCACATTCATGAACACCTTACGAGTCATTTTTTTTATCAAAACCCATTTCGATTGTTATGTTACAGCTGCTATTCGTCAGGTTTCTACAGGCCGCAACCCAAAACACCCCTATAATATCCTCCTGATAATCACTCTTGCTTGTTGAGTTCTACCTCCTGTATTCGAGTCAAAAACCAAGAAACAGACCGCTAGTACTCGCTCCATACACTATTGCTACCTACAGGTTAACATTTACTTTATTTTCCATCAAAGAAAAAGCTAAAGTTGATCTCCACTACTTTCAAACACAAACTGACATCCTTTATATCCATCCAGCTATTACCGCCTTTCTTTAATTCCAAACAGTAAACTAGCATAAAATAATAATGAGATAGAATAGATGCGATATTTATGATATAAAAATATTAGTGCATAATCAACACTAGCAAATAATGGTTTGAGTGGAACATCGGGTCAAGTGGTCGGCCAAAAATTGTGGGGTCTATATTAAATCAAATAATCTCTACATGCAGCGGATTTGAAAAGGGGACGAGACATATAATAATACATGAGGGACAATATAAAACCTTCTTGTTGACTGAATGATGTAACGAAGATTAATTGTTTGAATGAGCCACTTAATTTGTAATGGACTTGTGATTTTGATTAGTTGTTAGTGGGCCGAAATTTATGTTATGTTTTCCTGTTGGGCCATAAGATTGAAATAGATTGTTACAAGATGAGAAACGATTTAATGAAACATGATGATGATGACCTGATGACCTGATGATGATGTTAAGAAGGAAATGTTTATGATTAAGAAATTAAAAGCATGTCATGAAGTGCATCTGGTTCACTACTTACAACATGTAGCCGAAATAAATGTGTTTACATACGGGTTAGATATATACCGTGGGTATATAATTTCAGAAAAACAATAATGGAAGGGTGGTTAGGAGTGTTGTGGTGTAAGCTAGAGATTGCGAGTTCAATTCCAGGCTGTGACATTTTTTTTTTAGAAAAAGAAGGAAATCTGTCCAGATAGATATATAGATTATATAGTAGTCTATCCGGTTTATAATAGATAAAATGATTCAGACGAATGGTTAAGTGGTGTTTCGGGTTAGCGGGAGGTCTTGGGTTTGAGCCCGGGCCGGGGCGTTTATCTTTTTAAAGCTTGTTTCATTAAGGTAGCACCTTTGTTATTTTTGTTATTATTATTATCATTATCATTATTATTATTATTATTACTATCATTATTATTAATTAAAAATTGTCATCTTGCTAAGGTTAACATTATTAGTAAAATTATTATTTTTATTATTATTATTATTATTATTATTATTATTATTATTATTATTATTATTATTATTATTATTATTATTATTATTATTATTATTATTATCAATATTATCATTATCAAGATTTTTATATATTATTATTATCATCATTTTTACTAACACTATTATTATTTATTATTATTATTAGTATCATTATTTTTATAAAAATATTACAACTTTCTATTATAAATATTATTTTATCAAATAAAGTAGTAGTTATATAAAAACATATCTTAATATAATCATATATATATAAAGATATTAATCTTAATACATTACATAATATAAATAAACTTAGTCGATTAAATATGATATGTGTTAATATATATATATACATGATATAGGTTCGTGAATCCGAGGCCAACCCTGCATTGTTCAGTATAGTCATATGTATTTTTACTACAAAATACATTAGGTGAGTTTCATTTGCTCCCTTTTTAAATGCTTTTGCAATATATATTTTTGGGACTGGGAATACATGCGCTGCTTTTATAAATGTTTTACGAAATAGATACAAGTAATCGAAACTACATTCTATGGTTGGATTATCGAATCGAATATGCCCCTTTTTAGCTTGGTAGCCTAAGAATTAGGGAAATGGCCCCTAATTGACGCGAATCCTAAAGATAGATCTATGGACCTTGACACGTCCCATTCGGGTTACGAATGCTTTAGTACTTCGATTATCATGTCCGATGAGAGTCCCTGAATGATGGGGATATTCTATATGCATCCTGTTAGTTCGGTTATCAAGCGTTCACCATATGAATGATTTTTATCTCTATGAAGTTTGCGAAATGCCTGATATGAGATGATGTTTATGATAAATGAAATGAAAATCTTGTGGTCTATTAAATTAATGGAAATGATTGTATGATAAACTAATGAACTCACCAACCCTTTTGGTTGACACTTGAAAGCATGTTTATTCTCAGGTATGAAAGAAATCTTCCGCTGTGCATTTGCTCATTTTAAAGACATTATTTGGAGTCGATCATCGCAATGAAACCAGATGTTGGTGACTTAGTCCAGATGGATTAGGACGGGGTATGACAAAAACTGTGATAGAACATCACTTCTATTCATAAATCTCAGAAAAATATTCATGTCATCCAAAACTCTAGAACATCATATGTATATTGACGATTACAATCTGCGTTTAAACCCTTCATGAGTCTTGAAAACACTTCAATTAAGAAACAATCAAGAAGATGATCCAACCACACGTTATCTATGAAAAGAAGAACTTATGCATACAGTCATACACCTGGAAAACTCCCGGAACCCAAGTAGAAGTTTAACACGTATCCGTGTCAGATCCTTTGGCATTTATTACCAAAAATAACTTTTCAATCCCTTTTCAAAGTAGACAGTTTTGTCACAGCTCCAGCAAATCAACTTTAATTTTTCGTTCGAATAAGTCTTATTATAACGATTACCCTTTCATCATTGTTACCGGGGAACCTTTTATATCTCGCCCCATTAGCAGTAAATTTACCAACAACTTCATTGAACTTTGACCTTCTGAAAAATTATTATACTCATTGAAACTGTATCATGTACTCATCCACATCTTGTAACAATAATTGCCATACCAACTACCAGGAATTAGCTATCAGTATTTCGAATCTCGCAACATTTCTACATCAACAGTTATATGCATACCTATAACAATTATCTCTTAGAATTATGATCTTCCATTCTGAAATTCTTAAAAACACCCAACCTACGAATCAGTTCTCAAAATTTTAAAAAATGCTGATGAAGCAGCAAAAACTGTAAACGACCTTAACAGCCAAAAGTTTGATGATAAAGAATAGTGTGTTGGCAAAGCTCAAAAAAGAGAAGGTTTGGAACTGGAAAACGAATTGAGCAAACCATGAAGGTGGCTGTAGACAAATCACAAAGACTAAATCTGCATTCAAAGAATCCAAATGATTCAGTGTCTGCTGAAGTCATTAACGAATACCTTGCTCCTGACTCTAAACCTTTGCGGACAAAACTTCTTCATCACCTTTCGATCTTAGAAATTCTAAGATATCATCGTAACTTTCATTATAAATATCCTCGATATTTCTGAAGATATTTTCGTAACTATTATTATCTGAAATTATTCATTTCTGCACGTTATCTGTGTTATATCATACAAGAAATTGTTTTAGTTTCTAAATTCTGAAAAAAAAATTGAATTTAAAATATGAATGTTTTTGAAGTATTGTTGGGGACTGAAGCATGAGTTAGTATAATATAATGACACTTGATCAACGTGATTATATTACAGTAAGTCATGCTGAGTTTCTAATGGAACATGATGATTCACAGACCATACCGTCAACATGTGCCATGTTACATAACTTTTTCATTCTACTTAACCTCTAGAATTATCAAGAAAATATTTTTCTTAATGATTCGGTCTTTTCCGTAATTTCTGGTAATTTAACAAGTCAGATCGTGCTATTACCATTTCTTTCTTAGAACATTAGTATTGTTCATCCGAAGCTTCATACCTACTAATTCTGGACCATTACTCGCTTGACTTGAAGTCGGGAAGAGGAGACAAAAGCATGGAACTCTTAAATATAAAAGAAAATACAAAGCCCGACAACAATACATAAATTACAAACCTTGCATATCAATACGTATTGCAACGTAAAGGCACGGGAGAATTAAAAACACTATAACCCCAAGGTAATAGTAAAAGTAAATAAATTCCTCCGGTGGTAGATGAAAAAGAAGAATGACAGATATGAAAGTTAGGAGTATATCAAGAATCAGAACTGGATGGAGCATATTGACGAATGTTTTGGAAGTATGAATTAAGGAAGAAAGTATAGAAGATGAGAGATGTGGAAATAAGGAAACGAAGGGGGTGTTAATTTATAGCGAAATATCAGACATAGCAATCAAGGAAGATTACGCACCTAATCAAATAAAATTCTAATTTCCTTAATTACCAAAGAATCAAATCTTATTAAGATTACAAAGATTTTCTTTAAACCGGAAATCAACCGTGATGACGTTAAAAGTTAAGACGAATCTTTACTTTCCTCATTTCACTATTTTGCTATAGCTTCACTCATACACTTCACATAATCGAATTGTTTTATCTATATTACTCACTGATGATAAAACTCTAATTTTCAACTCGTAATCATCATGAAAACATACTTATTGTCAGCCATGACGATCTCGATCAAATTTCGGGACGAAATTTCTTTAACGGGTAGGTACTGTAACAACTCGGATTTTTCCGACTACTTGATTATACTATTTAAATGATTTAATTATTCCAACTTGATAAGCAATGAATTTTAATAAGTCTTGAACCTCCGAAAAGAGTTTTACACAAGCTTTTGGTCACCCTTTTATTCCGACGATTCACGAACGTCGTAACTTGATTTAATTGTTTAATTGTTTAATTATTGTGTATATATATGGATTTATATATATTTAACTTGAAAAAATGATAATTAAATATCTCATTATGTATATTAACAAAGTATTATATATATTTTCATACTACTAATTTAAAGAGTTTTTGAACAATATATATGTTAATATTTAAATAACGTAATTAACTTATGTTAAAATGTATTTACATATAAAGTATTACGAGTGTAAATACATCCTTACAAGTATTAAATACACTTTATAATATACCAATACATATAAAGGATAGCTATACTCGTATTTTAGTTTAATTTTTTTTACCCGTATTATACACAGCTTCTAGAAGTATTTACTATTGGTATATACCAATAGAAATCTGCAATTATTTGTGTAATATGTCATCCATGACCTAATCAATTTAATATGTCATCCATGATATATTACATTTTAACTTATCTTAGATATTTTCGCTAAAAACCAAATTTTCAAGCCTATAAGTAAGCACCATTTCTAACTCATTTTTACACATTCATTTTCCAAATTTTACTTCCAATTTTCACACACACTTGCAAGAACTCTCTCAAGTTTTGTTCTACTACTTCTTTCCAGCAACTTTACATTCTAAACTTGAGGTAAAAACTCTACTTCAACTCTTGTTCAATTCATATGTCTATAACTATCTATATAAGAGTTTATAAACTAGAACATATTTTAGTTAATTCTAAACATGTTTGCAAACAAAGTTAATCCCCTTTCCTTTAACCAACGGGTCCTCAAACCAACTTGTCCTTCCTTTCTATTTCTCGTTAAGTGGTTTTTTTTCATTCATTGATTGATTCAAGGTAGCTTGCTTCCAAGTCCAAGCGCTAGCGGTAGAAGCTAGTCATCAGAAGCGAACTTCCGGGCCGGGAAGGAGCCAAAAAAGGTGAGCGCCCCTGCGCGAGCCTTATTGAAAACTAAAGCAAGAAGGGATAAAGTTGACTTTGAGAAAGAAGGTGCTTGTTGCCACTTTATTAGTAAGGTTGTTTACCTCAGGCGAAAACTTGACTATGACTAAGAAGATAGAAGGGGCTTTTCTCGCTTAGTATTGCTTTGGCTGAGCCCTATCTTGCTGGCGCGGAAGCTACCACAACTCAAATCAAAAATGAATTAAGGAATAAGACATTAGAAAGAGTACAGAGGCATTCCGGGCCGACTACAATACAAGTCATGAGCGATAGCGAAGCCAAGCTGGATAGGCTTTTTTATGTCATCCAAACGGATCTTGTTGAACGAATTGATCCATTGTTCTATGCCCTACTTCTTAGTTCATTTTTTCCTACTCGGACCCACCGTACTTCCTTTGAATACTCCTGAGATATAGTGGAAACATTTTGTTATGGTGGAGAGTGGGGAGTGAAAACACCAATGCAGCAGAGAACGACCACATGAATCGGAATCCGCTTAACTTATTAAGACAGACGACCGAGAAAGAAAGGCTCCGCGTTCTCCAAGTGGTTGATCTTAGCTTAGCGTGCTAGCCGCTGCTTCATTTCGTATAGTGATAACGCTTTCTCTTTCTTAGCGCTCCGCCCCCCCTTGTATAGTAAGGGGAACATTTAGGTTGCACGGCTTTCTCTTATACTTATAAGGGTCTATTTTCTCTGACTTGACTCAGCTTGACCTACTTGACTCAGCGGTTAGAGTATCGCTTTCATACGGCGAGAGTCATTGGTTCAAATCCAATAGTAGGTAACACCGACCGAAAGCCCCTTGAAAATAGGGCTTCCAACCCCTGGTTAAGGACCTTAGTCTAGCTTTCCTGTTTACTTGCTTTCCATTCATCCATCTCCTCCTGGAAGGACAGAATGGTAGTGGAGGCGAGAATCACTGGTAAGGGTTGGCCCGGAGCTCTGCGATTGATCCGTTGGGTAGGAATAAGAGTCATTAATGGCTTTCGAGATGAGGCAGCCAGCCACTCTTCCTGGGTAATGCACCCAGAAACTGTGCATGTGTCACTGTTCCGCACTTTAGTAATAATATAGATAGGGCTTTTTCAGGAATTGATTCTATGATTGAATAGCAGAAGTGCTACTTAGTAGTAGAAACTTGGAGAGACGGAGATGGGACTATTTCATACCTGCTAACTCCTAGGATGAGAAGTGGGTCCCTTGTTTTTGGCAGGAAGAGTTTCAGCCTTTGTTGCCCTTGGGTAGAGTGAGTCTACTTAGTGGACTGGCAGGACGTGAAGATCAATTGATCAATACGAATCTCGAGAGTAGATGGTTGATCGCCGCCTCCTTGTCCTGGAGGCTCTCCGGCCGGGGAGGGGCTTGCTATCGTAACCTTTTTCCCGGTGTATGTGAGGGTGACGAACTCCTTTTTGATCGGTCATAGGTTGGTCCAAAGAATGAGAGTCGACTTCCTTAAGTCCGTTGTTCCTCAGTAGCTCAGTGGTAGAGCGGTCGGTGGCAAGCACCTAGCCGAGTTCCAGAAAGCACCTAGTTGTCGAGCTAGTTTGACTCCTTTTAATAAGCTCTTAGGCAAGCTAAGCTCCTTAAGCATAACACTCAAGCTGGCAAACTTCAAAAGTCATCTTTGAAGGCTGGATAGCATAGGAAGCAACTTAGATTGTGGTACCAAGGAATGAAATAACTACTTAAGCCGAAACGTAGAGCCTCCCCCTCTTCCCGGTCAAGATAGATGGGAAGGAGCCCTATCAAGGCCATAACCAGTCTCTTTATTTATGTACGTACACCTTTGTTTCAGGGCAGGGCCACCCTTCCTCCTGCTAATCTGGCCATTTTCGAACCTGTCTTTCTCATCCCATTCAATGGAGGACTTTTAAATTCTTGCGATTCCCAGCCCCCTTAGCTTATTATTTTCATATATCTATAGATATTATTTCTAAAGGGTTCCGCTCAGATAAATAGGCTCAATGATCTCTTTCTTCGCTTCGATAGGCCGGTACGGTGCTCCGCGTGGTTATATTCATACATGTTCCGACTCGCCGGTCAGCAGAATAGAAGGTGACCACAAAGCCATCTCTGTGGGAGGCTGCTGCCCATAAGGCCATACCCGGCATGGGAAAGAAAAGCGGCGGACAATCAACTGAACTGGGGCAGAGAAGCAATCAACAGAATGGGTCCCTGTTGTTCACAAGTGAAGGCACTGAATGGATCAAGATCTTGTAAATTCATTGTCTTTACGAATATGGTTGTTATAATTGAATATGTTTTATCCATGCTCAAATTCTAAACTTGTTCGCAAACAAAGTTAATCCTTCTAACTTGACTTTTAAAAATAACTTAACACATGTTTTATATCTATATGATATACTAACTAAATGAGTTAAAACTTGGAAACACGAAGAACACCGTAAAACCGGACATACGCCGTCGTAGTAAAACCGGTGGCTGTTTTGGGTTGGATAATTAAAAACTATCATAATATTTGATTTAAATGTTGTTCTTCTGGGAAAATGATATCTCATATGAACATGATACTATATCCAAAAATCATGGTTAAACTCAAAATTGAAGTATGTTTTTCAAAATGGTCATCAAGATGTCGTTCTTTCGACGGAAATGACTACCTCTTTCAAATATGGATTATAACTTGTAACTCCGCTATAAACCACCACTTTTTCAGTTTAGTTTCACAAATTACAGTTCGTTATGAAACCATAGCAATTTGATTCACTCAAAAAAGATTTATAACGAAGAAATTATGTGCAAAACAATATTGGTTAGAAATGGATAATTTGATTACGGGATTGATTCATTAAAATCTATACTAACCATATCCTAACTAACTTTTCTTGTATTATACATGTATTCTAACATGTCATGGTTACACAATACGTCGGATAAATCAAAAGACACCACATACACAATACGTGTAACTACAATAGCGGTATTGTGGGTCATGATTGAGTCTTATACGACATGTGTATACTATGTACTACTAACCGTGGACTACTAATTGTGGACTACTAACGTTGGACTGCTAACTTGACAACTTAAACAATCACACGTGATTGAAAATATAAACTTAAACAATCACACGTGATTGAAAATATGAACTTAAACAATCACATGTGATTGAAGATATGATATGAATAATAGTTGTATTACATTTTGATATACATATATATTTGTTACAGGTTCGTGAATCCAAGGACGACGGCCATATTTTTAATAAGTTAAAAACTTATTATTAATATACTTTTACTACCGTGAGTATAAAGTCCCATTTTTAAACTCTAAAAATATTTTGGGATGAGAATACATGCATTTTATGTTTTACGCCATGGACACAAGTACTTAAAATATATTCTATGTTGAGTTGTACGACCTTGCATATCTTTCCTAATAGCTTGGTAACTAATATTTACATGTTGTAAGAACATGTAAGCGCGAATCCTATTGATAGATCTATCGAGTTTGACAACCCCAACCGGGCTAGTCGCTCTAGTATCGTAAACGGTTGCATAGTACTTCGTTTTTACTACACTTGGTACAGTGTAGGGAGATTTCATAATAAAGGGAATATGCTACATTAATGGTTAAGTATGGTTACCGAAGCGCTCAAAAACTTATAGAATACTTTTATACACTTGCGAGTGTACATATATTTGTAACTATGAAATCTTGTGGTCTATATTTATATCGATGCTAAACCAATATATCTCACCAACCTTTGTGTTGACTGTTTAAGCATGTTTATTCTCAGGTCCTTAAGAAAGTCTTCCACTGTTGCATTATCTGAGCAAGCTGTGCATGGAGTCTCATGCTTTTAATTAAATAAAGTGTTGTATTCAATAAAACTTTTGTCATGTATTATATTCGACTGTTATGTCACGTGTGTAGTATTTGAAAATTGATGTATTATGGGGATTATTCCTTAAATAATCTCCCAATTGTTTAAAACATGCATTATGTATAATAATGGTGTGCTTTTTATGAAACGAATTCAATATCTTCTAAAACGTATCATATAGAGGTAAAATACCTCGCTATGGGACCAATGAATAATGAACTGTGTTTATAGTAATATGGACGGGTCGTTTCATGTACAAATTGTCGTAAAAGACCGACAGAAATATCGCGTCAGGGGGCGCCCGGTAAAGAGTTCCACGATACTACAATCATGGGGGCGAATAGCTTGCTAATCGCCGACCCTGACTTCGGTTTTCAGTTACCCTCAACCGGAATTTGAGGTTAAAACCGGAAAACGTGTCTAGTGTAAAAACTAGCATGAAATTTTTAAAAATCATAAAACGTTTTCCTAAGATCCAATTTTCCCTAAGGATCCAAAATTTTAAAATCACGAGTTTCAACTTTGTTTCTGTTGTCAGAATTTCATTTTATGTGGTGTGCGTGTGATCCAATAAATATTGTGTAGTGTTTCCAAATTACTCCATATATCGTGTGTTTTCATCTCGTGTGGTGTGTGTGTGATCCAATAAATATCGTGTGGTGTTTTCAATTCACTTCATAAAGCGTGTGTTTTCATTTCACGTGGTGTGTGTATGATGAATGACCAATATGGAAAATTATGTAGTATCCCGAGTCTATTAAAAACTATTATTGCTTGAGGACAAGCAACATTCAAGTGTGGGGTAATTTGATATTGCTTAATATATGCATATTCTTAGTCGCAATATCAGTCCCAAATGTTATGATTTTATGTGTATTCGAGTAGTTTTCGGTTTGTAATTGGTTAAAATGTCCAAAGCGTCGAATGAAATGCTATTATGGATTTTTAATGATATAAAGATCAAAATGAAGATAAAATGAAGATTTCTAATGAGCAACAAAAGACTACAACATCATGCCTCAAGACAACGATGATTTGATCCAGACATCAGATTATGGGACTGATTAATATATATATATATATATATATATATATATATATATATATATATATATATATATATATATATATAAAGAATGATGGCGTAGTATTACAATCAGATCCAGATTCAAAGAGACATGGTGGACGGCTGCCTTTTTAATTGTTTATACTTCTTTTCAGTGGAATCAGTCTTTTACAGGCACATATCACACTCATAAAATTTAATAAGAGAAAAAGGAGATCAAGATCATGAGTAGTACTACTTACCTACTACTTCTACATACAATTTAAAAGGGAGTTAAGACACATTTTACAACGGAGATAGATAGAATAGATTACTACAAGAGAAAAATATCACACATCACATTTTATTATTTTTACTACTGTCTTTGCTTATTTCATTTACTCAGTACCAATTACTTCAATCATCATTTCGTATTCAATTTAAGTTGAAGATTTAAGATAGTTTCAATATTAAGGGTGTATTATTCGTGATTGAGGGTATTATTGTTCGAGTGCAAGAGTGTTGTTATTGTAATTTTCTACCATTTGAAGTTAATGAGAGTGAAGATTTTTGTAAGTTTGTTCTATTAAAATTATTGTTATCATCCTTTATCATTATCATTATTGTTATTAATATGTTTGTATATTTATATTTTTATGTTCGCTCTATTATAATGAGTAGCTAATTTCCTATAGTATTTGCTTAAATGTAGAACCCTAGTGAAATGAATTGTTATCATTTGTAAATATTAAAATGTAACCTAGGTATTTTTAACATTGTGTCTAGCTAAAAGAACTATTGTTATATGATTAGATATTTAATCCTTATCACTTAATTTGTAAGATATAAATAGCGAAGGTTATTTCTATTAATATAAATTAAGCTTTAACACTAAAAGTGGTTTAGACGAACTTATGGATAAATTATTAACACCAATTTAGAAATAAGGTTCGGTGGTTTCGGTAATATCATGAGTTATATAATAGTGAAATTGTAAAAAGGGAAACCGTTACGATTTAAGGTTTTGGCTGTAAGACCCAAATATTTATTGTACATAATGTATTTATGGTGTACGATGCGTGTATGAAGTGTACGCAGCATGTACGTGTTGCTTGCTCGAACGTCGAAGGAAACTGGACGTTATCTGAAGTGACAAGGTGTGTACGTATCTTTTCAACCCCAAATAAAGTTTGAGTTGATGTTTCAAAGCCTTACCATTGGAAAGAAAATCTTATTACGTTTCCAATGATATTTGATGAAATGTCCCGTTCTTATTGATTAAAAACGTTCCATATTAATTGATTTCGTTGCGAGGTTTTGACCTCTATATGAGACGTTTTTCAAAGACTGCATTCATTTTTAAAACAAACCATAACCTTTATTTCATAAATAAAGGTTTAAAAAGCTTTACGTAGATTATCAAATAATGATAATCTAAAATATCCTGTTTACACACGACCATTACATAATGGTTTACAATACAAATATGTTACATCGAAATCAGTTTCTTGAATGCAGTTTTTACACAATATCATACAAACATGGACTCCAAATCTTGTCCTTATTTTAGTATGCAACAGCGGAAGCTCTTAATATTCACCTGAGAATAAACATGCTTTAAACGTCAACAAAAATGTTGGTGAGTTATAGGTTTAACCTATATATATCAAATCGTAACAATAGACCACAAGATTTCATATTTCAATACACATCCCATACATAGAGATAAAAATCATTCATATGGTGAACACCTGGTAACCGACATTAACAAGATGCATATATAAGAATATCCCCATCATTCCGGGACACCCTTCGGATATGATATAAATTTCGAAGTACTAAAGCATCCGGTACTTTGGATGGGGTTTGTTAGGCCCAATAGATCTATCTTTAGGATTCGCGTCAATTAGGGTGTCTGTTCCCTAATTCTTAGATTACCAGACTTAATAAAAAGGGGCATATTCGATTTCAATAATTCAACCATAGAATGTAGTTTCACGTACTTGTGTCTATTTTGTAAACCATTTATAAAATCTGCATGTATTCTCATCCCAAAAATATTAGATTTTAAAAGTGGGACTATAACTCACTTTCACAGATTTTTACTTCGTCGAGAAGTAAGACTTGGCCACTGTTGATTCACGAACCTATAACAATATATACATATATATTAAAGTATGTTCAAAATATATTTACAACACTTTTAATATATTTTGATGTTTTAAGTTTATTATGTCAGCTGTCCTCGTTAGTAACCTACAACTAGTTGTCCACAGTTAGATATACAGAAATAAATCGATAAATATTATCTTGAATCAATCCACGACCCAGTGTATACGTATCTCAGTATTGATCACAACTCAAACTATATATATTTTGGAATCAACCTCAACCCTGTATAGCTAACTCCAACATTCACATATACAGTGTCTATGGTTGTTCCGAAATATATATAGATGTGTCGACATGATAGGTCGAAACATTGTATACGTGTCTATGGTATCTCAAGATTACATAATATACAATACAAGTTGATTAAGTTATGGTTGGAATAGATTTGTTACCAATTTTCACGTAGCTAAAATGAGAAAAATTATCCAATCTTGTTTTACCCATAACTTCTTCATTTTAAATCCGTTTTGAGTGAATCAAATTGCTATGGTTTCATATTGAACTCTATTTTATGAATATAAATAGAAAAAGTATAGGTTTATAGTCGGAAAAATAATTTACAAGTCGTTTTTGTAAAGGTAGTCATTTCAGTCGAAAGAACGACGTCTAGATGACCATTTTAGAAAACATACTTCCACTTTGAGTTTAACCATAATTTTTGGATATAGTTTCATGTTCATAATAAAAATCATTTTCTCAGAATAACAACTTTTAAATCAAAGTTTATCATAGTTTTTAATTAACTAACCCAAAACAGCCCGCGGTGTTACTACGACGGCGTAAATCCGGTTTTACGGTGTTTTTTGTGTTTCCAGGTTTTAAATCATTAAGTTAGCATATCATATAGATATAGAACATGTGTTTAGTTAATTTTAAAAGTTAAGTTAGAAGGATTAACTTTTGTTTGCGAACAAGTTTAGAATTAACTAAACTATGTTCTAGTGATTACGAGTTTAAACCTTCGAATAAGATAGTTTTATATATATGAATCGAATGATGTTATGAACATCATTACTACCTCAAGTTTAGTAGGTAGACCTACTGGAAGTGACAAGAAATGATCTAGCTTCAAAGGATCTTGGATGGCTTGAAAGTTCTTGAAGTAGGATCATGACACAAAAACAAGTTCAAGTAAGATTTTTACTCAAATTAAGATAGTTTATAGTTATAGAAATTGAATCAAAGTTTGAATATGAATATTACCTTGAATAAGAAAGATAACCTACTGTATATAACAAAGGTTTCTTGATCTTAGATGATTACTTGGAATGGATTAGAAAGCTTGGAAGTAAATTAGTAAACTTGAAGGGATTTTTGAAGTGTTCTTGAAGTGTTCTTCCTATGATGATTATAGCTTGATTATTGAAGTGATTTTTGATGAAGATGATGATTAACTACTGGAAAAATACGTTCATAATAGTGTGGGTGTGTTGAGAGAGAATTAGAAAGAGAATTGGAAGTGAAATGGAGTGAATGATGAGTGGTAATTGGTGAGTGGTGAGTGGGGTTAAAAGGAGTTCTAGTTAGTTGACTAGCTCATGGTAGAAGTTAAAATTGATTAGTCATACATGACATAATCAAGAGTGGAATCCCATGCTAGTTCCTATTGGTATATACCCATAGTAAGTACGTTTTGAAGCTGTGTATAATACGGGTAAGAATACGACTAGAATTCTTGATGAAAGAAAAGAATGGGAAAGTAACTGTAACCATTTTCGTTAAGTATGAGTGTTTTGATATATGTCTTGAAGTCTTCCAAAAGTATTTTAATACATCTAAATACACTACATGTATATACATTTTAACTGAGTCGTTAAGTCATCGTTAGTCGTTACATGTAAGTGTTGTTTTGAAACCTTTAAGTTAACGATCTCAATTAATGTTGTTAACCCATTGTTTATTATATCTAATGAGATGTTAAATTATTATATTATCATGATATTATGATATATTAATATATCTTAATATGATATATATACATTTAAATGTCGTTACAACGATAATCGTTACATATATGTCTCGTTTCGAAATCCTTAAGTTAGTAGTCTTGTTTATATGTATATAACTCATTGTTAATATACTTATGGAGATACTTACTTATCATAATCTCATGTTAACCATATGTATATCCATATATATATCGTCATGTCGTTTTTACAAGTTTTAACGTTCGTGAATCGCCGGTCAACTTGGGTGGTCAATTGTCTATATGAAACATATTTCAATTAATCAAGTCTTAACAAGTTTGATTGTTTAACATGTTGGAAACATTTAATCATGTAAATATCAATCTCAATTAATATATATAAACATGGAAAAGTTCGGGTCACTACAGTACCTACCCGTTAAATAAATTTTGTCCCGAAATTTTAAGCTGTTGAAGGTGTTGACGAATCTTCTGGAAATAGATGCGGGTATTTCTTCTTCATCTAATCTTCACGCTCCCAGGTGAACTCGGGTCCTCTACGAGCATTCCATCGAACCTTAACAATTGGTATCTTGTTTTGCTTAAGTCTTTTAACCTCACGATCCATTATTTCGACGGGTTCTTCGATGAATTGGAGTTTTTCGTTGATTTGGATTTCATCTAACGGAATAGTGAGATCTTCTTTAGTAAAAATTTCTTCAAATTCGAGACGTGGAAAGTGTTATGTACAGTCGCGAGTTGTTGAGGTAACTCAAGTCGGTAAGCTACTGGTCCGACACGATCAATAATCTTGAATGGTCCAATATACCTTGGATTTAATTTCCCTCGTTTACCAAATCGAACAACGCCTTTCCAAGGTGCAACTTTAAGCATGACCATCTCTCCAATTTCAAATTCTATATCTTTTCCTTTAATGTCAGCGTAGCTCTTTTGTCGACTTTGGGCGGTTTTCAACCGTTGTTGAATTTGGATGATCTTCTCGGTAGTTTCTTGTATAATCTCCGGACCCGTAATCTGTCTATCCCCCACTTCACTCCAACAAATCGGAGACCTGCACTTTCTACCATAAAGTGCTTCAAACGGCGCCATCTCAATGCTTGAATGGTAGCTGTTGTTGTAGGAAAATTCTGCTAACGGTAGATGTCGATCCCAACTGTTTCCGAAATCAATAACACATGCTCGTAGCATGTCTTCAAGCGTTTGTATCGTCCTTTCGCTCTGCCCATTAGTTTGTGGATGATAGGCAGTACTCATGTCTAGACGAGTTCCTAATGCTTGCTGTAATGTCTGCCAGAATCTTGAAATAAATCTGCCATCCCTATCAGAGATAATAGAGATTGGTATTCCATGTCTGGAGAGGACTTCCTTCAAATACAGTCGTGCTAACTTCTCCATCTTGTCATCTTCTCTTATTGGCAGGAAGTGTGCTGATTTGGTGAGACGATCAACTATTACCCAAATAGTATCAAAACCACTTGCAGTCCTTGGCAATTTAGTGATGAAATCCATGGTAATGTTTTCCCATTTCCATTCTGGGATTTCGGGTTGTTGAAGTAGACCTGATGGTTTCTGATGTTCAGCTTTGACCTTAGAACACGTCAAACATTCTCCTACATATTTAGCAACATCGGCTTTCATACCCGGCCACCAAAAATATTTCTTGAGATCCTTGTACATCTTCCCCGTTCCAGGATGTATTGAGTATCTGGTTTTATGAGCTTCTCTAAGTACCATTTCTCTCATATCTCCAAATTTTGGTACCCAAATCCTTTCAGCCCTATACCGGGTTCCGTCTTCCCGAATATTAAGATGCTGCTCCGATCCTTTGGGTATTTCATCCTTTAAATTTCCTTCTTTTAAAACTCCTTGTTGCGCCTCCTTTATTTGAGTAGTAAGGTTATTATGAATCATTATATTCATAGATTTTACTCGAATGGGTTCTCTGTCCTTCCTGCTCAAGGCATCGACTACCACATTTGCCTTCCCCGGGTGGTAACGAATCTCAAAGTCGTAATCATTCAACAATTCAATCCACCTACGCTGCCTCATATTCAGTTGTTTCTGATTAAATATGTGTTGAAGACTTTTGTGGTCGGTATATATAATACTTTTGACCCCATATAAGTAGTGCCTCCAAGTCTTTAATGCAAAAACAACCGCGCCTAATTCCAAATCATGCGTCGTATAATTTTACTCGTGAATCTTCAATTGTCTAGACGCATAAGCAATCACCTTCGTTCGTTGCATTAATACACAACCGAGACCTTGCTTTGATGCATCACAATAAATCACAAAATCATCATTCCCTTCAGGCAATGACAATATAGGTGCCGAAGTTAGCTTTTTCTTCAATAACTGAAACGCTTTCTCTTGTTCATCCTTCCATTCAAATTTCTTCCCTTTATGCGTTAATGCAGTCAAGGGTTTTGCTATTCTGGAAAAGTCTTGGATGAACCTTCTGTAGTAACCAGCTAGTCCTAAAAACTGGCGTATGTGTTTTGGAGTTTTCGGGGTTTCCCACTTTTCAACAGTTTCTATCTTTGCCGGATCCACCTTAATACCTTTTTTGTTCACTATGTGACCGAGGAATTGAACTTCTTCCAACCAAAATGCACACTTTGAAAATTTAGCGTACAATTCTTCCTTCCTCAATACTTCTAACACCTTTCTCAAATGTTCACCGTGTTCTTGGTCATTCTTTGAGTAAATAAGTATGTCATCAATGAAAACAATGACAAACTTGTCAAGGTATGGTCCACACACTCGGTTCATAAGGTCCATGAACACAGCTGGTGCATTAGTTAAACTAAATGGCATGACCATAAACTCGTAATGACCGTAACGTGTTCTGAAAGCAGTCTTTGGAATATCATCTTCTTTCACCCGCATTTGATGATACCCGGAACGTAAGTCAATCTTTGAATAAACAGACGAGCCTTGTAGTTGATCAAATAAGTCGTCGATTCTCGGTAGTGGGTAGCGGTTCTTGATGGTAAGTTTGTTCAACTCTCGGTAGTCGATACACAACCTGAATGTACCATCTTTCTTCTTGACGAACAAAACAGGAGCTCCCCACGGTGATGTGCTTGGTCGAATGAAACCATGCTCTAAAAGTTCTTGTAATTGGCTTTGCAGTTCTTTCATCTCGCTGGGTGTGAGTCTGTAAGGAGCACGAGCTATTGGTGCAGCTCCTGGTAAAAGATCTATATGAAATTCAACGGATCGATGTGGGGGTAATCCCGGTAATTCTTTCGGAAATACATCGGGAAATTCTTTTGCGACGGGAACATCATTGATGCTCTTTTCTTCAGTTTGTACTTTCTCGACGTGTGCTAGAACAGCATAGCAACCTTTTCTTATTAGTTTTTGTGCCTTCAAATTACTAATAAGATGTAGCTTCGTGTTGCCCTTTTCTCCGTACACCATTAAGGGTTTTCCTTTTTCTCGTATAATGCGAATTGCATTTTTGTAACAAACGATCTCTGCTTTCACTTCTTTCAACCAGTCCATACCGATTATCACATCAAAACTCCCTAACTCTACTGGTTTCAAGTCAATCTTAAATGTTTCGCTAACCAGTTTAATTTCTCGATTCCGACATATATTATCTGCTGAAATTAATTTACCATTTGCTAATTCGAGTAAAAATTTACTATCCAAAGGCGTCAATGGACAACTTAATTTAGCACAAAAATCTCTACTCATATAGCTTCTATCCGCACCCGAATCAAATAAAACGTAAGCAGATTTACTGTCAATAAGAAACGTACCCGTAACAAGCTCCGGGTCTTCCTGTGCCTCTGCCGCATTAATATTGAAAACTCTTCCGCGGCCTTGTCCATTCGTGTTCTCCTGGTTCGGGAAATTTCTAATAATGTGGCCCGGTTTTCCACATTTATAACAAACTACATTGGCATAACTTGCTCCGACACTACTTGCTCCGCCATTACTCGTTCCGACACCATTTGTTCCTTTCGTTCTATTAACCCCTGGTCCGTAGACCTCACACTTCGCCGCGCTATGACCATTTCTTTTACACTTGTTGCAAAATTTGGTGCAGAACCCCTAGTGATACTTTTCACACCTTTGGCATAGCTGCTTCTGATTGTTGTTGTTGTTGCGGTTATTATTGTTGTTGAGATGATTGTTGTAGTTGCTGCTGTTGTTGTTGTTGTTGTTGTTGGGCCGTTTGTTGTAGTTGCGATTGATGTTGCGATTGTTGGGATAATTGTTGCGATTATTGTTGTAATTGATGTTGTTGTTGCATTGGTGATTCTTATCACCGTTTTCCTCCCACTTTCTTTTGACTTGCTTCACATTGGCCTCTTCAGCAGTCTGTTCTTTAATTCTTTCTTCAATCTGGTTCACTAGTTTGTGAGCCATTCTACATGCCTGTTGTATGGAGGCGGGCTCGTGTGAACTTATATCTTCTTGGATTCTTTCCGGTAATCCTTTCACAAATGCGTCGATCTTCTCTTCCTCATCTTCGAATGCTCCCGGACACAATAGGCACAATTCTGTGAATCGTCTTTCGCACGTGGTAATATCAAATCCTTGGGTTCGTAACCCTCTAAGTTCTGTCTTGAGCTTATTGACCTCGGTTCTGGGACGGTACTTCTCGTTCATCAAGTGCTTGAATGCTGACCACGGTAGTGCGTACGCATCGTCTTGTCCCACTTGCTCTAGATAGGTATTCCACCATGTTAACGCAGAACCTGTGAAGGTATGCGTAGCGTACTTTACTTTATCCTCTTCAGTACACTTACTTATGGTAAACACCGATTCGACCTTCTCGGTCCACCGTTTCAATCCGATCGGTCCTTCGGTTCCATCAAATTCCAAAGGTTTGCAGGCAGTGAATTCTTTGTAGGTGCATCCTACACGATTTCCTGTACTGCTAGATCCAAGGTTATTGTTGGTATGTAGCGCAGCCTGTACTGCGGCTATGTTTGAAGCTAGAAAAGTACGGAATTCCTCTTCATTCATATTCACGGTGTGTCGAGTAGTCGGTGCCATTTCCTTCAAAATAGTCAAATGGAACAAGTTAATCATACAGAATATTAAGAGTAGTTAATAGTATTTCGTAGCATAATATGAACTCATTTATAAAAGCTTTTTCTTCATATTAGCGTTTTATAAGTTTAAATTCGGGTAGTACCTACCCGTTAAGTTCATACTTAGTAGCTAATATACAATTCAACTACTACAATTCTATATGAAAAACTGATTATAATAATATTTCGCGTTCAAACTTTTATACAATATTTTACAAACTTACAATACCGCTTATTTTACATAAAGCATGAAATATAGCACACAATAACTTTGATACAAGATAGTTGTGAAGATAATTCTAGCTAGTACACAAGTCGTTCAGCAAAGGCAATAAAGACACGTAATTCATACATCCAGAAACAAGTCATGCATTCTGGTTTTACTAGGACTACTTCCCATCCTTGGTCTTGTGGAACATAACCGTTATGGCCGTTGATAAGACAGCGTGTTGTAACATCGTCAAAGGGACGAGGGTTACGTAATGTCCAACAGTCCCGTAACAATCTAAAAACCTTATTTCTTACCCCAATTACCGACTCCGTCACTTGTGGGAACGTTTTGTTTAATAGTTGTAGGCCGATGTTCTTGTTCTCACTTTGGTGAGAAGCGAACATTACTAATCCGTAAGCATAACATACTTCTTTATGTTGCATGTTAGCCGCTTTTTCTAAATCACGAAGTCCAATATTCGGATATATTGAGTCAAAATAATTTCTTCACCCATTGCGTAAAATAGCATTTGGGTTCCCTGCAATATATGCGTCAAAGTAAACACATCGTAACTTATGGATTTCCCAATGTGATATCCCCCATCTTTCGAACGAAAGCCTTTTATAAACCAAGGCATTCTTGGAACGTTCTTCGAATGTCTTACAAACTGATCTCGCCTTAAATAGTTGTGCCGAAGAATTCTGACCGACTCTAGACAAGATTTCATCAATCATGTCTCCGGGTAGGTCTCTTAAAATATTGGGTTGTCTATCCATTTTGTGTTTTTATACTGTAAAATTGACAAGAGTTAGATTCATAAAAAAAATAATTATTAATACAAGCAATTTTTACATATATCATAAAGCATAAGCACACTATATTACATATATTACACCACACGAATACAACTATCTTATTCCGACTCGCTTGTTTCTTCTTCTTCGGTTTTGGTTCGTTTTGCCAAGTTTCTAGGGATATATGATGTTCCCCTAATACGAGCCGTCGTTTTCCACATTGGTTTAGAAAAACCTGGTGGTTTAGAGGTTCCCGGGTCATTGTTACAACTTAAGGACTTCGGGGGTTGACGATACATATAAAGTTCATCGGGGTTGGAATTAGATTTCTCTATTTTTATGCCCTTTCCCTTATTATTTTCTTTTGCCTTTTTAAATTCAGTTGGGGTAATTTCTATAACATCATCGGAATTCTCGTCAGAATCCGATTCATCGAAGAATTGGTAATCCTCCCAATATTTTGCTTCCTTAGCGAAAACACCATTGACCATAATTAACCTTGGTCGGTTGGTTGAGGATTTTCTTTTACTTAACCGTTTTATTATTTCCCCCACCGGTTCTATTTCTTCATCCGGTTCCGATTCTTCTTCCGGTTCCGATCCGATTCTTCTTCCGGTTCCGATTCTTCTTCCGGTTCCGATTCTTCTTCTGGTTCCGACTCTTCTTCCGGTTCCTCTTCGGGAACTTGTGAATCAGTCCACGAATCATTCCAATTTACATTTGACTCTTCATTATTATTAGGTGAGTCAATGGGACTTGTTCTAGAGGTAGACATCTATCACATAATATCAAACGCGTTAAGAGATTAATATATCACATAAAATTCACATGTTAAAAATATATAGTTTCCAACAAAATTTGTTAAGCAATCATTTTTCAAGTAAACACGGTCGAAGTCCAGACTCACTAATGTATCCTAAGTAACTCAATAAGACACACTAATGCAAAATTCTGGTTCTCTAAGACCAACGCTCGGATACCAACTGAAATGTCCCGTTCTTATTGATTAAAAACGTTCCATATTAATTGATTTCGTTGCGAGGTTTTGACCTCTATATGAGACGTTTTTCAAAGACTGCATTCATTTTTAAAACAAACCATAACCTTTATTTCATAAATAAAGGTTTAAAAAGCTTTACGTAGATTATCAAATAATGATAATCTAAAATATCCTGTTTACACACGACCATTACATAATGGTTTACAATACAAATATGTTACATCGAAATCAGTTTCTTGAATGCAGTTTTTACACAATATCATACAAACATGGACTCCAAATCTTGTCCTTATTTTAGTATGCAACAACGGAAGCTCTTAATATTAACCTGAGAATAAACATGCTTTAAACGTCAACAAAAATGTTGGTGAGTTATAGGTTTAACCTATATATATCAAATCGTAACAATAGACCACAAGATTTCATATTTCAATACACATCCCATACATAGAGATAAAAATCATTCATATGGTGAACACCTGGTAACCGACATTAACAAGATGCATATATAAGAATATCCCCATCATTCTGGGACACCCTTCGGATATGATATAAATTTCGAAGTACTAAAGCATCCGGTACTTTGGATGGGGTTTGTTAGGCCCAATAGATCTATCTTTAGGATTCGCGTCAATTAGGGTGTCTGTTCCCTAATTCTTAGATTACCAGACTTAATAAAAAGGGGTATATTCGATTTCGATAATTCAACCATAGAATGTAGTTTCACGTACTTGTGTCTATTTTGTAAACCATTTATAAAACCTGCATGTATTCTCATCCCAAAAATATTAGATTTTAAAAGTGGGACTATAACTCACTTTCACAGATTTTTACTTCGTCGAGAATTAAGACTTGGCCACTGTTGATTCACGAACCTATAACAATATATACATATATATTAAAGTATGTTCAAAATATATTTACAACACTTTTAATATATTTTGATGTTTTAAGTTTATTAAGTCAGCTGTCCTCATTAGTAACCTACAACTAGTTGTCCACAGTTAGATGTACAGAAATAAATCGATAAATATTATCTTGAATCAATCCACGACCCAGTGTATACGTATCTCAGTATTGATCACAACTCAAACTATATATATTTTGGAATCAACCTCAACCCTGTATAGCTAACTCCAACATTCACATATTGAGTGTCTATGGTTGTTCCGAAATATATATAGATGTGTCGACATGATAGGTCGAAACATTGTATACGTGTCTATGGTATCTCAAGATTACATAATATACAATACAAGTTGATTAAATTATGGTTGGAATAGATTTGTTACCAATTTTCACGTAGCTAAAATGAGAAAAATTATCCAATCTTGTTTTACCCGTAACTTCTTCATTTTAAATCCGTTTTGAGTGAATAAAATTGCTATGGTTTCATATTGAACTCTATTTTATGAATATAAATAGAAAAAGTATAGGTTTATAGTCGGAAAAATAATTTACAAGTCATTTTTGTAAAGGTGGTCATTTCAGTCGAAAGAACGACGTCTAGATGACCATTTTAGAAAACATACTTCCACTTTGAGTTTAACCATAATTTTTGGATATAGTTTCATGTTCATAATAAAAATCATTTTCTCAGAATAACAACTTTTAAATTAAAGTTTATCATAGTTTTTAATTAACTAACCCAAAACAGCCCGCGGTGTTACTACGACGGCGTAAATCCGATTTTACGGTGTTTTTCGTGTTTCCAGGTTTTAAATCATTAAGTTAGCATATCATATAGATATAGAACATGTGTTTAGTTAATTTTAAAAGTCAAGTTAGAAGGATTAACTTTTGTTTGCGAACAAGTTTAGAATTAACTAAACTATGTTCTAGTGATTACGAGTTTAAACCTTCGAATAAGATAGTTTTATATATATGAATCGAATGATGTTATGAACATCATTACTACCTCAAGTTTAGTAGGTAGACCTACTGGAAGTGACAAGAAATTATCTAGCTTCAAAGGATCTTGGATGGCTTGAAAGTTCTTGAAGTAGGATCATGACACAAAAACAAGTTCAAGTAAGATTTTTACTCGAATTAAGATAGTTTATAGTTATAGAAATTGAATCAAAGTTTGAATATGAATATTACCTTGAATAAGAAAGATAACCTACTGTATATAACAAAGGTTTCTTGATCTTAGATGATTACTTGGAATGGATTAGAAAGCTTGGAAGTAAATTAGTAAACTTGAAGGGATTTTTGAAGTGTTCTTGAAGTGTACTTCCTATGATGATTATAGCTTGATTCTTGAAGTGATTTTTGATGAAGATGATGATTAACTACTGGAAAAATACGTTCATAATAGTGTGGGTGTGTTGAGAGAGAATTAGAAAGAGAATTGGAAGTGAAATGGAGTGAATGATGAGTGGTAATTGGTGAGTGGTGAGTGGGGTTAAAAGGAGTTCTAGTTAGTTGACTAGCTCATGGTAGAAGTTAAAATTGATTAGTTATACATGACATAATCAAGAGTGGAATCCCATGCTAGTTCCTATTGGTATATACCCATAGTAAGTACGTTTTGAAGCTGTGTATAATACGGGTAAGAATACGACTAGAATTCTTGATGAAAGAAAAGAATGGGAAAGTAACTGTAACCATTTTCGTTAAGTACGAGTGTTTTGATATATGTCTTGAAGTCTTCCAAAAGTATTTTAATACATCTAAATACACTACATGTATATACATTTTAACTGAGTCGTTAAGTCATCGTTAGTCGTTACATGTAAGTGTTGTTTTGAAACCTTTAAGTTAACGATCTCAATTAATGTTGTTAACCCATTGTTTATTATATCTAATGAGATGTTAAATTATTATATTATCATGATATTATGATATATTAATATATCTTAATATGATATATATACATTTAAATGTCGTTACAACGATAATCGTTACATATATGTCTCGTTTCGAAATCCTTAAGTTAGTAGTCTTGTTTATATGTATATAACTCATTGTTAATATACTTATGGAGATACTTACTTATCATAATCTCATGTTAACCATATGTATATCCATATATATATCGTCATGTCGTTTTTACAAGTTTTAACGTTCGTGAATCACCGGTCAACTTGGGTGGTCAATTGTCTATATGAAACATATTTCAATTAATCAAGTCTTAACAAGTTTGATTGCTTAACATGTTGGAAACATTTAATCATGTAAATATCAATCTCAATTAATATATATAAACATGGAAAAGTTCGGGTCACTACATTTGATTCATCGAAAATGGAGCTACGGTCAAAAAGTTATGGCCAAAACAAGAAACTAAAAACTGACCTGAAGGTTGGAGCAGCGCTCCACCTTATGGCACGGTGCTCCGAATGCGTCAGAAGCAATTTTTAGCTTTTTTAAAAGGTTTAAATGAGGGGTACTTTGGTCTTTTCATTTAGGGTCGGTTTAGGGTCACCAAAACTGATCTAGAACTCCATTGGAGCTCATTTCTCACCCACACAAACACTCTCATCCATATCTAGAGAGAGAAGAAGGGTTCTAGAGTGAGAGAGCTTGAATTGGAGAAGAAGGAGTTGGATTCTCACCAAATATTGGGTTTTAAAGTTGTTCATCTCGCTCCTAGCTATGTTTTGGTAGTATTGGTAAGTTCTAACTCCGAATTTCATTTGTTAGATTTGATATTCAAGTTAGGGTTTGAGATTGTTAGTTGTAAAACCCATTTGGTTGATGAAGAGGGTTTATGGAAACTTGCTATTTTGATATTTGGCGGATTTTGGGTTGGTTAATGATTTAACCATGTTTAAGACTTGTAAATGGTGTATAATCACTAGTGTTAGTGATTATTGGTGTTTTGGAAACCATTCGGGTTCTTATGGTTGACTAATTTTGACTAGAGTCAAAATTAGGGTTTGTTGATGATTATGACTCAATTGCCGATTTAATAAGGTTTATAAACTTAAAATGGATTAAGTTGAAGCATAGAACTTAGTTAAATATGTTTTGGTGTCAAAACTTGCTAATGGCGTGATATTGACTTCTTATGGGTCAAATTAGGGTTTAAGTGTCATTTTGGGCAAGATAGGTGTTTAACACCTATGATTGGGTTTGATTGGCATATTAGGACCATTCTCACTTGTGTTAGTGATTATTGGTTAGTTTGGGCGCGGTTTATGCTTGGAAGAGCATTTGGGTCAAAATTGCACTAGTTGTCAATTTGGGTTGATTTGTATATCCACCCTAATTGTGTTACTTGTTATGTGATAAATGGATTAGGTACATTCCATCGGCGATTGCAGATTATTCATTAGCATTCTTCAAGGCGACAAGGTGAGTGTTAATATCCTATATGCATATGTATGTGTAGGATGGGTGCGGGTCGGGTGAAGGGGTTCTCGCTTATAGAGCTCGCTTCTCGTATAGGTGGAATTGTTGGACTTGTGTATAGGTCCAATTGGCACGGTTGTGCGTTTTGGTTGACCACTTTGGCGAGGTGCACACTTTGTGTATACGTTATCACATGGGCGTATGATGTGGACTTATATAACCCCAATGACGAAGGGTTAATATAGTGAGTGGAATAATTATATGTGTAGGTATATAATGTATCTATTTGTTGTAGCGTGAAATGTGTAGTGTCAAGGTGCTAAGACACCACGTTTCACGTGATGAGTGAAGCATCGAGGTGTTAAGATGCCACTCGGGGTGAAGCATCGAGGTGTTAAGATGCCACCTAGGGGTGAAGTGTCGAGGTGTTAAGACACCACTCCGTAAAATAATGAGTGAAGCATCGAGGTGTTAAGATGCCACTCGGGGTGAAGTGCCGAGGTGTTAAGGTGCCACCCTAGAGGTTAGTGATACGAGGTGTTAAGTACCCTAACGGATGTTATGAACATCGATGGCTTTTTCGCGAGCACCATTCCCTTGTACTATTGGTTAACCATGGTTATTGTGTTGTAAGTGTAAGCAAATTATGTTATTCGAAATATATATATATATATATATATATATATATATATATATATATATATATATATATATATATATATTGTATACATATAATGTTGTATTATCGTGATGTAGCTAACCCTCCGGGTGTAGCTTATTGGCATTGTTCACATCGTTGTTGGTGAACTTATATTTTGTTAATGTATCTTTAGCTCGTTGCTTAGTGATCTTACGGTATGCTAAGACTAGCTTGCCTTTATGCTTGGATGCTCCGGTATGCGGTATTTGGTTTTGTGTGGCGTGTCCATTTTATGCATATATATGTATGTAGTATATTCTCACTCACTATGCGTTAGCTTACCCTCTCGTTGTTTACCTTTTTATAGATTTGCATGGATGCGGTGGCTCGGGTAAGCGTGGGACTAGTGGACTCACGTTGTTGCTTTAGAAGGCTTACTTTTGGATTGATTAGGATTGGGTAGCGTATCCCCAATCGCCATGCTCGGCTTTATTTTGTGTTAAAAGTCGTGTGGTCGAAAACTTGAAATTGGTATTTAAAGGGTAATTTGGGCATATGTGGGCCCGGTGTCGTAAAACCCTTTTTATTGATGGAACGTGTTAGTTTTAACTATTATAATATGTTGTGAAAACCGTTTAGTCTAAATGTGTCGGGAAGTGGTCAAACATTTTCGCACTTGGGACTTTTGGGACAGCAGCCTGTCCAGGCCCTTTTGCGCGCCGCACGGGGTCATAGCGCGTCGCGCCATTTGCTGCACAAAGAAATTTTTTTTATTCCGCGGTATTGGTTGGTTAACGGGTTGGGTTGTTACAAGTGGTATCAGAGCATTGTCTAAGGGATTTAGGTGACTTGAGATAGGTGCCTAGACTTAGACTTCTGTATGTGCTTAAATTGTTGCGGGACTTGTAGGATTACGGGTCGGAATGGGTTATAGTTAGTGCCTTATTTGTAAGTGGACTAACGTTTATATTAGTAATGCGGATATTATTAATATATTATTATGTTGTGATAATAATTCTCGCGTGTGTTTTTATCTCGTAGAATTTTGTTTGTGTTTGCTTATATCATCGAGCGAGGCGGTCGTTGTACTAACAAGTTGATACGGCGTGTATGCGTAATAAGGACTTGCAAACCTTATTCTGGCTGCAAATCGTGTCTAACAAGTGATGTACAATGAGTGTTTAGCAAGATGGGGCGGTGTTGTGCGTGTGGTTTATACGTTCGTGATCTAATCGTTTGCATTCCTTAGAATGAAAACGGAAGATGGATGCGGAACGAGTGAGCCTATTCACGAAGGGAAGGATGAGTTAATGTTAAAGATTGAGGTCGTGTTTGAACAATATGTCTCGGTTTTTCACCGGCAAAGTTAGGGAAGTAACCAAGGAGTTGGTCGAAGGACAAATCACGGAAATGGTCCGAGACCAAGTGACTAAAGTTGTAAAGGAAGAGTTTGAAAAGAGGTTTCCCAAACCTCGAGGTTGTGATGATGAAGATGTACTTGCAAGGTTAAGATTACATGGTGCTCATGGTAAGAGGGCACGAAGTACGCCTGAAGGCGTCGGGAATGTGAAGAAGAAGAGTAAGAAGGGTTACAAGCTCACGTGCTTTAAGTGTGGGGAACGGGGTCATTTGGCACAAGATTGTACGGTGGTGCCTTTAGGCTCAATCAGGTGCTTCATTTGCCGGATGGAGGGACACCGGAAGTCACAGTGTTCCGAATCGCATGACGATCGGGTTAGGAGGTTAGAGCGCGAATACATGATGGGAAGTGGAGCACGGAAGCCCAACAGTTCTACATCAGGTACTTTTAGTACGAAATTATATGTTGTTCGTTTGTAATAACATGCGGTATGTGCGTAAGTCTTAGTTAAACTTTATTCTCCGTTGGAGATAATTCGTAGCAAGCGGGCAGTTTACGTTTATGGTTCCAGTTTGCTCTCAGCAGAGTGTATAAGTGGTGTGTTGTGCCTTGATCCTATGGTGTGAATCCTTGGGTGTTTAAGCATTTTGGTTGGTATCGGGTCATTAAGCTCGGTTGAGTGAGACCCTTAAAGTCTCAATGGTGTTGTGCATGTTATTAATATGGGTGACGTTCCTAATGGAAGTACCCTATGGTGACGTTTGATTGTCGGGCGAAGGGCGTAAGATTTGGTGCAACCAAGCATTCCTTAGTATTTGGGAAATGTTTCTACCAAATCATGGAAATGGGTTTTGGTGTTCAGTCGTTAAGCGTGTGTTCGCTTTCGTGTTGAAGTTGATGAACCATGAGGTTCGTCGGGTAGATTGAAACTCTTGAAATCGAGTGTTGATCTCGATGTATGTTGGTAAAAGAGTCTACGTGACGCGACATTAGGTGCCTTTTTATACCTACTAGCGTGGTGTTCGACTCCGATTGTGTTGCGGTTACATTGTACTTAGGGTACCGAAGTGAAACCCTTAGGTACATGAGTGATCGGGTGAAATTCGACAAACTAAAGCAATTGGATGATTGCGAGTGTATAGTTCGTGTAATTTGTGGTACACTTTTCGTTCGAAGTGTTTAAGGATAGGTTAGGATCCTTGGTATGCTCAAAGTTGAAGCAAGACATGGTGATGGGCCGTGCGAACCCAGTTATTGGTAAAGTCTACCTTTGGTAGCATTGTGCGGGTGTACGAGATGCGGTTATGGAACGTAGTTCCAAGTGGGGGAGTTACACTCCCGCACGAGGAGGTTTTAGTGTGAGATTTCGGACAATGCTTTTGGTAGATCCGAAATTTGTGTCGGGACCTAGATTTGGTCGATTTTTGGTAGAGTACAATTTCGGTTAAATTGTACCTATGATTTTGGATTTGAATTATCACCAAGGTGGTAATGTGGTAAATCTCGTTGAGAGATAATGGACGGGTATGGCGAGCAAGGTGAAATCCCTCAGTTAAGGGATGTGCGTATCGGATCCTCTTTTAGAGAATTAATGTTTTGTGCCTATGTTTGATATAGGTGGTTCTTGCTCGATTGTGTGAATGGTTAGTGGTATCCGTTAGGATTCACTATGGCGTAGCAGAGCGCGATGTTACGCTACTCATCGTTCGAGGCTAAAAAGGTGTTGATTGATGAAGCATGACCTTCGGGGTCCGCTGACTTCATCATGGTATTGGTGATTGATGAAGCATGACCTTCAGGGTCCGCTGACTTCATCATGGGATCGTTGACTGGTGGAGCATGACATTCGGGGTCCGCTGACTTCATCATGAGATCGTTGATTGGTGAAGCATGACCTTCGGGGTCCGCTGACTTCATCATGGGTGTAGTGTTATATCGGTGAAGCATGACCGTTGACGGGGTCCACTGACTTCATCCGGTGTTGAGATTTGGGAAGTGGATCGCGTGTAGTTTTCTGCCAGCCTTCATGTTGTTGGATGTGTGATCTATTGGTTGTTTTATACGCCAATGGTGGAGTCGTAAGGACCACGTTGTGTGAACTAACGGTGGTTTTATATGCCGATGTTGGGGTCGTGAGGACCATGTCGTGGGATTAGTGAGGCGATAGCCGAGTTTCGCTCACATGTTGTTACGGGTGTGACAATAGTCGATTTTGTACACCTTAGGTTTAGCGTTGCCATAGTCGTTTTGGGCACTTTTGGTTTTAGCCGTTGCTTATGATGTTAGGATAGTAGCGTATTGGTTGTATTACGCACTACAAAGGATGTTTAGTGGTAAGTGTAATCCGTAAGGATTCATGTGGTTCGATCTTCAACGTTCGGATCGTTGACTTTAGGTTGAGACTTGGTCACTTTTAGCGTTGTTCTTGGTAAAGGTACGCTAAGGAATTGATATCTCGGTACGAGATTGGTTGAGTTTTTCCCGATATGGGGAAAAGAGCAAGTTTTAGTGCTCGGATAGTGGTTTTGATAAATCGCGGGTGACGATTTTAGTTGTTAAAGGTGATTCATTGGGAAGAATTGTCTAGGAAAGTTCGGATTGGAACTTAGGATTGAGGGCCGTTGAGTAGTTCCGGATTGGTTAAGTGGAGAAGATCACGAGGACGTGATCGAGTTTAAGTGGGAGAGAGCTGTAAGACCCAAATATTTATTGTACATAATGTATTTATGGTGTACGATGCGTGTATGAAGTGTACGCAGCATGTACGTGTTGCTTGCTCGAACGTCGAAGGAAACTGGACGTTGTCTGAAGTGACAAGGTGTGTACGTATCTTTTCAACCCCAAATAAAGTTTGAGTTGATGTTTCAAAGCCTTACCATTGGAAAGAAAATCTTATTACGTTTCCAACGATATTTGATTCATCGAAAATGGAGCTACGGTCAAAAAGTTATGGCCAAAACAAGAAATTAAAAACTGACCTGAAGGTTGGAGCGGCGCGGCGCTCCGAATGCGTCAGAAGCAATTTTTAGCTTTTTTAAAAGGTTTAAATGAGGGGTACTTTGGTCTTTTCATTTAGGGTCAGTTTAGGGTCACCAAAACTGATCTAGAACTCCATTGGAGCTCATTTCTCACCCACACAAACACTCTCATCCATATCTAGAGAGAGAGGAAGGGTTCTAGAGTGAGAGAGCTTGAATAGGAGAAGAAGGAGTTGGATTCTCACCAAATCTCGGGTTTTAAAGTTGTTCATCTCGCTCCTAGCTATGTTTTGGTAGTATTGGTAAGTTCTAACTCCGAATTTCATTTGTTAGATTTGATATTCAAGTTAGGGTTTGAGATTGTTAGTTGTAAAACCCATTTGGTTGATGAAGAGGGTTTATGGAAACTTGCTATTTTGATATTTGGCTTGTTTTGGGTTGGCTAATGATTTAACCATGTTTAAGACTTGTAAATGGTGTATAATCACTAGTGTTAGTGATTATTGGTGTTTTGAAAACCATTAGGGTTCTTATGGTTGACTAATTTTGACTAGAGTCAAAATTAGGGTTTGTTGATGATTATGACTCAATTGCCGATTTAATAAGGTTTATAAACTTAAAATGGATTAAGTTGAAGCATAGAATCGAGTTAAATATGTTTTGGTGTCAAAACTTGCTAATGGCGTGATATTGACTTCTTATGGGTCAAATTAGGGTTTAAGTGTCATTTTGGGCAAGATAGGTGTTTAACACCTATGATTGGGTTTGATTGGCATATTAGGACCATTCTCACTTGTGTTAGTGATTATTGGTTAGTTTGGGCGCGGTTTGTGCTTGGAAGTGCATTTGGGTCGAAATTGCACTATTTGTCAATTTGGGTTGATTTGTATATCCACCCTAATTGTGTTACTTGTTATGTGATAAATGGATTAGGTACATGCCATCGGCGATTGCAGATTATTCGGTAGCATTCTTTAAGGCGACAAGGTGAGTGTTAATATCCTATATGCATATGTATGTGTAGGATGGGTGCGGGTCGGGTGAAGGGGTTCTCGCTTATAGAGCTCGCTTCTCGTATAGGTGGAATTGTTGGACTTGTGTATAGGTCCAATTGGCACGGTTGTGCGTTTTGGTTGACCACTTTGGCGAGGTGCACACTTTGTGTATACGTTATCACATGGGCGTGTGATGTGGACTTATATAACCCCAATGACGAAGGGTTAATATAGTGAGTGGAATAATTATATGTGTAGGTATATAATGTATCTATTTGTTGTAGCGTGAAATGTGTAGTGTCAAGGTGCTAAGACACCACGTTTCACGTGATGAGTGAAGCATCGAGGTGTTAAGATGCCACTCGGGGTGAAGCATCGAGGTGTTAAGATGCCACCTAGGGGTGTAGTGTCGAGGTGTTAAGACACCACTCCGTAAAATAATGAGTGAAGCATCGAGGTGTTAAGATGCCACTCGGGGTGAAGTGCCGAGGTGTTAAGGTGCCACCCTAGGGGTTAGTGATACGAGGTGTTAAGTACCCTAACGGATGTTATGAACACCGATGGCGTTTTCACGAGCGCCATTCCCTTGTACGATTGGTTAACCATGGTTATTGTGTTGTAAGCGTAAGCAAATTATGTTATTCGAGATATATATATATATATATATATATATATATATATTGTATACATATAATGTTGTATTGTCGTGATGTAGCTAACCCTCCGGGTGTAGCTTATTGGTATTGTTCACATCGTTGTTGGTGAACTTATATTTTGTTGATGCATCTTTAGCTCGTTGCTTAGTGATCTTACGGTATGCTTAGACTAGCTTGCCTTTATGCTTGGATGCTCCGGTATGCGGTATTTGGTTTTGTGTGGCGTGTCCATTTTATGCATATATATGTATGTAGTATATTCTCACTCACTATGCGTTAGCTTACCCTCTCGTTGTTTACCTTTTTATAGATTTGCATGGATGCGGTGGCTCGGGTAAGCGTGGGACTAGTGGACTCGCGTTGTTGCTTTAGAAGGCTTGCTTTTGGATTGATTAGGATTGGGTAGCGTATCCCCAATCGCCATGCTCGGCTTTATTTTGTGTTAAAAGTCGTGTGGTCGAAAACTTGAAATTGGTACTTAAAGGGTAATTTGGGCATATGTGGGCCCGGTGTCGTAAAACCCTTTTTATTGATGGAACGTGTTAGTTTTAACTATTATAATATGTTGTGAAAACCATTTAGTCTAAATGTGTCGGGAAGTGGTCAAACATTTTCGCATTTGGGACTTTTGGGACAGCAGCCTGTCCAGGCCCTTTTGCGCGCCGTGCGAGGTCATGGCGCGCCGCGCCATTTGCTGCATAAAGAAAAATTTTTTATTCCGCGTTATTGATTGGTTAACGGGTTGGGTTGTTACATTGGCGAAAGTCAAAACTAGGTTAGGTCTCAATTTAAATACTTGGGGTATAGTTAACTATCTAAATAAGATCCGATGAAAATTAGATTTAATTTAGTTAGTTGAAACTTTATATATTCGAGAGAAAATATAAAGTTATATATAAAAACATTTTAATCGGACTTAATGTCAAAACAATCTATGGATTTAGAGGCAAAACATTTAAGTTAACAATCCTATTTAATTATATTGCAAGTTATTATTTTACTTATTACCATTTAGTAATATAATTATATTATCATAAATAGTGTAATTTCATTTTATTCACTTTTAATTTAATGATTATAAATCTTGTAATTTTAATTATCAAGTAAGTTAGTTTAATTAAGTTATTTTTCATTATTGTTATATTATATAATTCCTAATCACAAAAAAAAAAAAAAAAAAAAAAAAACCCTTTAAACTAGTTTAACATCAAAGACTATTAAAAAACCATTAAACACTCCATCTCCCTGTGGAACGAATCAGATTTACCTATAAAACTAAACTACGCGGATAGGACTAGTTGCCTATATATGTGTGAAATCAACCCGAATTCATTAAAACACCATATATACAATAAATCAATTCATGTAACAAAACAACTCAAATCCGTTCAAAATAAAGGTTACGATTCAGCACATCAGTATTGTAACAGTGAATTAATTTTTCTTTTGTAACGGATATAATTTTTTCTATTTCTTGTGCTGAGGGTATGCAAGTGGATATTGTTGGTGGTAATTTTGTTATAACTAACATGTTTCTTGATGATGATGGTTTGTAATCTGGACTATTTGGTTTTCGGGTAATAGTTAAATATGTGGTTGATTCTTGAAAGGCTTTCTTTGCTTCTCCAGTTGTTGCATATGACTTATGGATGACTCCTTATTTGTTTTGTACATGTTTTGGTGCTTTCGACCGGTCGTCGTAGATTCCTTTCATTGCTAATGACATAATATTTTTTCTTGAACGATTCATTTCTTTCGATTCTTTCCAGTTATTCTCCTTTAATTGCTGCTAATGGTGCTCTTAGTCCTTGAATTTTCTTGTTTGTTCCTTCAACTTTCTTTTCTTCTTCTTGAATTTGAGCTTCAATAATTTTTATTGCTTCCATTCTCTTTTTAATGAATCTGCTAGTGACTTGTCTTCCGACTTTATGTATTGACACCTGAATGGATTTTGTTTATTAAAAGTTCAGAAATAATGAGAGAATATTGAAAGAAATGTGTGAAAAAATGATATGTGAAATGAGCTATATAGCTGTTTAAATGCAACGTGTATCAACCTCATAGGCTGAAATCAACCTCACGCCTTCATCCTCTCTGTGATGCTCCCATCACGCGGGGTTGTGGGGCATGATAGCGTGATGGTGGTAAAATCGGTGCAGTCACGCCGTGTTAACTATAGACTAATTACCTACTACAAAACAACAGAAAATATGAAGTAAGGAATTGGCCTAAGAATCAGAATTCAAAAATTTAAAGACACAACTATAAACGAAAACAAAAGGTCAAATAAAGGTGTATAAGAAAAAAGAGAAAAAAAAACACATTAAAAGCAAGGGGATCGGATTAGAAATATTGAATGAGGCTGTGGAAGAGGGGTTCTGGAACGTTAAGTTTTTTTTTCTTTTTTTTCAGCGAAAAAACAATAACTGGGAATAAAATGGAGTCTTCAACCAAAATTGAAGCCCCAAGAACGTACAACCAACGAAAAACGAGCTTAATATGTAACAACCAGACTTTTTCCGTTTACTATCGTTACTTGTCCGTTAAGTGTTTAACGGTATTTACTTAGACTTGTGTGTTTACTACGATTAAATGCATACTTGTTCTTAGAGAATTACTTAAATTAATATGTTATATTAATTTATGAACTTATTTCGGAGAGTGAAATAACTAGAAAACGTTACGATTAAGTTAATCGCCTAGAAATCTTTACAGTTTACGAAACTCAGAGAAACGACAAAATAATTAATTTCAATAATTATTGACTTTAAGAAAAATATATTTAATTTATTATTTATTTAGTAAATTAAATCCGGTGATTTCGTTTCAACGACTAGTTAACGTTCCGGAGTCTTGGTACGGTTAACGGCACTCGAAACGGACCACACGCTTATGAGTAATTTAGCAAAACCGAGCCCAGGACACCCCTTAGAGGGCCAATCAGCCGAACCCATCACCCATACCCCATATGTTTTGTAATTTGGGCTTCTAGTGATCTAGTGGTCTTTTATTTAGGCCCTAACTTAATTTAATTAGCAAATAAAAACATCTCGAGCCTCATTCTTACCCTAACTCAGTCGACACCCTCTCCCTCTCTTGCTCTCACCATCGACGACCACCATCACCACCATAACACCACTCACAACTTGAAATTAGATCAAACCTTCAACACGAACGTTGTTCTACGCATCATTCTCTACGCGATAATATAAGCTATTTGATCAATTGAGGTATAATTGCAAACCCTAACTTTTCTAAATCAGATTTTAGTTCAATTACATAGTGTAATCAAGTCTAGTGCTCAATTAATGGTGTCTTGTGTTGTTAATTAACGTTTGATTGCTAGATTGGTGATGTTTGCATGAAAAACGAATTTGTATCTTTGATGTGTGCAGGGTAGTATACGTAATACTATTAATTTTACTATGAAATACTATTAAATACGATATAATTTTACACAAGTTATTTATTTATTTATTGAATGAATATACCTAAACCTTGCTACAACACTTATAGGCAGTGTAAATTGTAGAGTAGTGTAGTTTTTAGTAAGTCCGGTTCGTTCCACATGGATACAACTAAATTTAACGCTATATTATATTTTAAACTATATTTGTATATATATATATATATATATATATATATATATATATATATATATATATATATATATATATATATATATATATATATATATATATATATAAGTAGTATTATTATTATTATAAAAGGGGGTTTTACCGTTTAGTGATCGGTTTGTCGATTTTATGTCTTAAGTCACAATTAAAACCTAATGTAAAATATTAAATATAAATATAACTTAATTTAAAGCATAAAGTAAATGATGATAAATAAAAATGCGACAATTAAAAGTGCAATAAATTAAAGTACGATAAATAAAATGACGATAAATAAAAGTGCGATGAAATATAAATTAAAGGAATTATGCTTATTTAAACTTTCGTAATCATGATGTTCGACGTGTTGATTTTAATTTATTACCATGGGTTAATTGTCCTTTGTCCTGGATTATTCGATATGTCCATCTGGTTTTTGTCCATAACAGTCCATCAGTCATAAATATAAAGTGTGAGTGTCCTCGTCAAATTACTCTTATACCCGAAGTCAAATATTCCAACTAATTGGGGACTTAAACTGTAACAAGGTCTTAATACTTTGTTTAATAATTACACCAGGATATCGACTGCGTGTAACCCAAGGTTTTAATACTTTGTTAACAATTACGCCAAGTGTCCTTGTACGTAATCCACCCCTTTTTTAATGAGTCCATTGACTATTAATCCATTCCCGTGTCTGGTTAAATGAACGATTATTAGTATTTGTAAATATCCTGCCCATCGTGTCTGATCGAGTGTATATGGTTATTTATAATTACTTCAAATTGTAAATCTCTATATGAAATTAACGAACTATCATTCAGTTAAACAAATATAAAGCCCATTAATAGCTCATAGTCCAATTTCCACAAGTGTCGGTCTTTTGTCCAAACCCCAATTATGGTCCAAAGCCCAATAACCCCGTCTTTAATATTTAGTCCAACATCATGATTACTTCAGCTTAAATAAGCATAATAATAATTTAGCTACGAGACATTAATTTAAAAAGGTTGAACATAACTTACAATGAGTATTAATCGCGTAGTGTTACACGGACAGAATTTCGACTTACAAACTTACAACATTCGCTACCATAACCTTATTATTATTAACTTAATAATAAAATTATAATTATAAAATATAAATATGAATATATTGAGAGAGTATGATGAAAGATGGATATATTGTGTAAAAATTCTTCGACCAAACGCTTCAATTTATAGGACCTGACCTGCTACAGCAAGCCATGCGATCGCATGGGATTTACTCATGCTGGCCATGCGATTGCATGGCCCCTTGTCCCAGCTCACATGTCTTTGTTTGCTAGCTTGCCGACGTTTTATTTAAATATATATATATATATAATAAATATAATTTATATTAATTATATATATATATTATATTATATTCTTGTGCATAGTTGACTTGTAATTTTAGCTCCGTTACATCGCGCGCTGATAGTTGGTTCATGTCCCGGTTCTGGATTTTCGAACGTCCTTGCGTACTATTTAATATCTTGTACTTTGCGTTTTGCAGCTTGTACTCTTGTAATTTTGAGACGTTTCTCATCAATAAATTGAACCACTTGGATTGTACTTTGTACTCTTTAGCATTTTTGTCGTTTGCATCTTCAAATCGTCGAATCTGTCTTTTGTCTTCACTTTTTATTATTTAAACGAATATCACTTGTAAATAGAATAATTGCAACTAAAAGCTTGTCTTTCTTGAAGGATAATGCTATGAAATATATGTTCGTTTTTAGCATTATCAAATATTCCCACACTTGAGCATTGCTTGTCCTCAAGCAATATAGAACTTGAATATAACTATACTAGAATCACTTCGTTATTCTTCACACTTTGTACATCAGTGATTTTAATACGGCAGTATGAATAATGGTAGTAACAATGTGGTTTACAGTCCCACATGACTATAAAAATTTAGATCCTTTAAGGAAATTGGATCTTTATGAAAACATTTGATCTTTTGAAAATTCAATCTAGCTTTTACTCTAGATTAGTTTTCCGGAATAACCCTTAACCGGTATTTGCAAAATATTTTTGTGGGTTTTGTGGGTTTCAGATTTGAAAATTTTAGCTCAAAACTTATGGTTTTGTGTCACCCACTTGCTAACCTTGTATTAGAAAAGCAACACGTCCAGTATACTTGCTCTATATATTACCTTTCGGTAAACTACCGTCCGGATGTAAAGGAAAGCGTTGAACAAGCAACTGTTAAGGCAATATCCCGTGACATGCAGATAATTATGGTCGAAAGCGTGTCGGTTGCAATTACTATCCTTTGTAGGAGCAATAGTAAAGATCACCCTTTAGTTTTTCGATCTGGCACAAGGTCCTGGCTTCGACCATGCTATCCAACCACTGTTCTTACGGTTGACACCCGATTTGGTTCAGGTGACCTAATGAATTCCAGTGAATTCTTAGGATTTTACGTTCAATGGTAATGAACGCATTGAAAATGAGTTTTCAGAAAACAAATCGGTTTGTAATTTGATCAAAATATTTTCTCGTTCAAGCTCGAGTTTAGATATCATCGAATTTCATGAGTTTGTAATTCTCAATCTTTAAGGTCAATCTCAAGAATTGAGTAATATCAGTCTTAAAAGCTGATTTTTGATCTTTAAGGAGATTATCCTTTCTAGGGATCTGATTCATTAGTCTTATAAGCTAATTTGCATGGTGCCCCCCATTGTACGAGACAGATCCTCTCATGGTTAGGATAAGTCTGACCACTTGGTGACCCTGTTTGATGCTGAGGTTCGTAGATTTTCAGCTGATTTTCGAGAAAAAATTTCAAGGTTTTTCGTAGTCTCTACAACTGATCTGGACGACAACTTCCTGACCTAAATCAAGAAGTGCGTGTTTTTTTCTCGGAAGACTTTACTTCCTTTAAAATTTCATTTATATTACAATAAACTGGGTAAAACTGATTAATATCGTCCAAAACAAAAGTATCTTTAATTATTTGTACAAAAATATGTGATATATGTTTTAAATAACTTGGTAAATTTTTCCCACACTTGGCTTTTATTTTTCTTTCTTTGCCTTTTTATTCTCCTCTATTCCATTTTAAATGAATTCAAGTGTTTTGGGTTGTTTCTCAATTTATGTCCTTTCCGAGGTAACAATAATTTAGGTGTTAACACCTAGTTTTATCGTTCATAAATATGTATAAACATGATTTTGAGTTCATTTAGTTGAAAATTTTGAAAAATTTTACTAGAAATAGGTAGTCATTATATAAGACTAGGACTGTTCTTTATTATCAGAGAGCACTAGATTCTAATACAACTACTGCGTTACTAGTAAAGTTTAACGGTGGCTATTAAACCAAGTGTATAAGTTAAAATTTTAAAAACCGAAAGAATTTAATCCCTTCCCACACTTAAGATCTTGCAATGCCCTCATTTGCAAGAAATCAGTAACAATTTAAATTATTGAGGGTGATTAGCGTAGAAAAATGATTAAATTTTACCAAAGTTTCCAAACATATTGTTGTTTGTGTTGAATGATAAATGGTGCACATCATTTGTTCATTCCTGCAGTTGTTATATCACATTTATTTTGCATCTTGTCGTCAAAATTAGTTGCTTTTGCTGAACTTAATGCCAGTCTTTGAAAATGCGCTGTTTTACCTTGTTGTGTACATGAGATAAAATACATACAATACAAATATAAACATGCATGGTAATTTGAAATGGGACTTAATATCCCACTTTCAAATTACAAAAATGAAATATTAGTACACAATAATAAAAATGTTAAACATTACATAAAAGTTTCAAAATGTTAAATGTTTAACATAAATAGATAAAAATAATAAAAGATAAGACATCACCAATGGAACACTATTGATTTGGATAGGGGTTCCAGTTCATATCATCACTCGGGTTCCATGGTTGGTGATAGGTGTTCTAGTAGGCTTGATTGGGAAGGGTGGCCGCATGTCAGGCTGATGTGGTGGATAGTAAGTAGGTCGAGTCGGGATGTAGTTATGTGGTACCTGATATGATAGCTGGCTCATGATTTGGTGCTGATGAACTTGCCAGCTATCGTGTTGGCGTCACCTGGAAGTTTCATACTCATTCGCGGCTTGCTACTGCTCATACCGACGATGCCTATCCTCATTACTCATTTCCACCTCATCTATACGCTGGAAAATGTCAGTAAAACTATCCCTAATGACATCCCTGATGTCATCTGCTTCCTCCATCTCCTCATCCGAACCCCTCTCTACCTGTGGATAGGTGCCATGATATGGTATTGGCATATTGTGCCTCCGTTTTAGTACCTTTATACCCTGATAAACCTGCAAGCCTATGCTCTCAGCTTGTTCCTCAACTACCATTATTGGACCCCCGTGTTCCCTATCTACACCTAAATACTCTCCAATGAGAGTAACAAAAATACCTCCTCCTATTATTCCCTCGTCCTGTATTCCTTCCACAACTTTGGACAAATAAAAACCAACACAGTAGGGAATATTAACAAAGCCTCTAGTGTCTTGAATGCACTTAAGGTAAAAACCTCCCCAACACAGTAGGGAATATTATACCTCCTCCTATTATTTCCAGTTCTCCTTGTTTTTACCTCTTTGTGTATTCGAGTTAGCTAAAAATCTATGTATTATACGAAGCTCTGCTTTGTTAATATCTAAATAGGAGTGTCTTCCTGCCCGTGTAAACACATTAAAATTTGACATACGCCTCCATACGGCGTTAGCGTCAAAATCTCTATCTACCCTCTCACCGTGATAAATTAAAGTTGTACAATCAGGTGACAATAATTCAGTGGGGGTGTAAATCTGTAAAGCTCTAGCCATGTCTATCATAGACATCCTGTACATCCTACCTCCAAGTAAAAACCTAAGAAAACTCTTATCGTCTAACCTATCTACATCCTTATTTAAAGCTATAGTACTCATTAGCTCAACACACCATTTCTTATATACAGGCCTACTAGTGGTAAATAAACGTTCCCAATCAGTAAAAAGAAGAGCTGCCATATCTTTGGATTAGATGTTGTCTAACTGAGTTAGCTAGGCTGACCCTTACCAAAGGCTCCCAATCTATTACCCTTGGTACTTTTACATTTTTGATCCAAAGCTTAAATTTGTTACTTTGGTACGTCGGGTAATCTCTCCAACTTCTATCAAACCTTAGATTGGGGTGTAACTCCTCTTCATGAATTCTCGAGTGTTCTATTACATGGTGAACGGGAAATACTACGTAGGCAATAAAAAATTGTGGCTCCGGCTCATAGTATGGCACGTGTTGATCATAATGTTGTTGTTGTTGTTCCTGTTGTTGCTCCGGTTCGTGATATTGCATCTCTGGCTGTGGTTCCAGAGCAGGTTGCCTAGACGATGATGATGCACCATAAGTATCGGTATTTCTCTGCAAAACACATTAAACACAAAATTTGTGCATCCAAATATGAATTAGTGTTAGCAAAATAACAAATTAACATAATTATAAAGACATGTTTAATCATCATCAAACTTATACACATTTTCATATTTATATCAGTTCTAAAAATTTTCAAATAAGCATATATGAAATTGTATACAAAGTTCATAAGCATTCAACTCAAATAACATGTTAAAATAACCATTACTAGCAATTAAACAAGTTTCAAATGGTATTTATATCAAAATAATCAAGTTCATGAATTTTAGACTTAAAAAGTCCACTTTGATGCTCAAAAATCATGTTTAGGATCAAAGTTTGGATCATTTAGCAACCTAAACATGTTACAATACTTAATTTAGCAATAATCCATAACAAAAATTGGCCATAACCTGTTTATATCAAAAAGCCCCAAATTGCTCAAGAACACAAACCCTAGATTTCTAAAAATTTTGAAGTTTAAGGCTTCAAATTATGTTAAATAGCATCAATCTAGGTTATACATGCATAATATACTAACAATTTAACTCTAATTACACTAGAAATTATCAAACTAAGATTATTGCAATTAATTGAAATTATCACAAAAATTAGGAAATTTATGAGTTTAGGGGTGAAATTTTTACCTTTCTGCTTCCCCATCTGAGAAAAGACATGATTATAGCGGATTATAGAACGAAATTTGGTTGATTTTGGTGAAAAATTGGTGATTTTTGAGAGTGTTTGTGTGTGTTTTCGTGGGTGTATGTGTGTGAAGTGGGGAGACAGAGAACCAGGTCGATGGCTTTTGTTTCTGCCCAGTTTTTTACTCCCATGCGACCGCATGGTTTTACAAGGCAAACCCCATGCGATCGCATGGGGTGTAATTCTTTTTTTTATATATATAAAAACCTTTATCTTGTAAAACACTTAATTAATTTAATTTTAAAATTTTGTTTCTTTTTAGAATGAGGGCGTTTCGGTACGTTGACCTAGTTCGTCCCTCGACTAAATTTTGAAATTTGTCATTTTGAAGCATTTGTTTTAAAAACAAAGATTTTTGGGTTTTTTTTAATGTTTTTGGCATACTTTAAATCAATAAGATTAAAATTAATGATAATAAAATTTCTCGTCCCGCCCTCGGGTAAAGCAATTTCGGTTCAACGACCTAGTCTTCAACTCACGACGAATTTTAAATATCAAATTTTTAACTTAATGATATAAAGTAAATTTTTGTTTTTAAATTCACACCAAACTTAAAATTTAAAATGAATAAAATTTTAATATAAATATTAATAATATTTATATATAGTAATTTTACAAACTTTCATTTAAAATATTATAATTATATATTGGTTTTAAAAATTTACAATAATAATTTAATATTTATATATTAATTAAAAAAACTTGATAAAAATAAAATTAAAATCTTTTTGGTCTTTTATCCCACTTTAATCAATCAAATATTAACAAAAATATACGTCCCTCTTTTGGGTAAAGTAATTTCGGCTATTTTACCTAGTTTTACTCCTGACGAATTTTTGAAATATTTTGGATTGATTGATTAAAGATATTTATACCTTATGAATAAACGGTAAATTTCGCAGTGATGTAATAAATTTTTGTATGATATCAATAATTTCGGTTTCGCATACCTAATTTTATTGAATATCAATTTAATACTTTATAGCGAATGATTCAGCGTTTATTATCAAAAGGTTAAAAGCAATAAAAATAAAATAAAAACTGTACATACTTACCTGTGAGATAGAATTCTCAGAGACCAACTTTAGTTAACTCATAGGAGAGTCGTGTGATTTGGTTTTCCATAGCTACATAAGCGTAACCTCGATTTTTCAATAACTTTTCTTCTAAACATATGAACGGTCCTTCTCTGCATAGAGTAACAAATTCGGTATTTGAATATGTTTGATTGTTCGAACATTTACCTTCGTGTGACCATTTTCTACATTTATGACATCTTTTAAGGTGTCGTGCTCTTCTTTTTGTTGCGAATTTTGATTTTCCTTTACCAAAATGTATCTTATGATGATCTTTCCTGAATTCTTTCCTCACTTCGTCCATTTTTACTCTTATGAATGATACCAGTTCACTCGGAAAGATGTTATTATTACGTTTAGTAATCATAGCGTGTAGTAGTAGACTATGGTTCAGATCAAAGGAATTCTTCATCTCGTAAAACCAAAAAGAAATAAAAATTCAGAATGGAGGGACAAGACTAGTTCTTTAGGGTCTGCTAGGGAAAGACCATTTGGATTCCATTTTCGAGAACTACATGAAAACAGAATATCTAACTTTAACAGAAATACATATACCCTTAAAAGATTCAAATCTTCCCACATTTAGTTAGCCGTGGTGTCGAAATTGTGATTAACTTCATCTTCAACTTTCATTGGATTATCTATGTAATGTTTAACTCTGTGACCATTAACCTTAAATTCAATCCCATTCGAATTTATTAATTCTACTGTTCCGTATGGGAAAACTCTTTTGACTATAAATGGTCCAGACCATCTTGATTTCAATTTTCCAGGAAATAGCTTGAATCGTGAATTAAAAAGAAGAACTCTGTCTCCTTCCTTAAATTCTTTTGAACTTCTGATTCTTTTATCATGCCATTTCTTCGTTCTTTCCTTATAGATTAAAGAATTTTCATATGCTTCATGTCTTAATTCTTCTAATTCGTTTAGCTGACTTAACCGTAGACGTCCAGCTTCATGTAAATCAAGATTACACGTCTTCAAAGCCCAAAATGCTTTGTGCTCAATTTCTACTGGAAGGTGACATGCTTTTTTGTAAACGAGTCTAAAAGGTGTGGTTCCAATTGGAGTTTTGTAGGCTGTTCTAAAAGCCCAGAGTGCATCCTCCAATTTTATGGACGATTCCTTCGGATTTGATCCTACGGTTTTCTCTAGAATACGTTTTAAAGCTCGGTTGGTATTTTCAACTTGTCCACTTATTTGTGGATGATAACCGGTTGAGATTTTATGAGTTACTACATATCTTTTGAGAACTTTCTCAAGTTGATTATTACAAAAATGAGTACCCCGATCACTTATTAAAGCTTTCGGTGTTCCGAACCTAGCAAAAAGACGTTTTAAAAAATTGACTACAACTCGTGCATCGTTAGTTGGGAGAGCTTGTGCTTCCGCCCATTTAGATGCATAATCAATGACAACGAGAATGTAGAGATTATTATGAGATTTTGGAAATGGACCCATAAAGTCAATACCCCAAACGTCAAATACTTCACATACTTGAATGACATTTTGTGGCATTTCATCACGTTGACTTATTTTTTGGGCCCTTTGACAAGCATCACAGGATTTACAAAGAAGGTGCGCGTCTTTGAAAATTGTAGGCCAATAGAATCCAGCGTCGTAGACTTTTCTTGCTGTGAGTTGAGGCCCATAATGCCCTCCTGTTGGTCCTGTGTGACAATGGTTTAAGATTTGACTAGCTTCATCTCCGAATACGCATCGGCGTATTATTCCATCGGGACAACTTTTAAATAAATGTGGATCTTCCCAAAAATAGTATTTTATATCACTAAAGAATTTCTTTCATTTTTAGTACGACAACCCTTTTTCAAGGAATCCACATACTAAGTAGTTTGCATAGTCTGCAAACCATGGAATTTCATTATAATCGATCTTCAAAAGATATTCATCAGGAAAGTTATCTTGTATAGCTGATTCATTTAGAACTTCCAATTCAGGATTTTCAAGTCGAGAAAGATGATCAGCGGCGAGATTTTTTGCTCCCTTTTTGTCTCGAATTTCAATATCGAACTCTTGTAAGAGTAAGATCCAACGGATTAATCGTGATTTGGCATCTTGTTTCAAAAATAGGTATCTAAGAGCAGAATGGTCGGTATAGACCACCGTTTTAGCAAGAACGAGATATGAACGAAATTTGTCAAAAGCAAAGACAATAGCAAGGAGTTCTTTTTCAGTAGTTGTGTAATTCGTTTGTGCTCCTTGTAAAGTCTTACTTGCGTAATAGATAGGTTGAAATCGTTTTTCAATCCTTTGTCCTAAAACGGCTCCCATTGCAAACTCACTTGCATCGCACATAAGTTCAAATGGTAGATTCCAAATTGGAGTTATCATGATCGGCGCATTAGTGAGTTTTTCTTTAAGAATATTAAAAGATTTAATGCATTCATCCGAAAAGATGAATGGAGCATCTTTTTCTAGGAGTTTGTTCATAGGAGTGGTAATTTTAGAAAAATCTTTTATGAAACGTCGGTAAAAACCGGCATGCCCTAGAAAACTCCTAACTCCTCTAACATTGGTGGGATGTGGAAGTTTAGCAATTACATCTACTTTAGCTCTATCCACTTCAATTCCTTCATTTGAAATTTTATGACCAAGAACGATGCCTTCTTTAACCATGAAATGGCATTTCTCCCAATTAAGTACTAGATTTGATTGCTCGCATCTAATAAGCATTCGTTCAAGATTAACTAGACATGTTTCAAAAGTATCACCGAAGACTGAAAAGTCATCCATGAAAACTTCCATGCATTCTTCTATCATGTCGTGAAAAATCACCATCATGCACCTTTGAAAGGTTGCAGGGGCGTTGCAAAGTCCAAATGGCATGTGTTTGTAAGCAAAAGTACCATAAGGGCACGTGAACGTGGTTTTCTCTTGGTCCTCAGGTGCGATTGGAATTTGAAAATATCCAGAGAAACCGTCAAGAAAACAATAGTAACTATTTCCAGCTAACCTTTCCAACATTTGATCAATGAAAGGTAAGGGAAAGTGATCTTTTCTGGTGGCGTCATTTAATTTTCTATAATCAATACAAACACGCCATCCTGTTATAGTCCTAGTAGGAATAAGCTCATTTTTTTCATTTGTGATGACAGTCATGCCACCCTTCTTAGGTACGCATTGAACTGGGCTTACCCATGGACTATCAGAGATTGGATAAATTAAACCTGCATCTAGCAGTTTAATAATTTTTTTCTTAACAACATCTTGCATATTTGGATTTAGTCTTCGTTGGCGTTGCACATAGGTTTTATGACCTTCTTCCATAAGGATTTTATGTGTGCAATACGAAGAACTTATTCCTTTAATATCATGAATCTTCCATGCAATAGCTGGTTTATGAGCTTTTAGCACAGAAATGAGTTGAGATTTTTCATTTTCAGTAAGAGAAGACGATATTATTGTAAGGACCCGTCCTAATCCATCCGGACGAAGTCCATTTCGATTATAAATGATTCACAACAGTTGATTACATCGAGAGGTACTTGACCTCTATATGATACATTTTACAAACATTGCATTCGTTTTTGAAAAGACAATCTTTCATTACATCGAAAGTTGACAACATGCATACCATTTCGTAATATATCTTACTATAATTAACTTAATAATAATCTTGATGAACTCAGCAACTCGAATGCAACGTCTTTTGAAATATGTCATGAATGACTCCAAGTAATATCTCTAATATGAGCAAATGCCCAGCGGAAGATTTCTTTCGTACCTGAGAATAAAATGCATTAAAGTGTCAACCAAAAGGTTGGTGATTTCATTAGTTTAACATAAATAATCATTTCCATCATTTTAATAGACCACAAGATTCTCATTTCCAGTTCTCATAAATATATGTCCCATGCATAGAGACAAAATTCATTCATATGGATTGAACACCTGGTAACCGACATTCACAATATGCATATAAGAATATCCCCATCATTCCGGGATCCTCCTTCGGACATGATATAAATTTCGAAGTACTAAAGCATCCGGTACTTTGGATGGGGCTTGTTGGGCCGATAGATCTATCTTTAGGATTCGCGTCAATTAGGGTGTCTGTTCCCTAATTCTTAGATTACCAGACTAAATAAAAAGGGGCATATTCAATTTCGATAATTCAACCATAGAATGTAGTTTCATTTACTCGTGTCTATTTCGTAAAATAGTTATAAAAGTAGCGCATGTATTCTCTGCCCAAAAATATAAAGGGTAAAAAGGTAAATGAAACTCACGCATATAAATATTGTAAAATAGTTATTAAAACATTGCATGTATTCTCAGCCCAAAAACGTAAAGAGTAAAAAGGGAGCAAATGAACTCACCTAATGTATTTTGTAGTAAAAATACATATGACAATATTGAACAATGCAGGGTTGGCCTCGGATTCACGAATCTATATCATTTGTATTTATATTAAAATGTGTAATCGTATTGGCACAAGTTTATATATTATAACCTAAGTTATATATTATACTTATTTACTTTGTGTATATATTCAAAATGTTTAATATCTATATATTTAGTTATATTAATATACTTATATACATATGGTTAGTATTATAAAAATATTCTTAATTTGTTATATATAAGTATTTATATAAATAACGCTAATATGTCTGATATCCAGCTATATTAAATACTAGTATAGTTGTAACATATGGAATAAGTATATTTTACATACAAAATGTTTATTTGTTAAAATGATAGTTTTTGATGGTAATGATTTACTAGTAAAAATATTATTAACTTTACCAATAATAACGATAATACTAATAATAATACCTATGTTAATGATAATAATAATACTAATAATTATAAAATGCTACAAGTACTAATATTAATGAAAATAATAATAACTTGTATCATTCTCATGATAATAGTAATAAGAATCGTAATCATATTGATAATATTAATACCTATATTGATAGTACTGATAATTATAAAATTTCGATAAAACTACTTTTATTGAATTTTGATTTAGATAACAATAATAATAATAATATTACTGAATATATAATATCAATACTCTTAATCATAATCATAATAATAATAATCATACTTATTCTATTAATAATAAATCAGTTAATAATAATATTTGAAATAATGCTAATAATAATTTCATTTAACAATAATACTAGTTAATAATAATAATGACAATTATAATGATATTAACAATCCTAATAACAATAATATTTATAATAATAATAATAATAATAATAATAATAATAATAATAATAATAATAATAATAATAATAATAATAATAATAATAATAATAATAATAATAATAATAATAATAATAATAATAATAATAATAAAAATGGAAATTCTACCTCAAGTAAATCGGTTTAAAAAAAATGGCACTAGCTGGGCTCGAACCCGCGACCTCTCGTTACCCGCAAACACCCCAAGACCACTCCTCTGCCCAACTATTTCTGTTATAACCCAACTTTTATTTCTTTTATACTGTTTTCGATTTCCTTCTTCTTCTTCCTACTATAATCGACCAAAACCAAATTAATCCTACAATCAATGAATTAGATTCTTCAATATAATTAGGACTAATCACTAAACTTTATTTGTATTAAAAGAAACAAAAAGAAACGGAAATTTAAAGAAAAAAACTGCTGCTGCAGTTTGTTCGTGAGCCAGACAAAAGAAAAAAAAATAAACTCTAATTTTGATAATTAAGCGCTTTCAGACCATAGTTCCTATATGAATTAGTTAGTAAATCGTTCATGTAAACTCTTTGATTCATCAATTGATCCTGACTCTTAAACAAAAATTCGAATTTCATGATAAACCAAACCTTTGACTTTTTTTAAACTCAATTTTGACTTCGAAATTAAGAACCAATTTGAGAAATTAAAGCTTCAAAATTTGCAGATAGTTTCTTTAAAAGGTTCCTAACACGACTGTAATTATAGAATTTGAAAACTAAAATGAATTCGAGTTATGGTTGAAAGGATATGCATACAGAATGTCGAGTCTGTTTCCCTTCAGCTTCTGTTTTCCTGCTCTCATTGTAGTAGGTGGATTTTATTGATTGGTTGGTTGTTGGTTTATGAAACATCGTGATGGTAAACAAAGGACGATCGATTGTTTTATTGTGGGGAATGGCTCGACATCAAGAATCAAGCAGAAAGGGAAAAACAACCAGAAAAAAATAAAATACCAAAAGCAGATAACGACTGATTCAATTAATTTGGATCTGATTCCTTAATTTATATTTATATTAATATTAATATTAATAATTAATAATTAATAACTATATTAATAATAATAATTATTATAAAAATAAATAATAATGATAATGATACAAATAATAATAAATGTAGTATTTTGTAATGAATATTCATAATAATAGCACTAATAATACTTATATTAATAATTATAATAATAATAGATAATAATAATGATATAAAATAAATTGTACTAATATTATTAATGATACTACTTAATAATAATAATAATAATATCTAATCATAGTACTAATATTATACATGTTACATGTTTCAACTTTATTTAATAATATTAATAATACAATTATTAATATTAATGAAAGTAATAATAATAATATTGATATAAAAATTTATATATATCAAATCTCATATATATATATATATATATATATATATATATATATATATATATATATATATATATATATATATATATATATATACTATATATTAAATTAATACTATTATTAATACTAATATTAAAATTAATAATGAAAGTAATATGATATCTATATTTTAACTCATAATTAAATTTAATATAATAATACTACATTTTATTAGTTATGTAATACTTATAATGACACATTTGAACAATTAATGTTTAATATATATTAGATATATTACAACATACATATAATATTAATTACATACAGAATTCATAAATATATTTATATATTTAATTTAATAATATCTTACTATTTTGTAATTTACTTTACATGTTTAAATCTCATGATTAAAGGGTATCATATTAATACAAATTATTATACATACACACACACACATACACACATATATATATATATATATATATACATATATATTTACTTATACACACTTGTTCGTGAATCGTCGGGCATAGTCAAGGGTTAAATAGATATATGAAATAGTTCAAAACTTTTGAGACTCAATATTACATAATTTGCTTATCATGTCGAAACTATATAAAGGTTAAGTTTAAATTTGGTCGGAAATCTCCGGGTCGTCACAATTATTACAGGTAATTCAGATTCACCATGTAAATAAGCGTATTCCAAATGGGTTGGAAGTGGCTTTAACTCTAATATCGGTGGTTCTTCTATCGATGATTTGTATCGATATCTGTCTTTCTCTTTTAGCATTTGAAGTTCTTCTGTTGTTGGTTCGTATTCATTCGCCATAAGTGCACCTAACATTTCAGCTTCATCAATTGGTTCAGTCCCTTCTCCTAAAGAACATTCTCCTGTTCCTTGTAATTCTGAAAATTCTTGTAATAATTCTGCATGTGAATCTATAGTTTGAATGTAATAACATGTATCATCTGCAGATTGCGGTTGTTGCATGGCTCTATCAACAGAAAAGGTAACACTCTCATCCTTTATACTTAGGGTCAGTTTCTTACCAAACACGTCTATTATTTCTTTAGCCGTGTTTAAGAATGGTCTTCCTAATATAAGAGGAACTCGAGAATCTTCTTCCATATCCAGAATAACAAAATCTACTGGAAATACTAAAGTACCAACTTTAACTAGCATGTTCTCCATTATCCCTCTAGGATATTTTCCTGATCGATCGGTTAGTTGTATACTTATTCGTGTTGGTTTCAATTCTCCAAGGTCTAGTTTAGCGTATAATGAATACGGCATTAAATTTATACTAGCACCTAAGTCTGTCAATGCTTCTATTGAACTAAGACTACCCAGAAAACATGGAATTGTGAAACTTCCTGGATCAGAGAGTTTTTCTGGTAGTTTATTCAACAGTACTGCAGAACAATTAGCATTTATAGTAATAGCCGAGAGTTCTTCCATTTTCTTTCTATTTGTGATTAGATCTTTAAAGAATTTAGCATATCTTGGTATCCCTGAAATCATATCAATGAAAGGAAGATTGACATTTATTTGTTTAAACATATCCGAGAATTTGGATTGCTCGGCTTCAAGTCTTTCTTTTCTCATTTTACTTGAGTAAGGAAGTGGTGGTTGGTATGGTTTAATATAAGGTTTAGCCTTAACTGTGTTATCTTCATTAACATTTTCAACTACCGGTTCTGATTCCTTCTCTTGCTCAGGCTGTGGTGCCTGAGTAGTAGGAATAGAGTCATCAGAAATTACAGGCATTTCAGGTGGTTTAAGTGTAATACCACTTCTCGTGGTAATGGCTTTAGCTGTTTCATTCTGGGGGTTAGCATTTGTATCACTAGGTAGACTCCCCAGTTTTCTTTCACCTATCAACCTTGCTAGGTTGCTTACTTCTTGTTCCAGATTTTGAATAGAAGCTTGTTGATTTCTAAATGCTTGAGCATTTTGTTCATTGGTTTGTTTCTGAGATGTGAAAAATTGCGTTTGAGATTCAACTAGCTTTGACATCATATCTTCTAAATTTGGCTTTTTATCATCGGTTTGTGGTGGTTTATTTTGAAAAATATGTCTTTGCTGGTTGTAAGTATTGTTAGATACTTGTTGATTGCTAGGACCTTGTTGGTTGTTGTATGGAACATTTTGGTTATAATTCTGATTTTGATTGTAGTTTGGTCTTGGCGGTTGATAATTATTCTGATAATTATTTCCAGGCCTTTGGTTCATGTATGAAACATTCTCTCTTTGTTCCATTGTTTGTTCAATACCGAGACAATCTTTTGTCAAATGTGGTCCTCCACACTGCTCACAACTAATTCGTATTGCGTAAATATCTTTACTCATCTTTTCCATTCGTCTTTCGAAAGCATCTATCTTTGCGGAAATGGAATCAAAGTCATGGCTAGAATCGGCTCTAGCTGCTTTAGATGATCTAACGATGTCTTTTTCTTGGTGCCACTCATGTGAGTGGGAAGCAGTGTTATCAATAATTTTGTAAGCTTCAGTTGCGGTTTTCTTCATAATGGAACCACCAGCTGCTATATCGATGTCTTTTCGTGTAGTAATATCACATCCTTGATAGAATATTTGTACTATTTGATAAGTATCTAAACCATGTTGAGGACATCCTCTCAACAACTTTCCAAATCTTGTCCACGCCTCATATAGAGTTTCATTTGGCTTCTGCATGAACGTAACAATTTCTCCTTGAAGTCTCACAGCTTTAGATGCCGGAAAGAATTGTTTAAAAAAAATTTCAACTAAGACATCCCATGTATCAATCGCCCCTTCAGGTAACTATTCTAACCAATCTTTGGTTTTTCCCTTTAAAGTCCAGGGAAATAACATGAGATAGATCTGTTCATCCTCAACTTCTCTGATTTTGAATAGAGTATAGATCCTATTAAAGGTACGAAGATGTTCGTTTGGATCTTCCTTCGGCGCACCACTAAATTGGCATTGATTAGTTACCATGTGTAGGATTTGTCCTTTGATTTCATAATCTGACACATTTATGTCTGGTTGAGTAATTGCGTGACCTTGGCCAGTGCGTTTAGCTCTCAATCGATCTTCCATACTTAGAGGTTCTGGATTTTCCATGATTGAATTTGTTGAATCTGAATCACTAGAGGATTCTGTAGTGACCCGAACTTTTCTATGTTTATATATATTAATTGAGATTGATATTTACATGACTAAATGTTTTCAACGTGTTAAGCAATCAAACTTGTTAAGACTTGATTAAATGAAATAAGTTTCATATAGACAATTGATCACCCATGTTGACCGGCGATTCACGAACGTTACAAAATTGTAAAAACTGCATGTTGTGGTATATATATAGACATATATATATGGTTGACATAAGATTATGATGAGTAAGTATCACACTAAGTATATTAACAATGTGTGATATAAATAAGAAATGAGATTACTAAGTTAAGAAACTCGAAATGATATATATAACGATTATCGTTATGATAAGGTCTACTAAATACATATGTATCATATTAAGATATTGATACACTATATTTAACATGATAATATGATATTTAAATATATCATTAAGTGTGTTAACAATGAACTACATATGTAAAAACAAGACTACTAACCCAAGAATTACGAAACGAGACTTATATGTAACGATTATCGTTGTAACGATATTTTAATGTATATATCATATTAAGAGATATTCATACATCATAATATCATGATAATATAATAATTTAACATCTCATTTGATATAATAAACATTAGGTTAACAACATTAATTGAGATCGTTAACTTAAAGGTTTCAAAACAACACTTACATGTAACGACTAACGAAGACTTAACGACTCCATTAGAATGTATATACATGTTGTGTTTTGATATGTATTCTTACACTTTTGAAAGACTTCAAGACACATATCAAAATACTTCTACTTAACAAAAATGCTTACAATTACATCCTCGTTCAGTTTCATCAACAATTCTACTCGTATGCACCCGTATTCGTACTCGTACAATACACAGCTTTTAGATGTATGTACTATTGGTATATACACTCAAATGATCATCTCTTAGAAGCCCATGTGAGTTACCTAACACATGTGAGAATCGTTATTTGGCAACTAGCATGAAATATCTCATAAAATTACAAAAATATGAGTAATCATTCATGACTTATTTACATGAAAACAAAATTACACATCCTTTATATCTAATCCATATACCAACGACCAAAAACACCTACAAACACTTTCATTCTTTAATTTTCTTCATCTAAGTGATCTCTCTCAAGTTCTATCTTCAAGTTCTATCTTCAAGTTCTAAGTGTTCTTCATAAATTCCATAAGTATAGTTTCATAAAAATCAAGAATACTTCCAAGTTTGCAAGTCTACTTCCAAGCTTTCTAATCCATTCCAAGTAATCATATAAGATCAAGGAACCTTTGTTATTTACAGTAGGTTATCTTTATAATTCAAGGTAATATTCATATTCAAACTTTGATTCAATTTCTACAACTATAACAATCTTATTTCGAGTGAAAATCTTACTTGAACTGTTTTCGTGTCATGATTTTGTTTCAAGAACTTTCAAGCCATCCAAGGATCCTTTAAAGCTAGATCCATTTTTCTCATTTCCAGTGATTTTATCCAGAAAACTTGAGGTAGTAATGATGTTCATAACATCATTCGATTCATACATATAAAGCAATCTTATTCGAAGGTTTAAACTTGTAATCACTAGAACATAGTTTAGTTAATTCTAAACTTGTTCGCAAACAAAAGTTAATCCTTCTAACTTGACTTTTAAAATCAACTAAACACATGTTATATATCTATATGATATGCTAACTTAATGATTTAAAACCTGGAAACACGATGAACACCATAAAATCGGATATACGCCGTCGTAGTGAAACCGGGGGCTGTTTTGGTTTGGATAATTAAAAACTATGATAAACTTTGATTTAAAAGTTGTTCTTCTGGAAAAATGATTTTTCTTATGAACATGAAACTATATCCAGAAATCATGGTTAAACTCAAAGTGGAAGTATGTTTTCCAAAATGGTCACTTAGACGTCGTTCTTTCGACTGAAATGTCTACCTTTACAAAAACGACTTGTAACCGGTAATTCTGACTATAAACTTATACTTTTTCTGTATATATTCATAAATTTAAGTTCAATATGAAACCATAGCAATTTGATTCACTCAAAACGGATTTAAAATGAAGAAGTTATGGGTAAAACAAGATTGGTTATTTTTGCTTGTTGTAACTACGTGAAAATTGGTAACAAATCTATATTAATCATATGCTAGCTAACTTATATTGTATTATACATGTATTCTAATATATTATGTAATCTTGGGATACCATAGACACGTATGTAAATGTTTTGACATATCATATCTACCCATCTATATATATTATTTGGAACAACCATATACACTCTATATGCAGTAATGTTGGAGTTAGCTATACAGGGTTGAGGTTGATTCCAAAAATGTATATAGTTTGAGTTGTGATCTAGCCTGAGACGTGTATACACTGGGTCGTGGATTGATTCAAGATAATATATATCAATTTATTTCTGTACATCTAATTATGGACAACTAGTTGTAGGTTACTAACAAGGACAGCTGACTTAATAAACTTAAAACAGTAAAACGTATTAAAAATGTTGTAAATATATTTTGAACATACTTTGATATATATGTACATATTTGTTATAGGTTCGTGAATCGACCAGTGGCCAAGTCTTACTTCCCGACGAAGTAAAAATCTGTGAAAGTGAGTTATAGTCCCACTTTTAAAATCTAATATTTTTGGGATGAGAATACATGCAGGTTTTATAAATGATTTACAAAATAGACACAAGTACGTGAAACTACATTCTATGGTTGAATTATTGAAATCGAATATGACCTTTTTTATTAAGTCTGGTAATCTAAGAATTAGAGAACAGACACCCTAATTGACGCGAATCCTAAAGATAGATCTATTGGGCCTAACAAACCCCATCCAAAGTACCGGATGCTTTAGTACTTCGAAATTTATATCATATCCGAAGGGTGTCCCGGAATGATGGGGATATTCTTATATATGCATCTTGTTAATGTCGGTTACCAGGTGTTCACCATATGAATGATTTTTATCTCTATGTATGGGATGTATATTGAAATATGAAATCTTGTGGTCTATTATTATGATTTGATAATATATAGGTTAAACCTATAACTCACCAACATTTTATTGACGTTTTAAGCATGTTTATTCTCGGGTGATTAATAAGAGCTTCCGATGTTGCATACTAAAATAAGGACAAGATTTGGAGTCCATGCTTGTATGATATTATGTAAAAACTGCATTCAAGAAACTTATTTTTGATGTAATATATTCTTATTGTAAACCATTATGTAATGGTCGTGTGTAAACGGTATATTTTAGATTATCATTATTTGATAATCTACGTAATGCTTTTAAACCTTTATCGATAAAATAAAGGTTATGGTTGTTTTAAAAATGAATGCAGTCTTTGAAAAACGTCTCATATAGAGGTCAAAACCTCGCGACGAAATCAATTAATATGGAACGTTTATAATCAATATGAACGGGACATTTCAGTTGGTATCCGAGCGTTGGTCTTAGAGAACCAGAAAATTGCATTAGTGTGTCTTACCGAGTTTGTTAGGATGCATTAGTGAGTCTGGACTTCGACCGTGTTTTTCTTCAAAAACGATTGCTTAACATTTTTTTGTTGGAAACTATATATTATTAACATGTAAATATTATGTGATATATTAATCTCTTAACGTGTTTGATATTGTGTGATAGATGTCTACCTCTAGTACAAATCCCATTGATTCACCAAATAATAATAAAGAGTCGAATATATTTTGGGAAGATTCACAAATTCCCGAAGAGGAACTGGAAGATGAGGAACCGGAAGAGGAGGAACCGGAATAAGAGGAACCAGAAGAGGATGAATTGGAAGAGGAGGAACCAGAAGAAGAAGAGGTTTCGGAGGAAGAAATATTGATACCTATAGTAAATCAATTAAATAAAAGAAAATCCTCAACCAACGGACCAAAGTTAATAATGGTCAATGGTGTTTCCGCCGAGGAAGCAAAATATTGGGAAGATTACCAATTTTTCGATGAATCGGATCCCGATGAGGATTCCAATGATGTTATAGAAATTACCTCGACCCAATTTAATAAAGTGAAAGAAAATAATAAGGGAAAAGGTATAAAAATAGAGAAACCCGATTCCAACCCCGATGAACTTTATATGTATCGACAACATCTGTATTTCCTAAAATGTAACAATGACCCGGGAACCTCTAAACCACCAGGTTTTTCTAAACCATTATGGAAAACGACGGCTCGTATTAGAGGAACATCATATATCTCTAGAAAATTAGGAAAAAGAACCAAGTCCGAAGAATAAGAAACCAGTGATTCAGATTAGAGGGGTGTGAGCATGTTGTGTAATAAATGTATTGTAGTGTGCTTGTACTTTTATGTTCTATGTAAAAATTTCTTGTATTGTTTGTTATTACGAATATAATCCTTGTCTATTTTACAGTATAAAAACAAAATGGACGTTAAGGGTAGACAACTGAATATTTTAGAAGACCTACCAGAGGATATGATTGAGGAAATCTTGTCTAGAGTCAGTCAGAATTCATCAGCACATTTAGTTATGGAGAAATTAACTTGTCAAACATTTGAAAGACTTTCCAGAAATGCCTTAGTTTATAAAAGGCTTTCCTTTGATAGGTGGGGTATATCACATTGGGGAGACTTTAAGTTACGCCGTGTTTTCTTTAAAGCGTTAAATGCGGGGAACCCAAATGCAATTTTACGCTACGGGTTAAGAACCTATTTTGACTCAACATATCTCAACATAGGATTTCGTGAATTAGAAAGAGCTTCTAACATGCAACATAAAGAAGCATTTTATGCTTAGGGGTTATTGATGTTTGCTTCTTACCAAAGTGAGAAAAAGAACATCGGATTGCAGCTTTTAAATAAAACTTTCCCACAAGTGACGGATTCAGTAGTTGGGGTGAGAAACAAGGTTTTTAGATTATTACGGGGCTGTTGGACATTACGAAACCCTCGTCCTTTTGACGACATTACAACATGCTGCCTAGCTAATGGTCATAACGGTTATTTTCCACAAGACCAAGGATGGGAAGTCGTCTTAGTAAAACCAGAATGCATGACTTGTTTCTGGACTTATGAATTACGTGTCTTTATTTCCTTTGTTGAACAGCTTGCGTATTAACTAGATTTATCTTCAAAACTGTACTGTATCATAGTGTACTATATTTCATGTTATATGTAATATAGCGAAGTTGTAAGTTTGAAGAATATTTGTATGTGATATATTATTATAATCAGTTTTTCATATGGAATTGTAGTAGTTGAATTGTATATTAGCTACTAAGTATGAACTTAACGGGTAGGTAGTACCCGAATTTAAAATTATAAAACGCTAATATGAAGAAAAAGCTTTTATAAATGAGTTCATATTATGCTACGAGATACTATTGACTACTCTTAATATTCTGTATGATTAAATTCTTTTATTTGACTATTTTGAAGGAAATGGCACCGACTACTCGACACACCTTGAATAAGAGCGAAGAGGAATTTCGTGCCTTTCTTGCTTCAAACATAGCCGCAGTACAGGCCGTGCTACATACCAACAATAACTCTGAATCTAGCAATACAGCTAACGGCGCAAGAAATCGTGTAGGATGCTCCTACAAGGAATTCACTGCCTGCAAACCTTCAGAATTTGATGGGACCGAAGGACCAATCAGATTGAAACGGTGGACCGAGAAAGTTGAATCGGTGTTTGCCATAAGTAAGTGTGCTGAAGGAGACAAAGTGAAGTACGCTACGCATACCTTCACAGGTATTGTGTTAACATGGTGGAATACCTATCTAGAGCAAGTGGGACAAGATGCTGCTTACGCGCTACCGTGGTCAGCATTCAAGCACTTGATGAACGAGAAGTACCGTCCCAGAACCGAGGTCAATAAGCTCAAGTCAGAACTTAGAGGGTTACGAACACAGGGATTCGATATTACTTCGTACGAAAGACGATTCACAGAATTGTGCCTATTGTATCCGAGAGCGTTTGAAGATGAGGAAGAGAAGATCGACGCGTTTGTGAAAGGGTTACCAGAGAGAATCCAAGAAGATATAAGTTCACACGAGCCTGCCTCCATACAAAAGGCATGTAGAATGGCTCACAAACTAGTGAACCAGATTGAAGGAAGAATTAAAGAACAGGCGGCCGAAGAGGCCAACGTGAAGTTAGTCAAAAGAAAGTGGGAGGAAAACGGTGATAAGAGTCACCAAAACAACAACAACTATCCCAACAATCGCAACATCAATCGCAACTACAACAAATGGCACAACAAAAACAACAACAACAACAACAACAACAACAACTACAACAATCATCCTAACAACAATAACAACCACAACAACAACAACAATCAGAAGCAGCTATGCCAAAGGTGTGAAAAGTATCACTCGGGGTTTTGCACCAAATTTTGCAACAAGTGTAAAAGAAATGGTCATATCGCGGCGAAGTGTGAGGTCTACAGACCAGGGGTTAACAGAACGACAAGAACAAATGGTGTCGGAACGAGTAATGGCGGAGCAAGTAGTGTCGGAGCAAGTTATGCCAATGTAGTTTGTTATAAATGTGGAAAACCGGGCCACATTATTAGAAATTGCCCGAACCAGGAGAACACTAATGGACAAGGCCGCGGAAGAGTTTTCAATATTAATGCGGCAGAGGCACAGGAAGACCCGGAGCTTGTTACGGGTACGTTTCTTATTGACAATAAATCTGCTTACGTTTTATTTGATTTGGGTGCGGATAGAAGCTATATGAGTAGAGATTTTTGTGCTAAATTAAGTTGTCCATTGACGCCGTTGGATAGTAAATTTTTACTCGAATTAGCAAACGGTAAATTAATTTCAGCAGATTATATATGCCGGAATCGAGAAATTAAACTGGGTAGCGAAATATTTAAGATTGATTTGATACCAGTAGAGTTAGGGAGTTTTAATGTAATAGTTGGCATGGACTGGCTGAAGGAGATGAAAGCAGAGATCGTATGTTACAAAAATGCAATTCGCATTGTACGAGAAGAAGGAGAACCCTTAATGGTGTACGGAGAAAAGGGCAATACGAAGCTACATCTTATTAGTAATTTGAAGGCATAAAAACTAATAAGAAAATGTTGCTATGCTGTTCTAGTACACGTCGAGAAAGTACAAACTGAAGAAAAGAGCATCAATGATGTTCCCGTCGCAAAAGAATTTCCCGATTTATTTCCGAAAGAATTATCGGGACTACCTCCACATCGATCTGTTGAATTTCAAATAGATCTTGTACCAGGAGCTGCACCAATAGCTCGTGCTCCTTACAGACTCGCACCCAGCGAGATGAAAGAACTGCAAAGCCAACTGCAAGAACTATTAGAACGTGGTTTCATTCGACCAAGCACATTACTTTGGGGAGCTCCTATTTTGTTTGTCAAGAAGAAGGATGGTACATTTAGGTTGTGTATTGACTACAGAGAGTTAAATAAACTTACCATCAAAAACCGTTATCCACTGCCGAGAATTGACGACTTATTTGATCAACTACAAGGCTCGTCGGTTTATTCGAAAATCGATTTACGTTCTGGATATCATCAAATGCGAGTAAAGGAGGATGATATTCCAAAAACCGCTTTTATGACGCGTTATGGTCATTACGAGTTTATGGTTATGCCGTTTAGATTGACTAACGCACCAGCTGTGTTCATGGACCTTATGAATCGAGTGTGTGGGCCATATCTTGACAAGTTTGTCATTGTTTTCATCGATGACATACTTATTTACTCAAATAATAATCAAGAGCACGAAGAACATTTGAGAAAAGTGCTAGAAGTATTGAGGAAAGAAAAACTGTACGCTAAGTTTTCAAAGTGTGCATTTTGGTTGGAAGAAGTTCAATTCCTCGGTCACATAGTGAACAAAGAAGGTATCCAGGTGGACCCGGCAAAGATCGAAACCGTTAAAAAGTGGGAAACCCCAAAAACTCCGAAGCATATACGTCAATTTTTAGGATTGGCTGGTTACTACAGAAGATTCATCCAAGATTTCTCCAAAATAGCAAAACCTTTGACTGCATTAACGCATAAAGGGAAGAAATTTGAATGGAAGGATGAACAAGAGAAGGCGTTTCAGTTATTGAAGAAAAAGCTAACTACGGCACCTATATTGTCATTGCCTGAAGGGAATGATGATTTTGTGATTTATTGTGACGCATCAAAGCAAGGTCTCGGTTGTGTATTAATGCAATGAACGAAGGTGATTGCTTATGCGTCTAGACAATTGAAGATTCACGAGCAAAATTATACAACTCACGATTTGGAATTGGGTGCTGTTGTTTTTGCATTAAAGACTTGGAGGCATTATTTATATGGGGTCAAAAGTATTATATATACAGACCACAAAAGTCTTCAACACATATTTAATCAGAAACAACTGAATATGAGGCAGCGTAGGTGGATTGAATTGTTGAATGATTATGACTTTGAAATTCGTTACCACCCGGGGAAGGCAAATGTGGTAGCTGACGCCTTGAGCAGAAAGGACAGAGAACCCATTCGAGTAAAAGCTATGAATATAATGATTCACACTAACCTTACTACTCAAATAAAGGAGGCGCAACAAGGAGTTTTAAAAGAGGGAAATTTAAAGGATGAAATACCCAAAGGATCGGAGAAGCATCTTAATATTCGGGAAGATGGAACCCGGTATAGGGCTGAAAGAATTTGGGTACCAAAATTTGGAGATATGAGAGAAATCGTACTTAGAGAAGCTCATAAAACCATATACTCAATACATCCTGGAACGGGGAAGATGTACAAGGATCTCAAGAAACATTTTTGGTGGCCAGGTATGAAAGCCGATGTTGCTAAATACGTAGGAGAATGTTTGACGTGTTCTAAGGTCAAAGCGGAGCATCAGAAACCATCAGGTCTACTTCAACAACCCGAAATCCCGGAATGGAAATGGGAAAACATTACCATGGATTTCATCACTAAATTGCCAAGGACTGCAAGTGGTTTTGATACTATTTGGGTAATAGTTGATCGTCTCATCAAATCAGCACACTTCCTGCCAATAAGAGAAGATGACAAGATGGGATGGCAGATTTATTTCAAGATTCTGGCAGACATTACAGCGAGCATTAGGAACTCGTCTAGACATGAGTACTGCCTATCATCCACAAACTGATGGGCAGAGCGAAAGGACAATACAAACGCTTGAAGACATGCTACGAGCATGTGTTATTGATTTCGGAAACAGTTGGGATCGACACCTACCGTTAGCAGAATTTTCCTACAACAACAGTTATCATTCTAGTATTGAGATGGCGCTGTTTGAGGCACTTTATGGTAGAAAGTGCAGGTCTCCGATTTGTTGGAATGAAGTGGGGGATAGACAGATTACGGGTCCGGAGATAATACAAGAAACTACGAAATCATCCAAATTCAACAACGATTGAAAACTGCCCAGAGTCGACAAAAGAGCTACGCTAACAGTAAAAGAAAAGATATAGAGTTTGAAATTGGAGAAATGGTCATGCTTAAGGTTTCACCTTGGAAAGGCGTTGTTCGATTTGGTAAACGGGGGAAACTAAATCCAAGGTACATTGGACCATTCAAGATTATAGATCGTGTCGGACCAGTAGCTTACCAACTGGAGCTACCTCAACAACTCGCGGCTGTACATAACACTTTCCACGTCTCGAATTTGAAGAAATGTTTTGCTAAAGAAGATCTCACTATTCAGTTGGACGAAATCCAAATCAATGAAAAACTTCAATTCATTGAAGAACCCGTCGAAATAATGGATCGTGAGGTTAAGAGACTTAAGCAAAACAAGATACCGATTGTTAAGATTCGATGGAATGCTCGTAGAGGACCTGAGTTCACCTGGGAGCATGAAGATCAGATGAAGAAGAAATACCCGCATCTATTTCCAGAAGATTCGTCAACACCTTCAACAGCTTAAAATTTCGGGACGAAATTTATTTAACGGGTAGGTACTGTAGTGACCCGAACTTTTCCATGTTTATATATATTAATTGAGATTGATATTTACATGACTAAATGTTTCCAACGTGTTAAGCAATCAAACTTGTTAAGACTTGATTAAATGAAATAAGTTTCATATAGACAATTGATCACCCATGTTGACCGGCGATTCACGAACGTTACAAAATTGTAAAAACTACATGTTGTGGTATATATATAGACATATATATATGGTTGACATAAGATTATGATGAGTAAGTATGACACTAAGTATATTAACAATGTGTGATATAAATAAGAAATGAGATTACTAAGTTAAGAAACTCGAAATGATATATATAACGATTATCGTTATGATAAGGTCTACTAAATACATATGTATCATATTAAGATATTGATACACTATATTTAACATGATAATATGATATTTAAATATATCATTAAGTGTGTTAACAATGAACTACATATGTAAAAACAAGACTACTAACCCAAGAATTACGAAACGAGACTTATATGTAACGATTATCGTTGTAACGATATTTTAATGTATATATCGTATTAAGAGATATTAATACATCATAATATTATGATAATATAATAATTTAATATCTCATTTGATATAATAAACATTGGGTTAACAACATTAATTGAGATCGTAAACTTAAAGGTTTCAAAACAACACTTACATGTAACGACTAACGAAGACTTAACGACTCCATTAGAATGTATATACATGTTGTGTTTTGATATGTATTCTTACACTTTTGAAAGACTTCAAGACACATATCAAAATACTTCTACTTAACAAAAATGCTTACAATTACATCCTCGTTCAGTTTCATCAACAATTCTACTCGTATGCACCCGTATTCGTACTCGTACAATACACAGCTTTTAGATGTATGTACTATTGGTATATACACTCCAATGATCAGCTCTTAGCAGCCCATGTGAGTCACCTAATATATGTGGAAACCATCATTTGACAACTAGCATGAAATATCTCATAAAATTACAAAAATATGAGTAATCATTCATGACTTATTTACATGAAAACAAAATTACATATCCTTTATATCTAATCCATATACCAACGACCAAAAACACCTACAAACACTTTCATTCTTTAATTTTCTTCATCTAAGTGATCTCTCTCAAGTTCTTTCTTCAAGTTCTAAGTGTTCTTCATAAATTCCATAAGTATAGTTTCATAAAAATCAAGAATACTTCCAAGTTTGCAAGTCTACTTCCAAGCTTTCTAATCCATTCCAAGTAATCATATAAGATCAAGGAACCTTTGTTATTTATAGTAGGTTATCTTTCTAATTTAAGGTAATATTCATATTCAAACTTTGATTCAATTTCTACAACTATAACAATCTTATTTCGAGTGAAAATCTTACTTGAACTGTTTTCGTGTCATGATTCTGTTTCAAGAACTTTCAAGCCATCCAAGGATCCTTTGAAGCTAGATCCATTTTTCTAATTTCCAGTGGTTTTATCCAGAAAACTTGAGGTATTAATGATGTTCATAACATCATTCGATTCATACATATAAAGCTATCTTATTCGAAGGTTTAAACTTGTAATCACTAGAACATAGTTTAGTTAATTCTAAACTTGTTCGCAAACAAAAGTTAATCCTTCTAACTTGACTTTTAAAATCAACTAAACATATGTTATATATCTATATGATATGCTAACTTAATGATTTAAAACCTGGAAACACGATGAACACCATAAAATCGGATATACGCCGTCGTAGTAAAACCGGGGGCTGTTTTGGTTTGGATAATTAAAAACTATGATAAACTTTGATTTAAAAGTTGTTCTTCTGGGAAAATGATTTTTCTTATGAACATGAAACTATATCCAAAAATCATGGTTAAACTCAAAGTGGAAGTATGTTTTCCAAAATGGTCATCTAGACGTCGTTCTTTCGACTGAAATGTCTACCTTTACAAAAATGACTTGTAACCTATAATTTTGACTATAAACTTATAATTTTTTTGTATAGATTCATAAATTTAAGTTCAATATGAAACCATAGCAATTTGATTCACTCAAAACGGATTTAAAATGAAGAAGTTATGGGTAAAACAAGATTGGTTATTTTTGCTTGTTGTAACTACGTGAAAATTGGTAACAAATCTATATTAATCATATCCTAGCTAACTTATATTGTATTATACATGTATTCTAATATATTATGTAATCTTGGGATACCATAGACACGTATGCAAATGTTTTGACATATCATATCGACCCATCTATATATATTATTTGGAACAACCGTATACACTCTATATGCAGTAATGTTGGAGTTAGCTATACAGGGTTGAGGTTGATTCCTAAAATATATATAGTTTGAGTTATGATCTAGCCTGAGACGTGTATACACTGGGTCGTGGATTGATTCAAGATAATATATATCGATTTATTTCTGTACATCTAATTATAGACAACTAGTTGTAGGTTACTAACAAGGACAGCTGACTTAATAAACTTAAAATAGTAAAACGTATTAAAAATGTTGTAAATATATTTTGAACATACTTTGATATATATGTACATATTTTTTATAGGTTCGTGAATCGACCAGTGGCCAAGTCTTACTTCCCGACGAAGTAAAAATCTGTGAAAGTGAGTTATAGTCCCACTTTTAAAATCTAATATTTTTGGGATGAGAATACATGCAGGTTTTATAAATGATTTACAAAATATAAATAGTACGTGAAACTACATTCTATGGTTGAATTATCGAAATCGAATATGCCCTTTTTTATTAAGTCTGGTAATCTAAGAATTAGGGAACAGACACCCTAATTGACGCGAATCCTAAAAATAGATCTATTGGGCCTAACAAACCCCATCCAAAGTACCGGATGCTTTAGTACTTCGAAATTTATATCATATCCGAAGGGTGTCCCGGAATGATGGGGATATTCTTATATATGCATCTTGTTAATGTTGGTTACCAGGTGTTCACCATATGAATGATTTTTATCTCTATGTATGGGATGTATATTGAAATATGAAATCTTGTGGTCTATTATTATGATTTGATAATATATAGGTTAAACCTATAACTCACCAACATTTTGTTGACGTTTTAAGCATGTTTATTCTCAGGTGATTATTAAGAGCTTCCGCTGTTGCATACTAAAATAAGGACAAGATTTGGAGTCCATGCTTGTATGATATTATGAAAAAACTGCATTCAAGAAACTTATTTTTGATGTAATATATTCTTATTGTAAACCATTATGTAATGGTCGTGTGTAAACGGTATATTTTAGATTATCATTATTTGATAATCTACGTAATGCTTTTAAACCTTTATCGATAAAATAAAGGTTATGGTTGTTTTAAAAATGAATGCAGTCTTTGAAAAATGTCTCATATAGAGGTCAAAACCTCGCGACAAAATCAATTAATATGGAACGTTTATACTTAATATGAACGGGACATTTCAGATTCTGACTTAATGGTTTCTTCCTCGACAATCTCAGGAGGAATGATTAGTGGTTCAGGATCTCTGAATTGTCATTGAATATCCTCCGGATTCTCAATTGTGAGGTCCGGTTCAAAAAATGGATTATCGGAAATTTGAATTGGAGTATTTGGTCGACTAAATGATGATTCTAAAGAAAAATCAACAGCGACAATGTTGGCAAGATGTCTTGATCGAGTTACAGGTGGTGAACGTATGAAAGGTGGTGAACGTTTTTCTCGGTGCATTCACTGAATATCCTATTAGTTATAAAAGATACAAATTATATAAGCTATCAAATTAATAGACTTTTCTGATTTTGCTCACGTTTCGAATAACCAATAGATGCAGCAGGTAGCCAGGACCCTTTAAATCGGAAGCCCACAACCCGCCACTAACAAATCCAACTATTACTACGAACCACAAAATTTTGGATGTCTATCAATTTAACCGCTTAAAATAATTTTTCGTCGAAATTTAAAGAAAATAAAAAGTCTATATCCCAAAAACTAGAGCGTCGAGAAATAAGAAAGAAAAAGAATGCGTCAAAAAATAAAAAGTCGAAAAACAATAATAAGAAAGTAGAGCGTCGAAACTTAAAAGCCTAAAAACTAAGAATTAAAACTTACGTCTAAAGGTATTAAAGCTTAAAAGGAATTCTATATCCAAAACTGCAATGACTTAAAAGGCACTAAAATTTTAAAACAGCGTCGCAAAATTCTAAAGCACCTAAATCTTAGTCTATAGAAAAAGCACTTAAGGGATTTTACGGCAAAGCTTAAAAATTTAGAAATATAAAATACTACGGCAAAAACTAAGTTTAAAACTAGTTACGAACGATAAAAAAATACAAATTATGAATTAAATGATTAAAAAAATATAATTTATAAAAACACTAAAAAATGATAAAATTACAATTTTATAAAAATATTATTTTTATATTATTATTTTATAAAATATTAATTTTATAAATAATAAAACTAATTGAAACTTAAAAATACAAATTAAATAAAACTAAAAACTAATTATATTAAATATAACCCTAAATGGGTTAATAATAATAATAATAATAATAATAATAATAATAATAATAATAATTAAAACTAACCCTAATCCGTACCAGTTTAAGGATCCGAGCTGTCAGAAGCCCTCATGCGATCGCATGAGATTTCCTTGTTCTGGCCATGCGATCGCATGGAGTCGAGTTCCAGGCCAGGATGTTGGGCTGCTACAGTTCTCGGCCCGTTACTCTTTTAATTATTTTTTTTTCTGTTTTTAAATTAAAATAAAAATAAAATAACTTAAATAAAACTTATAAATTAAAAAAATAATTTACTTATTAGTTTTTATAACTTTTAATAATAAAAATATAAAATTTTTAATTTAAATACTTAAAAATATAGAAATATATTTTTTTACTTTTTTTATGTTTTTATATTTTTGTTTTTAATATTTAAAACTTATATAAATATATTTTTACAAAAATAACTTGAAAACTAAATTTTTTTATAGCGTTTCGCTTCGGCGTTGAGTGTTCCCCGGTAGCAGCGCCAAAAATACTTGATGTGTGCAGGGTAGTATACGTAATACTATTAATTTTACTACGAAATACTATTAAATACGATATAATTTTACACAAGTTATTTATTTATTTATTGAATGAATATACCTAAACCTTGCTACAACACTTATAGGCAGTGTACCTAATCGTAGAGTAGTGTAGTTTTTAGTAAGTCCGGTTCTTTTCACAGGGATACAACTAAATTTAACGCTATATTATATTTTAAACTATATTTGTATATATATATATATATATATATATATATATATATATATATATATATATATATATATATATATATATAAGTAGTATTATTATTATTATAATAGGGGGTTTTTACCATTTAGTGACCGGTTTGTCGATTTTATGTCTTAAGTCACAATTAAAACCTAATGTAAAATATTAAATATAAATATAACTTAATTTAAAGCGTAAAGTAAATGACGATAAATAAAAATGCGATAATTAAAAGTGCAATAAATTAAAGTACGATAAATAAAATGACGATAAATAAAAGTGCGATGAAATATAAATTAAAGGAATTATGCTTATTTTAACTTCCGTAATCATGATGTTCGACGTGTTGATTTTAATTTATTACCATGAGTTAATTGTCCTTTGTCCTGGATTATTCGATATGTCCATCTGGTTTTTGTCCATAACAGTCCATCAGTCATAAATATAAAGTGCGAGTGTCCTCGTCAAATTACTCTTATACCCGAAGTCAAATATTCCAACTAATTGGGGACTTAAACTGTAACAAGGTCTTAATACTTTGTTTAATAATTACACCAGGATATCGACTGCGTGTAACCCAAGGTTTTAATACTTTGTTAACAATTATGCCAAGTGTCCTTGTACGTAATCCACCCCTGTTTTAATGAGTCCATTGACTATTAATCCATCCCCGTGTCTGGTTAAATGAACGATTATTAGTATTTATAAATATCCCGCCCATCGTGTCCGATCGAGTGTATATGGTTATTTATAATTACTTCAAATTGTAAATCTCTATATTAAATTAACGAACTATCATTCAGTTAAACAAATATAAAGCCCATTAATAGCCCATAGTCCAATTTCCACAAGTGTCAGTCTTTTGTCCAAACCTCAATTATGGTCCAAAGACCAATAACCCCGTCTTTAATATTTAGTCCAACATCGTGATTACTTCGGCTTAAATAAGCATAATAATAATTTAGCTACGAGACATTAATTTAAAAAGGTTGAACATAACTTACAATGAGTATTAATCGCGTAGTGTTACACGGACAGAATTTCGACTTACAAACTTACAACATTCGCTACCATAACCTTATTATTATTAACTTAATATTAAAATTATAATTATAAAATATAAATATGAATATATTGAGAGAGTATGATGATAGATGGATATATTGTGTAAAAATTCGTCGACCAAACGCTTCAATTTATAGGACGTGACCTGCTACAGCAAGCCATGCGATCGCATGGGATTTACTCATGCTGGCCATGCGATTGCATGGCCCCTTGTCCCAGCTCACATGTCTTTGTTTGCTAGCTTGCCGACGTTTTATTTAAATATATATAATATATATAATTTATATTAATTATATATATATTATATTATATTCTTGTGCATATTTGACTTGTAATTTTAGCTCCATTACATCGCGCACTGATAGTTGGTTCATGTCCCGGTTCCGGATTTTCGAACGTCCTTGCGTACTATTTAATATCTTGTACTTTGTGTTTTGCGGCTTGTACTCTTGTAATTTTAAGACGTTTCTCATCAATAAATTGAACCACTTGGATTATACTTTGTACTCTTTAGCATTTTAGTCGTTTGCGTCTTCAAATCATCGAATCTGTCTTTTGTCTTCACCTTTTATTATTTAAACGAATATCACTTGTAAATAGAACAATTGCAACTAAAAGCTTGTCTTTCTTGAAGGATAATACTATGAAATATATGTTCATTTTTAGCATTATTAATCTTGTAGATCTGATAAAATTGACTTATGAACTGATCTTGTAATATGTTTAGATATTGAAAAGTTATTAATTTTAGACTCTGATTTTGCGTGATTTCGTTATCGTATGCTCAAGATATGCTTAATCGAAGTTTTGACTAGGTTATGATCGTAATCCGAATTTTATGAGTTGCATGCTTTGTGATTTGGCTAATGAAAAGTGTACTATTATATTCCTTGTGAAAAATCATGCATGTTAGACTTAAGATTTACGTTAAACGCTTTCATAATGCTTTCGTTATGTCAAAACAAAGATTCTTGTTGTTAAGTGAGCTGAATCTGTTTTCCAACGTGAAAGAAAATCTCTAGAGTGACCTAGAAGTTGATTGAGACTTTGATCTTCTGGAATATGTTAGCTTATATGTTACTTGATGTGTTTCATTTGTATGCGAACTTGTGAAACCATGATTTTCCATGAGATATATGCTCATCTAAGTGACAAGTTTGTTTGCTATTTAAAACTGGAAGGTCTGTAAAGATTGATTAAACTGTACGAATTTGCTAAAGTGATGTGTTTGATTATTTTATCACTAAAATTTTGGGATGTTTTGAGATGACTCCAATTGGCCGTTCATCAAAATCTATTTTCTATATTTTCTGAGAAATATTTCAAAACTGATGCGCGTGCTGAAACTGATTTAGTAAACCATAACTAGACCTCTTCTGATTTCTGACTTGTAGGCATCGTATGAGGCTTTGGCCAGATTTTTTGGAATAGATTTTAAGTCTAGTTGTGATATAGAGTTGGTCATAATTTTATGAGTTATGTGCTATGAGCTAAAGTTGTATCTTTCTACGATGTTCGTAATTTGAAGGCATGCTTTAATCTGCGAATGTACAATATGCTTAACTATGAGCTGTGTAAAGTGTTACTTGACCTTGGTTTGACATGTTGACCATGTTTGCATGACCTACTGAGATGTTTGACTTTAGTTGACCACCTTGACCGAGTTGACTTTTGGTTTGACTTTGGTTGACTTGCTTGGATTAGTTGACTTTTACTTGTTCGTTGAGTCAGTCTTGAAATGTCCCATTCATATTGATTATAAACGTTTCATATTAATTGATTTCTTTGCGAGATTTTTGACCTCTATATGAGACGTTTTTCAAAGACTGCATTCGATTTTTAAAACAAACCATAACCTTTAAAAGATTACGACGATTATCAAATAATGATAATCTAAAATATAGCATTTTCACACGACCATTACATAATGGTTTACAATCATATTACACAACAATATATGTCTTTGAATGCAGTTTTTAAACAATATTATACAAGCATGCTGACTCCAACTCTTGTCAATAAATTAGCATGCAACAGCGGAAGCTCTTAATAATCACCTGAGAATAAACATGCTTTAAACGTCAACAAAAATGTTGGTGAGTTATAGGTTTAACCTATATATCAAATTGTAATAATAGACCACAAGATTTCATCTTTCAATAACATGTTATCTGCATAAAAATCATTCATATGGTTGAACACCTGGTAACCGACATTAACAAAATGCATCTAGAATATCCCCATATATAAATATCGAAGTACTAAAGCAGTTCAAATTCTCTGACTGGGGCGTGTCAAAGCCCATAGATCTATCTTTAGGATTCACGTCAATTGGTGGCAATTATAATAAACACCAATTCTTAGGCTACCAAGTTCAACAAGGGCGATATCCGGTATAACGATTCAACATAGAATGTAGTTTCAATACTTGTGTCTATTTTGTAAATCATTTTCAAAACTGCATGTATTCTCATCCCAAAAATATTAGATAGTAAAAATGGGACTACAACTCACTTTCACAGATTTTTCCTTCGTCGAAAAAATAAGACTTGGCCACGGGTCATTCACGAACCTATAACGTGTGTATATATATATATATATATATATATATATATATATATATATATATGTATATATATATGTATATATATATATATATATATATATATATATATTAAAGTATGATCAAAATATATTCACAACATTTTTTATTACATTTTAACGATTTAAGTTTGTTAAGTTAGCAGTCCAACGTTAGTAATCTACAACTAGTTGTCCACAGTAAGATGTACATAAATAAATCAATATAAATTATCTCGAATCAATCCACGACCCAGTGTATACAAGTCTCATGCTAGATCACAACTCAAAGTATATATATTATTTTGGAATCAACCTCAACCATGTATAGCTAACTCAAGCATTACTGCATATAGAGTGTCTATGGTTGTTCCCAAATAATATATATATGTGGGTCGATATGATATGTCAAAACATTGTATACGTGTCTATGGTATCCCAATATTACATAATATATGTTAGAATACATGTATAATAGAATATAAGTTAGTTAAGTTATGATTTGTATAGATTTGTTACAAATTTCACATAGCTACAACAAGCAAAATTATCCAATCTTGTTTTACCCATAAATTCTTCGTTTTAAATCCGTTTTGAGTGATTTAAGTTGCTATTGTTTCATAATGAATTGAAATTTATGAAACTAAACATAAAAAGTATAAGTTTATAGTTGGAAATACAGGTTACAAGTCAATATTGTAAGAGGTAGTCATTTCAGTCGAAAGAACGACGTCTTGATGACCATTTTGAAAAACATACTTCCACTTTGAGTATAACCATGATTTTTAGATATAGTTTCATGTTAATAATAAAAATAATTTTCCCAGAAGAACAACTTTTAAATCAAAGTTTATCATAGTTTTTAATTATCAAACCCAAAACAGCCCGCGGTTTTACTATGACGGCGTATGTCCGGTTTTACGATGTTCATCGTGTTTCCAGGTTTTAAATCATTAAGTTAGCATATCATATAGATATAGAACATGTTTTTAGTTGATTTTAAAAGTCATTTTAGAAGGATTAACTTTATTTGCGAACAAGTTTAGAATTAACTAAACTATGTTCTAGTGATTACAAGTTTAAATCATCGAATAAGATAGTTATGTATATATGAATCGAATGATGTTATGAACATCATTACTACCTCAAGTTTAGTAGGTAAACCTACTGGAAGTGATAAGAAATGATCTACCTTCAAAGGATCTTGGATGGCTTGAAAGTTCTTGAAGTAGAATCATGACACGAAAACAAATTCAAGTAAGATTTTTACTCGAATTAAGATAGTTTATAGTTATAGAAATTGAATCAAAATTTGAATATGAGTATTACCTTGAATAAGAAAGATAACCTACTGTAAATAACAAAGGTTTCTTGATCTTAGATGATTACTTGGAATGGATTTGAAAGCTTGGAAGTAGACTTGCAAACTTGAAAGTATTCTTGATTTTATGAAACTAGAACTTATAGAATTTATGAAGAACACTTAGAACTTGAAGATAGAACTTGAGAGAGATTAATTAGATGAAGAAAATTGAAGAATGAAAGTGTTTGTATTTGTTTTTGGTCGTTGGTATATGGATTAGATATAAAGGATGTGTAAGTTTGTTTTCTTGTAAATAATTCATGAATGATTTATAATACTTTTGTAATTTTGTGAGATATTTCATGCTAGTTGCCAATTGATGGTTCCCACATGTTTGATGACTCATTAAGGGCTGCTAAGAGCTGATCATTGAATGTATATACCAATAGTATATACAATTAGAAGCTGGGTATTGTACGAGTACGAGTACCAAACGAATACGAGTAGAATTCTTGATGAAAATGTATGAGAATGCAATTGTAACCAATTTTGTTAAGTACAAGTATTTTGATATGTGTCTTGAAGTCTTCCAAAAGTATATTAATACATCTTAATACACTACATATATATACATTTTAACTGAGTCGTTAAGTCATCGTTAGTCGTTACATGTAAGTGTTGTTTTGAAACCTTTAAGTTAACGATCTCATTTAATGTTGTTAACCCATTGTTTATTATATCTAATGAGATGTTAAATTATTACATTATCATAATATTATGATGTATGAATATATCTTAATATGATTTATATACATTAAAATGTCGTTACAACGATAATCGTTATATATATGTCTCGTTTCGAAATTCTTAAGTTAGTAGTCTTTTTTACATATGTAGTTCATTGTTAACATACTTAATGATATATATAATTATCATTTCATCATGTTAAATATAGTGTAACAATATCTTAATATGATACATATGTATTTAGTAAGACGTTGTTATAACGATAATCGTTATATATATCGTTTCGAGTTTCTTAACTTAGTAGTCTCATTTTTATGTATATAACTCATTGTTAATATACCTAATGAGATACTTACTGTAGTGACCCAAACTTTTCCATGTTTATATATATTAATTTAGATTGATATTTACATGATTAAATGTTTCCAACATGTTAAGCAATCAAACTTGTTAAGACTTGATTAATTGAAATATGTTTCATATACACAATTGACCACCCAAGTTGACCGGTGATTCACGAACGTTAAAACTTGTAAAAACTATATGATGACATATATATGGATATATATATATATAGTTAACATGATACTATGATAAGTAAACATATCATTAAGTATATTAACAATGAACTACATATGTAAAAACAAGACTACTAACTTAATGATTTTTAAACGAGACATATATGTAATGATTATCGTTGTAAAGACATTTAATGTATATATATCATATTAAGAGATATTCATACATGATAATATCATGATAATATAATAATTTAAAATCTCATTTGATATTATAAACATTGGGTTAACAACATTTAACAAGATCGTTAACCTAAAGGTTTCAAAACAACACTTACATGTAACGACTAACGATGACTTAACGACTCAGTTAAAATGTATATACATGTAGTGTTTTAATATGTATTTATACACTTTTGAAAGACTTCAATACACTTATCAAAATACTTCTACTTAACAAAAATGCTTACAATTATATCCTCGTTCAGTTTCATCAACAATTCTACTCGTATGCACCCGTATTTGTACTCGTACAATACACAGCTTTTAGATGTATGTACTATTGGTATATACACTCCAATGATCAGCTCTTAGCAGCCCATGTGAGTCACCTAACACATGTGGGAACCATCATTTGGCAACTAGCATGAAATATCTCATAAAATTACAAAAATATGAGTAATCATTCATGACTTATTTACATGAAAACAAAATTACATATCCTTTATATCTAATCCATACACCAACGACCAAAAACACCTAAAAACACTTTCATTCTTCAATTTTCTTCATCTAATTGATCTCTCTCAAGTTCTATCTTCAAGTTCTAAGTGTTCTTCATAAATTCTACAAGTTCTAGTTACATAAAATCAAGAATACTTTCAAGTTTGCTAGCTCACTTCCAATCTTGTAAGGTGATCATCCAACCTCAAGAAATCTTTATTTCTTACAGTAGGTTATCATTCTAATACAAGGTAATAATCATATTCAAACTTTGGTTCAATTTCTATAACTATAACAATCTTATTTCAAGTGATGATCTTACTTGAACTTGTTTTCGTGTCATGATTCTGCTTCAAGAACTTCGAGCCATCCAAGGATCCGTTGAAGCTAGATCCATTTTTCTCTTTTCCAGTAGGTTTATCCAAGGAACTTAAGGTAGTAATTATTTTCATAACATCATTCGATTCATACATATAAAGCTATCTTATTCGAAGGTTTAAACTTGTAATCACTAGAACATAGTTTAGTTAATTCTAAACTTGTTCGCAAACAAAAGTTAATCCTTCAAACTTGACTTTTAAAATCAACTAAACACATGTTCTATATCTATATGATATGCTAACTTAATGATTTAAAACCTGGAAACACGAAAAACACCGTAAAACCGGATTTACGCCGTCGTAGTAACACCGCGAGCTGTTTTGGGTTAGTTAATTAAAAACTATGATAAACTTTGATTTAAAAGTTGTTATTTCTGAGAAAATGATTTTTATTATGAACATGAAACTATATCCAAAAATTATGGTTAAACTCAAAGTGGAAGTATGTTTTCTAAAATGGTCATCTAGACGCCGTTCTTTCGACTGAAATGACTACCTTTAAAAAAACGACTTGTAACTTATTTTTCCGACTAAAAATCTATACTTTTTCTGTTTATATTCATAAAATAGAGTTCAATATGAAACCATAGCAATTTGATTCACTCAAAACGGATTTAAAATGAAGAAGTTATGGGTAAAACAAGATTGGATAATTTTTCTCATTTTAGCTACGTGAAAATTGGTAACAAATCTATTCCAACCATAACTTAATCAACTTGTATTGTATATTATGTAATCTTGAGATACCATAGACACGTATACAATGTTTCGACCTATCATGTCGACACATCTATATATATTTCGGAACAACCATAGACACTCTATATGTGAATGTTGGAGTTAGCTATACATGGTTGAGGTTGATTCCAAAATATATATAGTTTGAGTTGTGATCAATACTGAGATACGTATACACTGGGTCGTGGATTGATTCAAGATAATATTTATCGATTTATTTCTGTACATCTAACTGTGGACAACTAGTTGTAGGTTACTAACGAGGACAGCTGACTTAATAAACTTAAAACATCAAAATATATTAAAAGTGTTGTAAATATATTTTGAACATACTTTAATATATATGTATATATTGTTATAGGTTCGTGAATCAACCAGTGGCCAAGTCTTACTTCCCGACGAAGTAAAAATCTGTGAAAGTGAGTTATAGTCCCACTTTTAAAATCTAATATTTTTGGGATGAGAATACATGCAGGTTTTATAAATGATTTACAAAATAGACACAAGTACGTGAAACTACATTCTATGGTTGAATTATCGAAATCGAATATGCCCCTTTTTATTAAGTCTGGTAATCTAAGAATTAGGGAACAGACACCCTAATTGACGCGAATCCTAAAGATAGATCTATTGGGCCTAAAAAACCCCATCCAAAGTACCGGATGCTTTAGTACTTCGAAATTTATATCATATCCGAAGGGTGTCCCGGAATGATGGGGATATTCTTATATATGCATCTTGTTAATGTCGGTTACCAGGTGTTCACCATATGAATGATTTTTATCTCTATGTATGGGATGTGTATTGAAATATGAAATCTTGTGGTCTATTATTATGATTTGATATATATAGGTTAAACCTATAACTCACCAACATTTTTGTTGACGTTTTAAGCATGTTTATTCTCAGGTGATTATTAAGAGCTTCCGCTGTCACATACTTAAATAAGGACGAGATTTGGAGTCCATGCTTGTATGATATTGTGTAAAAACTGCATTCAAGAAACTTATTTTGTTGTAACATATTTGTATTGTAAACCATTATGTAATGGTCGTGTGTAAACAGGATATTTTAGATTATCATTATTTGATAATCTACGTAAAGCTTTTTAAACCTTTATTGATGAAATAAAGGTTATGGTTTGTTTTAAAATGAATGCAGTCTTTGAAAAACGTCTCATATAGAGGTCAAAACCTCGCAACGAAATCAATTAATATGGAACGTTTTTAATCAATAAGAACGGGACATTTCAGTTGGTATCCGAGCGTTGGTCTTAGAGAACCAGAATTTTGCATTAGTGTGTCTTATCGAGTTTGTTAGGATGCATTAGTGAGTCTGGACTTCGACCGTGTTTACTTGAAAAATGATTGCTTAACAAATTTTGTTGGAAACTATATATTTTTAACATGTGAATATTATGTGATATATTAATCTCTTAACGCGTTTGATATTATGTGATAGATGTCTACCTCTAGAACAAGTCCCATTGACTCACCTAATAATAATGAAGAGTCAAATGTAAATTGGAATGATTCGTGGACTGATTCACAAGTTCCCGAAGAGGAACCGGAAGAAGAGTCGGAACCAGAAGAAGAATCGGAACCGGAAGAAGAATCGGAACCGGATGAAGAAATAGAACCGGTGGGGGAAATAATAAAACGGTTAAGTAAAAGAAAATCCTCAACCAACCGACCAAGGTTAATTATGGTCAATGGTGTTTCCGCTAAGGAAGCAAAATATTGGGAGGATTACCAATTCTTCGATGAATCGGATTCTGACGAGAATTCCGATGATGTTATAGAAATTACCCCAACTGAATTTAAAAAGGCAAAAGAAAATAATAAGGGAAAGGGCATAAAAATAGAGAAATCTAATTCCAACCCCGATGAACTTTATATGTATCGTCAACCCCCGAAGTCCTTAAGTTGTAACAATGACCCGGGAACCTCTAAACCACCAGGTTTTTCTAAACCAATGTGGAAAACGACGACTCGTATTAGGGGAACATCATATATCCCTAGAAACTTGGCAAAATGAACCAAAACCGAAGAAGAAGAAACAAGCGAGTCGGAATAAGATAGTTGTATTCGTGTGGTGTAATATATGTAATATAGTGTGCTTATGCTTTATGATATATGTAAAAATTGCTTGTATTAATAATTATTTATTTTATGAATCTAACTCTTGTCTATTTTACAGTATAAAAACACAAAATGGATAGACAACCCAATATTTTAAGAGACCTACCCGGAGACATGATTGATGAAATCTTGTCTAGAGTCGGTCAGAATTCTTCGGCACAACTATTTAAGGCGAGATCAGTTTGTAAGACATTCGAAGAACGTTCCAAGAATGCCTTGGTTTATAAAAGGCTTTCGTTCGAAAGATGGGGGATATCACATTGGGAAATCCATAAGTTACGATGTGTTTACTTTGACGCATATATTGCGGGGAACCCAAATGCTATTTTACGCAATGGGTTAAGAAATTATTTTGACTCAATATATCCGAATATTGGACTTCGTGATTTAGAAAAAGCGGCTAACATGCAACATAAAGAAGCATGTTATGCTTACGGATTATTAATGTTCGCTTCTCCCCAAAGTGAGAACAAGAACATCGGGCTACAACTATTAAACAAAACGTTCTCACAAGTGACGGAGTCGGTAATTGGGGTAAGAAATGAGGTTTTTAGATTGCTACGGGACTGTTGGACATTACGTAACCCTCGTCCCTTTTCCGACGTTACAACACGCTGTCTTATCAACGGCCATAACGGTTATGTTCCACAAGACCGAGGATGGGAAGTAATCCTAGTAAAACCAGAATGCATGACTTGTTTCTGGACGTATGAATTACGTGTCTTTATTGCCTTTGCTGAACGACTTGTGTACTAGCTAGAATTATCTTCACAACCATCTTGTATCAAATTTATTGTGTGCTATATTTCATGCTATATGTAAAATAAGTGGTATTGTAAGTTTGTAAAATATTGTGTAAAAGTTTGAACGCGAAATATTATTATAATCAGTTTTTCATATAGAATTGTAGTAGTTGAATTGTATATTAGCTACTAAGTATGAACTTAACGGGTAGTTACTACCCGAATTTAAACTTATAAAACGCTAATATGAAGAAAAAGCTTTTTATAAATGAGTTCATATTATGCTACGAAATACTATTAACTACTCTTAATATTCTGTATGATTAACTTGTTCCATTTGACTATTTTGAAGGAAATGGCATCGACTACTCGACACACCGTGAATATGAATGAAGAGGAATTCCGTACTTTTCTAGCTTCAAACATAGCCGCAGTACAGGCTGCGCTACATACCAACAATAACCTTGGATCTAGCAGTACAGTAAATCATGTAGGATGCACCTACAAAGAATTCACTACCTGCAAACCTTTGGAATTTGATGGAACTGAAGGACCGGTCGGATTGAAACGGTAGACCGAGAAGGTCGAATCGGTGTTTGCCATAAGTAAGTGTACTGAAGAGGACAAAGTGAAGTACGCTACGCATACCTTCACAGGTTCTGCGTTAACATGGTGGAATACCTATCTAGAGCAAGTGGGACAAGACGATGCGTACGCACTACCGTGGTCAGCATTCAAGCACTTGATGAACGAGAAGTACCGTCCCAGAACCAAGGTCAATAAGCTCAAGACAGAACTTAGAGGGTTACGAACCCAAGGATTTGATATTACCACGTACGAAAGACGATTCACAGAATTGTGCCTATTGTGTCCGGGAGCATTCGAAGATGAGGAAGAGAAGATCGACGCGTTTGTGAAAGGATTACCGGAAAGAATCCAAGAAGATATAAGTTCACACGAGCCCGCCTCCATACAACAGGCATGTAGAATGGATCACAAACTAGTGAACCAGATTGAAGAAAGAATTAAAGAACAGACTACTAAAGAGGCCAATGTGAAGCAAGTCAAAAGAAAGTGGGAGGAAAACGGTGATAAGAATCACCAATACAATAACAACAGCAATTACAACAATAATCGCAACAATTATCCCAACAATCACAACATCAATCGCAACTACAACAAACGGCCCAACAACAACAACAACAACAACAACAACTACAACAATCATCCCAACAACAATAATAACCGCAACAACAACAACAATCAGAAGCAGCTATGCCAAAGGTGTGAAAAGTATCACTCGGGGTTCTGCACCAAATTTTGCAACAAGTGTAAAAGAAATGATCATAGCGCGGCAAAGTGTGAGGTCTACGGACCAGGGGTTAATAGAACGAAAGGAACAAATGGTGTCAGAACGAGTAATGGCGGAGCAAGTAGTGTCGTAGCAAGTTATGCCAACGTAGTTTGTTATAAATGTGGAAAACCGGGCCACATTATTAGAAATTGCCCGAACCAGGATAACACGAATGGACAAGGCCGCGGAAGAGTTTTCAATATTAATGCGGCAGAGGCACAGGAAGACCCGGAGCTTGTTACGGGTACGTTTCTTATTGACAATAAATCTGCTTACGTTTTATTTGATTCGGGTGCGGATAGAAGCTATATGAGTAGAGATTTTTGTGCCAAATTAAGTTGTCCATTGACGCCTTTGGATAGTAAATTTTTACTCGAATTAGCAAATGGTAAATTAATTACAGCAGATAATATATGTCGGAATCGAGAAATTAAACTGGTTAGCGAAACATTTAAGATTGATTTGATACCAGTAGAGTTAGGGAGTTTTGATGTGATAATCGGTATGGACTGGTTGAAAGAAGTGAAAGCAGAGATCATTTGTTACAAAAATGCAATTCGCATTATACGAGAAAAAGGAAAACCCTTAATGGTGTACGGAGAAAAGGGCAACACGAAGCTACATCTTATTAGTAATTTGAAGGCACAAAAACTAATAAGAAAAGGTTGCTATGCTGTTCTAGCACACGTCGAGAAAGTACAAACTGAAGAAAAGAGCATCAATGATGTTCCCATTGCAAAAGAATTTCCCGATGTATTTCCGAAAGAATTACCGGGATTACTCCCACATCGATCCGTTGAATTTCAAATAGATCTTGTACCAGGAGCTGCACCAATAGCTCGTGCTCCTTACAGACTCGCACCCAGCGAGATGAAAGAACTGCAAAGCCAATTACAATAACTTTTAGAGCGTTTCGACCAAGCACATCACCGTGGGGAGCTCCTGTTTTGTTTGTCAAGAAGAAAGATGGTACATTCAGGTTGTGTATCGACTATCGAGAGTTGAACAAACTTACCATCAAGAACCGCTACCCACTACCGAGAATCGACGACTTATTTGATCAACTACAAGGCTCGTCTGTTTATTCAAAGATTGACTTACATTCCGGGTATCATCAAATGCGGGTGAAAGAAGATGATATTCCAAAGACTTCTTTCAGAACACGTTACGGTCATTACGAGTTTATGGTCATGCCGTTTGGTTTAACTAATGCACCAGCTGTGTTCATGGACCATATGAACCGAGTGTGTGGACCATACCTTGATAAGTTTGTCATTGTTTTCATTGATGACATACTATTTTACTCAAAGAATGACCAAGAACACGGTGAACATTTGAGAAAGGTGTTAGAAGTATTGAGGAAGGAAGAATTGTACGCTAAGTTTTCAAAGTGTGCATTTTGGTTGGAAGAAGTTCAATTCCTCGGTCACATAGTGAACAAAGAAGGTATTAAGGTGGATCCGGCAAAGATAGAAACTGTTGAAAAGTGGAAAACCCCGAAAACTCCGAAACACATACGCCAGTTTTTAGGACTAGCTGGTTACTACAGAAGGTTCATCCAAGACTTTTCCAGAATAGCAAAACCCTTGACTGCATTAACGCATAAAGGGAAGAAATTTGAATGGAATGATGAACAAGAGAAAGCGTTTCAGTTATTGAAGAAAAAGCTAACTACGGCACCTATATTGTCATTGCCTGAAGGGAATGATGATTTTGTGATTTATTGTGACGCATCAAAGCAAGATCTCGGTTGTGTATTAATGCAACGAACGAAGGTGATTGCTTATGCGTCTAGACAATTGAAGATTCAAGAACAAAATTATACAACGCATGATTTGGAATTAGGCGCGGTTGTTTTTGCATTAAAGACTTGGAGGCACTACTTATATGGGGTCAAAAGTATTATATATACCGACCACAAAAGTCTTCAACACATATTTAATCAGAAACAACTGAATATGAGGCAGCGTAGGTGGATTGAATTGTTGAATGATTACGACTTTGAGATTCGTTACCACCCGGGGAAGGCAAATGTGGTAGCCGATGCCTTGAGCAGGAAGGACAGAGAACCCATTCGAGTAAAATCTATGAATATAATGATTCATAATAACCTTACTACTCAAATAAAGGAGGCGCAACAAGGAGTTTTAAAAGAGGGAAATTTAAAGGATGAAATACCCAAAGGATCGGAGAAGCATCTTAATATTCGGGAAGACGGAACCCGGTATAGGGCTGAAAGGATTTGGGTACCAAAATTTGGAGATATGAGAGAAATGGTACTTAGAGAAGCTCATAAAATCAGATACTCAATACATCCTGGAACGGGGAAGATGTACAAGGATCTCAAGAAACATTTTTGGTGGCCGGGTATGAAAGCCGATGTTGCTAAATACGTAGGAGAATGTTTGACGTGTTCTAAGGTCAAAGCTGAGCATCAGAAACCATCAGGTCTACTTCAACAACCCGAAATCCCAGAATGGAAATGGGAAAACATTACCATGGATTTCATCACTAAATTGCCAAGGACTGCAAGTGGTTTTGATACTATTTGGGTAGTAGTTGATCGTCTCACCAAATTAGCACACTTCCTGCCAATAAGAGAAGATGACAAGATGGAGAAGTTAGCACGACTGTATTTGAAGGAAGTCGTCTCCAGACATGGAATACCAATCTCTATTATCTCTGATAGGGATGGCAGATTTATTTCAAGATTCTGGCAGACATTACAGCAAGCATTAGGAACTCGTCTAGACATGAGTACTGCCTATCATCCACAAGCTGATAGGCAGAGCGAAAGGACGATACAAACGCTTGAAGACATGCTACAATCATGTGTTATTGATTTCAGAAACAGTTGGGATCGACATCTACCGTTAGCAGAATTTTCCTACAACAACAGCTACCATTCAAGCATTGAGATGGCGCCATTTGAAGCACTTTATGGTAGAAAGTGCAGGTCTCCGATTTGTTGGAGTGAAGTGGGGGATAGATAGATTACGGGTCCGGAGATTATACAAGAAACTACCGAGAAGATCATCCAAATTCAACAACGGTTGAAAACCGCCCAAAGTCGACAAAAGAACTACGCTGACATTAAAAGAAAAGATATAGAATTTGAAATTGGAGAGATGGTCATGCTTAAAGTTGCACCTTGGAAAGGCGCTGTTCGATTTAGTAAATGAGGGAAATTAAATCCAAGGTATATTGGACCATTCAAGATTATTGATCGTGTCGGACCAGTAGCTTACCAACTTGAGTTACCTCAACAACTCGCGGCTGTACATAACACTTTCCACGTCTCGAATTTGAAGAAATGTTTTGCTAAAGAAGATCTCACTATTCCGTTAGATGAAATCCAAATCAACAAAAAACTTCAATTCATCGAAGAACCCTTCGAAATAATGGATCGTGAGGTTAAAAGACTTAAGCAAAACAAGATACCAATTGTTAAGGTTCGATGGAATGCTTGTAGAGGACCCGAGTTCACCTGGGAGCGTGAAGATCAGATGAAGAAGAAATACCCGCATCTATTTCCAGAAGATTCGTCAATACCTTCAACAGCTTAAAATTTCGGGACGAAATTTATTTAACGGGTAGGTACTGTAGTGACCCGAACTTTTCCATGTTTATATATATTAATTTAGATTGATATTTACATGATTAAATGTTTCCAACATGTTAAGCAATCAAACTTGTTAAGACTTGATTAATTGAAATATGTTTCATATACACAATTGACCACCCAAGTTGACCGGTGATTCACGAACGTTAAAACTTGTAAAAACTATATGATGACATATATATGGATATATATATATAGTTAACATGATACTATGATAAGTAAACATATCATTAAGTATATTAACAATGAACTACATATGTAAAAACAAGACTACTAACTTAATGATTTTTAAACAAGACATATATGTAACGATTATCGTTGTAAAGACATTTAATGTATATATATCATATTAAGAGATATTCATACATGATAATATCATGATAATATAATAATTTAAAATCTCATTTGATATTATAAACATTGGGTTAACAACATTTAACAAGATCGTTAACCTAAAGGTTTCAAAACAACACTTACATGTAACGACTAACGATGACTTAACGACTCAGTTAAAATGTATATACATGTAGTGTTTTAATATGTATTTATACACTTTTGAAAGACTTCAATACACTTATCAAAATACTTCTACTTAACAAAAATGCTTACAATTATATCCTCGTTCAGTTTCATCAACAATTCTACTCGTATGCACCCGTATTCGTACTCGTACAATACACAGCTTTTAGATGTATGTACTATTGGTATATACACTCCAATGATCAGCTCTTAGCAGCCCATGTGAGTCACCTAACACATGTGGGAACCATCATTTGGCAACTAGCATGAAATATCTCATAAAATTACAAAAATATGAGTAATCATTCATGACTTATTTACATGAAAACAAAATTACATATCCTTTATATCTAATCCATACACCAACGACCAAAAACACCTAAAAACACTTTCATTCTTCAATTTTCTTCATCTAATTGATCTCTCTCAAGTTCTATCTTCAAGTTCTAAGTGTTCTTCATAAATTCTACAAGTTCTAGTTACATAAAATCAAGAATACTTTCAAGTTTGCTAGCTCACTTCCAATCTTGTAAGGTGATCATCCAATCTCAAGAAATCTTTATTTCTTACAGTAGGTTATAATTCTAATACAAGGTAATAATCATATTCAAACTTTGGTTCAATTTCTATAACTATAACAATCTTATTTCAAGTGATGATCTTACTTGAACTTGTTTTCGTGTCATGATTCTGCTTCAAGAACTTCGAGCCATCCAAGGATCCGTTGAAGCTAGATCCATTTTTCTCTTTTCCAGTAGGTTTATCCAAGGAACTTAAGGTAGTAATGATGTTCATAACATCATTCGATTCATACATATAAAGCTATCTTATTCGAAGGTTTAAACTTGTAATCACTAGAACATAGTTTAGTTAATTCTAAACTTGTTCGCAAACAAAAGTTAATCCTTCTAACTTGACTTTTAAAATCAACTAAACACATGTTCTATATCTATATGATATGCTAACTTAATGATTTAAAACCTGGAAACACGAAAAACACCGTAAAACCGAATTTACGCCGTCGTAGTAACACCGCGGGCTGTTTTGGGTTAGTTAATTAAAAACTATGATAAACTTTGATTTAAAAGTTGTTATTCTGAGAAAATGATTTTTATTATGAACATGAAACTATATCCAAAAATTATGGTTAAACTCAAAGTGGAAGTATGTTTTCTAAAATGGTCATCTAGACGTCGTTCTTTCGACTGAAATGACTACCTTTACAAAAACGACTTGTAACTTATTTTTCCGACAATAAACCTATACTTTTTCTGTTTAGATTCATAAAATAGAGTTCAATATGAAACCATAGCAATTTGATTCACTCAAAACGGATTTAAAATGAAGAAGTTATGGGTAAAACAAGATTGGATAATTTTTCTCATTTTAGCTACGTGAAAATTGGTAACAAATCTATTCCAACCATAACTTAATCAACTTGTATTGTATATTATGTAATCTTGAGATACCATAGACACGTATACAATGTTTCGACCTATCATGTCGACACATCTATATATATTTCGGAACAACCATAGACACTCTATATGTGAATGTTGGAGTTAGCTATACAGGGTTGAGGTTGATTCCAAAATATATATAGTTTGAGTTGTGATCAATACTGAGATACGTATACACTGGGTCGTGGATTGATTCAAGATAATATTTTTCGATTTATTTCTGTACATCTAACTGTGGACAACTAGTTGTAGGTTACTAACGAGGACAACTGACTTAATAAACTTAAAACATCAAAATATATTAAAAGTGTTGTAAATATATTTTGAACATACTTTGATATATATATGTATATATTGTTATAGGTTCGTGAATCAACCAGTGGCCAAGTCTTACTTCCCGACGAAGTAAAAATCTGTGAAAGTGAGTTATAGTCCCACTTTTAAAATCTAATATTTTTGGGATGAGAATACATGCAGGTTTTATAAATGATTTACAAAATAGACACAAGTACGTGAAACTACATTCTATGGTTGAATTATCAAAATCGAATATGCCCCTTTTTATTAAGTCTGGTAATCTAAGAATTAGGGAACAGACACCCTAATTGACGCGAATCCTAAAGATAGATCTATTGGGCCTAACAAACCCCATCCAAAGTACCGGATGCTTTAGTACTTCGAAATTTATATCATATCCGAAGGGTGTCCCGGAATGATGGGGATATTCTTATATATGCATCTTGTTAATGTCGGTTACCAGGTGTTCACCATATGAATGATTTTTATCTCTATGTATGGGATGTGTATTGAAATATGAAATCTTGTGGTCTATTATTATGATTTGATATATATAGGTTAAACCTATAACTCACCAACATTTTTGTTGACGTTTTAAGCATGTTTATTCTCAGGTGATTATTAAGAGCTTCCGCTGTCGCATACTTAAATAAGGACGAGATTTGGAGTCCATGCTTGTATGATATTGTGTAAAAACTGCATTCAAGAAACTTATTTTGTTGTAACATATTTGTATTGTAAACCATTATGTAATGGTCGTGTGTAAACAGGATATTTTAGATTATCATTATTTGATAATCTACGTAAAGCTTTTTAAACCTTTATTGATGAAATAAAGGTTATGGTTTGTTTTAAAATGAATGCAGTCTTTGAAAAACGTCTCATATAGAGGTCAAAACCTCGCAACGAAATCAATTAATATGGAACGTTTTTAATCAATAAGAACGGGACATTTCACTTACTTATCATAATATCATGTTAACTATATATATATATATATATATATATATATATATATATATATATATATATATATATATATATATATATATATATATCATCATATAGTTTTTACAAGTTTTAACGTTCGTGAATCGCCGGTCAATTTGGGTGGTCAATTGTCTACATGAAACCTATTTTAATTAATCAAGTCTTAACAAGTTTGATTGTTTAACATGTTGGAAATATTCAATCATGCAAATATAGTTTTCATTTAATATATAAAATCATGGAAAAGTTCGGGTCACTACAAGTCTGAGCACTAGGACTTTGTGTACACTATGGGTGACCTATATGTGTATACTTAAGATGACTTACATGATTAGCTTACGTTGTTCGGTCGAGATTGTTCGACTACAGTACATTTCGCTAAGATATTTCAAGTGCTTTTGCTAAGGTGAGTCTACAGTCCCTACTATGTTTTTACAGGGATGAGATACATGTTTTTTTTACAATTGTTTTACATATTAGGCACAAGTAACTTAAACATATACATATGAGTTCAGATCAAAAATCCATTAGCTTGACTATATTAGTTACTTTGTAAGCTCGACTTATAGGGAGGGTACCGTTAGGTTTGACAAACCTCACCGCAACATAACTGGTGCTTATTTTGTCGTTACCTGTACACTTGATCGGTGTATGCTTAGATAGGGTAAAAGGAAGACGTGTAGCTTGGCTTTCAGCAAAGGTTAAAGCTTTATAATCAAGTGCTCATGATAATGTATACTTTTCTTACGATGTGTTCCAGAAAATCTTGTGGCCTAACTTACGAAATGCTTTACTAAACCTGTAGATTCACTCAACGTTTTCGTTGACGTTTTGCATGTTTTATCTCAGGTTCATAGAGGTAGAGCTTCCGCTAAACAGAAGTTGTCATGTTGTCTGCTGCTAGAACTGGACGGTGTCCAACATAATTTATCGTCTTTATTTCAAGAATAAATATTCGCATTTAAACTATTTACGTTTGAGATATTATTGGGTTCATTCACGATAGTCATTCATGTCAAATACTTTTCAGTTACGTTTTCTTAAATAGATGACTTTGCTTTAATAATTAATGCGAATACTTTTCGAAAACGTCTCATATAGAGGGCGTGACCGCTAAACTGTGGGACCGGAGCTAATACGCCGTTAGTGGATTCTGACGGGGTATTACATAATACAAGAACAACAACCTAACTAAGCTCGCACCAAATCAAAAAGCCTAAGCATTAGACTAAAAGATACGAAAAAAGATACAAAAATAACCTTACAAGACTGAAAAAGATGGTGATCAATCAAACGTAGGACGAGCGATTAGTGACCATCTTCACCCGGACTTCTTTAAGCGTCTTTGATGAATACTCCAAACTTCTCCATTTCGGCCCGTTGAACCCGACGTCTTCTTCTCTAATTCCTTCTTTTAGTCGTCTTTGAAGGAACCACATTAGAATCGGTGGGATTCACATCAACATTATCCAACTCGGCCACCATATTATCCATCATAGACACAAAGGCGGCTAAAGGTGGATCCGAACCCAAAGCTCCATCACTCTTAGCCAAATTCACGAGTGTCGACACCGATGTATCACAAGGTTTACCAAATTTAGAAGCTATCGTTTCAACCGATGCGATCTTGTACAACAAACTCCTTTTAATTAAAGACTGGCTAGTCTTAAAGTTACCGACTCCTGATACTCAAAAACAGTTACAAGGCCAAAACATGGAGCTAGATTCGAGGCGTTTATTCATGTGTATAACAGGTTATTGGAGCAAATATCGATGTCCTTGTCACTTCCTACAAAACCAACCAAAACACGAGAATGAAACTTAAAATGTCACATGCTCTGACATTTGCTCGACATGTTGCTTCAAATTAAACCGTGATATGCATCAAAATCAAACATGTGTTCTAGAAGCAACGGATTGTCTAGTAGTCGAGAGTTTTGATATTTACTCTAGTTAGATAACATAAGCCAAAATATTGTAGGCCATTCGTGAAAACGCAATGGATCAAGGTGAAAAAACCGTCTCAATATCGTGGATTGATATTCCATAGGCTGGGGCAAAACTACTTGGGGGCAGGGGGCGTCCGCCTCCAGTGGATTTTTTTTTTCAGTATAAATTTTTTGTTTTTTTCAACTTTGTTCCAGTGGATTTTTTTTTGCCCAAAAACCTTCAAATTTTGCCCAAAATTCTCTAACTTTTGCCCCAAAACCTTCAACTTTTGCATAAAAAATCTTCATAATTTGCCTAAAAACCTCAATTGTTTGCCCTAAAACGTCCATATTTTGTCCAAAAAATTGTTACGGTTTTAAATTTTTTTTTTTCTCCCGGTGAAAAAATTCTAGTTTCGCCACTGTCCATAGGTCATTTATTTAAGTGAAGGAAGAGAGAAAGTTTAAGATTTTTTGAACGTGCCGCTTTTGTAGCCACATTTTGACCTAACATTATATTTGTCGTGTACAGGTAGGACCGCTCCCCAGTACTCGTCCCTTGCATGTGTCTGAATTATTCGCTTATCTGAGTGAACATGGAATTTTAAAGTTGATATCATATCAACTAACTTTTTAATTTCCTTTACAATTGTTTTATTTTGTAATCCACGGTAGATGATTCTTTTTTAGCGTGGTGAACACTTTTGTAGACGCATGGGTGTTATTAACACATCCGTATGTCCTAAGACCGAATAGACATCAGAATCAATATCCAAGATCTTGAAAACTATATAAAGTTCATGGAGGAAGAACCAAAATGTTTAGTTATGAACTTGCGGGCATAGCCCAAACGGTCCCCCCATGTACTTTGTGTCATGGGATATGGAGATGTCATGGGTTCAATCCTTAGGGATGACATGATTTTTTTTAAAACAATTGAACACCAATAGTGGTGATAAATATTGACCATATATGGAGGTCTTACCGGATTCGTTCATGGACCTCTACCCAGGAACACAGCTGCCCGAATGGATGTGTTCCCGGGTAACGTCGATCGGGTTTGAGTTTCTGCCCGAACGTGTATGATACTTGTAAATGATGAGAGTCGTTGAAATAAATGATCTATAGATGACAAAAAATCTTTGTTCAAAAAAATGTTTAGTTATGGAAGACAAAGAGGATGACAAGAGTCTAATGAAACAATGAAACTACTGATTCAAGAGGTTTAGAAACGATTATGGACAAATCCGAGGTATTTGAGGAAGATAATAAAAACCCGGTCGAAAATTACAGCTTATCAAATTTTCTTATGAAACCGGAATGAGTGAAAATCTCTTATTGAAAACTTCCAAGTTAAACTCATCAAAGCGACAAATCAAGGACTTTTTTCAGTAGGGATAAGGTACTGAAGGGTCATATACTTTTCTATTTGTCCCGATGTAGGCTATATAAAAAAAAAATACTATTGTAGGCCATAAACTTTAAAAAAAATGTGTTAATATAAACCAACTTAACTTGTTGACCTGATAAATAAGGTTGTTCGTTTGACTTTTTTCCGAAACTTTGACTTCGAAATTCGGATGCATTTCTTCGATTTAAGAGCTGTAAATTTACAGATAGTTTCACGAAGAGATTTCGATCACATCTGTATTTTTACATTTCGCTATAACCTCTCAGATTGATCCAGTTCTCAAATCAGGCACGGTTTTCGATTAAGGATGAACTCGAGATCAAACTCTATGAATTTGTTGATGATTATCAGTTATGATGATGTGTGAAACTTCGTTTGATGTTATGATTCACTAATCTAAAGTCAATTTGTTAAGAGATTCATCCTTGATCGATTTCGTAGATTGAGCTTCAAAAAAAGTATATTTTTTTTGTTCTAATGTAAGCTATATACCAAAAAAAATACTAATGTAAGTCACATACTTTCAAAAAGTGTATCAATGTAAATAAAAGGTGACTTGCTTAGCCGTTAACATGTTACCTTTTGTTTACATCGATACACTTTTTGAAAGTATGTGACCTACATTAGTATTTTTTTGGGTATATAGCCTACATCGAGATAAAAAAAAATATATGACCCTTAAGTAGCCTTAACCCTTTTCAGTATAAATACAAATTACAAGATCATAAGTCAAGTACGATTTACCGTTAAACTACAGTTAGATAGTTGATTAACAATTTAATTAACACAATATATTTTACCAAAAATCAACGGAAGACAAAAATTAGATCTCCGAAATGAAGTGGTGTTGACGAGTTGGTTGTCCAGACTTTGACCATTTATTTTCAAATTTGACTTTTGTAACATGCATTCCTCTTCTCTATTATTACTTCGACACACACATGAAAATTTATTTATATTTATATTTATAGTTTTTCAACCAAAAACCCATTTTTCATTTCATGTGTGTAACTTAACAATACAAGATGAAGACCAACAACAAATGGAACGGTGGGCGAAAAGTCTCACCCAAATGGATCATTATTTTCAGTATCTTCAGTTTTGTTTTTGGCATGCTTTTTACAAACAGGTTTTTACTTACTTCTCTTATTTAGTTGTTTTTTGTTATGAAATTAGATTCTACTGAATTTGGGGTTTGATCATATCCTTAATGGTTTTGTAATTTAAGTAATAATGACTAATTTTGATTAATTTAAGGGTGTTGGGTCCACTTGAATCTGAAGATGGAAGGATTATGAGACGGAGAGAACAAGAATTGAAATTTGTAACTAATGATGATTGTATAACAAAAAAGGTATTAACTTTTCTATATCTAGTTAATATTTTGATTTGGGTTTATTGAATTTTGATGTAATTGTATTGGGTTTGTTTCAGAATAATGATTTACTTGGAGAAGTACATACAAACCAAGAAGCAATTCAGTGAGTACATTACATTTTCTTGTAATTTGTGATGTTCTGTTGATCATTATGTTTTTTTGAGCTAAATGATAAGTAAATTACAGATATAAGTTATATTCACAGGTGTATGTACTGTTTATATCCTATAGATCCTATGGTCCATATGCAAGTAGCTTAAAATTAGGAGGCTTTTGAATCCTATGAGTTTTGACATGTGAGATTGTGAGATGTGCTTTAAAGATCGTTTGAATTGTTAAATAACTGTGTACACATAAATATAAATGATTTTAGTACATGAAGAGACCTCCATAAGATTTTTATTGTACTATAATTTGTATATATACACCTCTATAGAAATTGACGTAAAAGTAATGCCAATGTGGATTTAGATCTTTGATATGCTGTTGTTTGAGCAATACGATTTAAGTTGTTTTATTTGAAATATGATTTGTTGTATCTTTGAGATCTGTCAGGTCACTGGGAAACTCGATTTCGGAGCTGAAATTGAAGCTCCCCGGGAACCAAAGTTCATACGATGATGATATGCATCATAACAAGACAAATGGAGATAAGATCGAGAGTAGGAAAAAGGTATTTATGGTTATTGGGATTAATACGGCTTTTAGTAGCAGAAGGAGACGTGATTCAATACGAGATACATGGATGCCTAGGGGTATTGTTTTTACTAGTTGTTTATATAGGCTTCACTATCTCTTTTGTCTTTTTATTAAAAGTGCTTGAATCTTTGTGTTGTTTGACTAGGTGAAAAGCTACTTTTGCTTGAGAAGGAAAAGGGTATTGTTGTGCGTTTTATGATTGGTCACAGGTGATTCTTTGTTTCTTTTTCGTTTTCTATATTAGTAATTATAGCCGTTTTTTTTTTTTGTTCCCTTCAATTGGCTGATCATAGTTTAGTTTGCGATGCAACACATGTCCTAGTGAATAGGTAGTGCACAAAAACATGTGAGTTTAGGTTAACTGTGAAATCTGTTAGTCAATATGTCGGTTTTGGTATTCTGTATATTCAGTGAGCCCTTTTTTATGATGAACGCATTTTCAAATTTTGGTAAAAAAATGGAAAACCTAATCTAGTTAATGGAAAAATATGAAGACTTGATCTGATAGTAAATCATTAGTTGACAAATGTTTAAAACAGTGGTGTCCAAACTTTGGTTGACTAATTCCGCTTGGTCCAAATCAACTGCGATAGAAACTTGATATGTATAAAGGTTTCCCAGAGTGAGACCGGAGATCGGTATGGCCACACAATTTTTTTCCTTTCTTTAATTAGCGAGGTTTTGAACCTTAGACCACCAATTCTTCAATTTTTTATTTTAATTTGGTAACCAACTGACAACTTTAGATGATTGGTAGAATAATTCTGCATGTGGACTACCTAATCTGAATTTTTAATGATAAATAAATAAATTAGCAGCTTAGTGGATCAGACTTTTAACACGGTGTCTAAATTTTTCTATCATATTTATGTTTTTGGTTACTGGCCCTCTGTTTGCATATAGACTGGAACCGAAAGCCAAGTATTCTTATACATAGTCAACCAAACTAGAACTTTCCTGTTTAGTCAACGTTTATAATAATATGATTGTGGTTATTAGTTATATTTTGAGATTACATATTCTCACATCAGTTGTGTTGCGAATTGTGGGTCACTTATAGTCCTTGTTAGAACATTACATGTTATATTTTTGATTATCCGAGGTTTTACCTTCTATGGAGGAGTCAATGTGCTCGTTCATGGAAGGGTTTCCTCGCTTACAAAGAAAAAAAAATAGAGAGGACGGGGGCGGGGGCGCCTGCACCCAGTGGATCTGAAAATTTTAAGCCTAAAATTTTGGATTATTTTATTTTGGCCCCAACCTAAAAGCCTCCATATCTTTTTCATTGCTGAACTCTTTACTTTGAAGGAAAAAAGGTTGTATTTTGCCCAAAAGCCTCCATATTTTGCCCCCAACCTAAAAGCCCATGACCCAAAATGTTGTATATTCGTGGAAAAATGGAAGAAAAAAAAGTTGTAGTGAATGTGAACGCTTAAAAAAAAATCGTCTCTAGTGAAATAATTTCATGTTTTCGCCACTGCATGTTATCAACATGAATCAACTGTGGTACAGCATGATAGAGGCTTATTGGCATATTGCACATACTGTTAGTCCCTAAAAGAATGTTTTTGTGGTTTTTGGTATATATGCTGATGCTATAGTCAGCAAGACGTACTAAGATGTTGTATAACATCTACTTTTCTTTATTGTTTATTTTTTTCTTGCTTGAAACAATTGATCTTCTAGTTGAGCTTTACGTCTATTTGAGGAAAGTCCTTGTAGAATTTCAGATTTTTGAAATTGCTAATTTGACATTTGAAAAGTCAATTGTTGACTATCATTGTGGTAATTGCATGTTGTTTGCAGAAAGTTTTGGTTTTGCAACCAATAAATAAAGGCCTTATGATTCCTATTACCAACATCTAACTTTTTCTCGCTTTTTTTTTTTTTTTTTTGCAGTGCGACATCTAAGAGCATTCTCGATCGAGCCATCGACTCAGAGGAAGCTCAGCATAAAGATTTCTTTAGACTTGTAAGACAAGATAAAACATTTGAGCAGCATTTGACTTTCTTCGACTTTAAAGTTGAAAAATTATTATAACCTTATCATCATAACAGGAACATGTTGAAGGGTATCACGAATTGACCGCTAAAACACAAATATTCTTTTCCACAGCATTTGCTAAATGGGATGCAAAGTTCTATGTCAAGGTGGATGATGATGTTCATGTCAATCTTGGTATGCATGCATTATAGGACCTGATTGACTTCCTTAATTATGTGTACGCTAATTTGTACGTATTTAACGAGGATTTATGCCGAAAAATTTACTTTAAGCCAACTACAATCGATCATAGTTACATTTGAAATTCTTAACTTCAAAATTGGTGATCTTGTAATTATTGTCCCATGCTTGATTTAAAAAACTTATTAAACGGGAAGTTAAATAATAAGGATTATTATATTATGTGATGCAGGTATGTTAGCAACAACTCTTGGACGACATCAATTAAAACCACGTGTTTATACAGGATGCATGAAATCCGGACCCGTACTTGCCCAGAAGTAAATACTACCAACACTTCAGGGCTTCATTACATAATTTTTTTAACCAGACAAATTTATTTATCTTTACTAATATTCCTGTTTTGTAGGAATGTCAAGTACCATGAACCTGAATACTGGAAGTTTGGAGAGGAAGGAAATAAGTATTTTCGGCATGCAACCGGACAAATTTATGCTATATCTAATGATCTTGCTGCCTACATCTCCACCAACCAGTAAGTGTCCACTCTGGTATAATTTTTTTAAATTTTATTCAAAAAGTTTGGTGCCTACTATATAGTTTTAATGTGGCACCTATCATACCAAAACATTTTTTTTTTTTTTTAAATCTGAAGTTTGTCTGATTCTGGAAAGTCAAACATGGAGTAACAGTCATGGGTCTTCCTTTTTTTTTTTTTTTTTGGAAGACAAACTCACACACCCAACACGAATATATACAAATATGTCCACCCCTGGACTTGAACCCATAACCTCTTGGTTGGAGGTTCAGTCGATACTGCTAGGCCAATGGCCCTTTGGCTGGCTCTTCCTTATTAACCTCAACACTAATGTTTATTAGGCCCATTTTGCACAAATATGCAAATGAAGATGTGTCACTTGGTTCTTGGTTTATTGGTCTTGACGTTGAACATATAGATGATCACAACATGTGTTGCAGGACCCCTCCTGGTACGTCCTCTGTCTATTCATTTTTTAGGGTGAGCTTCTTCAGGCCATTTTTTTTATATTATACTAATTAATTTTTAAAATCATTTGATTTATATATAGACTGTGAGTGGAAGGCAGAAGCGGGTAACGTGTGCATAGCATCATTCGATTGGAGTTGCAGTGGAATATGTAGGTCAGTAGAAAGATTGAAAGATGTTCATAAGAGATGTGGTGAAGATCCTGCTGCCCTGTGGAATGCACAATTTTGAAGCTCAACAATTTAAGTTTTGATGTCATACTGTAGATGGTGAGTTGATATATTGAAATTGGTTATTTTTTGACAGTTATTTTAGAGTGGATCAAAATGTCAAACTATACAATGTACTGCAACTGTTGTAACAAAAGTTCAAATTTTTTGGGTATATTGAATATAGATTAGTGTTCTGAGACACTTATACTAGTTGTATCTATATCTATATTGTTAGTTTGTTATATATATTACCATTAATTAATAATTAATAATTAATAATTAATAGAAGCGCCACTTTCATACACTTGTTTGAAATAGTGGTAAACTAGTTGTGGAGCCCTCGCTTCGCGCGGGGGCTCCGTTTTGAATGCGAGTTAAAAAAAAAGTGTTGATCTATTTTGTAAAAAAAAAAAAAATTCGACATCTAACATTGAAGGGTTGTTCCTTTGTGAAAGTTGCTTCTTTTAACGTTCGGGTTTTTTTTTTTTTTTAAAGTTAGTTGATCTATTTTGTAAAAAAGAATATTTTTCGACATCTTTTGGTAGCATTGAAGAGTTGTTCTTTTTATGAAAGTTGCTTTTTTATCGTTTGAGACAAAAAAAAGTAGCACAGTAGTAGCGTGGTGAGTGTTATTATTCAATATTTTTAGTGTTAGTGATGGGATAAATAATATTTTAGAATATAGGTATAAAATGGGAGGGTTCGATTTGTATTTTAATGAAAGTTAGGGGGTTGAGTGTGTGAAAAATGAAATATTAAATAGTACTATAAAATGGGGGGTTCGATTTGTACTTTATTGAAAGTTAGGGGGTTGGGTGTGTGAAAAATGAAATATTAAATAGTACTATTCATAACTAATAAGAATATTTTTTTTTAAAGTTAGTTGATCTATTTTGTAAAAAAGAATATTTTTCGACATCTTTTGGTAGCATTGAAGAGTTGTTCTTTTTATGAAAGTTGCTTTTTTATCGTTTGAGACAAAAAAAAGTAGCACAGTAGTAGCGCGGTGAGTGTTATTATTCAATATTTTTAGTGTTAGTGATGGGATAGATAATATTTTAGAATATAGGTATAAAATGGGAGGGTTCGATTTGTATTTTAATGAAAGTTAGGGGGTTGAGTGTGTGAAAAATGAAATATTAAATAGTACTATAAAATGGGGGGTTCGATTTGTATTTTATTGAAAGTTAGGGGGTTGGGTGTGTGAAAAATGAAATATTAAATAGTACTATTCATAACTAATAAGACAAATTTTGTCTATTAGTTATATTAGTAATAGTAATAGTAATAGTAATTTGAAACTACGGAACTATTGTGGATCACATACATGTTCTTATGTCGAACCATTGACTGACGAAGCTTGAAATTGTTCATTAAGGGGACGTTATCCCTATATTATACGATTGAGGTTGAGGTTGAACTTGTTCTTTGAAGGCCAATATCACTACTAAATTTAAAGCTCACGACCGGAAGAATGAACGAAAAAAGGAGGCCTTTGCCATATCTCGAGAGGAATGAACAATTGGAAAAAGAAAAGGATTATAGTTAAAGTTCTTTCTTAAAAGAATATATGAATATGAAAATGAATATAGAAGCTCATATGAGTTACAAACGTTTTGACTTTTGAATCAACCAAAATGGAGTCTGTATGAAAAACTTATTACCAAAATGGTGAAAGCTCGCTGAATCTGAGATCCGTAACCATTTTCATCATACTTCTTCATACATACTCCCATTTAGTTGATTCAAAAGTCTAGACATCAATGAGCTACAAAATTCATTTTTATTGGGTGGCCAAAGCCCCTCATTACCCTCACGAAGCTTCGTCCTTGTGTTCAACCATTTAAATGTGTCAAAACTAACTGCTACATATCTTTCAAACTAAAGATACCAGAGTAATACTTTAGACGTGTCAAAATTTACGATCGTTAAATCTAATAAATTTTATACGATAAAGTAAGTAAACAGTGTATCAATATTTTTAAATTTCCCATTCAAAGATTTTTTTTAACATTATTTATGTTATGATATATTTCCTCAAAAGTCATAAAAACATGTCTTAACAATTTATTGCTACATATCTTTCAATCCTCAAAAGTCAAAAGATGTGTGCGATAAATATATAGATGCATATCTCATGACTATTAGACGAATAGGTTTTGTACAGTAATTAAAGTAATATAAATATGCACTGATGAATGTGAGATTGAGATCTACCAATTTTTTCGCTATACGCCTATACTCCTTACTCCCCCTTATTATTCTTATAACACTAGAAGTCTACAATTAATAATAGGTCATTAAAGATGGTTATACATTACTAGTCTACTAAATCGCAACAATTTCAGAATATTACGTGAGTAAGATATTTTTTTCATCGACTAACCAACATGTAAAATTAAGGTCCTAAAATGAGAAATGAAAAAACTTTGTGGCACTTATGCGAAAACGTTATAACTATGGGGTTTAGATTACAAAACAATGCATCAGATCCCAGTCTTCAGTTTCTCAGCAAAACCCTTGATCACCGTACAACTCTGTCCGGGCGACGACGAACAATTTTTCTCCGGTACGACGGAGTTAGGTATTTTTTTTTTATTTATTATTTTTGAGGAATGAACTTTTTTGTAATCAGGTGACGTTATTAGAGTTTTATACTGTTAGGTTTTCATATTAATTTGTTATTTGTTACCTATTTGGGTTAGTTGTAGACTGATTAGTTTCTGAACTTTAATTCAAAACCTAAACTAAATACTCGTATAAAATAGTGCCTTTGGAGCCCTAATTTTGGAATTATATCTTGTGATTTGTGATATTGTGAATGTGAATATGGAAATTGTGATGTAGAGTCATTTGGTTAATATATGAACTGTAATTTTGAATCATATCGAACGATGAATACTTTTTTTTTTTTTTTGGATATCATAGGCAGGGGATATATGTAGTTCTGATATTTAGTGTTGTAAGGTATGTGATGTGTAATTTAAGTAAGTTATATGTACTTTAACTTTGGTAGAAACTATATAAAGTTCAAGTTGAAGTTGCGTAGTAATTGAAATTGTTTCATATACCATTATCGAAATCTGTTTGTAAGAACGTACGAAAGTGTAAAGCCGACGGCATTGATTGATAGCATTAAAATGTAAGATAAGATAAGAACTAGTTTAATCTGGCACTGCTAAATCTCCTTGGGTTTGATTGGGTTCTTATGAAGTTCTGTTACTCTGCAAGTGTAAAGCCCCCGTTTGGCTCACAGAATCCAATGGGATTCCGGCGGAATTGGAATTGAATTTAGATACGACTGTCTAAATTCAATTTCAGTTCCTCTAGAATTCCATTGGATTTCGTGAGCCAAACGGGGTTATAGTATAAAAAATTTATACAATCGAAATGAAAAGGGAAAGTCAAAATTAGTTGTGTGATGCCGTGATGATGTTGAAATTTGGTGGAAGTAACAGGTTATTACCATTGATGTTTTATGCAGTATAGTGCTCGACCAAAACTGAAGCTTCTCACTCGTTTTATCAAGTGCTTTAATCATGCAGCAGGTGATTTAAATTTTACTAGTTAATTTCTTTGTTTGTCCTGTTTTTGAACTTCGATTTTTCTGTATTTACTATTTATCTATAAACAATGTGCTACGGAGTATATCTTTACATCCAAATTCTGAGCTTTTTGGTTTTTTTTTTTTTTTTTTTTTTTTTTTGCTTTACTTAATACATATTCATGTAAATATGAAGTCTGGTAGTGGCTCTGAAACCGAAGTGACATGGGAGGATCAGCAGAACATCAACAAATTTGGGAGATTGAACAATCGCTATCACGAACTTGAAGACGAAATAAAAATTGCCAAGGTACATTTCCATTACCATGTAATTTCTTTTCTTTAAAGAATAATAATACAGTAAGTAAGTTTGTGAAGATGGGAAAATTACATTAAATGATACTTACGAGCGGCTACGGTCTATGGAGTAGGAGAAGTAAGTTGATCTCACCAAAACAACCATAATTCTCAGATTACAATGTCTTTTGATGATGTTCATTGTCCAAATTATTCACTCTGAACATCAACATAGCGACTATATTATTATGATACTTGTGTCATAAGAACTGTAAAACAATATATCAAAACTGGCTGAACTTGCTTGTTAGTTAATTTGCACATGATTGGTTCATTGGCAGGAAGCGAATGAGAACTTTGAGGATGCAAGCAACGAATTGATTCTAACCGATGAAGATGTAGTGAGATTCCAGATAGGAGAGGTTTTTGGTCATTTACCTAAAGACGAAGTTGAGACAAGGATTGAAAAAATGCAAGAGACAACAGCCAAACACTTGTCGAAACTCAATGAAGAGAAGGAATTGATAATGTCTCAGATGGCTGAGTTGAAGAAGATCTTGTATGCCAAATTCAAAGAATCTATCAACCTTGAGGAAGACTGACTTGATCAGTAAAAACGTCTCAATTCTTTTTCTACTTTTGTACTTTTTGTTATGCATCATGTGCTCATCATCATATTGACTACCAATAACTTGGTTGAACTTTTTGCTGATGAAAAAAAATTGTGGAACTGAATTTATGTTTGCTTATTTACAAAGGACGTAAAAGTCGTTAGTCAGAAACTAGTTGGGCTACTCGGTCTTATTAATTGTGAGCTTTTACAAAGCTGCTTATTTACACTAGATTAACGACCTCTTATGATAATCTCTGATTTGGATTTGAAGTGTATGTACACAGAATTTGGACAGGATAGCATTGATAAACATGGTCTTATTGAATGTTTGCATATACATTTCATAACAACCTGCAATCTTGTAAATACTTGCAAGCAATAATTAAAGCTATCTAACAGTATTGGAACTAAAGTAACCCTACATAGTTATTTCAACTTTTGAACTAAGACGATACATAGATGTATCAAGCATATGGTAATGGAATCTCTAGTGGGCCTGGATGACCGACATCTGGTGGGTCTGGTGGTGTCCATTCTGGTGTTGCTGGTGGAACCACCTCCGGACCACCAGGAGTATTTGGTGGCACCGGCATATCCGGCCCCGGTGGTTGTATTTCTGGGTCTGGGATTGGCGGACCCGGAAACTCTGGGGCTGGATTAGGCGACAAAGGTGGAGGATCAGACGGTTTTTCCAGTGGAAATGGATCGAAATCGGGAACATTAGGTGGTTGTGGCAGTTCTGATGGGACAGTACTGATGTCGTGGTCTTGTGTCGTTTTCAGATGTATAGTTTGTGGACTGTTTGGTGGTTTTATGGTGGTGAGATGCGGGTAGGATGGTGGGTGTTTTGGGTGCTCTGGTGAGTGAATAAAGGGAAGGATGTGGTTGTATGTATTTCTTGATGAGATTACAAGATATATTTGAGACATTTTATTTTGGTTGTTGAGTTGGTGGTGAAGATGAACATATAAGTTTGTAGTGGATGAGATGCAAAGATATGTACTAAGGTGTTAGATGAAATGGATACGTGTAAAACATACAACATATACTGGTGGTAGTTAGCATTTTATATGTAATGTATAAAAAAATATATACATGTAACTACTGAAGTTTGATTGACATAAGAATAGAACTTTAAAATCTGTTAAATTAAATGTGATGAAAGTTTGATTGACAGAGTAAAGTGTATTTTAGGACATAATGTGATGAAAGTTGTATGTTACATGTAAAGAAATGTGATGCAAGAATGTGGTTTTGTTGTAATTTAGTAGTATATAATTCTCTTTAGTAGCCTATGCTCTAATTAAGAACTTGTAGTATTATAAGAATGGAGAAAGGAAATGTAAGCTTCATAAGTAAATTGAAATATTGGTACACATACTGATTACAATCGATCGCATATTTATAGTACAATAATTCACTGTGCAGTTAGGTGGAATAGTAATATCTCCGTGAGTTGATCCACCAAATTTGTTGATCCACTAAATTTACTTTATCAAAAGTGTCGGCCACTAAATTTACTTTATCAAGTCTATGATTTATAACACTCCCCCTTGGACGACAATTTTGTTTCATTAAAAATCAACTACATGTTACTGTCTCGTTAAAAACCTTGCTAAAGAAAAACCCAGTGGGATAAAAACTTTAGTCAAGGGAAAAAGAGTGCATCATAGAGTTGACTCCCCCTCAAGTAGACATCGCTGAGTCGTTACATTTTTTGAACATGCCTCATGCAAATATTGTGAACGTGTGTTCTGAAAATAGCAGTTGGAAGTGCTTTGGTGAAAAGATCAGCAGAGTTTTTGCTGGATTGAACATATCTCATTTCAATCTGGTTGTCCTTAATGAGATCTTGAGTGTATGAGAAGAATCTAGGAGGTATGTGTTTTGTTCGGTTACTTTTGATATACCCTTCTTTTATCTGTGCTATGCAAGCTGCATTATCTTTATAGATAGTTGTTGGGCTTTTATCGCGTTCTAGTTCACAAGAATCAGTAATGAGTTGTGTCATTGATCTCAACAAAAAAAAAACATTCACGAGTAGCTTCATGTAATGCAATCACTTCGGCATGATTTTAGGATGTAGTAATAAGTGTTTGTTTCTGGAACCGTCATGAAATTGTTGTACCTCCATTTAGGAATATATATCCAGTTTAGGATTTTTTTTATGTTGATCAAATAAATAACCTGCATCTATATAATCAAACAAATCTTGTTTTGAATTGTTAGAATAAAATAATTTTAAATCAGCAGTTCCTCAAGGGTATCGAAACACGCGTTTGATCCCATTCCTGTGTCTTTTGGTAGAAGTTGAACTGAACCTTGCCAGCAAAGTAGCTGCAAAAGAAATGTAAGGTCTTGTACAATTTGTAAGATACATAAGAGCCCTAATTTTACTAATATATGGAATTTCTGATCCAAGAAGATCTTCATGATCTTCACGGGAACGAAATGTATCAGTGTCAATATTGTGTGATCTAACAACCACAGGAGTACTTAATGATTTTTGTCTTGTTTATATTAAAATGTTTTAAAATCTTTCGGTATAAGTTGTTTGATGTATTAAGTAAGTCATTAGTCATATGCTCAATATGTAAATCAATGTAATACTTGATTTTTTTTCATTTCAAAATCGTTCTTTAAAAGTTGAATGACTTCATAGATTTCTTTATTTAAGATAATTGACATCAACAACTACGATCACATATCCGAACATTGTTTTTATAAAACACACGTGCAAATAAGTTTATATGTATACCCTTTTCTTATTAAGTAGTCATTTAATCGGTTATACCATATACGTCCCGATTGTATAAACCCATTTAAAAAACTTTGTGATTTAATGGAGTACATTCCCTTGCGTTTTGCATTAGACGCTTATGATACTATAAACCCTTCAGGTATATTCATATATATCACTATCAAGTGATCCATATAGATAAGTAATAACAACATCCATGAGATGCATTTAAGTAACTACCAGGTTGATTAAGTATCTAATAAGTAATTGTATCCATCACATAAGGATAAATTTTCCTCATAATTCATTTATGGTCTTTGTGGTAAACCTTGAGTTACAAGTCTAGTTTTGTCTTGTATCTTCATTTGCACATTTCTTTTTCGGATAAAAATTCATTTGTATCCTATACGTTTCACATCTTTAAAAGTGATAACAATTGATCCGAAAACTTTTCTTTTATTGAGCAATTCTAATTCAGCTCGTATTGCTCCTTTCCATTGAGCTCAATCATGTCTATTTTGATATTCAATGACAGATTTTGGTTCCAAATCATCATCTTTATTCATGATGTCATTGTAACATTATATGAAAATATCTCATCAAGATTTTTCATTTCATTTCGGTTCCATAATATTGCATAATTTATTGCAATTTATGTATTTACATTTATCAATATCCTCTGCAGAAGGAATATTGATTTGTGGTTCTTCTTGAACACTTTCTTTTACCTCATTATCAGCTGATTTTCTTTTTCGAGGATTTTTATCTTTGGAACCAATTGTTCTTCCACGTTTCAGACGTGGCAAAGACTCTTGAGTGACATTATCGCCAGCTTTTGGAATTTCAAATTCGAGCTGGAGCATTTCCTGCTATTATATATGATTTAGTCACTCTTTTTGTATCTTTACATGCATAAAGTAATTAATTTGCAAGTTTTTGCATATGCATTATTTTTTAACTTTCGTTTCGCATTCTTTTGTGCGAGTTCTATATACCTTAATTGATGTTCACATCATGAAGCATCTTTTTCTTTATTTTTCATTTCTCCCCCTAATATAGGGAACAATTTTTCATTAAAATGACAATCAGCAAAACGTGTTGTAAAAACATCACCCGTCATGGGTTCAATATATCTTATGATTGAAGATGTTTCATATCCAACATATATTTTCATCATTCTTTGAGGAACCATTTTAGTGCGTTGTGGTGTTGCAATTAGAAAATACACTGCACAACCAAATGTTCTAAGGTGGAAAATATTTGGCTCTCGACCAAAGTTGGTAGGGGAGAATATTTATGACTTACACTTGGTTTAATGCGAATTAATGTCGCATCATGTAAATTTACATGTCCCCATATAAATATTGAGAGTTTTGTACTCATTACCAATTGTCTAGTTATTAGCTGCAAGCGTTTATCTATTGATTCAGCTAAATCAATTTTGTGAATGCACATAAGCAACAGGATGTTCAACAACAATCCATACAAGCATTATCAAGTCTCACCCTTTTAATGGTGTAATCAGAATAATGTGTTCTCAATTTAATAATTTGTGCAAGAAACTTTCAAATGCCATATTACGGTTTGATAACAAACAAACATGAGACCATCCGCTAGATGCGTCTATTAGAACCATGAAATATCAAAATGGTTCACATGAAGGATGAATTGGTTCATATATATAACCTTGAATTCTTTTCAAGAAACATTGGCGATTCTTTCTCAATATTCTTTTCATTAATCACCATATGTGCTTTTCATTAATCACCATATGTGCTTTTCATTAATCACCATATGTGCTTTTTCATTAATCACCATATGCGCTTTTCATCATATATCATTTTCACCATATGCGCTTTTCATCATATGCACTTTTCATCATATGCGCTTTTAATCATATGCGCTGCGCTTTTCATCATATGCGCTGCGCTTTTCATCATATGCGCTTTTCATCATATGCGCTTTTCATCATATGCGCTGTGCTTTTCATATGCGATTTTAATCATATGCGCTGCGCTTTTCATCATATGCGCTTTTCGATGCTACATAGGTATTTCTCATTTTCGGCTATCATTGACTGATAATCATATCCATTATGATATATATCAGAGAAATTTAACAAATTTCTCTTTGATTTGGGAGAAAACAAAGCATTGTTTATCAAAAAATTCGTACCATTTGGTAATATGAATTTTTGCCTTTTCGGTTTCTTATATTAAGTTTGCAAGACCTGATATAGTATTTATAATTCCTTCATTTTGATTTAAATCAATGAATTATTTCTTAGTTTTGATCATAGTGTGTATGTTACCACTATCTGCAATACATAGGTCTCCATAATTTAACTGATGTTGTATGTCAGGAAGATTCATACTAAAACTTCAAATAAGATAAACAAATAATGAGTAAATATTTCAGCAAGATAATAAATTATATTACCTGCAAACAAGTTACATTTAATATAATGGCATGAGACTCAAATATTATTAGTGTAATAATTTGTCTTGATATGTATATTATAGAATAAACTTAAATTTTAAATAATACGAGTAATTTAGAGATAAATATATTAATATTAATAATTGGTGAAGTTATTATAGTGGTTAATTATAATATACTTACCTTTCCGAAATCTTTGCCACATTTCCGCATCTTTTCGATCCCACTTTTGATTCATGACAAACTTAGCCAAATTATTAATGTAAATAGACAATACACAATATTTATTATCTTTATCTCAATATACAATCTTAATTATTTGGATTTCACCACTTAGTTTACAAATAAAATAATACAACCACCTCCTCATATGATTCAACTGGAACATGTGTATATATACATACAAATTCCAGTACCTTGGTACACGAATTCATAAACAAATATATGTGTCCTCTATTTCATAATAACCTAACATCACATATCTCACAAACATATATATTGACCAACAAAAAGGAAAAGAAAAATTGTGATCACAATTTTGTACAAACTGGGTCTCATTTGAAGATATATTTTATCCGGTCTCTACTATTTTATTTTTCTACTATATCTTACGAAATGTTCCGTCGAATCTAAAACCCACCATAAAACTCATCATTTCAGTTACATATTGGAAGGTTTGGGTCTTTTGAAATAAATCGTTTAGTAACAAATATGATTTCAAAACCTAAGATTAAGACGAGAGTTTTGGCTAAAACCAATTTTCATTCGTCATACCTTTTTCATAACACAAAGATACATATTTATAAAAAAAACTTTATAAATAAATACTACGGAGTAAGAACTCATTATTAAGATAATTTCGTGTTCAAAAGGTGACTGTCGACACAGACAAGATTTAGTGGTTTAGACACTTTCTACACTCAAGATTAATCTATATTTAAAAGTTAAGTCTTTACTACTGTTTTCTATTTAATTAATACAAAGGAGGGCCAAGTTGAATAGGGGGATATATACTCCCTGTCATACGATAGAAAAAGAGAGAAATTCAGTAGTCAACATCTATTACTCCTCGATTTACACTCACCAACTCCCCAAAAATTACCATGGAGAATTATATTCTCTAAACACATAGTACGTTCGAACACACAACAATATTTTACTCCGTATCATATTCACATATTCACTTGTAATTTAATTTCTAAGTTTTAAGTTCTAAGTAAGTTCGTTCTACTACTATAATATTGTAAGGGTATTTTTAATTCAAGTGTGAAGATATACAAGTGAAGAAGTAAAAAGTATAAGACTTTTAAAGCTACAAAGAAGACCCAGCGAAAGGTACAAGCAACAGAGCATGGAGTACAAGTCTACAAAGCATAAGAAAATTGTCGGTAGAAAACAACACCAGGACATACTCATTCAACAACCACTTATAGTTCACATTCAAAGTTTTTCTCGATTTTGTTTCAAGCAAGCATATAGATATCAATTAATATTGATAAAGAAAACAAGAGGATAGTTTTGAGGTACGAATTCTTTGTTAATTAATTAAGTCAAAGTAATGTAAATTAAATATTGTCAACAACTTTTGAAATACCTGATGAGTATAACTCACATCGGAGGTTTCAAGATCTTCCGGCGGTTTCAGCGGCGGACGTCGGGAATCTTGAGAGGTGGAAGTGGTGGTTAGATAAGTGGAAAAATCACCTTAATTATACTGTACTCTTCGTGCTGATAACGTGTTGTAATTTAGTAGTATATAACTACCTTTAGTAGCCTATGCTCTAATTAAGAACTTGTAGTATTATAAGAATGGAGAAAAGAAATGTAAGCTTCATAAGTAAATTGAAATATTGGTACACATACTGATTACAATCGATCGCATATTTATAGTACAATAATTCACTGTGCAGTTAGGTGGAATAGTGATATCTCCGTGAGTTGATCCACCAAATTTGTTGATCCACTAAATTTACTTTATCAAAAGTGTCGGCCACTAAATTTACTTTATCAAGTCTATGATTTATAACAGTTTTAGACTTTTAGTCACTAACTAGTTTTCGAACCCTCGCTTCACGCCGGGGGTACGGTTTTTAATGTATTTTATTGCGTTTAGTTTGTAAAATTATTTCGTGGTTAACGATGATGTCGTTGAAGCACAACTCCAGTCAAACTAAAAGGTGTAACCCGCCAAATATTTAAATGTTATTTTAAATTAACAATATATGTGTATCTCCGAGTTTCACTATGGGATTGTTGACTTTTAAAAATTTAACGCAATTAAGCCGTTATCTTTTATTAACAATTCGTATGATTTAATAGTAGAAGATTTACTGAGATATATTCAAAAAATTACTAAATAATTAAAAAATAATAATAAGATCCATATGTGTTTGTTGTTAATAGATAAAAATAGTTACGGAGCCTGCGAGTGAAAAATTAACGTGTATGAAAAGTACCCCAAATATTTAGCGTTTCTTAAAAAGAATCCGTTTTGCATATAGTTAGTGACATTGTGTTCGTAAAATTATTTCGAGTTTAACGATGGTGCCGAAAAAATTTAACTCGATGCGAGCGAGAAGATATGACCCGTTGAATATGATGGAAAACCGTGTGTACTTTTAAAATTTATAAACGCATCGGAGCATGAAAATAAACATTTTTTATTAATATTAAAATAAACATCATTTATTTTATTATAAACTTTCACACGATTAACGGTTCCCAACAAAATTCAATTACACCACTAATAATTGTCAATTAATTAAATCACAAAGTATAGTTTAGATATACCTTTAACGAGCGATGCAAGAACTGTAGAAAGAACTCTCCATGTCTAGGTTGAAACATATATTCAAAGTGTATGAATATCTCTATGGTTGATCCACACAACACGTCGAGCAACACCAGCCAGATGCTAGTCCGTATAAACTGAAAAATAATATATTGTTATATTTATTAATTGAAAAGCATCATGTAAGAAAACCCCTTTTCTTTTCGATCATCAATATCAACATAATTCAGAAGAAAGAAACATCGATTTAATAATCAACGTTTGACTATTAAATTAGATGAAAATCAATACAACTGAGACTCTGTATCTACGACCGAGACTAAGATTAATTCACCTTCTATGTGGTGTCTTTTAGTACAAAAGTTAGCAAAAACCCTCTATTTCTTTTCTTGTAAACAACAAATGGAGTCCATCCCCTTTTATTTTGTTTGCATTTTATTAGAAAACAAAATGACAGCCATTGTCTTACAAAAACCATTTGATCACAATAATTATTTATACAGTTTAGAAATGACATCTTCTCTTTTTGATTTTTATCAACTAAGTCAATAAAGCAAAAGGTGACAGGTACATTTTCTTCATATTAAACTATATATGATCCCTCCTTTTTATTATATGATGTATACTATATAAAAAACAAGATTTACCGAATCATGTCATATTATTATTTTAACTCAAAAATAAAACTTTTTCTTTAATAAATTTAATTAAATCATGTTTAATTAAATAATGCTTTTCAAATTATAGGTTATAAATTATATATCAACAATATATAATAATTGGTGTCTAAATGCTAAAGTGTGTGACCCCATAAGCCTGTACATAATCGGTAGTATAGATTTATGTTATGACGTGCACACTGAACCAACAAAATATTTGGATGGAGTTTATTTAAGATTTTCTATGAAAATGTTGATTTGACACTTTACAAAGCTGCTTATTTACACTAGATTAACGACCTCTTATGATAATCTCTGATTTGGATTTGAAGTGTATGTACAAAGAATTTGGACAAGATAGCATTGATAAACATGGTCTTATTGAATGTTTGCATATACATTTCATAACAACCTGCAATCTCATAAATACTTGCCTCTCCTTCCATTTCAAAATTGATTATCTTGGTACCACTTGTCTTGCCTCTCCTTCCATTTCAAAATTTGGAGGATGAACTTGTAGTGACCCGAACTTTTCCATGTTTATATATATTAATTGAGATTGATATTTACATGATTAAATGTTTCCAACATGTTAAGCAATCAAACTTGTTAAGACTTGATTAATTGAAATATGTTTCATATAGACAATTGACCACCCAAGTTGACCGGTGATTCACGAACGTTAAAACTTATAAAAACTATACGATGACATATATATGGCTATATATATAGTTAACATGTTTTTATTATAAGTATGTATCTCATTAGGTATTTTAACAATGAGTTATATACATAAAAATGAGACTATTAATTTAAGAAACTCGAAAACGATATATATAACGATTATCGTTATAACAACGTCTTACTAGGTACATATGAATCATATTAAGATATTGATACACTTGGTTAATTATGTTAAATGATAAGTAAATATATTATTAAGTGTATTAACAATGAAATACATATGTAAAAATAAGGCTACTAACTTAATGATTTCGAAACGAGACATATATGTAACGATTATCGTTGTAATGACATTTAACTGTATATACATCATACTAAGATATATTATATATCATAATATCATGATAATATAATAATTTAACATCTCATTTGTTATAATAAACAATGGGTTAACAACATTCAACAAGATCGTTAACCTAAAGGTTTCAAAACAACATTTACATGTAACGACTAACGATGACTTAACGACTCAGTTAAAATGTATATACATGTAGTGTTTTAATATGTATTCATACACTTTTGAAAGACTTCAAGACACTTATCAAAATACTTCTACTTAACAAAAATGCTTACAATTACATCCTCGTTCAGTTTCATCAACAATTCTACTCGTATGCACCCGTATTCGTACTCGTACAATACACATCTTTTAGATGTATGTACTATTGGTATATACACTCCAATGATCAGCTCTTAGCAGCCCATGTGAGTCACCTAACACATGTGGGAACCATCATTTGGCAACTAGCATGAAATATCTCATAAAATTACAAAAATATGAGTAATCATTCATGACTTATTTACATGAAAACAAAATTACATATCCTTTATATCTAATCCATACACCAACGACCAAAAACACCTACAAACACTTTCATTCTTCAATTTTCTTCATCTAATTGATCTCTCTCAAGTTCTATCTTCAAGTTCTAAGTGTTCTTCATAAATTTCAAAAGTTCTAGTTTCATAAAATCAAGAATACTTTCAAGTTTGCTAGCTCACTTCCAATCTTGTAAGGTGATCATCCAACCTCAAGAAATCTTTGTTTCTTACAGTAGGTTATCATTCTAATACAAGGTAATAATCATATTCAAACTTTGGTTCAATTTCTATAACTATAACAATCTTATTTCAAGTGATGATCTTACTTGAACTTGTTTTCGTGTCATGATTCTGCTTCAAGAACTTCGAGCCATCCAAGGATCCATTGAAGCTAGATCCATTTTTCTCTTTTCCAGTAGGTTTATCCAAGGAACTTAAGGTAGTAATGATGTTCATAACATCATTCGATTCATACATATAAAGCTATCTTATTCGAAGGTTTAAACTTGTAATCACTAGAACATAGTTTAGTTAATTCTAAACTTGTTCGCAAACAAAAGTTAATCCTTCTAACATGACTTTTAAAATCAACTAAACACATGTTCTATATCTATATGATATGCTAACTTAATGATTTAAAACCTGGAAACACGAAAAACACCGTAAAACTGGATTTACGCCGTCGTAGTAACACCGCGGGCTGTTTTGGGTTAGTTAATTAAAAACTATGATAAACTTTGATTTAAAAGTTGTTATTCTGAGAAAATGATTTTTATTATGAACATGAAACTATATCCAAAAATTATGGTTAAACTCAAAGTGGAAGTATGTTTTCTAAAATGGTCATCTAGACGTCGTTCTTTCGACTGAAATGACTACCTTTACAAAAACGACTTGTAACTTATTTTTCCGACTATAAACCTATACTTTTTCTATTTAGATTCATAAAATAGAGTTCAATATGAAACCATAGCAATTTGATTCACTCAAAACGGATTTAAAATGAAGAAGTTATGGGTAAAACAAGATTGGATAATTTTTCTCATTTTAGCTACGTGAAAATTGGTAACAAATCTATTCCAACCATAACTTAATCAACTTGTATTGTATATTATGTAATCTTGAGATACCATAGACACGTATACAATGTTTCGACCTATCATGTCGACACATCTATATATATTTCGGAACAACCATAGACACTCTATATGTGAATGTTGGAGTTAGCTATACAAGGTTGAGGTTGATTCCAAAATATATATAGTTTGAGTTGTGATCAATACTGAGATACGTATACACCGGGTCGTGGATTGATTCAAGATAATATTTATCGATTTATTTCTGTACATCTAACTGTGGACAACTAGTTGTAGGTTACTAACGAGGACAGCTGACTTAATAAACTTAAAACATCAAAATATATTAAAAGTGTTGTAAATATATTTTGAACATACTTTGATATATATATGTATATATTGTTATAGGTTCGTGAATCAACCAGTGGCCAAGTCTTACTTCTCGACGAAGTAAAAAATCTGTGAAAGTGAGTTATAGTCCCACTTTTAAAATCTAATATTTTTGGGATGAGAATACATGCAGGTTTTATAAATGATTTACAAAATAGACACAAGTACGTGAAACTACATTCTATGGTTGAATTATCGAAATCGAATATGCCCCTTTTTATTAAGTCTGGTAATCTAAGAATTAGGGAACAGACACCCTAATTGACGCGAATCCTAAAGATAGATCTATTGGGCTTAACAAACCTCATCCAAAGTACCGGATGCTTTAGTACTTCGAAATTTATATCATATCCGAAGGGTGTCCCGGAATGATGGGGATATTCTTATATATGCATCTTGTTAATGTCGGTTACCAGGTGTTCACCATATGAATGATTTTTATCTCTATGTATGGGATGTGTATTGAAATATGAAATCTTGTGGTCTATTATTATGATTTGATATATATAGGTTAAACCTATAACTCACCAACATTTTTGTTGACGTTTTAAGCATGTTTATTCTCAGGTGATTATTAAGAGCTTCCGCTGTCGCATACTTAAATAAGGACGATATTTGGAGTCCATGCTTGTATGATATTGTGTAAAAACTGCATTCAAGAAACTTATTTTGTTGTAACATATTTGTATTGTAAACCATTATGTAATGGTTGTGTGTAAACAGGATATTTTAGATTATCATTATTTGATAATCTACGTAAAGTTTTTTTTAAAACCTTTATCTATGAAATAAAGGTTATGGTTTGTTTTAAAAATGAATGCAGTCTTTGAAAAACGTCTCACATAGAGGTCAAAACCTCGCAACGAAATCAATTAATATGGAACTTTTTAATCAATAAGAACGGGACATTTCAGTTGGTATCCGAGCGTTGGTCTTCGAGAACCAGAATTTTGCATTAGTGTGTCTTATCGAGTTTGTTAGGATGCATTAGTGAGTCTGGACTTCGACCGTGTTTACTTGAAAAATGATTGCTTAACAAATTTTGTTGGAAACTATATATTTTTAACATGTGAATATTATGTGATATATTAATCTCTTAACGCGTTTGATATTATGTGATAGATGTCTACCTCTAGAACAAGTCCCATTGACTCACCTAATAATAATGAAGAGTCAAATGTAAATTGGATGATTCGTGGACTGATTCACAAGTTCCCGAAGAGGAACCGGAAGAAGAGTCGGAACCGGAAGAAGAATCGGAACCGGAAGAAGAATCGGAACCGGATGAAGAAGTAGAACCGGTGGGGGAAATAATAAAACGGTTAAGTAAAAGAAAATCCTCAACCAACCGACCAAGGTTAATTATGGTCAATGGTGTTTCCGCCAAGGAAGCAAAATATTGGGAGGATTACCAATTCTCTGATCAATCGGATTCCGACGAGAATTCCGATGATGTTATAGAAATTACCCCAACTGAATTTAAAAAGTCAAAAGAAAATAATAAGGGAAAGGGCATAAAAATTGAGAAATCTAATTCCAACCCCGATGAACTTTATATGTATCGTCAACCCCCGAAGTCCTTAAGTTGTAACAATGACCCGGGAACCTCTAAACCACCAGGTTTTTCTAAACCAATGTGGATAACGACGGCTCGTATTAGGGGAACATCATATATCCCTAGAAACTTGGTAAAACGAACCAAAACTGAAGAAGAAGAAACGAGCGAGTCGGAATAAGATAGTTGTATTCGTGTGGTGTAATATATGTAATATAGTGTGCTTATGCTTTATGATATATGTAAAAATTGCTTGTATTAATAAGTATTTTTTTATGAATCTAACTCTTGTCTATTTTACAGTTTAAAAACACAAAATGGATAGACAACCCAATATTTTAAGAGACCTACCCGGAGACATGATTGATGAAATCTTGTCTAGTGTCGGTCAGAATTCCTCGGCACAACTATTTAAGGCGAGATCAGTTTGTAAGACATTCGAAGAATGTTCCAAGAATGTCTTGGTTTATAAGAGACTTTCGTTCGAAAGATGGGGGATATCACATTGGGAAACCCATAAGTTACGATGTGTTTACTTTGACGCATATATTGCGGGGAACCCAAATGCTATTTTACGCAACGGGTTAAGAAATTATTTTGACTCAATATATCCGAATATTGGACTTCGTGATTTAGAAAAAGCGGCTAACATGCAACATAAAGAAGCATGTTATGCTTACGGATTAGTAATGTTCGCTTCTCACCAAAGTGAGAACAAGAACATCGGGCTACAACTATTAAACAAAACGTTTCCACAAGTGACGGAGTCGGTAATTGGGGTAAGAAATGAGGTTTTTAGATTGTTACGGGACTGTTGGACATTACGTAACCCTCGTCCCTTTGACGACGTTACAACACGCTGTCTTATCAACGGCCATAATGGTTATGTTCCACAAGACCAAGGATGGGAAGTAGTCCTAGTAAAACCAGAATGCATGACTTGTTTCTGGACGTATGAATTACGTGTCTTTATTGCCTTTGCTGAACGACTTGTGTACTAGCTACAATTATCTTCACAACTATCTTGTATCAAAGTTATTGTGTGTTATATTTCATGCTTTATGTAAAATAAGCGGTATTGTAAGTTTGTAAAATATTGTATAAAAGTTTGAACGCGAAATATTATTATAATCAGTTTTTCATATAGAATTGTAGTAGTTGAATTGTATATTAGCTACTAAGTATGAACTTAACGGGTAGGTACTACCCGAATTTAAACTTATAAAACGCTAATATGAAGAAAAAGCTTTTATAAATGAGTTCATATTATGCTACGAAATACTATTAACTACTCTTAATATTCTGTATGATTAACTTGTTCCATTTGACTATTTTGAAGGAAATGGCACCGACTACTCGACACACCGTGAATATGAATGAAGAGGAATTCCGTACTTTTCTAGCTTCAAACATAGCCGCAGTACAGGCTGCGCTACATACCAACAATAACCTTGGATCTAGCAGTGCAGGAAATCGTGTAGGATGCACCTACAAAGAATTCACTGCCTGCAAACCTTTGGAATTTGATGGAACCGAAGGACCGATCGGATTGAAACGGTGGACCGAGAAGGTTGAATCGGTGTTTTCCATAAGTAAGTGTACTGAAGAGGACAAAGTGAAGTACGCTACGCATACCTTCACAGGTTCTGCGTTAACATGGTGGAATACCTATCTAGAGCAAGTGGGACAAGACGATGCGTACGCACTACCGTGGTCAGCATTCAAGCACTTGATGAACGAGAAGTACCGTCCCAGAACCGAGGTCAATAAGCTCAAGCCAGAACTTAGAGGGTTACGAACCCAAGGATTTGATATTACCACGTACGAAAGACGATTCACAGAATTGTGCCTATTGTGTCCGGGAGCATTCGAAGATGAGGAAGAGAAGATCGACGCGTTTGTGAAAGGATTACCGGAAAGAATCCAAGAAGATATAAGTTCACACGAGCCCGCCTCCATACAACAGGCATGTAGAATGGCTCACAAACTAGTGAACTAGATTGAAGAAAGAATTAAAGAACAGACTGCTGAAGAGGCCAATGTGAAGCAAGTCAAAAGAAAGTGGTAGGAAAACGGTGATAAGAATCACCAATACAACAACAACATCAATTACAACAATAATCGCAACAATTATCCCAACAATCGCAACATCAATCGCAACTACAACAAACGGCCCAACAACAACAACAACAACAACAACTACAACTACAACAATCATCCCAACAACAATAATAACCGCAACAACAACAATCAGAAGCAGCTATGCCAAAGGTGTGAAAAGTATCACTCGGGGTTCTGCACCAAATTTTGCAACAAGTGTAAAAGAAACGGTCATAGCGCGGCGAAGTGTGAGGTCTACGGACCAGGGGTTAATAGAACGAAAGGAACAAATGGTGTCGGAACGAGTAATGGCGGAGCAAGTAGTGTCGGAGCAAGTTATGCCAATGTAGTTTGTTATAAATGTGGAAAACCAGGCCACATTATTAGAAATTGCCCGAACCAGGAGAACACGAATGGACAAGGCCGCGGAAGAGTTTTCAATATTAATGCGGCAGAGGCACAGGAAGACCCGGAGCTTGTTACGGGTACGTTTCTTATTGACAATAAATCTGCTTACGTTTTATTTGATTCGGGTGCGGATAGAAGCTATATGAGTAGAGATTTTTGTGCTAAATTAAGTTATCCATTGACGCCTTTGGATAGTAAATTTTTACTCGAATTAGCAAATGGTAAATTAATTTCAGCAGATAATATATGTCGGAATCGAGAAATTAAACTGGTTAGCGAAACATTTAAGATTGACTTGATACCAGTAGAGTTAGGGAGTTTTGATGTGATAATCGGTATGGACTGGTTGAAAGAAGTGAAAGCAGAGATCGTTTGTTACAAAAAATGCAATTCGCATTATACGAGAAAAAGGAAAACCCTTAATGGTGTACGGAGAAAAGGGCAACACGAAGCTACATCTTATTAGTAATTTGAAGGCACAAAAACTAATAAGAAAAGGTTGCTATGCTGTTCTAGCACACGTCGAGAAAGTACAAACTGAAGAAAAGAGCATCAATGATGTTCCCATTGCAAAAGAATTTCCCGATGTATTTCCGAAAGAATTACCGGGATTACCCCCACATCGATCCGTTGAATTTCAAATAGATCTTGTACCAGGAGCTGCACCAATAGCTCGTGCTCCTTACAGACTCGCACCCAGCGAGATGAAAGAACTACAAAGCCAATTACAAGAACTTTTAGAGCATGGTTTCATTCGACCAAGCACATCACCGTGGGGAGCTCCTGTTTTGTTTGTCAAGAAGAAAGATGGTACATTTAGGTTGTGTATCGACTACCGAGAGTTGAACAAACTTACCATCAAGAACCGCTACCCACTACCGAGAATCGATGACTTATTTGATCAACTACAAGGCTCGTCTATTTATTCAAAGATTGACTTACGTTCCGGGTATCATCAAATGCGGGTGAAAGAAGATGATATTCCAAAGACTGCTTTCAGAACACGTTACGGTCATTACGAGTTTATGGTCATGCCGTTTGGTTTAACTAATGCACCAGCTGTGTTCATAGACCTTATGAACCGAGTGTGTGGACCATACCTTGACAAGTTTGTCATTGTTTTCATTGATGACATACTTATTTACTCAAAGAATGACCAAGAACACGGTGAACATTTGAGAAAGGTGTTAGAAGTATTGAGGAAGGAAGAATTGTACGCTAAGTTTTCAAAGTGTGCATTTTGGTTGGAAGAAGTTCAATTCCTCGGTCACATAGTGAACAAAGAAGGTATTAAGGTGGATCCGGCAAAGATAGAAACTGTTGAAAAGTGGGAAACCCCGAAAACTCCGAAACACATACGCCAGTTTTTAGGACTACCTGGTTACTACAGAAGGTTCATCCAAGACTTTTCCAGAATAGCAAAACCCTTGACTACATTAACGCATAAAGGGAAGAAATTTGAATGGAATGATGAACAAGAGAAAGCGTTTCAGTTATTGAAGAAAAAGCTAACTACGGCACCTATATTGTCATTGCCTGAAGGGAATGATGATTTTGTGATTTATTGTGACGCATCAAAGCAAGGTCTCGGTTGTGTATTAATGCAACGAACGAAGGTGATTGCTTATGCGTCTAGACAATTGAAGATTCACGAACAAAATTATACGACGCACGATTTGGAATTAGGCCCGGTTGTTTTTGCATTAAAGACTTGGAGGCACTACTTATATGGGGTCAAAAGTATTATATATACCTACCACAAAAGTCTTCAACACATATTTAATCAGAAACAACTGAATATGAGGCAGCGTAGGTGGATTGAATTATTGAATGATTACGACTTTGAGATTCGTTACCACCCGGGGAAGGCAAATGTGGTAGCCGATGCCTTGAGCAGGAAGGACAGAGAACCCATTCGAGTAAAATCTATGAATATAATGATTCATAATAACCTTACTACTCAAATAAAGGAGGCGCAACAAGGAGTTTTAAAAGAGGGAAATTTAAAGGATGAAATACCCAAAGGATCGGAGAAGCATCTTAATATTCGGGAAGACGGAACCCGGTATAGAGCTGAAAGGATTTGGGTACCAAAATTTGGAGATACGAGAGAAATGGTACTTAGAGAAGCTCATAAAACCAGATACTCAATACATCCTGGAACGGGGAAGATGTACAAGGATCTCAAGAAACATTTTTGGTGGCCGGGTATGAAAGCCGATGTTGCTAAATACGTAGGAGAATGTTTGACGTGTTCTAAGGTCAAAGCTGAGCATCAGAAACCATCAGGTCTACTTCAACAACCCGAAATCCCAGAATGGAAATGGGAAAACATTACCATGGATTTCATCACTAAATTGCCAAGGACTGCAAGTGGTTTTGATACTATTTGGGTAATAGTTGATCGTCTCACCAAATCAGCACACTTCCTGCCAATAAGAGAAGATGACAAGATGGAGAAGTTAGCACGACTGTATTTGAAGGAAGTCGTCTCCAGACATGGAATACCAATCTCTATTATCTCTGATAGGGATGGCATATTTATTTCAAGATTTTGGCAGACATTACAGCAAGCATTAGGAACTCGTCTAGACATGAGTACTGCCTATCATCCACAAACTGACGGGCAGAGCGAAAGGACGATACAAACGCTTGAAGACATGCTACGAGCATGTGTTATTGATTTCAGAAACAGTTGGGATCGACATCTACGATTAGCAGAATTTTCCTACAACAACAGCTACCATTCAAGCATTGAGATGGCGCCGTTTGAAGCACTTTATGGTAGAAATTGTAGGTCTCCGATTTGTTGGAGTGAAGTGGGGGATAGACAGATTACGGGTCCGGAGATTATACAAGAAACTACCGAGAAGATCATCCAAATTCAACAACGGTTGAAAACCGCCCAAAGTCGACAAAAGAGCTACACTGACATTAAAAGAAAAGATATAGAATTTGAAATTGGAGAGATGGTCATGCTTAAAGTTGCACCTTGGAAAGGCGTTGTTCGATTTGGTAAACGAGGGAAATTAAATCCAAGGTATATTGGACCATTCAAGATTATTGATCGTGTCGGACCAGTAGCTTACCGACTTGAGTTACCTCAACAACTCGCGGCTGTACATAACACTTTCCATGTCTCGAATTTGAAGAAATGTTTTGCTAAAGAAGATCTCACTATTCTGTTAGATGAAATCCAAATCAACGAAAAACTCCAATTCATCGAAGAACCCGTTGAAATAATGGATCGTGAGGTTAAAAGACTTAAGCAAAACAAGATACCAATTGTTAAGGTTCGATGGAATGCTTGTAGAGGACCCGAGTTCACCTGGGAGCGTGAAGATCAGATGAAGAAGAAATACCCGCATCTATTTCCAGAAGATTCGTCAACACCTTCAACAGCTTAAAATTTCGGGACGAAATTTATTTAACGGGTAGGTACTGTAGTGACCCGAACTTTTCCATGTTTATATATATTAATTGAGATTGATATTTACATGATTAAATGTTTCCAACATGTTAAGCAATCAAACTTGTTAAGACTTGATTAATTGAAATATGTTTCATATAGACAATTGACCACCCAAGTTGACCGGTGATTCACGAACGTTAAAACTTATAAAAACTATACGATGACATATATATGGTTATATATATAGTTAACATGTTTTTATTATAAGTATGTATCTCATTAGGTATTTTAACAATGAGTTATATACATAAAAATGAGACTATTAATTTAAGAAACTCGAAAACGATATATATAACGATTATCGTTATAACAACGTCTTACTAGGTATATATGAATCATATTAAGATATTGATACACTTGGTTAATTATGTTAAATGATAAGTAAATATATTATTAAGTGTATTAACAATGAAATACATATGTAAAAATAAGGCTACTAACTTAATGATTTCGAAACGAGACATATATGTAACGATTATCGTTGTAACGACATTTAACTGTATATACATCATACTAAGATATATTATATATCATAATATCATGATAATATAATAATTTAACATCTCATTTGTTATAATAAACAATGGGTTAACAACATTCAACAAGATCGTTAACCTAAAGGTTTCAAAACAACATTTACATGTAACGACTAACGATGACTTAACGACTCAGTTAAAATGTATATACATGTAGTGTTTTAATATGTATTCATACACTTTTGAAAGACTTCAAGACACTTATCAAAATACTTCTACTTAACAAAAATGCTTACAATTACATCCTCGTTCAGTTTCATCAACAATTCTACTCGTATGCACCCGTATTCGTACTCGTACAATACACATCTTTTAGATGTATGTACTATTGGTATATACACTCCAATGATCAGCTCTTAGCAGCCCATGTGAGTCACCTAACACATGTGGGAACCATCATTTGGCAACTAGCATGAAATATCTCATAAAATTACAAAAATATGAGTAATCATTCATGACTTATTTACATGAAAACAAAATTACATATCCTTTATATCTAATCCATACACCAACGACCAAAAACACCTACAAACACTTTCATTCTTCAATTTTCTTCATCTAATTGATCTCTCTCAAGTTCTATCTTCAAGTTCTAAGTGTTCTTCATAAATTTCAAAAGTTCTAGTTTCATAAAATCAAGAATACTTTCAAGTTTGCTAGCTCACTTCCAATCTTGTAAGGTGATCATCCAACCTCAAGAAATCTTTGTTTCTTACAGTAGGTTATCATTCTAATACAAGGTAATAATCATATTCAAACTTTGGTTCAATTTCTATAACTATAACAATCTTATTTCAAGTGATGATCTTACTTGAACTTGTTTTCGTGTCATGATTCTGCTTCAAGAACTTTGAGCCATCCAAGGATCCATTGAAGCTAGATCAATTTTTCTCTTTTTCAGTAGGTTTATCCAAGGAACTTAAGGTAGTAATGATGTTCATAACATCATTCGATTCATACATATAAAGCTATCTTATTCGAAGGTTTAAACTTGTAATCACTAGAACATAGTTTAGTTAATTCTAAACTTGTTCGCAAACAAAAGTTAATCCTTCTAACATGACTTTTAAAATCAACTAAACACATGTTCTATATCTATATGATATGCTAACTTAATGATTTAAAACCTGGAAACACGAAAAACACCGTAAAACCGGATTTACGCCGTCGTAGTAACACCGCGGGCTGTTTTGGGTTAGTTAATTAAAAACTATGATAAACTTTGATTTAAAAGTTGTTATTCTGAGAAAATGATTTTTATTATGAACATGAAACTATATCCAAAAATTATGGTTAAACTCAAAGTGGAAGTATGTTTTCTAAAATGGTCATCTAGACGTCGTTCTTTCGACTGAAATGACTACCTTTACAAAAACGACTTGTAACTTATTTTTCCGACTATAAACCTATACTTTTTCTGTTTAGATTCATAAAATAGAGTTCAATATGAAACCATAGCAATTTGATTCACTCAAAACGAATTTAAAATGAAGAAGTTATGGGTAAAACAAGATTGGATAATTTTTCTCATTTTAGCTACGTGAAAATTGGTAACAAATCTATTCCAACCATAACTTAATCAACTTGTATTGTATATTATGTAATCTTGAGATACCATAGACACGTATACAATGTTTCGACCTATCATGTCGACACATCTATATATATTTCGGAACAACCATAGACACTCTATATGTGAATGTTGGAGTTAGCTATACAGGGTTGAGGTTGATTCCAAAATATATATAGTTTGAGTTGTGATCAATACTGAGATACGTATACACCGGGTCGTGGATTGATTCAAGATAATATTTATCGATTTATTTCTGTACATCTAACTGTGGACAACTAGTTGTAGGTTACTAACGAGGACAGCTGACTTAATAAACTTAAAACATCAAAATATATTAAAAGTGTTGTAAATATATTTTGAACATACTTTGATATATATGTATATATTGTTATAGGTTCGTGAATCAACCAGTGGCCAAGTCTTACTTCCCGACGAAGTAAAAATCTGTGAAAGTGAGTTATAGTCCCACTTTTAAAATCTAATATTTTTGGGATGAGAATACATGCAGGTTTTATAAATGATTTACAAAATAGACACAAGTACGTGAAACTACATTCTATGGTTGAATTATCGAAATCGAATATGCCCGTTTTTATTAAGTCTGGTAATCTAAGAATTAGGGAACAGACACCCTAATTGACGCGAATCCTAAAGATAGATCTATTGGGCTTAACAAACCCCATCCAAAGAACCGGATTCTTTAGTACTTCGAAATTTATATCATATCCGAAGGGTGTCCCGGAATGATGGGGATATTCTTATATATGCATCTTGTTAATGTCGGTTACCAGGTGTTCACCATATGAATGATTTTTATCTCTATGTATGGGATGTGTATTGAAATATGAAATCTTGTGGTCTATTATTATGATTTGATATATATAGGTTAAACCTATAACTCACCAACATTTTTGTTGACGTTTTAAGCATGTTTATTCTCAGGTGATTATTAAGAGCTTCCGCTGTCGCATACTTAAATAAGGACGATATTTGGAGTCCATGCTTGTATGATATTGTGTAAAAACTGCATTCAAGAAACTTATTTTGTTGTAACATATTTGTATTGTAAACCATTATGTAATGGTTGTGTGTAAACAGGATATTTTAGATTATCATTATTTGATAATCTACGTAAAGTTTTTTTTAAAACCTTTATCTATGAAATAAAGGTTATGGTTTGTTTTAAAAATGAATGCAGTCTTTGAAAAACGTCTCACATAGAGGTCAAAACCTCGCAACGAAATCAATTAATATGGAACGTTTTTAATCAATAAGAACGGGACATTTCAGTTGGTATCCGAGCGTTGGTCTTAGAGAACCAGAATTTTGCATTAGTGTGTCTTATCGAGTTTGTTAGGATGCATTAGTGAGTCTGGACTTCGACCGTGTTTACTTGAAAAATGATTGCTTAACAAATTTTGTTGGAAACTATATATTTTTAACATGTGAATATTATGTGATATATTAATCTCTTAACGCGTTTGATATTATGTGATAGATGTCTACCTCTAGAACAAGTCCCATTGACTCACCTAATAATAATGAAGAGTCAAATGTAAATTGGAATGATTCGTGGACTGATTCACAAGTTCCCGAAGAGGAACCGGAAGAAGAGTCGGAACAGGAAGAAGAATCGGAACCGGATGAAAAAGTAGAATCGGTGGGGGAAATAATAAAACGGTTAAGTAAAAGAAAATCCTCAACCAACCGACCAAGGTTAATTATGGTCAATGGTGTTTCCGCCAAGGAAGCAAAATATTGGGAGGATTACCAATTCTCCGATCAATTGGATTCCGACTAGAATTCCGATGATGTTATAGAAATTACCCCAACTGAATTTAAAAAGTCAAAAGAAAATAATAAGGGAAAGGGCATAAAAATAGAGAAATCTAATTCCAACCCCGATGAACTTTATATGTATCGTCAACCCCCGAAGTCCTTAAGTTGTAACAATGACCCGGGAACCTCTAAACCACCTGGAAATGGAATTAAATAAGCTGAATAGTTGGTGAAAAGCACTGTGCGCGGTGCGCACAGTAAGGGTGCGCTGAGCGCACTCTTCACCTAACCCACTTTTTCTTTACAACTCGACATCGCACGTTCAAATCTGCTTTTCTGGTAAAAGTGCGCGGAGGGGTGCGCTGAGCGCACTACTGTGCGCGGCGCGCACTAGGCTTGGCGCACTTTGGTTTTGGCTAAGAAATCTTCTGATCAAAATTATGCAATGTGCGCTGAGCGCACACTTTGTGGTGCGCTGAGCGCACCCTTCTGTCTTTGGCTCTCTGTTCTTGTTTTCGATCTCTGAGCTGTATCATACATAATCTTCCATATTTCTTCAAGTTTACAATGATTCTAGACTATATTACAATAATATGAAATACAAACAGAATTACTATGTTTACATATGAAATAAACAACAATAGGACGCGATATTACGACTAAAGATATGACTAATTTGAGTAATATCAAAATCCCCCATACTTAACTCTTGCTTGTCCTCAAGCAAGTCTTGTTCTAATCATTCATATACAAAACACAAACATCAATGAATCACACGTATTATTTGAAGTACATATTACACGAATCACTCAAAACACACACAAACTCACGCTATATGAAACCCATAAAATACAAATGGAATACACACTCACACTTATAGTACACAAGTTTACACTATTGGAATACACACACGTTGAGGTACACACACAATTTATGAAACACACGCACACATTTGGATTATTTGGGAGAGACGAACTTTGGTGAAAGTTCTTTTAAAAGTTTGGATCCTTAGGGAAAATTGGATCTTTGAGAAAACGTTTTAAGATTTTGAAAATGTCAATGCTAGTTTTTTTAAACTAGACACGTTTTCTGGTTTTAACCTCAAATTCCGGTTGAGGGTAACTGAAAACCGAAGTCTCAGTCGGCGATTAGCAAGCTATCCACCCCCATGATTGTAGTATCATGGAACTCTTAATCGGGTGCCCCCTGACGCGATATAAATATCAGTCTTGCATGTCAATTTGTACAATTTATATCAAGAGTTAAAACTGCGAAGACTGAGCTATCGCGCGGGACAGATCCTGCTCCAGCTTATATGCCGTAATCGGTTTTACACTGGACAGCTCCTTGAATTTACCCTACCAAGTTTATTTTCGGGTTTGAAAGTTCAAGACTTTCCCTTCCCACTGTACCTAATATCGTGAAATGATATTGGTATGAAATGACATAGTTTAGGAAGTTTGCTATATCAAGTAAGGCGACATTCGGAAGACTTTACTTCTTTCAAGGATGGACTAGATGCATCCTTTCCATTTAGTGACTTTTATTTCTTTTATTTCCAAGCCAAAAGTACTTTAATCATTTTAACTTTGCAAAACTTTGTGATAATAATTCGAAAAGATTAGTAACATCCCCTACACTTGGCTTTTTCGCTAATACGTTTAGTTCAAAAACTTTAAAAATTTTCATAAAATGTGACAATAAGCCAAGTTGCATTACATATCCGAGAGAATTACCCCTTCCCCCACACTTAAGATTAAGTAAGGCCCTCATTACTTAAAATCAGAAATAATTTAAAAATTCACGAGGGCATTAGTTGTGAAAAGAGTTCGAAAAACCTTGGCCTAAAGCCGGAGATCGTGAAATGTAGGTGAGCGATGGCGCTGAACTTAATGCCAGCATAAGAACATCGTTCATTCCTTGATCTCTATCACAAATTCCAAATTGATTGTACTTCGCTGAACTTAATGCCAGCATCACTAAACCTTAACAATAAGAAATAAACAAACACACAAAATAAAATAGATAAAAGTGGTGTATTTAACACAACCACCACAAACGTCAAGCGTACAATATAAATATTCTAATTATTACACACCATTGTCTTAAAAGAAACAATTCTGAAAAATTACCAAAATGTTACCAAATATTACCAAATAGGGCACATGAGCCCTCTAATTGTCACCAAAGAAGTTACCAAAAGGCCAGCCGGAGTAGGTGCCCGAACCATCATTCATAGGTCTTCTCTGTGGGTATTACTCCTTAAAGCATCTTTGTGCATCTTGCATGGCCGCTTGTTCCTCATATAACGGAGGACTCGGAATTCGGTTTGGGGTGTGGTAATAGGTCGGATGTTGGTAGGAAGTAGCATAATATTCTTGTGGGTTTTGCATATATAAACCAACATTATGGCGAAGCCAATCGCCCCTGTAATTCCCCCACCTTTGGTCATACCTTATAGCCCTATTATGCTCACGCTGCTCTTCATGATATTGGTTGAATTGTTGCCTTTGTTGCTCATATTGGTCATCCCTGTGTTGATAACCTACCTGCATGTCATGAAAACTAGAAATCACTTCCTCTAACTCTTCTTCCCTTGACCTTTGTATCCGCCTACGCCTTCGCCTTTGAGCTTGTGGTAACTCTTCTTCAGTTTCAGGTTCTTCCATTCGAACCTCTTCCTCCGCATCATCTCTTCCAACACCGCTACCACCCGCTTCATGATCATGGGCACGTGGTGGTTCGTTTACCCTCAGGACAAATGGAATAAGCCTTTGATGATTATTATAGCTCAAAAATTATGCATTCAGATAATAAGTCTTGTTTAAAGGGTTCATTGTTGTACTGTTTGGAATCAACCGAGATAAATTGACACCAAAATGCCTGGCAATCTGGGTGATGTAATGCCCACCAACAATCTGATTCAACCCTCTATCTCCCCGCGAATTATCAAGATAACCCGCCAAAGTAGATGGAATGTCGACACTGCTTTGGTTGTAGATTTTGTCTACAAGAAAAACATCGAGACGTGTTACCTTATTTGTGCCATGTTTTCTTGCATTAAACATACATGCAACTAGCTGATGAAGCATTCTTTTGTCTTTATCATTTATATCGGTAAACTTGCCTCGGCTAGAGGAGAATTGAGTATCGCTCATATCGTTCCAAAACGGGCGGGGATCATAAGAACCGTCATAATACTCGGATGACCGTAAATAAGCATTGAGTTGGTCATCATCTAGTTCGATATACAGCTCGAATATTCGGGCAAACTCAATTTGACTAAGTGCCCGATCGATCCCACCTAAACGAAATCTCATGAACTTTTGATTTGTCGGGTCCATAATGAGATCAAAACGTAAAGATGCTATGAATTCTTTGCATAATTCCGGGTATATGACATCATTGAACCGCATAATTCTTTCCCATGCCCTGATTGTTATTAACCTGCCAGTTAAAATCCGGTATTTAACCTCCAACATTCTCGACACTCTATCATATTCCCTTGCTTCTACCAATGGAGTCGGGTCAAAATACCAAGTGGCATCACATGATTTGTTCGCTACCCAATTATATGCACTTGCGTAATCCGGATGGTCCCGGACATAAGCTAACCAAACCCTTGGATCAATTTGATCCAGTGATCCTTCAGGTGAAGGTTGTCAATCATTTGGTGGAGAATTTTGTTCATCTGAAGAATCTTGTTCTTCTCGGTACCGGTGTGAAGGTTCTTCTTGTCGTTGATTTCTCCTTGATCTAAAGTTGTACTGCACACATAAAACATACACCAAAACAAAAGAGGCGCATAGAAAATAGTATGCATTAGTGTGAGTTCATCATAAATCAAGTATATGTTCAAAAATACATATAACACATAATCATGTTAATCATTCATGTAAACATTTTCTCAAAAGATCCAAGATCAACATAACTAGTCTAGCGTTCTAGAAACCAAATTTGAACATGAACCTCATATCATTCTCATCCCTCAAACTATTACATTAGACACAAAGTAATGGAAACTTAACAATTTTTAAGTATTTATATCAATTAAGAACCAAAATATGTAAGATTTCTAAAACATGAACCATGTCATGCTCAAAATGTGATACATACTTATGAAGTGCACAAATTATCTCAAACATTCACAAACACTTAGCTAGGAACCAAATTCAACCAAATTTAAAGCCAAAATTCGGATTTAAATTTTACATAAACCCTAGAATCATGAATATACCCTAAAAACACAATGTAATATGATTTCAAGTCATACAAGGCAATTATAACAACCTAAAGCATGTTAATGTTTATAACAATTATCAATTCAAGAAAATCCACATAAATTTTTTAAACAATCCAAAAAATTAAGCATGAAATCGAATTATTGGAAAGAAAATTAAGTGGAATCATATGAACATACCCTAGGCATCTTGATTTAGGCTTTGATTTGAGAAGAATTGGTTAAAATTTGAAGAATTGAAATGAGGGTTTGGAGTGTTTTAGAGTAAAAGATAAAATGGATCTGCAATTTTTGGGTAAAGAATGAATGAAATCGAGTGTGTGGTGTAAAAGAGTAGATAAAATTGTGGACCCCACAAAAATTTAAAACAGATCCGAGCAAAATTGGAGAGTGCGCTGAGCGCACATTTTGGGGTGCGCGGCGTGCACTAGTGCTCCGAGCTAAAAAACTTCTGACCAAGTTTTTACAAAGTGCGCTGAGCGCACATATGAATTATGTGCGGCGCGCACAGTTATTTTTCAGGTGTTTTTGCGTTTGGTCAGTACAGGGAGGTTGGTAACAGATTGGTGATCGTAATGGCATTCAACTAAAATTAAAAATCAATCAAAATCATGTAATTCACACAAAAACCTATTTTTAACATTTGTGAAGGTTTTAAAAACGAGTCGCTTCACCCGACTCTTCCCCCAAACTTAGGTAGCTTTGGGGTCCAAAATGAGTTTTACCTCATCTTCAATGTTCATAGGTCCGTCAACATATAGCTTGACCCTGTGTCCGTTTACCTTAAACGTATCACCCTTTGCATTCCTTAATTCCACTGTTCCATATTGAAAAACCTTGTTTACAACAAATGGTCCCATCCATCGGGACTTGAGTTTTCCAGGAAAAAGTTTAAATCGTGAGTTGAATAACAAAACACGATCACCCTCTTTAAAATCTTTCGGATTCTTAAGACAGTTATCGTGCCAAACTTTGGTCTTTTCCTTGTATATGAGCGAGTTTTTATAGGCGTTATGTCTCAACTCATCCAACTCATTTAGTTGGTTTAAATGAAGGTTTCCCGCGTCTTCAAGATTGAGATTACAAGTCTTAAGAGTCCAATGTGATTTGTGCTCTATCTTCAAAGGGAGATGGCATGCTTTAGGCGGTAAGGTGTGGTTCCAATAGGAGTTTTGTAGGCGGTTCTAAATGCCCACAAAGAATCATCAAGCTTCGTTGACCACACCTTAGGATTGGATCCAACCGTTTTCTCAAGGATCCTTTTAAGTGCTCGATTCGTATTTTCAACTTGCCCACTTGTTTGTGGGTGATAAGATGTAGAAATTTTATGGGTTATCCCATATTGTTTTAACACCTTTTCTAATTGAGTGTTGCAAAAATGGGTACCACGATCACTAATTAAAGCCTCCGGGGTACCGAACCGGGCAAAAATCTATTTAAGAAAAGTTACAACAACTTGTGCATCGTTTGTGGGGAGAGCCTTTGCCTCAGCCAATTTTGATACGTAGTCAACGACAACGAGTATGTATTGGTTGGAATGAGATTTTGGGAATGGTCCCTTGAAATCAATGCCCCAAATATCGAAAATCTCACAAACTTGGATTATGTTTTGAGGCATTTCGTCTCTTTGACTAATATTTCCTGCCCTTTGGCAAGAATTGCATGATTTACATATTTGGTGGGCATCTTTAAAGATGGTAGGCCAATAAAAACCGGCCTCATAGACTTTTCTCCCCTTGATTTGGGGTCCGAAATGTCCACCAGTGGGATCAAGATGACATTGGAGAAGAATTTGGTTGCATTCTTCCCCGGAGACACATTGACGGATTATCCCATCGGGACACCGTTTAAAGAGATACGGGTTTTCCCAAAAATAGTATTTCAAGTCACTGAAAAATTTCTTTCATTTTTGATGTGACATACCGGTTTCTAGGAATCCACCCGCAAGATAGTTGGCTATGTCTACAAACCAAGGATCATCAACTTTCTCAATCCTCATGAGATTTTCATCAGGAAAATTATCTTGAATAACGGTCTCATGGAGAACCTCAAGATTTGGATTCTCAAGGCGAGAAAGGTGATCGGCTGCAAGCTTTTCGGACCCCTTTTTGTCTTTAATATCAATGTCGAATTCCTGCAAAAGTAAGACCCAACGTATTAATTGGGGTTTAGCATCTTGCTTAGTAAGCAAGTACTTTAAGGCCGAGTGGTCCGTGAAGACAACCGTCTTTACTAGTACCAAGTAAAATCGAAATTTGTCAAATGAAAAGACAATTGCCAGAAGTTCCTTCTCGGTGGTGGTGTAATTAAGTTGGGCTCCTTGCAATGTTTTACTAGCATAATAAATGGGCTAAAAATGTTTTTCAATTCTTTGCCCCAAGACGGCACCAATAGCAAAGTCACTCGCATCACACATAAGTTCAAATGGAAGTGACGAATTCGGTGATATGAGAATGGGTGATTGTGTGAGCTTTGCTTTAAGTAGGTTAAAGGCGTTAAGACACTCGTCCGTAAAGACAAATGAAGCGTCTTTCTCAAGAAGTTTGTTCATCGGGGTTGCAATTTTAGAAAAATCTTTAATGAACCGTCGATAAAAACCGGCGTGCCCCAGAAAACTTCTTACACCTTTCACATTTGACGGTGGTGGTAATTTGGCTATGACTTTCACTTTAGCTATATCCACCTCCAATCCCGCACAAGAAATTTTATGACCTAAAACAATGCCCTCTCTTACCATAAAGTGGCATTTTTCCCAGTTAAGTACAAGAATAGATTCTTCACACCTAATCAACATACGCTCAAGATTATTAAGACATGAGTCAAAAGAATCACCGAAGACTGAAAAGTCATCCATGAATACTTCCATAAAGTCTTCAATCATATCATGAAATATAGCTACCATACACCTTTGAAAGGTAGCAGGAGCATTGCATAAGCCAAAGGGCATACGTCGATAGGAGAAAGTACCATAAGGGCATGTAAAGGCGGTTTTCTCTTGGTCCTCGGGTGCTACAGGGATTTGGAAATATCCTGAGAAACCATCAAGAAAACAATAAAAGTTCTTTCCTGCTAACCTTTCCAACATTTGATCAATGTAAGGAAGGGGAAAGTGGTCTTTTCGGGTAGTATCATTTAATTTTCTATAATCAATACATACCCTCCAACCCGTGATATTCCTAGTGGAAATTAATTGATCGTTTTTGTTGGTGATAACGGTCATGCCACCCTTTTTGGGTACACATTGGACCGGACTCACCCAAGGACTATTCGAAATTGGGTAAATAAGACCCGCATCAAGGAGTTTGACAATCTTCTTTTTAACGACTTCTTGCATATTAGGGTTCAGTCACCTTTGTCTTTGTACACATGGCTTATAGTTATCTTCCATTAAAATCTTACGTGTACAATAAGAGGGACTTATACCCTTGATGTCATGAATTTTCCATGCTATAGCCGGTTTATGGGCTTTTAACATGGAAACAAGTTTAGACTTCTCACTTACAGAGAGTTCGGACTAAATGATAACCGGGAGAGCCGAATCCTCTTGAAGGTAAGCATATTCCAAGTGACTTGGAAGTGGCTTTAGTTCCAAAACGGGAGGTTCTTCAATCTATGTTTTACATCGGTACTCATTTTTTAAATCCAATTTTCTGTATTCTTCATCATTTGGCTCATAACCGTTAGCCATCAAGGTGGTCAACATCTCCACTTCTTCCACCATGTTCTCTTCATTACCTTCCGCCAAAATGCATTCTCCTGAACCTTGTAATTCTGGAAATTCCTGTAATAATTCTGAATACGTGTCTACGGTTTGCAAATAATAACATTTATCATCAGTAGACTCAGGGTATTGCAATGCATGGTCAACGAAAAAGGTAACCTTAATATCCTCAATGCTAAGAGTCAATTTCTACCCATGAACATCTATCATAGCTCTAGCGGTATTGAGGAAAGGTCGACCTAATATAAGAGGCACACGTGTGTCCTCTTCTATGTCCAAAATTACAAAATCGGCCGAAAATACTAGGGTACCCACTTTTACTAACACATTCTCTAAAATTCCACGAGGGAATTTAACAGAGCGGTCCACTAGTTGAATTTCCATTCGGGTTGGTTTTAGTACCCGGGGTCTAGCTTAACATATAATGAATAAGGCATCAAATTTATGCTAGCCCCTAAATCCGCTAATGCTTTAATGCATTCCAAATCTCCTAGGAGACATGATATGGTAAAACTCCTAGGATCTGCTAACTTCTTTGGGATTTTGTTCATCAAAATTGCGGAACAATTAGCATTCATGGTGATGGATGAAAGTTCCTCCATTTTATTCCGATTAGTAAGTAAGTCTTTTAAGAACTTAGCATACTTGGGCATACCTGAAATCACATCAATGAAAGGCATATTTATGTTAATTTGTTTAAACATATCTAGAAATTTTAACCTTTCGGCTTCGAGCCTTTCTTGTTGTTGTTTCCTTGGGTATGGGAGCGGTGGTTGATATGACTTGACTACGGGTTTCTCACGTTCTTCCTTCTCAACAACTTGTTCCGGCTCCTTAACCGGTTCATCATTTTTGTTCAACGGAACACTGAAATCAGAATCTTCGGGCATTCCTGGAGCTTCGTATGCTAGACCACTCCGTGTGGTGATAACATTGGCGTGCTCATTTCGGGGGTTCTTATTAGTATCACCTGGTAAACTCCCTGGTTTTCTTTCACTAAGTAAACTAGCTAAACCATTCATTTGCTTCTCCAAATTCTGAATTGAGGCTTGTTGGTTTCTAAACTGATGTTCATTTTTCTCGTTCGTTTGGTTTATGTTTGTAACAAGCTGAGTTTGTGATGCAATCAACTTTTCCAACATACTCTCCAAATTTGACTTTTTCTCTTCCTGTTGGGGTTTTTGATAAAAACCCAGAGTTTGTTGTTGGAACCCACTACTTGACCCTTGTTGGTAATTGGAATTTTGACCTTGAGGGTTGTAGGGGTTGTTGAAGTTTCGGTTAAATTGGGCTCTTCCTTGAAATTGATTATTATTTATTTTGCTTATGAAAGCCACTTCTTCTTTTTGAGCCATTGTTAAACCGGCATCACAATCTTTTCCTAAATGGAGGCCACCACAGTATTCACAACCCACCTTCATACTATGAATTTCCTTGGTGATCTTGTCCATATTTCGAGCAACACCGTCTATTTTCACACTTAGGGAACTAAGGTCATCATAAGCACCGGCGCTTTGGACTTGAGCATTACGAGTAATTGGTCGTTCTTAATGCCACTCATGACAATAGTCGGCTAGCTTCTTGATTATCTCATAAGCCTCTTGCTCGGTTTTGTCCATGAGAGAACCTCCGGCCGCTTGATCAATGGAAATTCGGGTTGCAACATCACAACCCTTGTAAAAGATTTGGACTTTTTGGAAGGTATCCAAACCATGGTTTGGACAACCTCTTAGCATTTTGGAAAATCGATTCCATGCTTCGTACAAGGTTTCCATCGGCTTTTGACAAAATTGGGTAATTTCTTGTTGGAGTCTCGCAGACTTAGAAGCTGGAAAATATTTCTTAAGAAATTTTTCCAACATACCATCCCAAGTTTCTATCGTAGCCTCGGCCAATGAATCTAACCAACTTCATGCTTCTCCGTGGAGTGTCCATGGGAAAAGTCTTAAAAATATGGCCTGATCAGTGTTTGGTTTAAGTTTGAATAGAAGACATATCTCTTGAAAAAGGCGAATATGTTCGTTTGCATCTTCATTCAGACCACCACCAAATTGACATCTGTTGTTAATCATTTGGAGAATAGTCCTTTTATTTCAAATTTTTCTTCACCTGTGGGCGGAGTAATTGCACTTCCTTGTCCGGTTTGGGTTACCTTCATCTTGGCCGCCATTGATTGTCTTGGTACCACTTGTCTTGCCTCTCCTTCCATTTCAAAATTTGGAGGATGAACTGGTTCAAATTCAGAATATTTTGGCTAAGTTGTACTTGATTCCGAATCAAAAGTTTCTTGCTTTGATGAAGATTCAAAAAGTTCAAGTACTTATTTTGGGATCCTACCAAGCTTTCTATCAATTTCTGTAAGTGGTGTAAGTAATGGAGAATCTGAACTTTGGGTATGGGCATATGCAACATAAAATCTGTCAATCACACAACTAACAAAACTATTAAACGTACCGATTCTATAAGTTTAAAAATCAAAGACTATTAATAATTTAAAATAATTAAGAAACTACTTAATCACAAATTAGTTAACAATTCTATTTTGACACAAAACTGTCCCCGGCAGCGGCGCCAAAAACTTGATGTGTGAAACGTGGTATATGAATTGTTGTATGAAATAGTATGGAAAAATACCGATTAGAGATTGCTACAAACTAACGGGCAGTGTACCCGATCGTGTAGTAGTATAGTAAATGGTAAAATCTGTGTATCGTTCCAAGGACAATATCTAAATCAAATTAGGATTATAAACTAAATTGTGATTAACTAAGAAAATTACAAGTACAAGATATATTTTGGTTTGTTCTTTTACGATGGGCGAATCAAGTGATGAATAAGATTAAAAAGACAATATTTTTGGTATTTTTAGTTTATAAAAACAGAAAGATAGTTTTGATATCAAATTAAAGAAATATGCTCATCTAGACTTTTTACCCTTAATGTTGAATGTTATTTAGGATTAAGATCGGATTGATTGGTTATGCATGAGAACTAATTAATTGGTTCACCAAGAGTAGTCTTGCGCAAACACTCAAACGGGATTACACGACGCAAGTGATGTTCTTGTCATCTAAGACCTCCTATTTCTAATCAACTAATTCAACTAGTTTGAAGACTTGAAGAATGATCAAGTCAATGGTGTGTTGTACATGATCCACTCATATATCAACTAAAGGTTTAACTTAGTTCATTCCCTTGGTTCGGTTAAATGCTCAATTCACCCAACCCAAATAATTAACTAAGTGTTATAATAAGATCCCTATAACCGTTAATAGATAAGGCAAATCACTAACACTTGTTAATTGATGGAACTAGGTAGTTGAAAGTGTGTATAACAGATTCTAAGGAATTGGTTATTCTCCTAGACAATTACACATACTAATTAAGCTATTCCAAAGTATCTACAAGAGTCGTTCTTACATTCTTATGTAAATTAACCATTTGAACTCAACTTATCCCTTTTGGTAAAAGATGGATAAACACATGTCACTAGGTGTAAATCAATACATTAACTTAACAAGATGATGTTTCTTAATCAAATGAACATATCAACTAGTTGAATCAAAAGGATTAAACTTAACAAGAATGGTTCTTGTATTCAAACATCAAACTATCGTGCATAATAACAATCAATCAATAGTAAACATTCAACATCTCGGTTATTTATCTAGATGAACATAAAATGGACTAGCCAACAATCATGCTTGAAAACTTAAACACAACAGTAACAAAGGTATAATTCATTGTAAAAACAAGATTAACCTTTTAGGAGTAATCTTGGATGAAGCCCTTGAATGATCTTGGATTCTTCAATGATTTGAGTGCTTAGATGCACTTTGATAAGCCCAAGAACTGCTTTGAATCGTATGTTTTCGTCTCTGAACAGAAAGGAAACTGGTGTCCTTGAAATGAAATTGGAAATGGAATTAAATAAGCTGAACAGTTGGTGAAAAGCACTGTGGCCGGCGCGCACAGTAAGGGTGCGCTGAGCGCACTCTTCACCTAACCCACTTTTTCTTTACAGCTCGACATCGCACGTTCAAATCTGCTTTTCTGGTAAAAGTGCGCGGAGGGGTGCGCTGAGCGTACTACTGTGCGCTGAGCACACTACTATGCGCGGCGCGCACTAGGCTTAGCGCACGTTGGTTTTGGCCAAGAAATCTTCTGATCAAAATTATGCAATGTGAGCTGAGCGCATACTTTGTGGTGCGCTGAGCGCACCCTTCTGTCTTTAGCTCTCTGGTCTTGTTTTCGATCTCTGAGCTGTATCATACATAATCTTCCATATTTCTTCAAGTTTACAATGATTCTAGACTATATTACAATAATATGAAATACAAACGGAATTACTATGTTTACATATGAAATAAACAACAATAGGACGCGATATTACGACTAAAGATATGACTAATTTGAGTAATATCAACCACCTCCGGACCACCAGGAGTATTTGGTGGCACTGGCATATCCGGCCCCGGTGGCTGTATTTCTGGGTCCGGAATTGGCGGACCAGGAAATTCTGGAGCCGGATTAGGCGTCAAAGGTGGAGGATCAGACGGTTTTTCTGGCAGAAATGGATCGAAGTCAGGAACATTAGGTGTTTGTGGCAGTTCCGATGGGGCAGTACTGAAGTCGTGGTCTTATGTCATTTTCAGATGTATAGTTTGTGGACTGTTTGGTGGTTTTATGGTGGTGAGATGCGGTAGGATGGTGGGTGTTTTGGGTGTTCTGGTGAGTGAATAAAGGGAAGGATGTGGTTGTATGTATTTCTTGATGAGATTACAAGATATTTGAGACATTTTATTTTGGTTGTTGAGTTGGTGGTGAAGATGAACATATAAGTTTGTAGTGGATGAGATGCAAAGATATGTACTAAGTGATTGATGTCGTAGCGTGGGGGTACGAAATAGTGTATATTTTACTAGGAAAAACTATTAAATACGATACATTTTTACACAAGTTATTTATTTATTTACAGATGGGATATACCTAAACCTTGCTACAACACTATAGGCAGTGTACCTAATCGTAGAGTAGTGTAGTTTTTAGTAAGTCCGGTTCGTTCCACAGGGAGCTGGCTTATTTCACACTATATTTTAAACAATTATATTCGTACAAAATATATTATATTAATAATATATAAAAGGGGGTTTTACCGTTTAATGACCAGTTTGTCGATTTTATATTTTAAGCTTAGCGTAAAGTAAATTTAATTAACAAAATAAAATAAATAACAAAAAATATAAATGACGAATAATTAAAGGTGCGATGAAATATAAAATAAAATAATTATGCTTATTTAAACTTCCTTAATCATGATGTTTGACGTGTTGATTTTTAGTTTATTCCCATGGGTTAATTGTTCTTTGTCCTGGATTATTTAATATGCCCGTCTGGTTTTTTGTCCATAACAGTCCATCAGTCATAAATATAAAGTGCGAGTGTCCTCGTCAAATTATCCTTATATCCGAAGTCAAATATTCCAACTAATTGGGGACTTAAACTGTAACAAGGTTTTAATACTTTGTTTAATAATTACACCAGGATATCGACTGCGTGTAATCCAAGGTTTAATACTTTGTTAACAATTACGCCAAGTGTCCTTGTACATAATTTCACCCCTGTTTTAATAATTCCATAGACTATTAATCCATTCCCGTGTCCGGTTAAATGAACGATTATTCGTACATATAAATATCCCGCCCATCATGTCCGATCGAGTGTATATGGTTATTTATAGGGACGTCCAATTGTAAATCTTTATATTAAAATTAACAAACTATCATTTAGTTAAACAAATATAAAACCCATTAATAGCCCATAGTCTAATTTCCACAAGTGTCGTTCTTTTGTCCAAACCCCAATTATGGTACAAAGCCCAATTACCCAATTTTAGTAATTAGCCCAACATCATGATTACTTCAATTTAAATAAGCATAATAATAACTTAGCTATGAGACATTAATTTAAAAAGGAGAACATAGCTTACATTGATTATTTATCGCGTAGTGTTACACGGCTCTGACTTTAAAACCCGTAAAATAACCTTTGCATAACCCAAACTAATCTAATATAAAACTACCCTATACTATATATATTATATATATATTTATTTATTTATTTATTACAGAGTATTATTATTATTATTTATATTTTTACTCGGCAGAATGCATGGCCTTTTATAGGCGTTTTGATTTCTGACAACTCCGCGAGTCGTGGAGTTTTAAGCCTGCAAACTCCGCGAGTCGTGGAGTTTGAAAATCCAGCTCACATAATTTTGGAACCTTGCTTGTCGACATAATTTATATATAAATATAAAATATAAATAATTAATATAACTATTTATATATTATATTATATTCTCGTGCATAATAGACTTGTAATTTTTAGTCCGTTGCGTCGGGCGTTGATAGTTGACTCATGTCCCGGTTCTGGATTTTCGAACGTCCTTTCGTATAATTTAATATCTTGTAATTTGCGTTCTGTAACTTGTACTCTTGTCATTTTTAGACGTTTCTCATCAATAATTTGAACCACTTGGATTGTATCTTGTACATTTGAGCTTTTTGGACATTTGCGTCTTCAAATCGTCGTTTTCGCCTTTTGTCTTCGCACTTATTTAATATAAACGATTACAACTTACAATAGGAAAATTACAACTAAATAATTTACATATTGGGATGATATTGCTACTAAATATATGTTCATTTGGAGTACTATCAGTGATAATTTCCAGTCGTAATCTAGTTCTTTCTAGATGTTCAAAGTAGTCTAGAAGTTTATCTCATGCGGAAGTAGCAAAATTGAAAACAAAGACGGCTAGATTTTTTGTTCTCCGTTCACACCATTCACCTCCTCATAAGGAAGTAGTAAAATTGAAAACGATTACGGCTAGCCACCATTTTGCGTTCACACCATCTAGCGTTCACACCATTCCACCTCCTCAAACTTTTCCTATAAATAGGGGTGTAAGCCTCATTTGTAATTCATTCACAAAAAGTGTAATCACAACCTAGTTAGTGTATGTGAGATATGTGTAATCCTAACCAAAAGTGAATACATCCCTTTGGAGAGGTGAGAATTCCTAGTGTGTTAGTTTGAGAGTGTTTTTGTGTTTTGTAATACTCTGTATTCTATTCTTGTGAGTAATAGATTTATTTTCTCTCAAATTTCTCTCTACCAACATCCAGGCGATCCTCTCATAATTCATAACAAGTGGTATCAGAGCCAGGTTAGAGGCATTGGTCGAGTTTTTGAGTTTTCTGAAGTTTTCAACCCCGTTTGTGTTGAAAAATTAATTGTAAGGTGATAATGTCCACGGAAGAGTCAGGATCATTTTTCGGAGCTATGATTATGCTCACTGCCACCAACTACACGCTATGGAAACCTCGAATGGAATATCTCCTCAGCTGTAACGACCCTACTTTTTCCGTTATCTTTTACCGTTAATTATTTAACGACCGTTGACTGTAATTCATGCCACGTCATTTCTATGACCTATATTATTATTTTAGTAATAATATATTAATTATTATGTGTTAAATGAATATTTGTATTCATATTTTAAATCGTACGTTTCACGAATCGTGGATTTCTATCCGGCGAATCTTTTCGGTTTTCAAACCAACGGTCGAGCTTTTAGGATTTTTAAGTCCTAATTATTTTAAATATGATATTTTAATGTCTTACGTGTATATATAGTGTCATACCCCGTCCTAATCCCTCCGGACGAAGTCCATATCGATGATAAACGATTCACAACAGTTGATTACATCGCGAGGTACTTGACCTCTATATGATACATTTTACAAACATTGCATTCGTTTTTGAAAAGACAATCTTTCATTACATCGAAAGTTGACGGCATGCAAATCATTTCATAATATAACTAACTATAATTGACTTAATAATAATCTTGATGAACGTAATGACTCGAATGCAACATCTTTTGAAATATGTCATGAATGACTCCAAGTAATATCTCTAAGATGAGCAAATGCACAGCAGAAGATTTCTTTCTTACCTGAGAATAAACATGCTTTCAAGTGTCAACCAACAGGTTGGTGAGTTCATTAGTTTAACTTAAATAATCATTTCATAATTTTAATAGACCACAAGATTTCATATTTCCATTTCTCATAAACATACGTCCCATGCATAGAGACTAAAATATCATTCATATAGATTGAACACTGGTAACCGACATTCACAATATGCATATAAGAATATCCCCATCATTCCGGGATCCTCCTTCGGACATGATATAAATTTCGAAGCACTAAAGCATCCGGTACTTTGGATGGGGCTTGTTGAGCCCAATAGATCTATCTTTAGGATTCGCGTCAATTAGGGTGTATGTTCCCTAATTCTTAGATTACCAGACTTAATAAAAAGGGGCATATTCGATTTCGATAATTCAACCATATAATGTAGTTTCAATTACTTGTGTCTATTTCATAAAACATTTATAAAAGCAGCGCATGTATTCTCAGTCCCAAAAATATATATTGCAAAAGCATTTAAAAGGGAGCAAATGAAACTCACAATACTGTATTTTGTAGTAAAAATACATATGACGACATTGAACAATGCAGGGTTGGTCTCGGATTCACGAACCTATATTAATTGCATTTCTATTAAAACATATAATTGAAATATCATAATTTCAATTGTTAATATATATTATTTATATATATATTATGTAGTTATATAAGATTTATACTAAATTCCATTTAAAACATATAGTTTATGTTATATCTTAAATCATATGTTATATATTTTTATTTGTATATGCATTTAAAGTGATTAGTATGTTTATATATATATATATATATATATATATATATATATATATATATATATATATACATTTAGTATAATATTAAAAAATACCTATTTTGTTGTATGTAAGTTTTTGTCTAAGAAATGTTAATATCGCTTACATGTTGTTATATGGAATATTAATATGATCGTAGTATATATAATAAATATGTTCTATGTACATAATATTTATTTGTTTAAAAAAACGATAATTTTGATATTAATAATTTACTAATAATAATAATAATAATAATAATAATAATAATAATAATAATACAATTTTATTTATATTAACAATACTGATAATACTAATAATAAGGATATTGTTAACAATGATAATTATGTTAATGATAATAATACTAGTAATTATGGAAAAGATACTATTACTAATGTTAGTGAAAATAATCATAATTTGCATCATCTTATTAATAATAATAATTTTATTCATTGTTTTTATGTTTACATAATAATAATGATACTATATACATTAGTTGTCCATAGATATCATAATAATAATAATAATAATAATAATAATAATAATAATAATAATAATAATAATAATAATAATAATAATAATAATAATTATAATAGCAATACTCTAAATTTTAACTATGATCATAATAATAATAATGATAACCATGATATTAGTAGTAATACTTATATTAATAATCTTATACACTTAATGATATTACTAATTCTAATAATAATGATAATAATATTAATTACATAATAATAGTAATTATCTTAATCAATAATAATAATAATAATAATAATAATAATAACAATAATAATAATAATAATAATAATAATAATAATAATAATACTTGAAATAAAAGTAATGAAAATATACCCTTTAGAAGTTTTTTGTAAAAATAAATGCCCTGAACGGGACTCGAACCCGCGACCTCCCGCACGTTACACACTCCCCTAAACCGTTGGGCTGCTGCCCATTTCCTGTTTTATAACTCCCAGTGTAATTAATATAACCCGTAATATTTTCCCTCTAATGCTTCTTCTTCTCCACTCAGACACCACGACCAAAAATCACTTTAACTTACATTCAATCATTTAAACGATTTGAGAATCAATATTTAATTAATCTATATCAGTTATGAACTAATTTGAAAACGAATAAAAAGAAAGAAAAAAAAGAAACAGGCCGCTGCTGTTTGGATCGAAAAAAATAAAATAAACTCATTATAATTATGAATTCTAGATCGTATTAGACTAAACTTATAACATGAAATAGATTTAAAATCATTACTGAAAACTATAAGAACCCTCAATTTGACTTAATTCGTAACAGAAAGTTTGAATTCGACTGAAGAACATTGTTTGACTTTTTGATATAATAACTTTGACCTTCGAATTCGGTTTCGTTTTGTAAAATTAAACTTTGAAAGTTTGCAGATACGTTTAACAGATAAATCCTAACAACTCCTCAATTCTAGATTTTTACAATTCATTCGATTTCGAGTTTTGAAAAAAAAAATATGGAACAGAGGTATAACGAGTTTAGTTTTTTTTTTTTTATAAAAACATTCGTTTAATTCATCAGAACTAACGATTGGTAGTAGTTATATTTGATACCTGATGATAAAAAGTTTTTATAAACAAAGCCAATGAAATCAAATGTTATATAAAGAAAGTATAAGGGTCTCGATCTCCATTTACAGAGAAAAAAAAAATAAAGAGTATAAAGGTTGAAGTGCTCACTAATTGATTTTTGGATTTGTATGAGACAGGATCAAGATTCAGATACACTCGTGATATATAGGAAACTGATTTCGTCCCTTTTTCCCTTATTTTTATAATTTATATAATTTATATAATAATTAATAAATATCTTAGAAATAATAATAATTATATTAATAATAATATTAATTAATAATGATACTAATAATAATAAAAATGATACTAATAATATTATTAATGTTAATAATAATATATTGAATTATTTTCTATTAATACTAACTATAAGAATAATAGTCATAATATTGAACATGATAACATTATTAATAATCAATAATGATAATCATAGTAATATTAATAATAATATAATAAATTACATGTAGCAAATTTTATACTACTGATAATAATATTGTTAATAATACTATTGATAAAGAGATTAATAATAATAATGATATTAACAATGATACAATATTATTAGTAATTATATTAACTCAAATGTATAAGTCTTAATAATATTATTAATATTGAATGTAATGATGTAACAACTATACTTGTAATTTAATATCTCACAATTTATAAATTTTATTCTAGTTACTAATTATATAATATATTATATAATAACTTATATTAAATATTTAATATTTATAGTTTACAATCCATATAATATTATTTATGTCCAGAATTCATATATATATATATATATATATATATATATATATATATATATATATATATATATATATATATATATATATATATATATATATATATATATATATATATATATATATATATATATATATATATATATTAATAATAATTTATTTATTCTGTATTTTATTTTCACATTATTAATTCCAAATTGATTGGAATACATTTTATTAGTTCATAATAATATCTATGTATACTTGTATTCATATTTATCTATACATTTATTTACAACCGAATGTTCGTGAATGGTCGGGAATAGTCAAAGGGTAATTTGATATATGAAACAGTTCAAACTTTTTGAGACTTAACATTACAGGCTTTGCTTATCATGTCGAAATCATATAAAGATTAAGTTTAAATTTGGTCGGAAATCTCCGGGTCATCACAGTACCTACCCGTTAAAGAAATTTCGTCCTGAAATTTGAGTGTGGTTGTCATGGTTAACAATAAAAATGTCTTCATGACGAATATGAGTTGATAAAATAGAATTTTATTACCATAGAGTAATGTGGATAATATGATTCGATTGCTTGAAGCGGGTGAGTGAAGTTATCACAAAAGAGTGAAATGAGAAAAACAGGTTTCATCATAACTTTTGACTATTCATGGTTGAATTTAGAAACTAAAGTTCGTCTTAACTTTTGACGTTGTCTTGATTGAATTCCGAAATTCAAGGGATTTAGAGAAAATCCACGAAATCTAAAAGATTTGATTCTTCGGCGAGTAAGGGAATTAAGATCTCTATAATTAAATACGGTGATCTGCCTCGATTTCCCTGTCTGTTATTTCCTTTATAAATTAAACTCCTCCGTTCCATTATTCTCACCATTCCTATACTTTCTTTCTTAGTTCATACATCCAAAAGATTGTGAAAATGCTTCATCCAGTACTAATTCTTGATATATTTCTAATTATCATTTCTGTTATCCTTCTTTTCAATCTTCCACCAGAAGAATCTGTTTACTTCTACTATTACCTTGGGGTGATACTATTCTTAATTATACCGTGTCTTTATATTGCTATTCGTATTAATATCCATGGTTTGTAATTTCTGCATTGTTGTTGAATTTTATATCTTCCCTTATATTTCAATGTCCCTGCTTCTGTCTCCTATAATTATTGTCATCCACAGTTAATACTCTCTTTTATTTGCTGCGATTTATACCCCAATTTCTATTTCGGAGCTTTGTCCCTTCGTTTCTTCTTCTTGCGATTTGGCATCTATTGTAATGGTCCAGAATTCGCAGATATAAGTTTCAGAATGAACATTGTTAATGTTCTAAGAAAGAAACGGTAATAGCACAATATGACTTGTCAAATTACCAGAATTCAAGGAAAAGATAGGACTATCAAGAATATATTTTCTTGATATGTTCGGAAGTTAATCAGAATGAAAGAGTTATGTAACATGACACATGTTGACGTTATAATCTGTGAATCATCATGTTCCATTTAGAAACTCAGCATGACTTACTGTAATATAATCACGTTGATCAAGTGTCATTATATTATACTAACTGATGCATCAGTTCTCAACATTACTTCAATAACATTCATATTTTTAATCTCGGAAGTTTACAGAATATAGAAACTAACAGTTTCTATATGATGTAACACTGATAGCACGAAGAGATTAATGATTTCAGATAAGAATAATTATAAAAATATTTTCAGAAATATGGAGGATATTTATAATGATAGATACGATGATATCTTGGAATTTCTAATATCGAAGGATGATGAAGAAGATTTATCCTTAAGGGTTTAGATTCTGAAGCATGGTGTTGGCTAAAGATTTCATCAGATATAGAATCATCAGGATTTTTAATGTACAAGTTTAGTCCTTGTGATTTGTTCAGAGACTCCTTTGTAGTTCGCTCAATCAGTTTTCCAGTTCCAACTTTTCTGAGTTTTTCCAACATATTATTCTTTATCATCAAACTTCCGATGATTAAGGTCGTTTACGGTTGCCTACGGTTTCTGCTGCTTCATTCAGCTTTTTCAACATTCAGAGTATTGATTTGTAGACTGAGTGCTTTTCAGAATTTCAGAATGGAAGATCATAGTTCTAAGAGATAAATGTTATAATGATACATATAACTGTTGATGTGGAATCGTTGCGAGACTCAAAATATAGATTTGCCGATTCCCGGTAATTGGTATGGCAATACTTGTTACAAGATGCAGATGTGTACATGATGAGACTTCAATAGATAAATATAGTGATTTGTCGGAGAGATTTAAACCAAGGAGCGACGAGGTTGCTGGTACATCTGCTGGTAACATAGTGGAATTTAATAAAAAGTTCCCCAGTAACAATAAAAGAGCACCTATATAAATCAAGGTTATAATAAGGTTGTTTCGAACAAAAAGTCAAAGTTGACTTGCTGGAGCTGTGACAAAATTTGCTAATTTGGAAAGGGATTGCAATGTTATTTTGGGTAATAATAACACTAAGAAATTAGCATAGCTACATTTTAAACGTTTACTCAGTTGCCGAGTATTTCTCAGGTGAATAGCTATATGCATCAATCTTTTCTTTCATAGATGAAGTGCGGTTGGTTCATTCTCCCGATTAAGGTGTTTTCAAGAATCATGAAGAGTTTGAACGCATATTGTAATCGTCAAGATACAAATGAGGTTTAAGATGAAATCAAGTGGCAAACTTGAAGAATTGTTTAGTTTCCTATATTATAATCAATATTTTAATTCATTTTAATTGTCCAATATTATTAGTCCACAGTCGATAGTCCACAGTTGACAGTCCAATAATTCATACAAAGTCTAATATACAATATTCGAATTAATTAATACGTGTCGTGACCCGTATACATCTCAGACTCGATCACAACTCAAAGTATATATATTATTGTAGAATCAACCTCAACCCTGTATAGCGAACTCGTTCATTATAGCATATAGAGTGTCTATGGTTATTCCAAATAATATATATATATATATATATATATATATATATATATATATATATATATATATATATATATGCGTCGATATGATATGTCAAAACCTTGTATACGTGTCCCGATATTTAAAGTGCGTAAAATAAATACAGAAATTAAATGACGATAAATAAAATGCGTAAAGTAAATAACAGAAATTAAATGATGATAAATAAAATTTCGAGAATTAAATTGCGATAAATAAAATGTAATAAGGAATTAACAGTTAGCTAGGAACAGTTAGCTAGGATTTTGTTAGCGTGGTTTCTTAACAAAATTTCATATTGTTAATTAGTCTTTTTCTAATCAATTTTTATTGTGTCCATTATTTCTTTATTATGCCACTTGTTGGGTTCGGATAGATCAAAATCCAAGTATGAAATTCAATGAAAATGGTTATTCTGTGGTGAACGGATTTATTTATCTGTGGATGTAAGTAGGATAGGAAATGACTGTTGAATCAGATTTGAAGGATGTACAATGTAACTCATTAATGTGAAATCTGAAATATTCCTCGGGTATTACCTACCCGTTAAAATATTTTCATCATTAACAGTTTGTACGAAAGAATATTTAATCACAATCCCTATGAAAATATATATACATATATATTTTCTTCAGATGAAATCATGAATTTAATGAGTCAATATAATATTAGAATCATTTGATTTTCGGTTTAAGCTAGAATAAGTAATCTCTAAAACTATTAGGATCCACATCTTCTTCGCAGAATATTGATGAAGTTATGGATCAATACTTCATCGTTAATTGCTGTTGGTACTCCTTAATATCTATGGTGCGTATGATGTTGATGTTCGTGGGACAGATTGTGAAATTGAGGCTTGGGATACGGATGTTGTTGTTGGTGGTACTGGTGTTGTCGGTACTATTGTTGGTGGTACCATTGGTGCTGGTAATGTTGCTGAAGCTGGTACATTTTACACCATACTTTTCACGGCTATAACTCGGGTGCGAAGCTCGTTGACTTCTTCTATTATTCCGGGATGATTGTCGGTCGTAACAAACGAATGAATAAGGTTTAAAATTTTAGATAGAATCTAATTGTGGCGAGGTATTCGGGAAATGAGTATGAAAATGGTGTTTCTAATAGGTTCACCGGTAAGCGCTTCAGGTTCTTTGCCAAAAGAGAAATTTGATTGGTGAAAAGGATCGCCTTCTTATCGTCTCTATTGATTAAATCGACTATGAATTCATCAGATGAATTAGGGATGGCTGATTGATTGATTCTTTCTGGTGACGCTGCTTTCGGAGCTGGATTGGGACTCCATATCGAAATCCGAGGGACTTGAACTAGGGGTGAGTTCCATTGCGTACGATTGAATAAAGGATTTTTTTTTCTTTTTCGATATGAAATGATTTTTGACTTTCGAATGGTATTCGAATTACATAGAATATCTATATATATAGAACAAAATATTTTTTAGATTACGGAGAAATTTACGAAATATATCAGGCAAAGTTTATGGTAACAGATACGCTATGATATGGATTTTTGTCTATATACTATTCATGCAGTCAATGCAGTAAGATGTGTCTAGACTAAGAATGATAAGCAGGTAATTTTTGACAAGAAATGATAAGCAAAACTTTTGACATGCAGACCAGATTCAAGTCCAGACTTATTAATATAACCTAACAACTACTAGGTCGAAGTCCAGACTTCACTAATGCATCCAAACAACTCCTAGTTAGACACACTAATGCAGACCTGGTTCGCTAAGACCACCGCTCTGATACCAACTGAAATACAGTTGGGGACAACCACCGTCCCACCCAGTGCCTTCCCAGCTAACCGCCTGGTGACCACTGAGTGTACCTCAGATACTGATTTTAGGGCCTGCCTCTCGGCTACTGCTAACCCTCGTAAGGGATTGCAAGGAGTAAGTGCCAATGCTTCGTCACAGGTAACACTGTGAGAACCTCCTTTACGACTAACCCGCCACACATGGACGGCGTTATACCAGCTCTGATATCAACTATCATACCCTGTCCTAATCCCTCCGGATGAAGTCCTTATCGATGATAAACAATTCACAACAGTTGATTACATCGCGAGGTACTTGACCTCTATATGATACATTTTACAAACATTGCATTCGTTTTTGAAAAGACAATCTTTCATTACATCGAAAGTTGACGGCATGCAAATCATTTCATAATATAACTAACTATAATTGACTTAATAATAATCTTGATGAACGCAACGACTCGAATGCAACATCTTTTGAAATATGTCATGAATGACTCCAAGTAATATCTCTAATATGAGCAAATGCACAGCGAAAGATTTCTTTCGTACCTGAGAATAAACATGCTTTCAAGTGTCAACCAACAGGTTGGTGAGTTCATTAGTTTAACTTAAATAATCATTTCATAATTTTAATAGACCACAAGATTTCATATTTCCATTTCTCATAAACATACGTCCCATGCATAGAGACTAAAATATCATTCATATGGATTGAACACCTGGTAACCGACATTCACAATATGCATATAAGAATATCCCCATCATTCCGGAATCCTCCTTCGGACATGATATAAATTTCGAAGCACTAAAGCATCCGATACTTTGGATGGGGCTTGTTGAGCCCGATAGATCTATCTTTAGGATTCGCGTCAATTAGGGTGTCTGTTCCCTAATTCTTAGATTACCAGACTTAATAAAAAGGGGCATATTCGATTTCGATAATTCAACCATATAATGTAGTTTCAATTACTTGTGTCTATTTCGTAAAACATTTATAAAAGCAGCGCATGTATTCTCAGTCCCTAAAATATATATTGCAAAAGCATTTAAAAGGGAGCAAATGAAACTCACAATACTGTATTTTGTAGTAAAAATACATATGACGACATTGAACAATGCAGGGTTGGCCTCGGATTCACGAACCTATATTAATTGCATTTCTATTAAAACATATAATTGAAATATCATAATTTCAATTGTTAATATATATTATTTATATATATATATATATATATATATATATATATATATATATATATATATATATATATATTGTAGTTATATAAGATTTATACTAAATTCCATTTAAAACATATAGTTTATGTTATATCTTAAATCATATGTTATATATTTTTATTTGTATATGTATTTAAAGTGATTAGTATGTTTATATTAATATTATATATATATATATATATATATATATATATATATATATATATATATATATATATATATATATATATATATATACATTTAGTATAATATTAAAAAATACCTATTTTGTTGTATGTAAGTTTTTGTCTAAGAAATGTTAATATCGCTTACATGTTGTTATATGAAATATTAATATGATAGTAGTATATATAATAAATATGTTCTATGTACATAATATTTATTTGTTTAAAAAAATTGATAATTTTGATATTAATAATTTACTAATAATAATAATAATAATAATTATAATAATAATAATAATAATAATAATACAATTTTATTTATATCAACAATACTGATAATACTAATAATAAGGATATTGTTAACAATGATAATTATGTTAATGATAATAATACTAGTAATTATGGAAAAGATACTATTACTAATGTTAGTGAAAATAATCATAATTTGCATCATCTTATTAATAATAATAATTTTATTCATTTTTTTTATGTTTACATAATAATAATGATACTATATACATTAGTTGTCCATAGATATCATAATAATAATAATAATAATTATAATAGCAATACTCTAAATTTTAACTATGATCATAATAATAATAATGGTAACCATGATAATATTAGTAGTAATACTTATATTAATAATCTTATACACTTAATGATATTACTAATTCTAATAATAATGATAATAATATTAATTGCATAATAATAGTAATTATCTTAATCAATAATAATAATAATAATAATAATAATAATAATAATAATAATAATAATAATAATAATAATAATAATAATAATATTTTAAATAAAAGTAATGAAAATATACCCTTTAGAAGCTTTTTGTAAAAATAAATGCCCTGAATGGGACTCGAACCCGCGACCTCCCACTCGTTACACACTCCCCTAAACCGTTGGGCTGCTGCCCATTTCCTGTTTTATAACCCCAGTGTAATTAATATAACCCGTAATATTTTCCCTCTAATGCTTCTTCTTCTCCACTCAGACACCACGACCAAAAATCACTTTAACTTACATTCAATCATTTAAACGATTTGAGAATCAATATTTAATTAATCTATATCAGTTACGAACTAATTTGAAAATGAATAAAAAGAAAAGAAAAAAGAAACAGGCCGTTGCTGTTTGGTTCGAAAAAAATAAACTCATATTATAATTATGAATTCTAGATCGTATTAGACTAAACTTATAACATGAAATAGATTTAAAATCATTATTGAAAACTATAGGAACCCTCAATTTGACTTAATTCATAACAGAAAGTTTGAATTCGACTGAAGAACATTGTTTGACTTTTTGATATAATAACTTTGACCTTTGAATTCGGTTTCGTTTTGTAAAATTAAACTTTGAAAGTTTGCAGATACGTTTAATATATAAATCCTAACAACTCCTCAATTCTAGATTTTAACAATTCATTCGATTTCGAGTTTTGAAAAAAAAAATGAAACAGAGGTATAACGAGTTTAGTTTCTTTTTTATAAAAACATTCATTTAATTCATCAGAACTAACGATTGGTAGCAGTTATATTTGATACCTGATGATAAAAAGTTTTTATAAACAAAGCCAACGAAATCAAATGTTATATAAAGAAAGTATAAGGGTCTCGATCTCCATTTACAGAGAAAAAAAAATAAAGAGTATAAAGGTTGAAGTGCTCACTAATTGATTTTTGGATATGTATGAGACAGGATCAAGATTCAGATACACTCGTGATATATAGGAAACTGATTTCGTCCCTTTTTCCCTTATTTTTATAATTTATATAATTTATATAATAATTAATAAATATCTTAGAAATAATAATAATTATATTAATAATAATATTAATTAATAATGATACTAATAATAATAAAAATGATACTAATAATATTATTAATGTTAATAATAATATATTGAATTATTTTCTATTAATACTAACTATAAGAATAATAGTCATAATACTGAACATGATAACATTATTAATAATCAATAATGATAATCATAGTAATATTAATAATAATATACTAAATTACATGTAGCAAATTTTATACTACTGATAAAAATATTGTTAATAATACTATTGATAAAGAGATTAATAATAATAATGATATTAACAATGATACAATATTATTAGTAATTATATTAACTCAAATGTATAAGTCTTAATAATATTATTAATATTGAATGTAATGATGTAACAACTATACTTGTAATTTAATATCTCACAATTTATAAATTTTATTCTAGTTACTAATTATATAATATATTATATAATAACTTATATTAAATATTTAATATTTATAGTTTACAATCCATATAATATTATTTATGTCCAGAATTCATATAAATATAAATATATATATATTTATATATATAAATATATATATGTATATATATATATTTATATATATATATATATATATATATATATATATATATATATATATATATATATATATTAATAATAACTTATTTATTCTGTATTTTATTTTCACATTATTAATTCCAAATTGATTGGAATACATTTTATTAGTTCATAATAATATCTATGTATACTTGTATTCATATTTATCTATACATTTATTTACAACCGAATGTTCGTGAATCGTCGAGAATAGTCAAAGGGTAATTTGATATATGAAACAGTTCAAACTTTTTGAGACTTAACATTACAGGCTTTGCTTATCATGTCGAAATCATATAAAGATTAAGTTTAAATTTGGTCGGAAATCTCCGGGTCATCATATATAGTGTTTATATATATTTTTCGTCGCGTATTTGTTATTTCTCCGGATTTTCAATTGCGTAGTCGTGTTTTCGCATTTCGGGTTTCGTTCGGGCATTCGGGCCACAAGACTTCCTTCCATTGATCAAGTGGGCCATGTGGGGCCCACCCCTCTAAAAATTTCGGCCAAAACCCCCCTATACCCCATTGTTATTTTTTTTCAATTTTTCATTCCATTTTATTCCTCATTTCTTTTCTAAACCTAAAACTAGCAAGTATCTTTTTCTCTCATCTTTCTCCCTTTCTTCTTTTCTTTGGCCATCACCCAACAACAACATCATCATCATTTCATCATCAAATTTAGCTTGGATCAAAGGGCTTTTAGCATAATCGGATTCATCTCTTCGATCTCTACGCGTTCATACTAATCAATTATTGATTAGGGTATAATCCCTAACCCTAGCTTTTTGATTTTCTTATATTTTTCTGTTTTTATGTGTTATAATGATAGTATGATGCATATATATTATTGTATTGTTGATTGTATGCGTAGAAATGCTCGATTATATATGTTTTCGGTTTCATTGTTTTGGGAAAGCAGTTTGTTTGTTATTTTCTGAGATCATAAATCATATAAAAGTGAATTTAGAGTGTTTAGATGAGTTCCTCTCATCAAGACATTAATTTTAGACTCCGGATTCATGTTATTTCGATTCCCGGAGCTCTAGATATGGTTAAAATGGTGTTTAATTGAAATTAAAATGTAAGAAAGAATTGGTACAGGTATGGTCCGACTTTGTGACCACTTTTGGAGTCTTTAGGGTGTACTAGTGTGTTAGTATTGATGATTGGATGAAATTTCATGTTTGGGTCATCGAAATCCAAGCCACGGATCACCCGTTATGACTAAAACATGTTTTTGAACGGATTAAAGCTCCAAGTTGAATAATGACTGTAGGTCATGACTTGGTGGCTATTCTTGGGGTGTTCTTGAGCACACTAATGTGTCGGGTTGGTTGGTTAGGCGAAGATATATATAAGACTCGCCGAAAACTGATTCCCGGGGCTCAAGTTATGACCCGATGAACTTTTAATTAAAACTTATGGTTATTAAATAAGACTTATGATATAAATAATGAATTTCATTATTAATAAATTACTTATGATATAAAAAGTAATTATTTAATTTAAGACTTATGATATATATATTTATTATATCATTTATTAATTAATTATGATTTAATCAAACTTTTAATTAAACTTATGATTAATAATACTTTTATTATTAATGAAAAATACTTATGGTAAGTATTAAACTTATATTATGCGATTATTATAATAAGACTTATAATAAGGATTAATTAATTATTTAATTATTATAAGGCTTAGTTATTATTTAATTATAATTTAATTATTAAATACTTATGATTTAATAATTATAATTAAAAACTTATGATATGATTAATAATTCATTATTAATTAATAATACATATGATATGATTAATAATTCATTATTAATTAATAATACATATGATATGATTTAAAATTTATTATTATTTAATAATACTTATATTATGATTAATATTTAATTACTTAATTAAATACTTATGTTATATTAATTATATCATTTAAACTTATGTTAACTTTAATAATTCAATTTAATTTAATTAAACTTATGTTATGACATAATTATACATTTATGACTTTAAATAACATTATAACCTATATTATTATTATAACCTATACTTTAAAAATCAATGTTGACTATGTTTGACCAAGGTTGACTTTTAAGTTGACTTTCGGTTGACTTTGACTTTTAGTTGACTTTTGTTGACTTTCTAATTAAGGAAACTTTTCTAACTTATAAACTTTTCAAAAATAGCAACTTTCTAAATATGAAAACTTTCTAAATTTGGAAACTTTCCAAAAATAGAAACTTTCCTAAAATAGAAACTTTCCAAAAATGGAAACCTGCTATAAATAGAAACTTTCTAAAAATAGAAAGTGTGTGTCCGTACGCTGTTCCGATCAAATCGATGCATGTTGAGTGTTGTTCTATGTCTACTTGCAACATGTACAATAGCTATCATACTAAGACTTGACCTAAGTTAGTTATTTATATCGACCTGCTTTATTTATAGGTCGGCGTTGTGATCATTCCTGATCACTTTACTTCGTTTGCTGTTCGCATTTTTGTGTGGTTACTTCTTTTGCTTTAAGGTGAGTTATAGTCCCATTTTTCCATTTTAAATCATTTGGGATGATAATACATGCAATTTATTTTATATTTTGGACCCAAGTGGAAGTTGGTTTAAATTATTCATTGTGAGTCGAACAAAAATATTCTTTAATCTGGTAATTGTAATCACTGGTTTCTACTGGTGAACGCGAATCCTATGGATAGATCTATCGGGTTTGACAACCCCATTTCGAGCTAGTCGCGCTAGCAATTTATGGAATAATGTTTTTATATGTTTTCTAGCATATAATTTTGTGGTCCAAAAAGGAGTTTTTATGTTTTCAAACATAAATTTTTATGGTTTAAATTAAATATTGTTTGCAATATTAAACCTATAATTCACTCAACATTTTTGTTGACAGTTACTCGCATGTTTTATTCTCAGGTTCATGATTGATTGCTTCCGCTGTGCTTAGAGAGTCTGCATATTTATGATGGCAGCTTTTGTTAAACATTAACTTGCATTCTATTTTGATACATTTAATAGTGGATTTTGTTGACTTGTTTTGGTTAACTTTTGGTTAAGTAATAATGTATGGTTTTTTCTAAACTTACACATTTTGGTAGGTTTCCTTTATAATAAATCATTTTTAAATAAAGAATGCAAGGTTATTTATCAAATTCATATAGAGTTATGATCAAACTGTGGGACCAAGATAACGATGGTTGTCAAGTGTACTTTGACAGGTCATTGCATCAGCTGTAAGGATTTGTTTGACCCTATTGAATTAAAGGATACAAATCCTGATTCCGCCAAAGAAAACGAGTGGAAGAAGTTAAACCGAAAAACTATTGGTCAGATCCGTCAATGGATTGATCATAGTGTCTTCCACCATGTTGCACAAGAGACAGACGTATATGTCCTCTGAAAAAAGTTGGAGGACATGTACCAGGCCAAGACTACTCGGAATAAGGCCCTGTTGATGAGGCGTTTAGTCAACATGAAGCTTAAAAGTGGAACTTCAGTTGCCGAGCATACCAGTGAGTTCCAGAGCTTGGTCAACCAGTTATCGTCTGTAGAGATGCCTTTTGGCGATGAAGTTCAGGCGTTACTGCTACTTAGTTCTCTTCCTGATAGTTGGGAGACGCTGGTCGTAACACTCAGCAACTCAGCCCCGAATGGCAAACTTACCATGTCAATGGTCAATGATGCCCTATTCAGTGAAGAGGCAAGGAGAAAGGACATGGACACAGATCAGACCTATGACTTTGTCACAGAGAATCGGGGGAGACAATAAATGAGTAGCAAAAATAAATGGAGAGGCAGAAGCAAGAGCAGGGGCAGGTCCGCTGATAGTAGAAAACCAATATATAAATGCTATCATTGTGGATTAGAGGGACATATGAAGAAGAACTGCTACAGACTGAAAGAAGAACAAGGTCATAGCAGTTCACAATCGAAGAATAAGGGTGGAGAAACATTAGTTACTATCACTGGTGATGTAGCTTATTGTTCAACCCATGATGAGACATGTCTTCACGTCTCACGAGAAGACACGGAATGGGTGGTAGATACTGCAGCATCCTACCACGTGACTCCATACAAGGAATACTACACAACATACAAAGCTGGAGACTTTGGAGCTGTCGAAATGGAAAATTCAAGTTCTGCTGAGATTGTCAGAATTGGAGATGTCACAATAAAGATAAGTTCCGGGAGCACAATCACTCTGAAGGATGTCCGCCATGTGCCAGATCTTCGACTGAATCTACTTTCTGGAGTAGCTCTAGACAAACAGGGCTATGATAGTCATTTCAGTAGAGGCACATGGAAATTGTCAAGAGGCGCTATGATAGTCGCTCGAGGACACATTTGTGGCACACTATACAAAACTCATGTGAAGATCTGTACAGACAACCTTAATGTTGCAGAAAAAGAGGCGTCACAAAATTTATGGCACCAGAGACTCGGTCACATGAGTGAAAAAGGGTTGTCTACCCTAATAAAGAAGGAGCTTATCAATGTAGACAAGGACGCTGCACTAAATCCTTGCAATTATTGTCTGTTTGGTAAGCAGCATAGAGTCTCGTTTAATTCCTCTTCAACGAGAAGATCAGAGTTACTCAGTCTGGTGCACTCTGATGTTTGCGGTCCCTTAGAGGTTGAATCAATTGGCGGCAATCGATACTTTCTAACATTTATTGATGATGCTTCTCGAAAGGTGTGGGTATATTTCTTGCGGACGAAGGACCAAGTTTTCGATTACTTCAAACAGTTCCATGTCATGGTAGAACGTGAGACAGGAAAGAAGTTAAAGTGTCTTCGATCTGACAACGGCGGTGAATACTCTTCCGTGCAGTTCGATGCCTATTGCAGATCATATGGCATCCAACATGAGAAGACAGTTCCACGTACCCCTCAACACAATGGTATAGCAGAAAGAATGAATCGAACAATCATGGAACGTGTTCGGAGCTTGCTCAGTATGGCTAAGCTGCCAAAGCCATTCTGGGGAGAAGCAGTCAAAGCCACATGTTACTTGATCAACCGATCTCCATCAGTACCATTAGATTTTGAAGTTTCGAAGAAACTCTGGTCTGGAAAGGTCCCATCATACTCTCACTTAAAAGTATTTGGATGTTTGACGTACACACATGTATCCAAAGAGCTCAGACAGAAGCTGGATGCACGGACTACTCCATGCATATTCATAGGGTATGGAGATGAAGAATTTGGATACAGATTATTGGATCCAAAAGAGAAAAAGGTGATCAGAAGTAGGGACATCGTGTTCCATGAAAGCCAGACAATAGAAGATATTGAAAAGCCCACAATATCTCAGAAGACAAATGTTGTTGCTCAGGTGCCAGATGCTACAATGAAATCATTCATGAGAAATGAATTTTCAGTGCAAGATGAAATACCTGAAGTAGACGTGAGTGAGGAAAATGACGGTGCTGAGCAGGGGGAGCCACAACCCCGTCTGCCAGACATTCCAGAACCATCACAAGGCCAAGATGATGGTAGATCTCCTCAGAATGTTCCAGAAGTTCGTAGATCTGAACGACGTCAGATTCCATCGAGTAGATATCCAGAATCTGAGTACCTTCTACTTACTGAAGATGGAGAACCAGAGAGTTTTCATGAAGTAGTATCTCATAAGGATAAAGAAAAATGGTTACTCGCAATGCAGGATGAGATGGATTCTTTGCAGAAAAATCAGACTTATGAGATCGTAGAACTTCCACAAGGGAAGAAGGCACTGAAAAATAAATGGGTGTTCAAGCTGAAAAAGGATGGCAGTGGAAAAGTGATGAAATACTGATAATGCTAAAAACGAACATATATTTCATAGCATTATTCCTCAAGAAAGACAAGCTTTTAGTTGCAATTGTTCTATTTACAAGTGATATTCGTTTGTATAATAAAAGGTGAAGACAAAAGACAGATTCGACGAATTGAAGACGCAAACGACCAAAAAGCTCAAAAGTACAAAAGACAATCAAAAAGGTTCCAATTATTAATAAGAAACGTCTCGAAATTACAAAAGTACAAGATTCAAAACGCAAAGTACAAGATATTAAATTGTACGCGAGGACGTTCGAAAATCCGGAACCGGGACCAGAGTCAACTCTTAACGCTCGACGCAACGGACTAAAAATTACAAGTTAACTATGCATATAAATATAATATAATATATAATTAATTATATTAATTATATATATATTATATATATATAATAAAAACCGTCGGCAGAGAAAACTCCAAGGACTGAGCTGTAATTTCTATCTCCGCGACTCGCGGAGTTTGGAGAAGCTTTTGCCGCGAGTCGCGGAGCCCCAATTTTCAACTCTGGCTATAAAGCAAACCGAATTCTGATCAAATTTCAAAAAATCTTATTTCTCTCATCTCTCAATATATACGATATATATATATAATTTATATTTTAATTTTAATTTTAATTTTAAATTCTAATAATAAGGGTATGTTAGCGAATGTTGTAAGGGTGTAAGTCGAAATTCTGTCCGTGTAAAGCTACGCTATTTTTAATCATTGTAAGTTATGTTCAACCTTTTTATATTAATGTCTCATAGCTAAGTTATTATTATGCTTATTTAAAACAAAGTAATCATGATGTTGGGCTAATTACTAAAATTGGGTAATTGGGCTTTGTACCATAATTGGGGTTTGGACAAAAGAACGACACTTGTGGAAATTAGACTATGGGCTATTAATGGGCTTTATATTTGTTTAACTAAATGAAAGTTTGTTAATGTTAATATAAAGATTTACAATTGGACGTCCCTATAAATTACCATATACACTCGATCGGACACGATGGGCGGGGTATTTATATGTACGAATAATCGTTCATTTAACCGGACACGGGAATGGATTAATAGCCACTAGAATAATTAAAACAGGGGTGAAATTTCATTCAAGGGTAATTGGTGTAATTGTTAACAAAGTAGTAAAACCTTGGTTTACACGCAGTCGATAACCTGGTGTATTCATTAAACAAAGTATTAAAACCTTGTTACAATTCGAATCCCCAATTAGTTGGAATATTTAACTTCGGGTATAATAATAATTTGACAAGGACACTTGCACTTTATATTTATGACTGATGGACTGTTATGGACAAAAACCAGACGGACATATTAAATAATCCAGGACAAAGGACAATTAACCCATGGGCATAAAACTAAAATCAACACGTCAAACATCATGATTACGGAAGTTTAAATAAGCATAATTCTTTTATTTCATATTTAATTTCCTTTATTTTATATTTAATTGCACTTCTAATTATCGCACTTTTATTTATTGTTATTTAATCGCACTTTTAATTATCGTACTTTTTAATTATCGCAATTTTATTTTATCGCATTTTTATTATTCGCAATTTCATTATCGTTATTTACTTTACGCTTTAATTTAAGTCTTGTATTTATTTTATATTTTACATTAGGTTTTAACTGCGACTAAAGTCTTAAAATCGACAAACCGGTCATTAAACGGTAAAAACCCCCCTTTATAATAATATTATTACTTATATATATGTTTGTATTTTTATAAAAGTAAACTAATATAGCGTTGAGTTTTGTTTAAAGATTTCCCTGTGGAACGAACCGGACTTACTAAAAACTACACTACTGTACGATTAGGTACACTGCCTATAAGTGTTGTAGCAAGGTTTAAGTATATCCATTCTATAAATAAATAAATATCTTGTGTAAAATTGTATCGTATTTAATAGTGTTTTCTGCTAAAATTTAATAGTATTTTATACCCCTTAGCTTTGACATCAAGTATTTTTGGCGCCGCTGCCGGGGAACTATCTTAAAAGCCGGAAGCGCAACGCTAATATAAAAAAAAAAAAAAGATTTTTAGTTACTTTTATTAAAAATTCGTTTTTGTAAAAATACGTTTTAATTATTCGAAAATATAAAAAGAAAAACAAAAATATAAGTATTTTTAAGATTTTGTTAAATATTTAAGTATTATAAGTTTCTTTATCTTTAATTTAATTTATAAAAATATAACTTTTATTGAATATCTTTTAGAAAAAAAAAAAAACAGAAAACATAAAATACAAAAAAATAAAATAAAGAAAAACGCGTAAAAATCGAAAGCTGTCAACAGAATTTCTGATCCCCGCGACTCGCGGGGTTTTCTTCTTTAATTGCCGCGACTCGCGGAGCTACTCTGACACGCGAACAGAAACCCTAAATCTGCATTAATTACGGGATTTAATTAATTATTATTATTATTTAAACCTAATTATTATTATTATTATTATTAGTTTTATTTTTGTTTTTACTTTTTATTTAATTTATGTATTTAGTATTAATTAATTTTATTAAATTGTAAAATTAGTAGTTTTATTAAATAAATAATATAAAAATAATATTTTTATAAAAAAATTGTACTTTTTACAACTTTTTGTATATTTTTATATTTTGTACCTTTTTAATCATTGTAGCGTAATATTTGTATTTTTAGCTCATATTTAATTTTAAACTTAGTTTTTGCTATAGTTATTTTTACTCCTAGATTTTTAGGCTTTGCCGTAGAATTCCTTAAGTGCTTTTTCTTTAGACTAAGATTTAGGTGCTTTAGAATTTTGCGACGCCTTTTTAAGTTTTAGTTTCTTTTTAAGTTATTTTCATTTGGGATTTAGTTTTTCCTGTAAGCTTTAATATTTTTAGACACCTTTTACTATGTACCAATTATCATTCCAATTAGTAATTTCAATTTGCGATTATAATTTTAAGTTAGTTGTAGTAATAAGGTTAGGTTAGTTAAGTATTTTTAAGTTTTTATAAGTTTCTTTTATTTTTCCGTCACCTTTTATTTTTCAACCATTTTTCTTTTTCAACCTTTTTCGACGAACTCTTTTTCTTTCTTATTTCTCGCTATTCTAGTTTTAGGACTTAGAATTTTTTCTACTTCTTATCTAAATTTCTTAAAATTACGAAAATTTATTTTAAGTGGTTAAATTGATAGACATCAAAATTTTCTGGTTCGTAGTAATAGTTGGATTTGTACGTGGACCGGGTTATTGGAGCCAAACAGTCCTCAATTATATTGAGACCAAACGAATCCTGCCCCTCTGCTGCATCTTTTGGCTATTCGAAACGTGGGCAAAATCAGAAAAGTCTATTAATTGGATAACTTATTATAATTTTTCTTTCCTTTTTAAAAACTAATAGGATATTCAGTGAATGCACCGAGCAAGACGTTCATCACCTTTTGTACGTTCACCACCTGTAACTAGATCAAGACATCGTTTAACAAATATAACCGCCGTTGATTTTTCTTTAGAATCGTCATCTAGTCAACCAAGTACTTCAGTTCAAATTTCCAATAATCCATTTTTTGAACCCAACCTCACAATTGAGAATCCAGAAAATATTCAGGAACGGTTCGTAGATCCTGAACCATTAAACTTTCCTCCGGAACCACCAATCATTCAAACAGAGATTGTTGAGGAACGAACCATTAAAACAGAATCATCTAGTGATACCGATTCAACAAATTCAATTATGGAGAATCTGGAACCTTTAAGTATGGAAGACCGAATGAGAGCTAAACGCACTGGCCAAGGTCACGCAATTACTCATCCAGACATTAATGCGCCAGATTATGAAATCAAAGGACAAATTCTACACATGGTGACTAATCAATGCCAATTTAGTGGTGCGCCGAAGGAAGATCCAAATGAACATCTACGTACCTTTAATAGGATCTGCACACTATTTAAAATACGAGAAGTGGAGGATGAACAGATATATCTCATGTTATTTCCCTGGACTTTAAAGGGAGAAGCCAAAGATTGGTTGGAATCATTACCTGAAGGGGCGATCGATACATGGGACGTTTTAGTTGACAAATTTCTTAAACAATTCTTTCCTGCATCTAAAGCCGTAAGACTTCAAGCAGAAATTGTTACGTTCACTCAGAAACCAAATGAAACTCTATATGAGGCATGGACAAGATATGGAAAGTTGTTAAGAGGATGTCCGCAACATGGTTTAGACACCTGTCAAATAGTACAAATATTCTACCAAGGATGCGACATCACTACAAGAAAAGACATAGATATAGCAGCTGGTGGTTCTATTATGAAGAAAACCGAAACTGATGCTTACAAAATTATTGATAACACTGCTTCCCACTCACATGAGTGGCACCAAGAAAAAGATATCGTTAGATCATCTAAAGCAGCTAGAGCCGATTCTAGCCATGACTTAGATTCCATTTCGGCAAAGATAGATGCTTTCGAGAGACGAATGGAATAGATGACTACAGATATTCATGCTATACGAATTAGTTGTGAGCAGTGTGGAGGACCACATTTGACAAAAGATTGTCTCAGTATTGAATTAACAATGGAACAAAGAGAGAATATTTCATACATAAACCAAAGGCCTGGAAATAATTATCAGAATAATTATCAACCGCCAAGACCGATTTACAATCAAAACCAGAATTATAACCGAAATATTCCATACAACAACCAACAAGGTCCTAGCAATCAACAAGTATCCAATAATACTTACAATCAGCAAAGACCTAATTTTCAAAACAAACCACCACAACAAACCGATGATAAAAAGCCGAATTTAGAAGATATGATGACGAAGCTAGTTGAAACTCAAACGCAGTTTTTCACATCTCAAAAACAAACTAATGAACAAAATGCTCAAGCATTTAGAAATCAACAAGCTTCTATTCAAAATCTGGAACAAGAAGTAAGTAACCTAGCAAGGTTAATAGGTGAAAGAAAACCGGGAAGTCTACCTAGTGATACAAATGCTAACCCACGGAATGAAACAGCTAAAGCCATTACCACAAGAAGTGGTACAACACTTAAACCACCTGAAATACCTGTAACTTCTGATGAAACTATTCCTACTCCACAAGAACCACAACCTGATCAAGATAAGGAAAAAGAACCGGTAGTTGATAAGGTTAATGAAGATAACACAGTTAAGGATAAACCTTATGTTAAACCATACCAACCACCACTTCCTTACCCGAGTAAAATGAAGAAAGAAAAACTTGAAGCCGAGCAATCCAAATTCTTGGATATGTTTAAACAGATAAATGTAAATCTTCCTTTCATTGATGTGATTTCAGGAATGCCAAGATATGCTAAATTCTTGAAAGATCTAATCACGAATAGAAAGAAAATGGAAGAACTCTCGGCTGTTACTATGAATGCTAATTGTTCAGCAGTGCTGTTGAATAAGATACCAGAAAAACTATCTGATCCAGGAAGTTTCACAATTCCATGTTTTCTGGGTAGTCTTAGTTCAATAGAAGCATTGGCAGACTTAGGTGCTAGTATAAATCTAATGCCGTATTCACTATACGCTAAATTAGACCTTGGAGAATTGAAACCAACCAGAATAAGCATACAACTAGCCGATAGATCAATAAAATATCCTAGAGGGATAATGGAGAACATGCTAGTTAAAGTTGGTACTTTAGTATTTCCAGTAGATTTTGTTGTTTTGGACATGGAAGAAGATTCTCAAGTTCCTCTCATATTAGGAAGACCATTCTTAAACACGGCTAAAGCAATGATAGACGTGTTCGGTAAGAAACTGACCCTAAGTATAGAGGATGAGAGTGTTACCTTTTCAGTGGATAGAGCCATGCAACAACCACAATCTGCAGATGATACATGTTATTATATTCAAACTATAGATGCACATGCAGAATTATTAGAAGAATTTCCAGAATTACAAGGAACAGGAGAATGTTCTTTAGGAGAAGGTAATGAACCAATTGATGAAGCTGAAATGTTAGCTACACTTATAGCTAATGGATATGAACCAACAACAGAAGAAATTCAAATGCTAAAAGAAGAAGACAGATATCGATATAAATCATCGATAGAAGAACCTCCGAAATTAGAGTTAAAGCCACTTCCAAACCATTTGGAATACGCTTATTTACATGGTGAATCTGAATTACCTGTAATAATATCGTCTTCTCTTACTGAAAATGAAAAATCACAACTCATTTCTGTGTTGAAAGCTCATAAACCAGCCATTGCATGGAAGATTCATGATATTAAAGGAATAAGTCCTTCGTATTGCACACATAAAATCCTTATGGAAGAAGGTCATAAAACGTATGTGCAACGCCAACGAAGACTAAATCCTAATATGCAAGATGTAGTTAAGAAAGAGATTATTAAACTGCTAGATACAGGTTTGATATATCCAATCTCTGATAGTCCATGGGTAAGCCCAGTTCAATGCGTGCCTAAGAAGGGTGGCATGACTGTCATTACAAATGAGAAAAATGAGCTTATTCCTACTAGGACTGTAACAGGATGGCGTGTATGTATTGATTATAGAAAATTAAATGACGCCACCAGAAAAGATCACTTTCCCTTACCTTTCATAGATCAAATGTTGGAAAGATTAGCCGGAAATAGTTACTATTGTTTTCTAGATGGATTTTCCGGATATTTTCAAATTCCAATAGCACCCGAAGATCAAGAGAAAACCACATTCACGTGCCCTTATGGTACTTTTGCTTACAAACGCATGCCATTTGGACTTTGCAACGCCCCTGCAACCTTTCAAAGGTGTATGATGGTGATTTTTCATGACATGATAGAAGAATGCATGGAAGTATTCATGGATGACTTTTCAGTCTTCGGTGATACATTTAAATCATGTCTAGTTAATCTGGAACGAATGCTAATTAGATGCGAAAAATCAAATCTAGTACTTAATTGGGAGAAATGTCATTTCATGGTTAAAGAAGGCATCGTTCTTGGACATAAAATTTCAAAAGAAGGAATTGAAGTGGATAGAGTTAAAGTAGATGTAATTGCTAAACTTCCACATCCCACCAATGTTAGAGGAGTTAGGAGTTTTCTAGGGCATGCCGGTTTTTACCGACGTTTCATAAAAGATTTTTCTAAAATTGCCACTCCTATGAATAAACTCCTAGAAAAGGATGCGCCATTCATCTTTTCAGATGAATGTATCAAATCTTTTAATATTCTTAAAGAAAAACTCACTAATGCGCCGATCATGATAACACCAAATTGGAATCTACCATTTGAACTAATGTGCGATGCAAGTGATTTTGCAATGGGAGCCGTTTTAGGACAAAGGATTGAAAAACGATTTCAACCTATATATTATGCTAGTAAGACATTACAAGGAGCACAAACGAACTATACAACTACTGAAAAAGAACTCCTTGCTATTGTCTTTGCTTTTGACAAATTTCGATCATATCTCGTTCTAGCAAAAACGGTGGTCTATACCGACCATTCTGCTCTTAGATACCTATTTTCAAAACAAGATGCTAAACCAAGATTAATCCGTTGGATCTTACTCTTACAAGAGTTTGATATTGAAATCCGAGATAAAAGAGGAGCAGAAAATCTCGCCGCTGATCATCTTTCTCGTCTTGAAAATCCCGAATTAGAAGTTCTGAATGAATCGGCCATACAAGATAACTTTCCTGATGAATATCTATTGAAGATAGATTATAAAGAAATCCCATGGTTTGCAGACTATGCAAACTACTTAGTTTGTGGATTCATTGAAAAAGGATTATCGTACCAAAGACGAAAGAAATTCTTCAGTGATATAAAACACTATTTCTGGGAAGATCCACATCTGTTTAAAAGTTGTCCCGATGGAATAATACGCCGATGTGTATTTGGAGATGAAGCTAGTAAAATTTTAAACCATTGTCACACAGGACCAACAGGAGGGCATTATGGGCCTCAACTAACAGCAAGAAAAGTTTATGAAGCTGGATTCTATTGGCCAACAATTTACAAAGACGCACACCTTCTTTGCAAATCCTGTGATGCATGTCAAAGGGCCGGAAAAATAAGTCAACGTGATGAAATGCCACAAAATGTCATCCAAGTATGTGAAGTATTTGACATTTGGGGTATTGACTTCATGGGTCCATTTCCAAAATCTCATAATAATCTATATATACTCGTAGCCATTGATTATGTATCTAAATGGGCGGAAGCACAAGCTCTCCCAACTAACGATGCACGAGTTGTAGTCAACTTTTTAAAACGTCTTTTTGCAAGGTTTGGAACACCGAAAACTTTAATAAGTGATCGGGGTACTCATTTCTGTAATAATCAACTTGAGAAAGTTCTTAAAAGATATGGAGTAACTCATAAAATCTCCACCGCATATCATCCACAAACAAGTGGACAAGTTGAAAATACAAACCGAGCTTTAAAACGTATTCTAGAGAAAACCGTAGGATCAAATCCGAAGGAATGGTCCATTAAATTGGAGGATGCACTCTGGGCTTTTAGAACAGCCTACAAAACTCCAATTGGAATCACACCTTTTAGACTTGTTTATGGAAAAGCATGTCATCTTCCAGTAGAAATTGAACACAAAGCATTTTGGGCTTTGAAGACATGTAATCTTGATTTACATGAAGCCGGACGTCTACGATTAAGTCAACTAAACGAATTAGAAGAATTAAGACATGAAGCATACGAAAATTCGTTAATCTATAAAGAAAGAACGAAGAAATGGCATGATAAAAGAATCAAAAGTTCAAAAGAATTTAAAGAAGGAGACAGAGTTCTTCTTTTCAATTCACGATTCAAGCTATTTCCTGGAAAATTGAAATCAAGATGGTCTGGACCATTCATAGTCAAAAGAGTTTTCCCATACGGAACGATAGAATTAATAAATTCAAATGGGATTGAATTTAAAGTTAATGGTCACAGAGTTAAACATTACATACATGGTCCGATGGAAGTCGACAACGAAGTTAATCACAATTTCGACACCACAGCTAACTAAGTGTGGGGAGAATTAAGTCTTTAAAGGATAATATGTATTTCTGTTAGAGTTAGATTGTCTGTTTTCGTGTAGTTCTCGAAAATGGAACACGTATGGTCTTTCCCTAGCAGACCCTAAAGAACTAGTCTTCTCCCCCCATTCTGAATTTTTATTTTTTTTTTAGTTTTTTACGAAATGAAGACTGCCTGTGAACTAAACCATGGTCTAATGCTACACGCTTTGATCACTAAAAGAAATAATGACATACTACCGAGTGAATTAGTATCAGTAATCAGAGAAAGAATGGACGGAGTTAGAAAAGAATCCAGATGCGAAGATAATAAGTTACAATTTGGTAAAGGAAAATCAAAATCCGCAGCGAAAAGAAGAGCACGACACCTAGAACGATGTCACAAATGCGGAAAATGGTCACATGGAGGTAAATGTTCCAATAATCAAACCTATTCAAATACCGAATTTGTTACTTTATGCAGAGACGGACCGTTCATATGTTTAGAAGAAAAGACACTGAATGCTCGAGGTTACGCTTATGTAGCCATGGAAAACCAATTAAACCGACTATCTTATGAATGGAATAGATCATATAACTAAGAAATCTATTTCACAGGTATGTCTGTACAGTTTTTATTTTTATTTTTAACCTTTTGATAATAAACGCTAATTTGTTCGCTAAAAAGTATTAAATTGGTATTAAATAAAATTAGGTTTGGCGACCGAAATTATTGATATCATTCAAAAATTTATTACATCACTGCGAAATTTAACGTTTATTCTTAAGGTATAAATATCTTTAATCAATCAACCCAAAATATTTCAAAAATTCGTCATGAGTTAAATTAGGTCTTGGAACCGAAATTTCTTTACCGAAAAGAGGGGCGCATATTTTTGATAATATTTGATTAATTAAAGTGGGATAAAATGACAAAAAGATTTTTAATTTTATTTTTACCATGTTTTTAAAATAAATATTTAAATCTTAAATTAATAGTGTAAACTTTGTAAAAACAATATTTTTTTAAAATTGTAAATATTTGAATTTTTAAATTAAGTCTGGTGTGAATTTTTAATTTTTAAAATATGAATTTTTAATTTTATACATTTCAAATTTTAAGTTTGGTGTGAATTTTTAATATTAATTTTGAATTTTATATTTAAGTTGTGTGAATTTAAAAACAAAAATTTACTTTATCTCATTAAGTTAAGAATATGATTTTTAAAATTCGTCGTAAGTTGAAGACTAGGTCTTTGAACCGAAATTGCTTTACCCGAGGGAGGGACGAGAACTTTTATTATCATTATTTTTAATCTTATTGATTTAAAGTATGCCAAAAACATTGAAAAAACCCAAAAATCTTAGCTTTTAAAACAATCGCTACAAAAAGACAAATTTTAAAATTTTGTCGAAGGACGGACTAGGACATCGATCCGAAACGACCTCGTCCTAAATAACAAGGGAAACAAAATTTTAAAATTAATTTCTTAATTGTTTTTATAAGTTAAAGATTATATATAAAAAAAAAAAAAAAAAAAAGCAAACTCCGCGACTCGCGGAGTTTTAAAGGGAAATCTCCGCGACTCGCGGAGGGACCAAAACCCAGAAAAAAAATAAAAAGAGCTGAACGATCAGTTCACTCCCCACACAAAAACAACTCGAAAAATACTGCGATATACTGCCGAAAAAACCCGAAAAACACCCCCAAAAATCCCAATTTTTAACCGTTAATCACCAAATTTTTTGCTAAAATCATGTTGAGAAGGATGCTATCTAAGAATTACTCAAGAAAAACGGTAAATTTCTACACCTAAACACCATTTAATTCGAAATTAGGTGTTCTTGAGCTATTTTTTCCCCAATTTGATTTTGATGCTTTTTAGTGTAATTAGACTTAAATTGTTTATGTATTATGCTTGTATAACCTAGATTGATGCTGTTTAACATGATTAGAAGCCTTAAACTTCAAATTTTGAGTAATCTAGGGTTTGTGTTCTTGAGCAATTTGGGGCTTTTTGATATAAACAGGTTATGGCCGATTTTTGTCATGAATTGTTGCTAAATTGAGTAGTGTAACATGTCTAGGTAGTTAAATGATCCAAACTTTGAGCCTAAACATGATTTTGAGAATTAAAGTGGACTTTTTCAAGTCTAAAATTCATGAACTTGATTTTTGAAAGATAATGCCATTTGAGACTTGTTTGATTGTTGGTAATGATTATTTTGACATGTTATTTGAGTTGAATGCTTATGAACTTGGCGAAAATTTTCGTATATGCTTATTTGAAAAAGTGTAGATTTGATAAAAATGTGAAAATAAGCTTAAGTTTGATATAAATTGATAATGTCATTTTAATTATTTTGATTGATGATTTTGCTGACACTAATGCATATTTGGATGCACAAAATTTGTGTTTGATGTGTTTTGCAGAATGAAAGGGGTGAATCTTCATCCCAAGCCCGCAATGCTCCTGCTGAGAATTTGGAACAACAGGAGGTAGATAACTACTACAAGCAGGATGTACCTCATCCAGTCATGACCTTTTCCGATATGCATTTGGAAGAGTTGCACCCGAACCTGAGATTTGACAGACTTTGGATAGATTATCCAAAATATCAACGGGGTTTGCATACTCTTCACTCTAAGGTTGTTGAGGTACCGAGGGTCATAGAATGGGGACCCTTAGAAGCTGTAGAATTGGCCGGGCCAATTAGGGAATTACTTGTACAGAGGTATGGTAATTCTTCTTTTAATGACTGGATATGTTTATTCACCATACGCAGACCTGTATATAAAGTATGGTGTGAAGAGTTGTTATGTAGTATAGAGTTGAATGATCGGGTAGCTAGTTTAACCGATCGTTCCTTTATTAGATTTTTGTTAGGCGGTTCGATGCGCCACATGTCTTTACTGGACATGGCTCAGGCTTTACGTATATATACGCCTGAGGAGTTAGCGTCTGCCGATTGTAGAGGATTGATACTAAACGGTAGAAAGATAGATGAGAATTTTGATACACACGGTGTGTGGAGTCAAATGACAAGCCATCACCGTTTCAAAGGGGGAAACTACTCTTATTTGGATATAGATAGAGCCGAATTAAGAGTGATACATAGGTTTTTAGCTAATTCGATTACACAAAGGGGTAAAAACAAAGAAAAGGTAAATGAACAAGATTTGTTTTACCATATGTGTATTCGAGACCCACAAAGCGCTGTAAGTATACCATATTGTGTGGGTTATTATTTATCAGCTATGGTTCGGGGGATGCGACCACATAGCATAATAGGAGGTGGTATTTTTATTACTTTGATTGGTGAATATCTCGGTGTGGATATAAGTCGGGGGGGATTATTAGTAGAAGAGCCGGAACCCCGCGATACTATAGGTTTAAATGTATACCATGGTGCGAAAGTTTTGAAGAGGCGAAATAACGCCGCAGTACGATACCATGGTAGACATCCACAGGTGGAGAGAAACCAGCAACAAGGTAATGTAGGAGGGGGGAATGAGATGCAAGAAATGCATAGGTTTATAGCTTCTCAGGAATACGAAAATGCTAGACAGAGAGCATTTGAAGATTGGCAAGTTCATCAGAACCAGATCATAGCTCATTGCCAACACATAGGTAGAAACTATATTCCTACACCGAAACCCGTCTTCCCTCCTTGGTCTATAGAGATGCAGCCACCATATCCTACGTATGACCCTGCCGAAGCATTCTATAGCACTTATGGTTATGCCTGGAACCCCTATTGGTACCAATATCATCCTTAGTATACTTATTTTTTTTTTATTTTGTAATTTGTAATTATTGATACATTTAATATTTTTGTTAATATTGTAATCATTTTTATAATTATCTAACTTTTATTCTTAGATTTTAATAATTTTTGAATGTGGGGTAATATACCAAACTTCAAAAATATGTATATATGTTTGCAGTTTGTCTTATGTACACAACAGGGTAAAACAACGCATTTTCAAAGACTGGCATTAAGTTCAGCAAAAGCAACTAATTTTGACGACAAGATGCAAAATATATGTGAAATAACAACAAGACGGAATGAACAAATGATGTGCACCATTTATCATTCAGCAAACAAACGCCAATATATTTGGAAACTTTGGTAAAAATTTAATCATTTTCACACAAATCACCCTCAATAATTTAAATTGTTACTGATTTCTTGCAAATGAGGGCATTGCAAGATCTTAAGTGTGGGAAGGGGTTAAATTCTTTCGGATTTTAAAATTTTTATATTAACACTTGGTTACCATTAAAAATACTAGTAAAGCAGTAGTTGTATTAGAATCTAGTGCTCTCTGATAAAAAAGAACAGCCCTAGTCTTATATACTGACTACCCAATTCTAGTAAAATTTTTCAATTAAATGAATTCAAATCATGTTTATACATATTTATGAACGATAAAACTAGGTTTTAACACCGAAATTATTGTTACCTCGGAAAGGACATAAATTGAGAAACAAACTAAAATGTTAAAATTCATTTAAAATGGAATAGAGGACGATAAAAAGAAAAATAAAAAGCCAAGTGTGGGAAAATTTACCAAGTTATTTTAAACATATGTCACATATATCTGTAACAAATAACTGAAAATACTTTTGCTTTGGACTAAACTAAACTATTTTACCCGATGAAAGAAAAGAAGAGATGGATCTATACGATGAATCAATTCCATCATTAAAAGGAAGTAAAGTCTTCCGAAAAAGAAACGCGCTTCTTGATTTAGGTCATGAAGTTGTCGTCCAGACCAGCTGTAGGTTGACGAAAAATCTAGAAAAGTCATCTCTAAAATCAGCAGGAAATCCACGGACCTCAGCATTAAACAGGGTCGCCAAGTGGTCAGATTTATCCTAACCATGAGAAGGATTTATCTCGTACAATGGGGGGGCACCATGCAAATTAGCTGGATAAGACTAATGAATCAGATCCCCAGAAAGGATAATCTCCTTAAAGATTAAAAATCAGCTTTTAAGACTGATATTACTCAATCCTAGAGATTGACCTTAAAGATTGAGAATTACAAACTCATGGAATTCGATGATATCTAAACTCGAGCTTAAACGAGAAAATATTTTGATCAAAATTACAAACCGATTTGTTTTCTGAAAACCCTATTTTCAATGCGTTCATTACCATTGAACGTAAAATTCTAGGAATTCACCTGGAATTCATTAGGTCACCTGAACTAAATCGGGTGTCAACCGTAAGAACGGTGGTTGCATAGCATGGTCAAAGACATGACCTTGTGTCAAACCGACAAATTATAAGGGTGAGCTTTACTATTGCTCCTACCAAGGATAGTAATTGCGTCCGACACGTTATAGACCATAATCAAAAGCATGTCACGGGACATTGCCTTAACAGTTGCTTGTTCAACGCTTTCCTTTACAACCGGACGGTAGTTTACCGAAAGGTAATATACGGGACAAGTAAACTGGACGTGTTGCTTTCCAAATACAAGGTTAGCAAGTGGGTGACACAAAACCGCAAGTTTTGAGCTAAAATTTTCAAATCTGAAACCCACCAAACCCACAAAAATATTTTGCAAACACCGGTAAAGGGTTATTCCGGAAAACTTATCTAGGGTAAAAACTAGATTTCAAAAGATCAAATGTTTTCATAAAGATCCAATTTCCTTAATGGATCTAAATTTTTATAGTCATGTGGGACTGTAAACCATATTGTTACTACCATTGTTTATACCGCCGTATAGAAATCACTGATGTACAAAGTGTGAAGAATAAAGAAGTGATTCTAGTATTTCAAGACAATATTGCTTGAGGACAAGCAACGCTCAAGTGTGGGAATATTTGATAATGCTAAAAACGAACATATATTTCATAGCATTATTCCTCAAGAAAGACAAGCTTTTAGTTGCAATTGTTCTATTTACAAGTGATATTCGTTTGTATAATAAAAGGTGAAGACAAAAGACAGATTCGACGAATTGAAGACGCAAACGACCAAAAAGCTCAAAAGTACAAAAGACAATCAAAAAGGTTCCAATTATTAATAAGAAACGTCTCGAAATTACAAAAGTACAAGATTCAAAACGCAAAGTACAAGATATTAAATTGTACGCGAGGACGTTCGAAAATCCAGAACCGGGACCAGAGTCAACTCTTAACGCTCGACGCAACGGACTAAAAATTACAAGTTAACTATGCATATAAATATAATATAATATATAATTAATTATATTAATTATATATATATTATATATATATAATAAAAACCGTCGGCAGAGAAAACTCCAAGGACTGAGCTGTAATTTCTATCTCCGCGACTCGCGGAGTTTGGAGAAGCTTTTGCCGCGAGTCGCGGAGCCCCAATTTTCAACTCTGGCTATAAAGCAAACCGAATTCTGATCAAATTTCAAAAAATCTTATTTCTCTCATCTCTCAATATATACGATATATATATATATAATTTATATTTTAATTTTAATTTTAATTTTAAATTCTAATAATAAGGGTATGTTAGCGAATGTTGTAAGGGTGTAAGTCGAAATTCTGTCCGTGTAACGCTACGCTATTTTTAATCATTGTAAGTTATGTTCAACCTTTTTATATTAATGTCTCATAGCTAAGTTATTATTATGCTTATTTAAAACAAAGTAATCATGATGTTGGGCTAATTACTAAAATTGGGTAATTGGGCTTTGTACCATAATTGGGGTTTGGACAAAAGAACGACACTTGTGGAAATTAGACTATGGGCTATTAATGGGCTTTATATTTGTTTAACTAAATGAAAGTTTGTTAATGTTAATATAAAGATTTACAATTGGGCGTCCCTATAAATTACCATATACACTCGATCGGACACGATGGGCGGGGTATTTATATGTACGAATAATCGTTCATTTAACCGGACACGGGAATGGATTAATAGCCACTAGAATAATTAAAACAGGGGTGAAATTACATTCAAGGGTAATTGGTGTAATTGTTAACAAAGTAGTAAAACCTTGGTTTACACGCAGTCGATAACCTGGTGTATTCATTAAACAAAGTATTAAAACCTTGTTACAATTCGAATCCCCAATTAGTTGGAATATTTAACTTCGGGTATAATAATAATTTGACAAGGACACTTGCACTTTATATTTATGACTGATGGACTGTTATGGACAAAAACCAGACGGACATATTAAATAATCCAGGACAAAGGACAATTAACCCATGGGCATAAAACTAAAATCAACACGTCAAACATCATGATTACGGAAGTTTAAATAAGCATAATTCTTTTATTTCATATTTAATTTCCTTTATTTTATATTTAATTGCACTTCTAATTATCGCACTTTTATTTATTGTTATTTAATCGCACTTTTAATTATCGTACTTTTTAATTATCGCAATTTTATTTTATCGCATTTTTATTATTCGCAATTTCATTATTGTTATTTACTTTACGCTTTAATTTAAGTCTTGTATTTATTTTATATTTTACATTAGGTTTTAACTGCGACTAAAGTCTTAAAATCGACAAACCGGTCATTAAACGGTAAAAACCCCCCTTTATAATAATAATATTACTTATATATATGTTTGTATTTTTATAAAAGTAAACTAATATAGCGTTGAGCTTTGTTTAAAGATTTCCCTGTGGAACGAACCGGACTTACTAAAAACTACACTACTGTACGATTAGGTACACTGCCTATAAGTGTTGTAGCAAGGTTTAAGTATATCCATTCTATAAATAAATAAATATCTTGTGTAAAATTGTATCGTATTTAATAGTGTTTTCTGCTAAAATTTAATAGTATTTTATACCCCTTAGCTTTGACATCAAATACAAAGCACGACTTGTAGTCAAAGGATTCCAACAGAAGAAAGGGATTGATTTTGACGAGATATTTTTACCAGTAGTCAAGATGACTTCAATTAGAGTCTTACTTGGTTTGGTCGCAAGTATGAACTTGGAGCTTGAACAGATGGATATAAAGACGGCTTTTCTTTATGGAGATTTACATGAAGAAATTTATATGGAGCAACCAGAAGGTTTTGAGATTTCAGGAGATAATCTCGTATGCAAGCTGAAGAAAAGTTTGTACGGTTTAAAACGGGCACCTAGGCAGTGGTACAAGAAGTTTGACTCATGCACGGTGAGTCAAGGGTACAAGAAAACTGCAGCAGATGAGTGTGTCTATATTCAGAAGTTTTCTGAAGGAAATTTCTTTGCTCTTCTACTATATGTAGACGATATTTTGATAGTAGGGAAAGTCGCAACGAAGATCAACCAGCTAAAGAAGGAACTCTCTAAGTCTTTTGACATGAAAGACTTAGGACAAGCTCAACAAATTTTAGGAATGTATATAACTCGAGACAGGAAGAATAGAAGGTTATGGCTATCTCAGGAGAAGTATATTGAACGAGTGCTTAAACGGTTCAATATGAATAATGCCAAACCTGTTAGCATTCCATTAGCCAACCATTTCAAGTTAAGTAAGAGATCATGTCCCTCATCCATAGAAGAGATCGGGGAGATGTCATCAGTACCATATTCTTCAGCGGTTGGAAGATTGATGTATGCAATGGTGTGTACGAGGCCCGATATTGTTCACGCAGTAGGAACAGTGAGTCGTTTTCTCTCTAACCCCAGAAAAGAGCATTGGAATACGGTAAAATGGATTCTCATATATCTTAAAGGTACAATGAAGATATCTCTTTGTTACGGGGGAGCTAATCCAATCTTGGAAGGCTATACAGATGCAGATATGGCTGGAGATCCTGATAGTAGAAAATCTACTTCAGGATTCATTTACACTTTTACAGGGGGAGCTGTTTCTTGGCAGTCAAGACTACAGAATTGTGTTGCATTATCCATAACTGAAGCAGAGTATATTGCTGCCGCAGAAGCTGGAAAAGAAATGTTGTGGTTAAAGCGTTATCTACAAGAATTTGGAATCAAGCAAAAGGAGTACAAGGTACATTGTGACAGTCAGAGTGCTCTAGATTTGAGCAAGAACTCCATGTACCATTCCCGTACAAAACATATTGATATTCGTTATCATTGGATACGCGAGGTAATTGATTGACAACTGTTGAGACTAGTGAATATCCATACAAAGGAGAATCCTGCGGATATGTTGACAAAGGTGGTGACTCGAGAGAACCTGGAGTTATGCAGAGACATAACCGGGATGCATTTTCCCTATAATGGGCTGGAGGGGGAGAATTGATAATTTCCAGCCGTAATCTAGTTCTTTCTAGATGTTCAAAGTAGTCTAGAAATTTATCTCATGCGGAAGTAGCAAAATTGGAAACAAAGACGGCTAGATTTTTTGTTCTCCATTCACACCATTCACCTCCTCATAAGGAAGTAGTAAAATTGAAAATGATTACGGCTAGCCACCATTTTGCGTTCACACGATCTAGCGTTCACACCATTCCACCTCCTCAAACTTTTCCTATAAATAGGGGTGTAAGCCTCATTTGTAATTCATTCACAAAAAGTGTAACCACAACCTAGTTAGTGTGTGTGAGATATGTGTAATCCTAACCAAGAGTGAATACATCCCTAGAGAGTGGTGAGAATTCCTAGTGTGTTCGTTTGAGAGTGTTTTTGTGTTTTTGAGTTTTGTAATACTCTGTATTCTATTCTTGTGAGTAATAGAGTTATTTTCTCTAAAATTTCTCTCTACCAACGTCCAGGCGATCCTCTCATAATTCATAACACTAAGGTGTTAGATGAAATGGATACGTGTAAAACATACAACATATACTGGTGGTAGTTAAACACGTAGCATTTTATATGTAATGTATAAAAAAATATATACATGTAACTACTGAAGTTTGATTGACATATGCGTCGTAAGTTCTTTTGGGGCGGGTCGGGGAGTGAATGAAAAATGGCTTGGGTCAAATGGGAGTCTATCTTATTGTCTTATGGGGAGGGAGGGTTGAATATTGTGTCTCTTAAAGCAAAAAAATAGGGCGTTAGTGGGTAAATGGTGGTGGCGCTTTCATACCGAAAGCAACACTCTTTGGGTCAACATCATTAAAAGCATTTATGGGTGGGATGGGGGGTTGGGTTTACAAAGTCAGGGGGCTTCTCCCAGCATTAATTTGGTTTGGGGTAGCATTATTAATCTAGATAGGGATCTGCTTAATCTTGGCTTGGATTTTAGCACTTGTTTTGAAAGAAAGTTAGGCGACGGGCGTGACACGCTTTTCTGGAATGACATCTGGGTTGGAGGGGTGAAACTTAAAGAAAAATTTCCTCGACTTTTTCGGTAGGAAATTAATCAAAATGCATCAATTAAAGATAGAGTGGCATTTGTGAATGGTTCATGGTCCTACTCGTGGCAATGGTCCAGAAGCCTTAGGGGCAGATTAGTTGGCGAACTTGAAAGATTAATCTTGCCGGTTCAAGAATACAGAGGCTTAGATGATGGAGAAGGTTCATGGGTTTGTAGGTTAGACGATAGCGGGATTTACAAAGCAAAAGTCATGACTAAAAAAATTGATGACATACTACTTGCGGGCCAAGGATCAAGTGAGGGTACCATGCGCAACAAATTGGTACCGCAAAAAGTAGGGTTATTTATTTGGCGTACTCTAAAACATCGCATTCCGGTACTATTGGAACTTGACAAAGGCGGTGTAGATCTCGATTCAATCTTATGCCCACTTTGTAATGACCATTCAGAAACAGTGGATCACACGATTTTCCTATGTAAACACGCTGTGGAAGTTTGGAGTAGGGTATTCAATTGGTGGGGATCTACTCTTTCGGGTAATGCTTCTCTTTCGTATTTGTTCTCGGAAGATGGGAGTTCCAATGCATGTAAATTACAAAAGCAGACTTTCTAACGACCTGTCCTAATCCATCTGGACGAATACATTACATTTGGTTACATCGCGAGGTACTTGACCTCTATATGATACATTTTACAAACATTGCATTCGTTTTTAAAAGACAAACTTTCTTTACATTGACAGTTGACGACATGCATACCATTTCATAATATGTCCCAACTATAATTGACTTAATAATAATCTTGATGAACTCAACGACTCGAATGCAACGTCTTTTGAAATATGTCATGAATGACTCCAAGTAATATCTCTAAAATGAGCAAATGCACAGCGGAAGATTTCTTTCATACATGAGAATAAACATGCTTTAAAGTGTCAACCAAAAGGTTGGTAAGTTCATTAGTTTAACATAAATAATCATTTCCATCATTTTAATAGACCACAAGATTTTCATTTTCAGTTCTCATAAATATACGTCCCATGCATAGAGACAAAAATATCATTCATATGGATTGAACACCTGGTAACCGACATTAACTAGATGCATATAAGAATATCCCCTATCGTTCCGGGAAATCCTTCGGACATGATAAAAACAACATCGAAGTACTAAAGCATCCGCTACAACGGATGGGGTTCGTTAGGCCCAATAGATCTATCTTTAGGATTCGCGTCAATTAGTAGATTGGTTTACTAATTCTTAGGTTACCAAGCAAAAGGGGCATATTCGGCTTCGATCATTCACCCATATAATGTAGTTTCGATTACTTGTGTCTATTTCATAAAACATTTATAAAAGCAGTGCATGTATTCTCAGTCCCAAAAATATATATTGCAAAAGCATTTAAAAAGGGAGTAATGAAACTCACGATACGATATTTTGTAGTAAAAATATTCATTCAACGATACTGAACAATGCAGGGTTGGCCTCGGATCCACGAACCTATAACATTTGTATATTTATTAAAACATATATTTGTAATCGAACAAATATATATATATATATATATATATATATATATATATATATATATATATATATATATATATATATATATATATATATATATATATATATATATATATATATATATATATATATTATAATTTTTATATTATTAATTTATATGTTTCATTATTACTATATAAAATTATAACTTTGTTATGGTATTAGTATCAAATATTTTATATGTATATATTTCATTTGTTTGTTAAAATACTAATTATATTAATACTAAAATAATATTTGTATTGATTAAAATAATGATGATGATAATACTAGTGTTAATAATAATGATAATGATATTAATGATTTTATTAATAATAATATTAATTATAGTTTTAACGATAAATCTTATAATAATGTTAGTAACAGAAATTCTTATTTACATGAAAAGTTTATTAATAATGATAATGAAAATAATAATTTTTTTTTATAATACATATTACTTAATAATAATAATAATTATTATAGCAATTTCATTACTAATGATAATATTAATGTCATTGCTTATGTTAATCATAATCAAGATCTTTCATGTTTAATTTGTGAACTAATAACTAAGGCTTCTATAACATCAATTCGTAGTTCAAATCATAATAATAATAGTAATACTTAATAATAATAATAATAATAATAATAATAATAATATTTAGTGATAATACTATTACTAGTAATGATAATAATATTACTATTAATATTAATGATGATAACAATAATAATAGATAATAATTCTAATACTTAATGATAATGATAATAATAATAATATCAATAATAATAATAACAATCACAATAATAATAGTAATAATATTAACAATGTTACTAATAATAATAATATTTACATAGATTAATGATAATAACATTTGTAATATTTATATTAATGATAATAATACTTAACATAATAACAATAACATAGTTAATAATAATAATAATAATAATAATAATAATAATAATAATAATAATAATAATAATAATAATAATAATAATAATAATAATAATAATAATAATAATAATAATAATAATAATAATAAGAAATAAAAGGCTACCTTAACAAGCTTTAAAAAGAAATTGATGTCCCAGCTCGGAATTGAACCTGAGACCTCTCCTTCCACTACACCCACCCTTAACCGTTCTACCATGACTGTTTTTCTGAATATATATGAAATCCAAATATATTTACCCAGTTTATATTTCTACCCTCCTTCTCATCTTCTTCATCTTTGAACTAATCGACCAAGGATTACCTTCTCATAGCAAGTGATTGTTTAGTCGATTTAGGACTTAAAATAAATACACAAACAAGTCATGAGTGATTAAAAGGACAAAAAAAACAAAGAATGGGCTGCTGCCTGCGACGGTTCAAAAGAAAAAAAAAACTGATTTCACTTTGTAGCCCGTTTTGAACAAAGATTATAACATGAAATAGTTTGTAAATCGTATATAGAAACTATTGGAATTGTCAATTAAACAGGAAACATCAAAACACTTACGAATTTTGGGAAGAACAATTCCGTTGACTTTTGAACATAAAACTTTGACTTGTAAATTCGATTTCGTTTGAAGGAATTGAAAGTTGAAATCTTACAGATAGATCAAATATAAGATTCCTAACACATCTGCGTTATTAGATTTTGGAGATTGATTCGAATTCATGTTTTGAATAAAAAAGGGTCGCGTACAGAGGAACCCAAAGTTGTTCCTCATTTTTCTGTTATTTCTTTCAATTAATAGAAGCTGTAGATATTTGAACAATTATTGATAGTTGATTGGTATCTGGTGAAGGTTTTGATCGACACCAAAAATCACGGGTAAGCAGACAACAACAAAAAACAAAAAAAAACAAAAAAAAATAGAAGCTGATGGATGAATATGTATGTATACCCGCGTTTTTATCTGTGATAATCAATAAATAAAAAATTATTTTGTTATTATTATTAATAATAAAAATGAAATTTTAATAATAATAAAGATATTAATAATATTATTGATGATAATAATAATAATTAGTTATATTATATTAATAACAATAATGTTAATAATTTAATACATCAATTTAATATTACCACATTGTTATTTACATGAAGGAAAATATTATAATTTTCTATATATATTATTTACAACTTACCTAATTTACAATGCTTGTATAATTAACTTATGTATAGAAATTATATGTGTTACATATTTTAATATACAATTGTTAATATATATATATATATATATGTATGTATATATATATATATATATATATTCGTTATTAATTTCGTTAAAGTAAAACGAGTATTTCTAAATAGAGTAGTCAATGTATTTATATAATTACATATTCTAAAATTTTTACTTAACAAGTTCTGTTACATAAATAAATATATTATATATTTTTTAGACTAATAATTTAATATATCCCTATGTATTTACCTTATATATATATATATATATATATATATATATATATATATATATATATATATATATATATATATATATATATATATATATATAATATTATAATAGTTTTCATTACAACTTATAATTTTTTACATATTTGTCTATAATATCAAATGTATATAATAGTTTATTAATATGTTTAAAAAATTTATATATAATTATGTAAATCTATGATTATGTATGTATACATATTTGTTTACAAATAATTATCCGTGAATCGTCGAGAGCAGTCGAAAAGTAAAATATATATATGAACACAGTTTAAAGTTTTTGAGACTTCATCATTACAGACTTTGCTTATCGTGTCGATTTCATATTAAGATTAAGTTTAAATTTGGTCGGAAATTCCCGGGTCGTCACAGACTTGGCAAGCTGTGCGGTGGGTAACGGGTTATCATATTTGGAAAAATCGTAACCATAAAGTCTTTCATAACGACTCGTGAGCTGCTCCAAAAATTGTAAGTGAGATCCAACTCAAAACATTCGAATGGATTTCCAATTGAGCGAAGACTACCTCCTTTAATTGGCATCGTTGGTTGTTAGACCCGAAAACTGTTTTTGACCCGGGTTAGATTTTGATACGTAGAGTCTGTCTTGTTGTATAGCCTATGAGTTGCGCTTTTAGTCTTTTTATTTTTTGTGTTTGGAGGCTAAAGTGCATGTGCGTGTAGTGGGGATATAGTGCATGTGTGTGTTGTGTTGTATAGCTGCAGGATGTTTGGGTTGTTTTTGACCCATTTCATCTCCCATTGTTGTGACGATCGCTCCAAATCCATATGGACGAACACGTCATTCATTGATTTCATTGCGAGGTATTTGACCTCTATATGATACGTTTTGTAAACATTGCATTCTTTTGAAAAGGCACACCATAAATAAATATTTAAATCAAAGGTTTTCGACATCTGATGATTTCTACATATAGACAATTACTGTATATAATAGTTTACAATAGTACTTCCGTTGACAATGCAGTCAAAATAAGGTACATGATGATGAATCGGTGAATGCAACGTTTTCTTGAAAAATATGCCATATAAGACTCCATGCACATAGCTTGTCTATCATATAAGCAAACAGCGGAAGACTTCTAGGGAACCTGAGAATAAACATGCTAACAAGTGTCAACACAAAGGTTGGTGAGTTCATAGTTTGTATGTTTCGCATAATCTGTATATAAAGATGGATCACAAGATTTCAGTTGTTTCATCCAGAAACGTTTATCAAAATATTCTACGAAATTGAGCACCCTGGTAACTAAACTTAACGTATATATAATTTGTACCCTTTGTATAATCATCTTAATAATACACGCAAACCAACGTGTACGCTTCTCAAATAGCATACGTCCGTTAAAAGGCTAGTGCTCTAGCTCGGACGGGGATATCAAGCCCTATGGATCCATATACTACTACTCGCGCCCACCTGTTCTTATAACTGGCAGTTAACAGTTACCAAAGCTAAGGGATTTTCGGTTCAAACTCAGTGTAGAATTTAGTATGTACTTGTATCCATTGCGTTTAAAATAAAATGCATGTATTCTCAGCCCAAAAATATATATTGCAAAAGCAATTAAAAAGGGATCAATGAAACTCACGCATATAAATATTGTAAAACAGTTAATAAAGCATTTGCATGTATTCTCAGCCCAAAAACATAAAGAGTAAAAAGGGCAAATGAAACTCACGCATATAAATATTGTATATCGGTTAATAAAGCATTTGCATGTATTCTCAGCCCAAAAATGTAGAGAGTAAAAGGGATCTTATGAAACTCACCTTAGCCGCATAAAAAGTCGTTCACCAAAATGTGACCGAAATTCGGATTACCAAATAACCGTAGATCTCAACCTAGAGAACATATGTTGGTCAATAATTGTTTATCAAGCTAGGTCAGGTCATAGTGTATCACAATCCTAATGCTCGAGATCGACATACAATAGTTATCAAAAGTTATTTCAAAAAGTCAATCTGACTCCATACAATAGTTGAATGATCATGGCAATCGAATCATTTTAATATTTCACATAGTTTTCCAATTCTTGTAAAATTAAACTATAGTTTTTATAAGGCTTTAAAATATGATAAAACAATCAGTTTTGACAATTGTTCAATAAAACGAGACATGCCTTATATAAGATTTCAGTTACTCGGTTGGTAATATTTAAAAATCCATTTTATCAATCTCGTAAACAAGTTGTTTATATCTTAATTGCAGATTCAAAAGCAATTTCAATTAACGTTAATCATAATTCAGTTGATCATATCTTTTAATCCGTTCATCGAAGCTATTCGATATCTAAATGAAAAGTTATTGATTTTTCGCCAGCTTTCCAAAAACATGTATATCATATACCTTTTACCAGTAATATATGTATTTAATTCGTGATTCATTATATCTGTTTAACGACGAAATTTAGCATACAAGCATGTATAAATATATATACTCGAGCACTGGACATGGATACACAATTAATATATAAAAGATAAAATATGAGTGCTTACGTATCAATATTGAAATTCAATATTGTAGGAAAGTACGTAAACGTAACGGAGATGATAAACACTAGGTTTGACTTTACGAGCATAATCCCCAAATCATACCCATAACCTCCATAGCTATAACTCATAATTTCCTTAGCTCTATCCCGCTCGAAAAACTATTTTGAAATTGACAAGCTTATGGCCTCGTCGTAGTATTTTATGTATAATATTACTAAAAATATTAAGATTAATAATAATAATAATAATAATCTTAATAATAATAATAATATAATAATAATAATAATAATAATAATAATAATAATAATAATAATTAATATAAATAATAAATAATAATAATATTACACATGGAGTAATATATGTGTAAGAACTCGAGCAGAAACTGGACTTTTATAGGCAACTTTTTGAAATCTGATGCCCATGCGATCGCATGCGTTTTTAGTGTATTTGCCATGCGATCGCATGGCCACCTGATCCAGCTCAAAATGTTTTTGTTTTCTTGTTTGTCGACATATTATTATATAATATATATAATATATATAATTTAAATAATTAATTATATATTATATTAAATTCATGTGCATAGTTGACTTGTAATTTTCGTTCCGATGACCCGTACGTTGTCACTCGACTTATGTCCCGGTTTCGGTTTCTCGAACGCATTTTTGTACGCTTAGAAAACTCGCAATTTACGTTTTGTGACTCGTACCTTTGTTGAAATATAGTCTTAAATTATCAATAAACTATATCATTCAAAGTGTATCTTAAACTTTCGAGTGTTTTGGTCATTTACTTCTATAAATCATTGTCTCGCTATTTGTTGATATATATATATATAATAACAAATCGTTTTATGACCAAGTTAATATATATTTTCAACATTCATAAACACGTTTTAAATATACGTCGCAAGTTATTCATACAATTAATATTCCAACTTATCATATATATTCAAATAAATATTTAAACCAATAAGTTTAATGTACGGTATTAAACAATTAAAACTTTATTACGTTTTCAAGTTATAGTATATATATGTATCTATTTACATGTAATGGTTCGCGAATCGTTGAGAACAACCGAAGGGTACTTGAATAGTTCAAAAATTTTGAGATTCGGTTTTACAGACTTTGCTTATCGTGTCGGAAACGTTAAATCATTTAAAGATAAAGTTTAAATTTGGTCAGAAATTTCTGGGTCATCACAGTACCTACCCGTTAAAGAAATTTCGTCCCGAAATTTGAGTGAGGTTGTCATGGCTAACAATAAAAATGTTTTTATGACGAATATGAGTCGATAAATAGAGTTTTATCACCGTTGAATAATATGGATAAAACAATCCAATTACTTGAAGCGTATGAGAGAAGCCGTCATAATAAAGTGATATGGAGAATAGAGATTCATCTTAACTTTTGACGTATTAACGATTGATTTCCGGAATTTACGGAATAGAAAATCTTCATAATCTATATAAGATTTGATTCTTCGGAATTTGTGAAAATTAGGATTTTCTTTGATTAAATGCATAATCTGCCTCGATTGCTATGTCTGATATTTCGCTATAAATTGTCCTCTTTCGTTTCATTTATTTTCACCACTCCTATAAACTTCTTCCTAATTTCATACTTTCAAAATATTGTGAAAATGCTTCATCCAGTTCTGATTCTTGATATACTCCTAACTTTCATATCTGTCATTCTTCTTTTTCATCTACCACCAGAGGAAGTTATTTTCTTCTACCATTACCTTGGGGTTATAGTATTTTTCATTCTCCCGTGTCTTTACATTGCTGTACGTATTGATATACATGGTTTGTAAATTTCGGGGTTGTTATCGGGCCTATATTCTCCTTTATATTTCGGAGCTACATGCTTTCGATTTCTCTTCCCGACCTTAAGTCAAGCGGATAATGGTTCAGAATTTGTAGGTATGAATTTCGGACGAACATAATTAATGTTCTAAGAAATAAATTGTAATGGCACGATCTTGATTTGTCAAATTACCAGAATATCTGGAAAATACCGAATCATCAAGCAATATATTTTCTTGATATATTTAGAGATTATATAGAATGAAAGAGTTATGTAACATGGTTTATGATGAGGGTATGATCTATGAACCTTTATCACGTTCCATTAGAAACTCAGCATGATTTACTGTAATATAATCACGTTGATCAAGTGTCATTATATTATACTAACTCATGCTTCAGTTCCCAATATTACTTCAAAACATCCATTTTTTTTTTCCAGATTTTAGAAACTAAAATAGTTTCTTTTATGATGTAACACAGATAGTGTGAAGAGATGAATGATTTCCGATAAGAATAGGTATGAAGATATCTTCAAAAATATCGAGGATATTTATAATGAAAGATACGATGATATCTTAGAATTTCTAATATCAGAGGATGATGAAGAATATTGTCCGCAAGAGTTTAGATTCGGAAGCAAGGTATTCGTTAATGGCTTCAGCAGATACTGAATCATTTGGATTCTTTGAAGACAGGTTTCGTCCTTGTGATTTATCCACAGCCTCTTTCATACTTTGCTCAATCAGTTTTCCAGTTCCAAACTTTCTCTTTTTCTCAGCTTTACTACCATACTATTCTTTATCATCAAACTTTTGACTGTTAAGGTTGTTTACAGTTTTTGCTGCTTCATCAACATTTTTCCAAAATTCGGAGAACTATTTTCGTAGTTTGGGGTGTTTTTCGGAAACTTCACATTCGAAGTATGTAAGTCCAGGAGGTAGACGTTATATGTACACATATAACTGTTGGCGTAGACGTGCTACAAGATTTCAAAATACTGATTGCTAATTCCCGATAGTTGGTATGGCAATTGCAGTTATAAGATGTGGATGAGTACATGATACGGTTTCAATGAGTATAAGGATTTTTCGAAAGGTCAAAGATCAATGAAGTTGTTGGTAAATTTACTGCTAATGTGGTGGAACATGAAAGATTCCCCGATAACAAAAACGTATGTGCCAAAGTTACAAGTCTGAAAGGTCGTCGTTGACTGGTTGAATGGTTGATAATACTGGATACTTTGAAAAGGAATTACAAGGTTATTTTCGATAAAAACAATGCTAAAGGATCTTGCATAGTTTTGAAGTCAAAGTATAGCTTTGAAATATGTAGAGATCTAAGAATGATGTCACCCGTTAAATCTTGACTTGGATTCTGATCCGTCAACATCAGAATATGTAATTGAATTTGTATGGAAACAATTGTATATCGCTGTGAGCATAGTTAATAATTTTTGAATCAAAGTTGAAGAATGTACAGTATAACATATTAATTGTGAACTTATATATTTCTCGGGAATTACCTACCCGTTAAAGATTTCACAAGTAATATTTTGTACAAAAGAATTTTTATTACCATCTTTATGAAAATATATGTATGTATATTTTCTTCAGATGTAATACAAATTTGTTGAGTTAATATCATATTAAGCTCATTTGATTTTTGACTTGAATTAGAAATGAATAATCTCTAAAACATTAAAGATTTAATAATCTTTACGGAGTATTTTACTAATGTAATCAATACTCAGTTTTATTGATATTTTCTCAGTGAATCATGTTGGTGCTCATGGAATTCTTGCTAACTTCGCAAGGTACGAATGATGTTTTCTAGAAAGTTTCGAATACATCGAAGATGAAAGTATAAAATCAACCATATAATTGAATAATATACTTAGTTTATTATGAAATGGAATTCATTGAGTTGGAAACAGAGATTGTAGTTAACGATGGTTAAGTCATTAACGAAGGATGTACATCATAGCATATTAGTAATATGAATTAACCGAGTAGTACCTACCAGTTAAGATTCACACGTAATAACTTGGTACGAAAAGATTTATTTTGATTTCAAAATTCATATATATTAAATATACATAAAATTTCTTCAGGGGAAATAAGTTAATACTTCATCGGTTATTGTTGCTAGTATTTCTTGGTAACTACGATGCGTATGACGTTGATGTTCAAGGTACATATTGTGATGTTGAGGCTTGCGGTGCGGATGTTGTTGGTGGTGGTAATGGTACTGTTGGTTTTGTTGTCGGTGGTACTGTTGATGTCGGAGATTCTGCTGGCGCTTGTAACCTTTGCACCATATTCTCCAAAGTCACTACCCGAGCGCGAAGCTCGTTGACTTCTTCTACTACACCGGGATGATTGTCGGTTCGGATGAGCGGATGAATAAGATCCAGAATTTGAGAGAGTATATGATCATGACGAGATATTCTGGAGATGAGAGAGAAAATGGTATTACGAACAGGTTCGCCGGTAAGTGCTTCAGGTTCTTCGCCAAGAGGGCAATGTGGTGGATGGAAGGGATCACCTTCTTCTTGTCTCCAATGACAAAGCAGGTTACGAACCCATCCCCAATTCATCCAGAATAGGTGATGGCTGATTGGTTGATCCATTCCGGTTACACTGTCTTCGGAATTCAGGTGAATATCCATATCGGAATAGCTGTCAAAGTTTAAGGAATTTGAACTAGATACGGGATCCATCTTGTATAATTAGGGAGATGATTTTTGATATGAATTATATTATAGAATTTAGTTTGGTATTCTTCAATACATAATTTACATATGTATATATAATACCAAAATTCCATAAATCACGGAGGAATTTTCGGAAGATGTCAGGAAAAGTTTACAGTAACAGATACGCTAAGATATGAATTTGTCTATACACTATCTATGCAATCAATGCAATAAGACGCGTTTAGACTTTAGATGATAAACATGTAATTTCCAACAAGAAATGATAAGCAAAACTTTTGACATGCAGACACGGTCGAAGTCCAGACTTACTAATGCATCCTAACAACTATCAGTTAGACACACTCATGCAAGACCTGGTTCGCTAGGACCAACGCTCTGATACCAACTGTGACGATCGCTCCAAATCCATATGGATGAACACGTCATTCATTGATTTCATTGCGAGGTATTTGACCTCTATATGATACGTTTTGTAAACATTGCATTCTTTTGAAAAGGCACACCATAAATAAATATTTAAATCAAAGGTTTTCGACATCTGATGATTTCTACATATAGACAATTACCGTATATAATAGTTTACAATAGTACTTCCGTTGACAATGCAGTCAAAATAAGGTACATGATGATGAATCGGTGAATGCAACGTTTTCTTGAAAAATATGCCATATAAGACTCCATGCACATAGCTTGTCTATCATATAAGCAAACAGTGGAAGACTTCTAGGGAACCTGAGAATAAACATGCTAACAAGTGTCAACACAAAGGTTGGTGAGTTCATAGTTTGTATGTTTCGCATAATCTGTATATAAAGATGGATCACAAGATTTCAGTTGTTTCATCCAGAAACGTTTATCAAAATATTCTACGAAATTGAGCACCCTGGTAACTAAACTTAACGTATATATAATTTGTACCCTTTGTATAATCATCTTAATAATACACGCAAACCAACGTGTACGCTTCTCAAATAGCATACGTCCGTTAAAAGGCTAGTGCTCTAGCTCGGACGGGGATATCAAGCCCTATGGATCCATATACTACTACTCGCGCCCACCAGTTCTTATAACTGGCAGTTAACAGTTACCAAAGCTAAGGGATTTTCGGTTCAAACTCAGTGTAGAATTTAGTATGTACTTGTATCCATTGCGTTTAAAATAAAATGCATGTATTCTCAGCCCAAAAATATATATTGCAAAAGCAATTAAAAAGGGATCAATGAAACTCACGCATATAAATATTATAAAACAGTTAATAAAGCATTTGCATGTATTCTCAGCCCAAAAACGTAAAGAGTAAAAAGGGAAAATGAAACTCACGCATATAAATATTGTATATCGGTTAATAAAGCATTTGCATGTATTCTCAGCCCAAAAATGTAGAGAGTAAAAGGGATCTTATGAAACTCACCTTAGCCGCATAAAAAGTCGTTCACCAAAATGTGACCGAAACTCGGATTACCAAATAACCGTAGATCTCAACCTAGAGAACATATGTTGGTCAATAATTGTTTATCAAGCTAGGTCAGGTCATAGTGTATCACAATCCTAATGCTCGAGATCAACATACAATAGTTATCAAAAGTTATTTCAAAAAGTCAATCTGACTCCATACAATAGTTGAATGATCATGGCAATCGAATCATTTTAATATTTCACATAGTTTTCCAATTCTTGTAAAATTAAACTATAGTTTTTATAAGGATTTAAAATATGATAAAACAATCAGTTTTGACAATTGTTCAATAAAACGAGACGTGCCTTATATAAGATTTCAGTTACTCGGTTGGTAATATTTAAAAATCCATTTTATCAATCTCGTAAACAAGTTGTTTATATCTTAATTGCAGATTCAAAAACAATTTCAATTAACGTTAATCATAATTCAGTTGATCATATCTTTTAATCCGTTCATCGAAGCTATTCGATATCTAAATGAAAAGTTATTGATTTTTCGCCAGCTTTCCAAAAACTTGTATATCATATACCTTTTACCAGTAATATATGTATTTAATTCGTGATTCATTATAACTGTTTAACGACGAAATTTAGCATACAAGCATGTATAAATATATATACTCGAGCACTGGACATGGATACACAATTAATATATAAAAGATAAAATATGAGTGCTTACGTATCAATATTGAAATTCAATATTGTAGGAAAGTACGTAAACGTAACGGAGATGATAAACACTAGGTTTGACTTTACGAGCATAATTCCCTAATCATACCCATAACCTCCATAGCTATAACTCATAATTTCCTTAGCTCTATCCCGCTCGAAAAACCATTTTGAAAGTGACAAGCTCATGACCTCGTCGTAGTATTTTATGTATAATATTACTAAAAATATTTAGATTAATAATAATAATAATAATAATAATCTTAATAATAATAATATAATAATAATAATAATAATAATAATAATAATAATAATAATAATAATAATAATAATAATAATAATAATAATAATAATAATAATAATAATTAATATAAATAATAAATAATAATAATATTACACATGGAGTAATATATGTGTAAGAACTCGAGCAGAAACTGGACTTTTATAGGCAACTTTTTGAAATCTGATGCCCATGCGATCGCATGGGTTTTTAGTGTATTTGCCATGCGATCGCATGGCCGCCTGATCCAGCTCAAAATGTTTTTGTTTTCTTATTTGTCGACATATTATTATATAATATATATAATATATATAATTTAAATAATTAATTATATATTATATTAAATTCATGTGCATAGTTGACTTGTAATTTTCGTTCCGATGACCCGTACGTTGTCACTCGACTTATGTCCCGGTTTCGGTTTCTCGAACGCATTTTTGTACGCTTAGAAAACTCGCAATTTACGTTTTTTGACTCGTACCTTTGTTGAAATATAGTCTTAAATTATCAATAAACTATATCATTCAAAGTGTATCTTAAACTTTCGAGTGTTTTGGTCATTTACTTCTATAAATCATTGTCTCGCTATTTGTTGATATATATATATAATAACAAATCGTTTTATGACCAAGTTAATATATATTTTCAATATTCATAAACACGTTTTAAAAATACGTCGCAAGTTATTCATACAATTAATATTCCAACTTATCATATATATTCAAATAAATATTTAAACCAATAAGTTTAATGTACGGTATTAAACAATTAAAACTTTATTACGTTTTCAAGTTATAGTATATATATGTATCTATTTACATGTAATGGTTCGCGAATCGTTGAGAACAACCGAAGGGTACTTGAATAGTTCAAAATTTTTGAGATTCGGTTTTACAGACTTTGCTTATCGTGTCAGAAACGTTAAATCATTTAAAGATAAAGTTTAAATTTGGTCAGAAATTTCTGGGTCATCACAATTGTACATATTGTTTAATAGTTTATAATATAGTTGCTTTTCGAAAAAAAAGAATAGAACTTTAAAATATGTTAAATTAAATGTGATGAAAGTTTGATTGACAGAGTAAAGTGTATTTTAGGACATAATGTGATGAAAGTTGTATGTTACATGTAAAGAAATGTGATGCAAGAATGTGGTTTTAGACTTTTAGTCACTAACTAGTTTTAGTCACTATGGGATTGTTGACTTTTAAAAATTTAACGCAATTAAGCCGTTATCTTTTATTAACAATTCGTATGATTTAATAGTAGAAGATTTACTGAGATATATTCAAAAAATTACTAAATCATTAAAAAATAATAATAAGATCCATATGTGTTTGTTGTTAATAGATAAAAATAGTTACGGAGCCTGCGAGTGAAAAATTAACGTGTATGAAAAGTACCCCAAATATTTAGCATTTCTTAAAAAGAATCCGTTTTGCATATAGTTAGTGACATTGTGTTCGTAAAATTATTTCGAGTTTAACGATGGTGCCGAAAAAATTTAACTCGATGCGAGCGAGAAGATATGACCCGTTGAATATGATGGAAAACCGTGTGTACTTTTAAAATTTATAAACGCAGCGGAGCATGAAAATAAACATTTTTTTATTAATATTAAAATAAACATCATTTATTTTATTATAAACTTTCACACGATTAACGGTTCCCAACAAAATTCAATTACACCACTAATAATTGTCAATTAATTAAATCACAAAGTATAGTTTAGATATACCTTTAACGAGCAATGCAAGAACTGTTGAAAGAACTCTCCATGTCTAGGTTGAAACATAAATTCAAAGTGTATGAATATCTCTATGGTTGATCCACACAGCACGTCGAGCAACACCAGTAGGATGCTAGTCTGTATAAACCGAAAAATAATATATTGTTATATTTATTAATTGAAAAGCATCATGTAAGAAAACCCTTTTTCTTTTCGATCATCAATATCAAAATAATTCAGAAGAAAGAAACATCGATTTAATAATCAACGTTTGACTATTAAATTAGATGAAAATCAATACAACTGAGACTCCGTATCTACAACCGAGACTAAGATTAATTCACCTTCTATGTGGTGTCTTTTATTACAAAAGTTAGCTAAAACCCTCTATTTCTTTTCTTGTGTTTCTACCGTGTAAACAACAAATGGAGTCCATCCCCTTTTATTTTGTTTGCATTTTATTAGAAAACAAAATGACAGCCGTTGTCTTACAAAAACCATTTGATCACAATAATTATTTATACAGTTTAGAAACAAAATGACATCTTCTCTTTTTGGTTTTTATCAACTAAGTCAATAAAGCAAAAGGTGACAAGTACATTTTCTTCATATTAAACTATATATGATCCTTCCTTTTTATTATATGATGTATACTATATAAAAAACAAGATTTACCGAATCATGTCATATTATTATTTTAACTCAAAAATAAAACTTTTTCTTTAATAAATTTAACTAAATCATATTTAATTAAATAATGCTTTTCAAATTATAGGTTATAAATTATATATCAACAATATATAATAATTGGTGTCTAAATGCTAACGTGTGTGACCCCATAAGCCTGTACATAATCGGTAGTATAGATTTATGTTATGACGTGCACACTGAACCAACAAAATATTTGGATGAAGTTTATTTAAGATTTTCTATGAAAATGTTGATTTGACACTTTACAAAGCTGCTTATTTACACTAGATTAACGACCTCTTATGATAATCTCTGATTTGGATTTGAAGTGTATGTACACAGAATTTGGACAGGATAGCATTGATAAACATGGTCTTATTGAATGTTTGCATAAACATTTCATAACAACCTGCAATCTTGTAAATACTTGAAAGCAATAATTAAAGCAATCTTGTAAACTCAACGTCGTTCGTCTCGATCTCGTTTCGCATCGTCATTCTAAAGAATTCAAAACGATTAGTCCATGAACGTATAGAACCGCATGCACAACATCGCCACATCTTGCTGAACACTCGTCGTACATCACTTGTTAGACACGATTTGCACCCGTAATAAGGTTTGCAAGTCCTTATTACGCACACACGCCGTATCGACTCGTTAGTACAACGCCCACCTCGCTCGATGATATAAACCAACACAAACATAAACAAAACACAATGCAATAATATATTAATAGTGTCCATATATTAATATAAATGTTAGTCCACCTACAAATAAGGCACTAACTATAACCCGTTCCGACCCGTACTCCTACAAGTCCCGCAACAATTAAGCACACACAAAAGTCTAAGTCTAGGCACCTATCTCAAGTCACCTAAATCCCTTAGACCATGCTCGGATACCACTTGTAATGACCACAAACCATTTTATCGAAAAACGACAACAATTTTTTTTGTACAGGTGCGGCGCTCTTGGGGACACAAGAACGGCGCTCCTATTTCAGAAAGCGGCGCTCCTGTCGACGGACCAAAAAGACTACAACTTACTGACGAAAAGCGGCTCTTTTACCTCCAAAAGCGGCGCTCTTGAACCTGAACATGTGCAGTTTCGAGATATATAAGAGTTAACCCAATCCATTAAACCCAATTCCAGATCTATCAATTTAGTGACTCAAATACAAGTTTAATATGACTCAAAATACACTCGTTCACAATTTAAGTACTCTATAACCATAACGATTCATTAGTTTGTAACAAACGACCCGTTTCGTTTAAACATGACAAAAGACCGAGCATGGAAATTGGGATTGCACTACCCAATACTAAGTCTAATCCAAAAGCAAAGTCTTCTAAAGCAACTCGCAACAGCCCACTAATCCCCGCACTTACCCTTGCTGCCACTTCCACGCAAATCTATAAAAATGTAAACAACGAGAGGGTAAGCTAACGCTTAGTGAGTGAAAGTATACTACATACATATATATGCATAAAATGGACACGCCACACAATAATAATCAAATAGCACATACCGGAGTATCCAAGCATATAGGCAAGCTAATCTAAGCATACCGTACGATCGCTATACAACGAGTTAATAACATCAACAATATAAGTACACCAACGACGATGTGTACAACGCCAATAAGCTACACCCGGAGGGTTAGCTACATCACAACAATACAACAATATACGTATAACAAAGCGTAAACCGCCCAAGGTTAACCCCTTAACCCAATACCGAAAGTCAATTACCAAAATGAAGATTGGCCGAACTACACGAGCCTTAGTAATCCGCATCCACACGAGACTACTATCTTCAATAACATAACAACATCGAGGTTGGCAGGACTACACGAGCCTTAGTAAATCCGCAACCACACGAGATCACTACCTCAATAAGATGACCGAACTACACGGATCATTGTGAATCCATATCCACACGTGATCCACTTCTCCAGTCACAACTCAATACCAACCCTTCGCCATTGGGGTTGTATAATCCACATCACAAGCATATGTGATAACGTACACACAAAGCGTGCACCTCGCCAAAGGTGGTCAACCAAAACGCACAACCGTGCCAATTGGACCTATTACACAAGTCCATCAAATCCACCTATATGTGAAGTGAGCTCTATAACCATAAACCACTTCACCCGACCCGTACCCATCGTACACATACATATGCACATAGGATATTAACACTCACCTTGTCGTTTTGATGAATGCAACCGAATAATCTGCAACTCACCAATGGAAAGTACCTATTCGTTTATCACAATACAAACAACACACTTAGAGTGGATTTACAAACCAACTCAAATCGACACTTAGTGCAATTTCGACCCATTGCACTTCCAAGCACCAAACCGCGTCCAAACCAATCAATAATCACTAACACAAGTGAGAATGGTCCTAATACACCAATTAAACCCGAACACAAGTGTTAAACACTCGTCTTGCCCAAATTGACCCCAAACCCTAATTTTGACTCATTTTAAAATTAGTCAACCAAATACCCAAAATGGGTTCCAACACTCCCATAATCACTAACACTAGTGATTATACCCATTATCAAAGCCTAATCATGGCCAAAACGTTAACTAACCCAAAACCCACCAAGTGACAAGAATAACTAGTCACCATAAACTCACTTCATCATCTAAAAGGGTTTCACAACTAATCAAGCTCAAACCCTAACTTGAATATCAAATCATAAGGATGAAATTCGGAGTTGAGACTTACCAATACCACCAAAATGATGCCGTTGATGAGTAGAACAACTTTAATACTTGAGACTTGACCCGATTCACCCTTCTTCTTCCTTAAATGGAGCTCTCTCTCTCTCTCTCTCTCTCTCTAAAATGAGTTTCTCTCACTAGGGTTTGATGAAAGTGTTTGTGTGGGTGAAAATGAGGATAAGAATGATCAATGGATCAGTTTTAATGGCTCAAAACTGACCCCAAGTGAAAAGACCCAAATACCCCTCATTTAACTCTTAGAATTTCCAACAGCACTCACTCAGGACCAAAAGCGGCGCTCCTAAGTCAGGATCGATGCTCCTAAAGCCTTCTAGCTCACAGCTTAAAATTTAAAATGTCCGGGCTCGAATTACGGTCGTCTGGGCTTTTGATTCGCCTCAATCCGAGTCCGTATAAGGAAGTTATGACCAAAATGGTGAAAGTGCGCATAACCTCTCTTTACATGCTCCATTCTCCACGTTTCCAACACCCGAAACCTGAAACATTATATTATTAATAAAATAATATACTTTATCGTTTAAACACCTCTCGGAATATTTGTGCTACGAAAAACGGGGTGTTACAACTCTCCCCCACTCAAACTGGATCGCGTCCTCGCGATCCTAGTCACTTAACCAATCCGGACCTACACTCTACGGTCCTTCAGCAATCGTCACAATCCGACTTTCCTAGGCAACTCTTCCCAATGAATCACCCTTAACAACTAAAATCGTCCCTCGCGATTTATCAAATCACAATCCGAGCACTAAAACCTCGCTCAATCCCTCGCATCGGGAAAACTCAACCAATCTCGTACCGAGATATCAACCCTTTAGCGTACGCCTAACAAGTACACTGCTAAAGTAACCAAGTCTGGACCTAAGGTCAACAACCCAAACGATGAAGACCGAACAACACGAATCCTTACGGATACACTTACCAATCAACGTCTCTCGTAGTGCGCAACACGACTAATACGAAACTATCATAAAATTGTAAGCAAACGACTAAATCCGCTAGTGCCCCAAACGACTATGGTAACGCAAACCTCAAGGTGTACAAAAACGACTATTGTCACACCCGTATCAATAATCATGTGAGCGAAACACGGTTATCGCATCACTAATCACACAAGATGGTCCTTACGACCCCACCATCGGCGTATAAAACAACCAATAGTTCACACAACATGGTCCTTACGACCCCACCATCGGCGTATAAAACAACCAATAGTTCACACAACATGGTCCTTATGACCCCACCATCGGCGTATAAAACAACCAATAGTTCACACAACATACAACATGAAGGCTGGCCGAAAACTACACGCGCCTTAGTGAATCCACACCACACGCGACTCACTACCTCCGCCGCACAACAATCGGGATTGGCCGAACTACACGCGCCCTAGTGAATCCGAACTACACGAGAATCACTATCCCAAAAGAATGACCGCATCCACACGTGTCATTGTGAATCCAAACTACACGAGACTCACTTCCTCAATATAATGACCGCATCCACACGCGTCATTGTGAATCTGAACTACACGAGACTCACTTCCACAATAAGATGATCGAACTACACGCGTCACCGTGAATCCGCATCCACACGCGATCCACTTCCCAAATCTCAACACATGAATGGTACTCCCATTCCCCATCGGTACTTGCATTTCCCGATACGTTATACCGTACCGATATAACACTACTCCCATGATGAAGTTAGCGGACCGAGTCACGACCATAACCCACCAATCACATACGCTCTTATGGCCTCAAACAACGAGTAGTGAAACATCGCGCACTGCTACACCATAGTGAACCCTAGCGGGATACACTAACCATTCACCACAACAAAGTATACATACGCAAACTTAAAATCATTTCATACCTCCTGGAATTTCCGCACACGAATCATACGCCCACCCGAACATCGCTATCACAATCGAGCAAGAACCACCTATATCGCACATAGGCACAAAACAATAATTCTCCAGAAGAGAATCCGACACACACATCCCTTAAACGAGGGATCTCACCTTGCTCGTCAACACGTCCATTATCTCTCAACGAGATTTACCACATTACCACCTCGGTGATAATTCAATCCGAAACCATAAGTATAATTTAACCGAAATTGTACTCTACCACAAATCGACCAAATCTAGGTCCCGTCACAAATTCCGGATCTACTAAGAGCACCATCCGAAATCTCACACTAAAACCTCCTCGTGTGGGAGTGTAACTCCCCCACTTGGAACCACGTCCCATAACCATATCTTGTACAACCGTACAATGCTACCAAAGGTAGACTTTACTAACAATTGGGTTCACACGACCCATCACCACATCTTGCTCCCACCTTGAGCACACGAAGGATTTTAACCTATCCTTAAACACTTCGAACGAAGAGTTCACCACAAACTACACAAACTTTACTCTCGCAATTATCCAATTGCTATAGTTTGTCAAATTTCAACCTAGTCACTCGTGTACAAGGGTTTCTCTCCGGTACCCTAAGTACAACGTAACCGCAACACCATCAGAGTCAAACACCACGCTAGTAGGTATGAAAGGGGCACCTATCATTGCATCCCGTAGACTCCATTACCAACGTACATCGAGATTCAAAACACTCGACCTCAAGTGTTTCACCCACTCGACGAACCACATGGTTCAGCAACTTCAACACGAGAGCGAACACGCTCTAACCTCCAAACACCAAAGCCCACACCCATGGCTTGGTGAAAATATTTCCCAACACTAAGGAATGCTTGGTTGCACTAAGTCTTACGCCCTTCATCCGTCAATCCAAACGCCACCGTAGGATAATTCCTTTAGGAACGTCACCCATAGCAAAAATATGCACAACGTAATGCATTCAACAAACCTGAACTCATCGGCACAAAATAAATAATCAAAGGGCATATTTATTAAAACGAAACGTACCTTAACGTCTCCTTGCCGCACCCGTCCCCACTAACTCGGGACATTCCGACTTACGATGTCCTTCCTCTTGGCAATTGAAGCACACCGTGCCATCACCCTTTGGCACCGAACATTCCCAAGACTTGTGACCCCTCACGCCACAATTGTAACATCTAGACGCATTAGAATCTGATATACTCGTCCGTGTACCACCCGTGCTCACACTTGCACCCTTACTTGGAGTACCATACGAAACAACCCTTCTCTTACTTGAAGGTTCACCAATCTTCGATCGCGAATACGACTCGAAACCCCTAGCCATGGCGAATAACTCCGCAAACGACTTCGCCTGACCTCTGCTAATTTTGTTCTTCAAGTCATCATTCAAAGTTCGATAGAAGTCTTCCATCAACAAACGATCATTCCCCAAATACTCCGGAAAAAAAACGAGCCTTCGCCATAAAGGTCGTCTTGAGAGTATTCAAATCCATGGAACCCTGTTGCAAATTTCGCAACTCACTACGCAATTCCGACAAGTCAGCTGATGTCCGGAACACCTCAAAGAATTCCTCCTTAAACTCGTCCCACGATAACGCCATAAACGGCTCACCACCGATAAGATCAATCTTACCATCCAACCAATCCTTCGCCCTACCCCGCAACAAGCTAGTAGCGAGTCTTGTCCTCTTCTCGGGAGGGCATTCAATAGTACGAAAACACCCTTCGACATCCGAGATCCATGTTGTGCTAACCAAAGGATTCGGTTTCCCGTCATACATCGGGGGTTTAGTCCTCATGAAGCTCTTAAGACAACGCTCCATTTCACTACTACTTCGAAATTCGGAATACTTCCTATCCATTTCTTCTCGAAACGCACCCATTTGCTCCGCAACGGCGGCCGCAACTCTAGCGTTAAACTCAACGTCGTTCATCTCGATCTCGTTTCGCGTCGTCATTTTAAAGAATTCAAAACGATTAGTCCATGAACGTATAGAACCGCATGCACAACACCACCCCATCTTGCTGAACACTCGTCGTACATCACTTGTTAGACACGATTTGCACCCGTAATAAGGTTTGCAAGTCCTTATTACACACACCTGCCGTATCGACTAGTTAGTACAACGCCCGCCTCGCTCGATGATATAAACCAACACAAACATAAACAAAACACAACGCAATAATATATTAGTAGTATCCACATATTAATATAAACGTTAGTCCACCTATAAATAAGGCACTAACTATAACCCGTTCTGACCCGTACTCCTACAAGTCCCGCAACAATTAAGCACAAACAAAATTCTAAGTCTAGGCACCTATCTCAAGTCACCTAAATCCCTTAGACCATGCTCTAATACCACTTGTAACGACCACAAACCATTTTATTGAAAAACGACAACATTTTTTTTTGTATAGGAGCGGCGCACCTACCACAGGTGCGGCGCTCTTGGGGACACAAGAACGGCGCTCCTATTTCAGAAAGCGGTGCTCCTGTCGAATGACCAAAAAGACTACAACTTACTGCCGAAAAGCGGCGCTTTTACCTCCAAAAGCGGCGCTCTTGAACCTGAACATGTGCAGTTTTGAGATATATAAGAGTTAACCCAACCCATTAAACCAAATTTCAGATCTATCAATTTAGTGACTCAAATACAAGTTTAATATGACTCAAAATACACTCGTTCACAATTTAAGTACTCCATAACCATAATGATTCATTAGTTTGTAACAAATGACCCGTTTCGTTTAAACACGACAAAAGACCGAACATGGAAACTGGGATTGCACTACCCAATACTAAGTCTAATCCAAAAGCAAAGTCTTCTAAAGCAACTCGTAACAGCCCACTAATCCCCACACTTACCCTTGCCGCCACTTCCACGCAAATCTATAAAAATATAAACAACGAGAGGGTAAGCTAACGCTTAGTGAGTGAAAGTATACTACATACATATATATGCATAAAATGGACACGCCACATAATAATAATCAAATAGCACATACCGGAGTATCCAAGCATATAGGCAAGCTAATCTAAGCATACCGTACGATCGCTATACGTATAACAAAGCTTAAACCGCCCAAAGTTAACCCCTTAACCCAATACCGAAAGTCAATTACCAAAATGAAGATTGGCCGAACTACATGAGCCTTAGTAATCCGCATCCACATGAGACTACTATCTTCAATAACGCAACAACATCGAGGTTGGCCGAACTGCATGAGCCTTAGTAAATCCGCAACCACACGAGATCACTACCTCAATAAGATGACCGAACTACACGCGTCATCATGAATCCGCATCCACACGTGATCCACTTCTCCAGTCACAACTCAATACCAACCCTTCGCCATTGGGGTTGTATAATCCACATCACAAGCATATGTGATAATGTACACACAAATCGTGCACCTCGCCAAAGGTGGTCAACCAAAACGCACAACCGTGCCAATTGGACCTATTACACAAGTCCATCAAATCTACCTATACGTGAAGTGAGCTCTATAACCGAGAACCAATTCACCCGACCCGCACCCATCCTACACATACATATGCACATAGGATATTAACACTCACCTTGTCGTCTTGATGAATGCAACCGAATAATCCGCAACTCGCCAATGGAAAGTACCTATTCTATTATCACAATACAAACAACACACTTAGAGTGGATTTACAAACCAACTTAAATCGACACTTAGTGCAATTTCGACCCATTGCACTTCCAAGCACCAAACCGCGTCCAAACCAACCAATAATCACTAACACAAGTGAGAATGGTCCTAATACGCCAATTAAACCCGAACACAAGTGTTAAACACTCATCTTACCCAAATTGACTCCAAACCCTAATTTTGACCCATTTCAAAATTAGTCAACCAAATACCCAAAATGGGTTCCAACACTTCCATAATCACTAACACTAGTGATTATACCCATTATCAAAGCCTAATCATGGCCAAAATGTCAACCAACCCAAAATCCGTCAAGTGACAAGAATAACTAGTCACCATAAACCCACTTCATCATCTAAAAGGGTTTCACAACTAATCAAGCTCAAACCCTAACTTGAATATCAAATCATAAGGATGAAATTTGAAGTTGAGACTTACCAATACCACCAAAATGATACTGTTGACGAGTAGAACAACTTTAATACTTGAGACTTGACCCGATTCACCCTTCTTCTTCCTTAAATGGAGCTCTCTCTCTCTCTAAAATGGGTTTCTCTCACTAGGGTTTGATGAAAGTGTTTGTGTGGGTGAAAATGAGGATAAGAATGATCAATGGATCAGTTTTAATGGCTCAAAATTGACCCCAAGTGAAAAGACCCAAATACCCCTCATTTAACTCTTAAAATTTCCAACATCACTTACTCAGGACCAAAAGCGACGCTCCTAAGTCAGGAGCGGTGCTCCTAGAGCCTTGCAGCTCACAACTTGAAATTTAAAATGTCCGGGCTCGAATTACGGTCGTCTGGGCTTTTGATTCACCTCAATCCGACTCCGTATGAGGAAGTTATGACCAAAATGGTGAAAGTGCGCATAACCTCTCTTTACACGCTCCATTCTCCACGTTTCCAACACCCGACACCTGAAACATTATATTATTAATAAAATAATATACTTCATCATTTAAACACTTCTCGAAACATTTGTGCTACGAAAAACGGGGTGTTACAAAATGACAAAAATGCTTCTATTACTATTCATATTTTTGTCTAATAGTTAATATAGTAATTATCGAGTAAACTGCAACTAGTTTTTCTTTTTTTGTTTACATGAAACTACATCTCCTTATATCTTGCAAGTACACAAATCGATCATGTAATTTTTATTAAATTATATCAATTATCATAATCTTATAAAAATCACCCACATTGTACTTTGTTAATTTAAAATGTGCGTTGAAAGTCTAACTTATTTAAAATGTGTGTTGATTGTCCCTCTCATTAACACACATATCAAGTAAATCTAGAACCATCAACGTACACTTCTAATTAATTCAAGGCTAATGGGTATAATTTGAAAAAAAATAAAAATTGACGATCGATATAATTTCATGAACTACAAAGATAGACCGTCGTACACTACCAAAATTAATCAGGGACAATCAATATAACTTAAGAGATAAAGACTATTAAAATAATTTTATATAAACTACAAGAACTATCGGTATAATTACGGTTATTATCAAAATCCTAATAATTATTACTTTTTTCTCCTTAACAAAATGATCCTGTGATTATTACCTTTTTCTCCCTAACGAAATGATCCAGGGTTTATGTTATGAAAACAAAATGTGCTTGCTAAAGGATATTTGAATTTTTATATCCACATGATTATAAGCTATTAAAAAATAGTTAAGATTTTTGAATTTATTTTTAAATACAAATTTACACACCCTACCACAAATTCATTCACGAATGTTTATAATGTCTATCTCTAAACTGAAACTTACTCTTGGTTGAAGGAATTGCTTGATACCGCCTGGATTGACACATTTCATATAGATTTCAAAATTTGATAGTTGCAAATGATAAAATGATTGATTAAAACAATAAAATAGAATGAGTATTCATGTGTTATGTATCATATACATTAGGCTTTATTCAACTTATTATTCTGACTTTCTAAAAATTTAGGCCGCTGCTTACAGTTCGCCAAACACAATAGTCAAACACATGGGAACTTCATTATAGTTATAACTGATGGAAAATCGTGTGTACTTTTAAATCAGATTAACGCAGCGGATAGTTAAAATAATAATCAATTATTATTTTATAAACCATTTATAAAATTAAATATTCATATATTTAAATTTAATAAAACATGCACATGATTAACGATCCCAAAGATCCAGTTACACCGTAATAATTGTCATGAATATAAAACAAAAGAGGAGTTGGCGATATACCTTTCTTGAAGAAACTGATGAATGGAGAGAAACCTACGATCAAAGGATATGACCGTCTCTTAGGATAGTCCACACTACACTTCAAACGACCGTCAATGGATGCTAGTCCAAACCCAAGTAATATTAATCAACCTTTGGTTAATATTATGAAACCAAAATATGTAATATGTGTTTTTTTTTAGTTCACCGAAAGAATGAGATATGAATTAATTTGTTTTTCGACGTTCAATGAAAAGGATATGAATGAGATTCATTTTCTTCTCCCTTTAGAAAACAAAACACATGTATATTATATACTTGTTAACAATCCACGTAAAACAAACAACTTTTTGCTTTTTCTTTTGTAACTCACGGACCAAGAAATATGAGCTGTGTACTTTTGTTTCTTATTTTCATTATTTCAAAACACCCGTGAACCTTTATAAATTAACCCGTGAATCCAAATTAGACCAAATATATATCATAAAGTCGTATTTCTTAAATAATTTAGGGGTATATTATGTAACTTATAATTAATAATTTCTATCATGTCGCTTTCATGTAAATAGTAAATTAATTAATTTCGATTCATTTACTATTCATATGAATAGTAAATGAATTAATTTCGATTTACTATTTTGTTACTTGAGTAATATATATACATCATATATATATTTTATTTGATGTCTCGGAGTATATGTGTGTGACCCTGAAGGCTCAAATGAAGTTGGCCATATAGTTATATGTTGTACATTGCACATTAATCCTACAGACTCCCACTTGTGCATGGCACAATACCAAGTAACTATACAAACAATGGTAAGCATTTAGCAACAAGTCATTGTCCCCAAATTCATGTGAGGGTAGTTTCTCGAAACTGTTTATGGTAAGTGTTAAATATCATTCGTCCTTTTGTTTCAGATACTTTAGTTAAACTTGAGATATGGATCATCGGTCATTCTCATTTGTTTAACAATTTTGTTTTTCGATCTTAGAATTGAATTAGATCACCAAATTAATTAAGTATCATCTTAATTACATCTGGGTGCGGCCACACAAATATCTTATTCATTCATCGAGGAGCTCAAAAAGTATCTAACTCCAAACATTTTAGAGGAACAAATCCTATATTGCATACACGTGTCTATCACGAGCTTTACATTATACCCAATAATGGCCTTTATAACAACCTTATTCAGGACAGCGTTTAACCATATCAAAATACAATGCTACACTCATCAAGACGGGCGTGCATCTCAAGTCTAAGGACACAAAGACATAATCACTAAAAGATTTACTACTGACTACGATCCATGTAGTGACATCTCATGGTTGGGTCATTCCAATATTCATCATCAATGAATACATATGAATTTTGGTCTCAACAAGTTAACTATTCATCATCAATGAATATAACCAAAATTTCACATTAATCTTAATTCATGTTATTCTAATAACATGACCGATTATGGAGATTTTGAATAATCAACAATTATTAATGGATTAAACATGCTAATATAGAACACAGTAATATAAATGAAAACGATCATACCAACTATATATCAATTCATTAATATAAAACTGCTTAATGTTTCAAAAATATCCAAATACTAAATTACAAATGAAAAAGATCAGCAGTATAACGAAGTCCAGTATTACTAGAATGATCATCATGCTTGTTGTGCATCATGGGTGAAATGTCCCGTTCTTATTGATTAAAAACGTTCCATATTAATTGATTTCGTTGCGAGGTTTTGACCTCTATATGAGACATTTTTCAAAGACTGCATTCATTTTTAAAACAAACCATAACCTTTATTTCATAGATAAAGGTTTTAAAAAGCTTTACGTAGATTATCAAATAATGATAATCTAAAATATCCTGTTTACACACGACCATTACATAATGGTTTACAATACAAATATGTTACAACAAAATAAGTTTCTTGAATGCAGTTTTTACACAATATCATACAAGCATGGACTCCAAATCTCGTCCTTATTTAAGTATGCGACAGCGGAAGCTCTTAATAATCACATGAGAATAAACATGCTTAAAACGTCAACAAAAAATGTTGGTGAGTTATAGGTTTAACCTATATATATCAAATCATAATAATAGACCACAAGATTTCATATTTCAATACACATCCCATACATAGAGATAAAAATCATTCATATGGTGAACACCTGGTAACCGACATTAACAAGATGCATATATAAGAATATCCCCATCATTCCGGGACACCCTTCGGATATGATATAAATTTCGAAGTACTAAAGCATCCGGTACTTTGGATGGGGTTTATTAGGCCCAATAGATCTATCTTTAGGATTCGCATCAATTAGGGTGTCTGTTCCCTAATTCTTAGATTACCAGACTTAATAAAAAGGGGCATATTCGATTTCGATAATTCAACCATAGAATGTAGTTTCACGTACTTGTGTCTATTTTGTAAATCATTTATAAAACCTGCATGTATTCTCATCCCAAAAATATTAGATTTTAAAAGTGGGACTATAACTCACTTTCACAGATTTTTTTACTTCGTCGGGAAGTAAGACTTGGCCACTGGTTGATTCACGAACCTATAACAATATATACATGTATATCAAAGTATGTTCAAAATATATTTACAACACTTTTAATATATTTTGATGTTTTAAGTTTATTAAGTCAGCTGTCCTCGTTAATAACCTACAACTAGTTGTCCACAGTTAGATGTACAGAAATAAATCGATAAATATTATCTTGAATCAATCCACGACCCAGTGTATACGTATCTCATTATTGATCACAACTCAAACTATATATATTTTGGAATCAACCTCAACCCTGTATAGCTAACTCCAACATTCACATATAGAGTGTCTATGGTTGTTCCGAAATATATATAGATGTGTCGACATGATAGGTCGAAACATTGTATACGTGTCTATGGTATCTCAAGATTACATAATATACAATACAAGTTGATTAAGTTATGGTTGGAATAGATTTGTTACCAATTTTCACGTAGCTAAAATGAGAAAAATTATCCAATCTTGTTTTACCCATAACTTCTTCATTTTAAATCCGTTTTGAGTGAATCAAATTGCTATGGTTTCATATTGAACTATATTTTATGAATCTAAACAGAAAAAGTATAGGTTTATAGTCGGAAAAATAAGTTACAAGTCGTTTTTGTAAAGGTAGTCATTTCAGTCGAAAGAACGACGTCTAGATGACCATTTTAGAAAACATACTTCCACTTTGAGTTTAACCATAATTTTTGGATATAGTTTCATGTTCATAATAAAAATCATTTTCTCAGAATAACAACTTTTAAATCAAAGTTTATCATAGTTTTTAATTAACTAACCCAAAACAGCCCGCAGTGTTACTACGACGGCGTAAATCCGGTTTTACGGTGTTTTTCGTGTTTCCAGGTTTTAAATCATTAAGTTAGCATATCATATAGATATAGAACATGTGTTTAGTTGATTTTAAAAGTCAAGTTAGAAGGATTAACTTTTGTTTGCGAACAAGTTTAGAATTAACTAAACTATGTTCTAGTGATTACAAGTTTAAACCTTCGAATAAGATAGCTTTATATGTATGAATCGAATGATGTTATGAACATCATTACTACCTTAAGTTCCTTGGATAAACCTACTGGAAAAGAGAAAAATGGATCTAGCTTCAATGGATCCTTGGATGGCTCGAAGTTCTTGAAGCAGAATCATGACACGAAAACAAGTTCAAGTAAGATCATCACTTGAAATAAGATTGTTATAGTTATAGAAATTGAACCAAAGTTTGAATATGATTATTACCTTGTATTAGAATGATAACCTACTGTAAGAAACAAAGATTTTTTGAGGTTGGATGATCACCTTACAAGATTGGAAGTGAGCTAGCAAACTTGAAAGTATTCTTGATTTTATGAAACTAGAACTTTTGGAATTTATGAAGAACACTTAGAACTTGAAGATAGAACTTGAGAGAGATCAATTAGATGAAGAAAATTGAAGAATGAAAGTGTTTGTAGGTGTTTTTGGTCGTTGGTGTATGGGTTAGATATAAAGGATATGTAATTTTGTTTTCATGTAAATAAGTCATGAATGATTACTCATATTTTTGTAATTTTATGAGATATTTCATGCTAGTTGCCAAATGATGGTTCCCACATGTGTTAGGTGACTCACATGGGCTGCTAAGAGCTGATCATTGGAGTGTATATACCAATAGTACATACATCTAAAAGCTGTGTATTGTACGAGTACGAATACGGGTGCATACGAGTAGAATTGTTGATGAAACTGAACGAGGATGTAATTGTAAGCATTTTTGTTAAGTAGAAGTATTTTGATAAGTGTATTGAAGTCTTTCAAAAGTGTATAAATACATATTAAAACACTACATGTATATACATTTTAACTGAGTCGTTAAGTCATCGTTAGTCGTTACATGTAAGTGTTGTTTTGAAACCTTTAGGTTAACGATCTTGTTAAATGTTGTTAACCCAATGTTTATAATATCAAATGAGATTTTAAATTATTATATTATCATGTATGAATATCTCTTAATATGATATATATATACATTAAATGTCTTTACAACGATAATCGTTACATATATGTCTCGTTTAAAAATCATTAAGTTAGTAGTCTTGTTTTTACATATGTAGTTCATTGTTAATATACTTAATGATATATTTACTTATCATAGTATCATGTTAACTATATATATATATATCCATATATATGTCATCATATAGTTTTTACAAGTTTTAACGTTCGTGAATCACCGGTCAACTTGGGTGGTCAATTGTCTATATGAAACATATTTCAATTAATCAAGTCTTAACAAGTTTGATTGCTTAACATGTTGGAAACATTTAATCATGTAAATATCAATCTCAATTAATATATATAAACATGGAAAAGTTCGGGTCACTACAATGGGCTTCATGAACGGATCAGCAACATTATCATTTGTATGAACCTTTAAGAATATTAATATCATTCCTCTTAATGACTTAATGAATGTAGTCAAACTTTTGAAGAATGTGTCAGATACTTTTATGTACATGTGATTCTTTCAAAAGTATATTAACACTCGAACTATAACAGTACATATTATAGAAGATTAAATGTTGTGTACTACTCTGAGTATAACAACAAACTTCCTTATCCAGACAGCTTTCTGAGCAGCTTCTCAGTCAACAATGTATTCTGCTTTTATTGTAGATTGTTCAGTAGTGCTCTGCCTAGAGCTCTTTCAATCAACTGTCTTGCCCATCATGACAAAGAAACAACGTGACTGGATCGAGAATCATCTTGATCAGTTTGGAAACTAGAATCAGAATAAAACTTAATACTTAACTCTTCTTCCAAACCACCGTAAACCAAGAACATATCATTAGTACTCTGCAAATACTAAAGAATATTCTTAACAACAATCCAATGTACTTCACCTGGATTATGTTAACAATGACTCGTCAAACTTAAAACTAATGAAACATCGAGTATAGTACATATAATGGCATACATAATGGATCATATAGCCGAAGCATATGTGATACATTTCATTTGTCTTATCTCATCTGCTGTGATAGGACTTTTGAGACTTTCTCACGGTTATGCCTTTTTGCATTGGCAAAGCTCCATGCTTGGAATTTTGCATGCTAAATCTCTGCAAGATAATGTATGTACTTTGATTCAAACCAATAAGCCAATTGGACCTATTGTATAGATCCTCATTCCAATAATATAAGTAGCTTCATCAAGATCCTTTATGGAAATACATTCTCCAAGCCAAGACTTGACATCTTGCAAGTTGGAATGTTATTTCTAATAAGTAATATGTCATCAACATATAAGACTAAGAAGACTACTCTGCTCCCACTAGCTCTAATGTAAACTCAGGGCTTATCTTGGTTTTGAGAAAAATTAAACACTTTGATTTTCTCATTAAACTTAAGATTCTAGCTCCTGGATGCTTGTTTTTATCCATAAATGGATTTTAGAAGCTTGTATACTTTATTAGGATGCTTAGGATTCATAAACCCTTTCGGCTGAACCATATATACGTCCTCGCTTAGGTTGCCATTTAGGAAAGCAGTTTTGACATCCATTAGCCATATTTTATTATCATGAAAATTAAACATGGCAATAAGTATCCTAATTATTTTAAGGCTCGCGACTGGTGAAAAACTTTCATCATAACCTTTTGTCACCAATCGAGCTTTAAAAGTGTTTACATTACCGTCCATATCAGTCTTCCTTTGAAGACCCATTTTTACCTCATTGTCTTACAATTGGGTAGAAGATCAATCAAGTCTCATACTTGATTATCCTTCATGGACTGCATATCTGTATTCATAGAATCTAGTCATTTTCAGATTCAAGATCTGATATGGCCTCACCAGCTAGAGGGTTCATCATAATCCCTTAGTTGAGGTTTATCTGAATTAATCAGATAATTAAACCTCATAAGCCGATGAGTTCTACTAGATCTATAAAGTGCAAGTGTAACACGTTCTGGCTCACCAACAGTGCGCTCAGTTTCAACGTGTGGATTGCTAGTGCTTACTGAAGGTATGTTACTTTAAAGTACTTGAATTTTGTCAAGATCTACTTTACTCCCACTGACTTCTTGTAAGAGAAGATCTCTTTCTAGGAATTCAGCAGACCGAGCAGAAAACACGTTGTCTTCAGCTTGGTAGTAAAAGTAGTAACCCATTGTTTCCTTTATGTATCATACAAAGTAATATTAGATAGTTCTGGGTTCTAATTTGTTTGAAGTGTCATGCTTCACGTACGCTTTACAACCCCAGAATTTCAGATAAGACAACTTGGGATTCTTCCCATGCCATAACTCATATGGTGTCTTTTCTACCTTCATAGTTGGAATCACATTGAGTATGCCTGCAGCAGACTCTCATGCATATCCCTAAAAGATGGTAGTAGAGAAATCAGACTCATCATAAATCAAACTATATCAAGTAAAGTTCGATTCCTCTTACTCAGACACACCATCGTGTTGTGGTGTGTAAGGTAGAGTGAACTATGAGACAATCCCACAATTCTTTAGGTGGTCCAAAAAACTCTTGACTCATAAACTTACTTACTCCATCGGAGCGAAGTGCTTTAATGGTCTTCCCAAGCTGATTATCTACTTCACTTTGGAATACTTTTGAATGTTAAAAAAGCTTTATGTTTATGTTTCAGAAAGTGAACATAATCATAGCTACTGTACTCATCAGTAAATATAATGAAGTAAAATTAACTAAATCTATACATTGTTCTTAAAGGGCTACATACAACAGTATGTATTAGTCCTAAAAGATCTTTAGCTCTTTTACCTAAATCGAAGAAAGAAGCATTTGTCATCTTTTCATATAAACATGACTCGCATATATCAAATGACTCAGAGTCAATTGATTCCAAAAGTCCATTAGATTGGAGTTTTGAAATGCATTGTTTGTTTATACCAATATAACAATGTCATAGATAGGTCTTATTCAAGTCTTGCTTGAAGACTTTGGCGATGTAGGTATACACAGAATTCTTATTTGAAATTACACTATGCATATCAATTTCAAAAATACCATCACGTGGATAGGTATTAAGATAAATATATTATCCTTAGAAACTGAAATACCTAAGTGTGTAAATGCAAGTTCAAAACTAGCATCTTTCAAACTATGTCGCTCGCAGTATTGAGAGCATAATGCTATTGTTCTAACAAAACAATAAGACCACTTAGAGAAGTAAGTTCAGAGGTACCAATAGCTTTAATAAAAGCTTAATCCCCCTTGCCTACTTGCAAATCCAGTGTGTCTTTCTTCAGTCTATATCTTCTTCTCATTCCCTTCATATTGTTACAGGTGTGAAGGCCGCAACTAGTTAACAAAGATCTATGAATCACTAGAAGAAGTATATAACTATATATGAAATATACCTGATTTTCTAGTCTCACCAGCGTTGCCTTTTCTCAGCTCAGATCGGAAGATAGGACAACTTCCTTCTCCAATTGCCAACCTTTCCACAATGGAAACATTCGGCGTCTTTTGTTGGGCTTTCCGTCTTGGAAGGTGGAATATTTTTTCTAGCAAATGATTTGTCATTTTCCTTCCACAAAGTATTCGGCTTATTCTTTTTCACCCTTCAATCCTATTTCTTCCTGATCATCGAACAACATTCGATAATCATTTTGCTGAGCTGCATCAACTGCCACAACAGGAAGAAAGGATATGGGTTCTAAACTTTATTCAACTTCCAATTATGCTTGAGAACAATTCTCAGGTTGCAGTGCCAGTCTAGGAAGTTTGAACATTGAGTTTATCCTTCTCCAATAAAGAAGGAAGTGTGTTTTGGTTTACGTTTTGATTATTTGACATCTACAATAGATATAAGATTCAATTTAGTATTTTCGATATTGAGCTTTAATAAATTAACTACCCAAGTTTTTATAATATTTTTTAAAAAAACAATTAATTTACGAAAGCCTAAGATCCACATAGAGGTTCCATAGCCACATCTGTTGATCAGCTAGCAGTTATGGAGTCTATTGGTAGGTAGCGGGTACCAATTTCATTACAAGTACAACTCTTAGATCTTTATGGGACCTAGAGATATATGTAGTCCAACAAACCACTATTATCTAATGGCATGTTTGTCCCATCTGTAGTGACCCGAACTTTTCCATGTTTATATATATTAATTGAGATTGATATTTACATGATTAAATGTTTCCAACATGTTAAGCAATCAAACTTGTTAAGACTTGATTAATTGAAATATGTTTCATATAGACAATTGACCACCCAAGTTGACCGGTGATTCACGAACGTTAAAACTTGTAAAAACGACATGACGATATATATATATGGATATACATATGGTTAACATGAGATTATGATAAGTAAGTATCTCCATAAGTATATAAACAATGAGTTATATACATATAAACAAGACTACTAACTTAAGGATTTTGAAACGAGACATATATGTAACGATTATCGTTGTAACTACATTTAAATGTATATATATCATATTAAGATATATTAATATATCATAATATCATGATAATATAATAATTTAACATCTCATTAGATATAATAAACAATGGGTTAACAACATTAATTGAGATCGTTAACTTAAAGGTTTCAAAACAACACTTACATGTAACGACTAACGATGACTTAACGACTCAGTTAAAATGTATATACATGTAGTGTATTTAGATGTATTAAAATACTTTTGGAAGATTTCAAGACATATATCAAAACACTCATACTTAACGAAAATGGTTACAGTTACTTTCCCATTCTTTTCTTTCATCAAGAATTCTAGTCGTATTCTTACCCGTATTATACACAGCTTCAAAACGTACTTACTATGGGTATATACCAATAGGAACTAGCTTGGGATTCCAATCTTGATTATGTCATGTATGACTAATCAATTTTAACTTCTACCATGAGCTAGTCAACTAACTAGAACTCCTTTTAACCCCACTCACCACTCACCAATTACCACTCATCATTCACTCCATTTCACTTCCAATTCTCTTTCTAATTCTCTCTCAACACACACACACTATTATGAACGTATTTTTCCAGTAGTTAATCATCATATTCATCAAAAATCACTTCAAGAATCAAGCTATAATCATCATAGGAAGAACACTTCAAGAACACTTCAAAAATCCCTTCAAGTTTACTAATTTACTTCCAAGCTTTCTAATCCATTCCAAGTAATCATCTAAGATCAAGAAACCTTTGTTATATACAGTAGGTTATCTTTCTTATTCAAGGTAATATTCATATTCAAACTTTGATTCAATTTCTATAACTATAAACTATCTTAATTCGAGTAAAAATCTTACTTGAACTTGTTTTTGTGTCATGATCCTACTTCAAGAACTTTCAAGCCATCCAAGATCCTTTGAAGCTAGATCATTTCTTGTCACTTCCAGTAGGTTTACCTACTAAACATGAGGTAGTAATGATGTTCATAACATCATTCGATTCATATATATAAAACTATCTTATTCGAAGGTTTAAACTCGTAATCACTAGAACATAGTTTAGTTAATTCTAAACTTGTTCGCAAACAAAAGTTAATCCTTCTAACTTGACTTTTAAAATTAACTAAACACATGTTCTATATCTATATGATGTGCTAACTTAATGATTTAAAATCTGGAAACACGAAAAACGCCGTAAAACCGGATTTACGCCGTCGTAGTAACACCGCGGGCTGTTTTGGGTTAGTTAATTAAAAACTATGATAAACTTTGATTTAAAAGTTGTTATTCTGAGAAAATGATTTTTATTATGAACATGAAACTATATCCAAAAATTATGGTTAAACTCAAAGTGGAAGTATGTTTTCTAAAATGGTCATCTAGACGTCGTTCTTTCGACTGAAATGACTACCTTTACAAAAACGACTTGTAACTTATTTTTCCGACTATAAACCTATACTTTTTCTGTTTAGATTAATAAAATAGAGTTCAATATGAAACCATAGCAATTTGATTCACTCAAAACGGATTTAAAATGAAGAAGTTATGGGTAAAACAAGATTGGATAATTTTTCTCATTTTAGCTACGTGAAAATTGGTAACAAATCTATTCCAACCATAACTTAATCAACTTGTATTGTATATTATGTAATCTTGAGATACCATAGACACGTATACAATGTTTCGACCTATCATGTCGACACATCTATATATATTTCGGAACAACCATAGACACTCTATATGTGAATGTTGGAGTTAGCTATACAGGGTTGAGGTTGATTCCAAAATATATATAGTTTGAGTTGTGATCAATACTGAGATACGTATACACTGGGTCGTGGATTGATTCAAGATAATATTTATCGATTTATTTCTGTACATCTAACTGTAGACAACTAGTTGTAGGTTACTAACGAGGACAGCTGACTTAATAAACTTAAAACATCAAAATATATTAAAAGTGTTGTAAATATATTTTGAACATACTTTAATATATATGTATATATTGTTATAGGTTCGTGAATCAACAGTGGCCAAGTCTTACTTCTCGACGAAGTAAAAATCTGTGAAAGTGAGTTATAGTCCCACTTTTAAAATCTAATATTTTTGGGATGAGAATACATGCAGGTTTTATAAATGATTTACAAAATAGACACAAGTACGTGAAACTACATTCTATGGTTGAATTATCGAAATCGAATATGCCCCTTTTTATTAAGTCTGGTAATCTAAGAATTAGGGAACAGACACTCTAATTGACGCGAATCCTAAAGATAGATCTATTGGGCCTAACAAACCCCATCCAAAGTACCGGATGCTTTAGTACTTCGAAATTTATATCATATCCGAAGGGTGTCCCGGAATGATGGGGATATTCTTATATATGCATCTTGTTAATGTCGGTTACCAGGTGTTCACCATATGAATGATTTTTATCTCTATGTATGGGATGTGTATTGAAATATGAAATCTTGTGGTCTATTGTTACGATTTGATATATATAGGTTAAACCTATAACTCACCAACATTTTTTGTTAACGTTTAAAGCATGTTTATTCTCAGGTGAATATTAAGAGCTTCCGCTGTTGCATACTAAAATAAGGACAAGATTTGGAGTCCATGTTTGTATGATATTGTGTAAAAACTGCATTCAAGAAACTGATTTCGATGTAACATATTTGTATTGTAAACCATTGTGTAATGGTCGTGTGTAAACAGGATATTTTAGATTATCATTATTTGATAATCTACGTAAAGTTTTTTTAAACCTTTATTTATGAAATAAAGGTTATGGTTTGTTTTAAAAATGAATGCAGTCTTTGAAAAACGTCTCATATAGAGGTCAAAACCTCGCAACGAAATCAATTAATATGGAACGTTTTTAATCAATAAGAACGGGACATTTCAGTTGGTATCCGAGCGTTGGTCTTAGAGAACCAGAATTTTGCATTAGTGTATCTTATCGAGTTTGTTAGGATGCATTAGTGAGTCTGGACTTCGACCGTGTTTACTTGAAAAATGATTGCTTAATAAATTTTGTTGGAAACTATATATTTTTAACATGTGAATATTATGTGATATATTAATCTCTTAACGCGTTTGATATTATGTGATAGATGTCTACCTCTAGAACAAGTCCCATTGACTCACCTAATAATAATGAAGAGTCAAATGTAAATTGGAATGATTCGTGGACTGATTCACAAGTTCCCGAAGAGGAACCGGAAGAAGAGTCGGAACCAGAAGAAGAATCGGAACCGAAAGAAGAATCGGAACCGGATGAAGAAATAAAACCGGTGGGGGAAATAATAAAACGGTTAAGTAAAAGAAAATCCTCAACTAACCGACCAAGGTTAATTATGGTCAATGGTGTTTCCGCTAAGGAAGCAAAATATTGGGAGGATTACCAATTCTCCGATGAATCGGATTCTAACGAGAATTCCGATGATGTTATAGAAATTACCCCAACTGAATTTAAAAAGGCAAAAGAAAATAATAAGGGAAAGGGCATAAAAATAGAGAAATCTAATTCCAACCCCGATGAACTTTATATGTATCGTCAACCCCCGAAGTCCTTAAGTTGTAACAATGACCCGGGAACCTCTAAACCACCAGGTTTTTCTAAACCAATGTGGAAAACGACGGCTCGTATTAGAGGAACATCATATATCCCTAGAAACTTGGAAAAACGAACCAAAATCGAAGAAGAAGAAACAAGCGAGTCGGAATAAGATAGTTATATTCGTGTGGTGTAATATATGTAATATAGTGTGCTTATGCTTATTGATATATGTAAAAATTGCTTGTCTTAATAAGTATTTTTTTTATGAATCTAACTCTTGTCTATTTTACAGTATAAAAACATAAAATGGATAGACAACCCAATATTTTAAGAGACCTACCCGGAGACATGATTGATGAAATCTTGTCTAGAGTCGGTCAGAATTCTTCGGCACAACTATTTAAGGCGAGATCAGTTTGTAAGACATTCGAAGAACGTTCCAAGAATGCCTTGGTTTATAAAAGGCTTTCGTTCGAAAGATGGGGGATATCACATTGGGAAATCCATAAGTTACGATGTGTTTACTTTGACGCATATATTGCGGGGAACCCAAATGCTATTTTACGCAATGGGTTAAGAAATTATTTTGACTCAATATATCCGATTATTGGACTTCGTGATTTAGAAAAAGCGGCTAACATGCAACATAAAGAAGCATGTTATGCTTACGGATTAGTAATGTTCGCTTCTCACCAAAGTGAGAACAAGAACATCGGCCTACAACTATTAAACAAAACGTTCCCACAAGTGACGGAGTCGGTAATTGGGGTAAGAAATGAGGTTTTTAGATTGTTACGGGACTGTTGGACATTACGTAACCCTCGTCCCTTTGACGACGTTACAACACACTGTCTTATCAACGGCCATAACGGTTATGTTCCACAAGATCAAGGATGGGAAGTAGTCCTAGTAAAACCAGAATGCATGACTTGTTTCTGGACGTATGAATTACGTGTCTTTATTGCCTTTGCTGAACGACTTGTGTACTAGCTAGAATTATCTTCACAACTATCTTGTATCAAAGTTATTGTATGCTATATTTCATGCTTTATGTAAAATAAGCGATATTGTAAGTTTGTAAAATATTGTATAAAAGTTTGAACGCGAAATATTATTATAATCAGTTTTTCATATAGAATTGTAGTAGTTGAATTGTATATTAGCTACTAAGTATGAACTTAACGGGTAGGTACTACCCGAATTTAAACTTATAAAATGCTAATATGAAGAAAAAGCTTTTATAAATGAGTTCATATTATGCTATGAAATACTATTAACTACTCTTAATATTCTGTATGATTAACTTGTTCCATTTGACTATTTTGAAGGAAATGGCACCGACTACTCGACACACCGTGAATATGAATGAAGAGGAATTCGTACTTTTCTAGCTTCAAACATAGCCGCAGTACAGGCTACGCTACATACCAACAATAACCTTGGATCTAGCAGTACAGGAAATCGTGTAGGATGCACCTACAAAGAATTCACTGCCTGCAAACCTTTGGAATTTGATGGAACCGAAGGACCGATCGGATTGAAACGGTGGACCGAGAAGGTCGAATCGGTGTTTGCCATAAGTAAGTGTACTGAAGAGGACAAAGTAAAGTACGCTACGCATACCTTCACAGGTTCTGCGTCAACATGGTGGAATACCTATCTAGAGCAAGTGGGACAAGACGATGCGTACGCACTACCGTGGTCAGCATTCAAGCACTTGATGAACGAGAAGTACCGTCCCAGAATCGAGGTCAATAAGCTCAAGACAGAACTTAGAGGGTTACGAACCCAAGGATTTGATATTACCACGTACGAAAGACGATTCACAGAATTGTGCCTATTGTGTCCGTTAGCATTCGAAGATGAGGAAGAGAAGATCAACGCGTTTGTGAAAGGATTACCGGAAAGAATCCAAGAAGATATAAGTTCACACGAGCCCGCCTCCATACAACAGGCATGTAGAATGGCTCACAAACTAGTGACAGATTGAAGAAAGAATTAAAGAACAGGCTGCTGAAGAGGCCAATGTGAAGCAAGTTAAAAGAAAGTGGGAGGAAAACGGTGATAAGAATCACCAATACAACAACAACAGCAATTACAACAATAATCGCAACAATTATCCCAACAATCGCAACATCAATCGCAACTACAACAAACGGCCCAACAACAACAACAACAACAACAACAACAACAATAACAACAACAGCAACTACAACAATCATCCCAACAACAATAATAACAGCAACAACAACAACAATCAGAAGCAGCTATGCCAAAGGTGTGAAAAGTATCACTCGGGGTTTTGCACCAAATTTTGCAACAAGTGTAAAAGAAATGGTCATAGCGCGGCGAAGTGTGAGGTCTACGGACCAGGGGTTAATAGAACGAAAGGAACAAATGGTGTCGGAACGAGTAATGGCGGAGCAAGTAGTGTCGGAGCAAGTTATGCCAATGTAGTTTGTTATAAATGTGGAAAACCGGGCCACATTATTAGAAATTGCCCGAACCAGGAGAACACGAATGGACAAGGCCGCGGAAGAGTTTTCAATATTAATGCGGCAGAGGCACAGGAAGACCCGGAGCTTGTTACAGGTACGTTTCTTATTGACAATAAATCTGCTTACGTTTTATTTGATTCGGGTGCGGATAGAAGCTATATGAGTAGAGATTTTTGTGCTAAATTAAGTTGTCCATTGACGCCTTTGGATAGTAAATTTTTACTCGAATTAGCAAATGGTAAATTAATTTCAGCAGATAATATATGTCGGAATCGAGAAATTAAACTGGTTAGCGAAACATTTAAGATTGATTTGATACCAGTAGAGTTAGGGAGTTTTGATGTGATAAACGGTATGGACTGGTTGAAAGAAGTGAAAGCAGAGATCGTTTGTTACAAAAATGCAATTCGCATTATACGAGAAAAAGGAAAACCCTTAATGGTGTACGGAGAAAAGGGCAACACGAAGCTACATCTTATTAGTACTTTGAAGGCACAAAAACTAATAAGAAAAGGTTGCTATGCTGTTCTAGCACACGTCGAGAAAGTACAAACTGAAGAAAAGAGCATCAATGATGTTCCCATTGCAAAAGAATTTCCCGATGTATTTCCGAAAGAATTACCGGGATTACCCCCACATCGATCCGTTGAATTTCAAATAGATCTTGTACCAGGAGCTGCACCAATAGCTCGTGCTCCTTACAGACTCGCACCCGGCGAGATGAAAGAACTGCAAAGCCAATTACAAGAACTTTTAGAGCGTGGTTTCATTCAACCAAGCACATCACCGTGGGGAGCTCCTGTTTTGTTTGTCAAGAAGAAAGATGGTACATTCGGGTTGTGTATCGACTACCGAGAGTTGAACAAACTTACCATCAAGAACCGCTACCCACTACCGAGAATCGACGACTTATTTGATCAACTACAAGGCTCGTCTGTTTATTCAAAGATTGACTTACGTTCCGGGTATCATTAAATGCGGGTGAAAGAAGATGATATTCCAAAGACTGCTTTCAGAACACATTACGGTCATTACGAGTTTATGGTCATGCCGTTTGGTTTAACTAATGCACCAGCTGTGTTCATGGACCTTATGAACCGAGCGTGTGGACCATACCTTGACAAGTTTGTCATTGTTTTCATTGATGACATACTTATTTACTCAAAGAATGACCAAGAACACGGTGAACATTTGAGAAAGGTGTTAGAAGTATTGAGGAAGGAAGAATTGTACGCTAAATTTTCAAAGTGTGCATTTTGGTTGGAAGAAGTTCAATTCCTCGGTCACATAGTGAACAAAAAAAGGTATTAAGGTGGATCCGGCAAAGATAGAAACTGTTGAAAAGTGGGAAACCCCGAAAACTCCGAAACACATACGCCAGTTTTTAGGACTAGCTGGTTACTACAGAAGGTTCATCCAAGACTTTTCCAGAATAGCAAAACCCTTGACTGCATTAACGCATAAAGGGAAGAAATTTGAATGGAAGGATGAACAAGAGAAAGCGTTTCAGTTATTGAAGAAAAAGCTAACTACGGCACCTATATTGTCATTGCCTGAAGGGAATGATGATTTTGTGATTTATTGTGACACATCAAAGCAAGGTCTCGGTTGTGTATTAATGCAATGAACGAAGGTGATTGCTTATGCGTCTAGACAATTGAAGATTCACGAACAAAATTATACGACGCATGATTTGGAATTAGGCGCGGTTGTTTTTGCATTAAAGACTTGGAGGCACTACTTATATGGGGTCAAAAGTATTATATATACCGACCACAAAAGTCTTCAACACATATTTAATCAGAAACAACTGAATATGAGGCAGCGTAGGTGGATTGAATTGTTGAATGATTACGACTTTGAGATTCGTTACCACCCAGGAAAGGCAAATGTGGTAGCCGATGCCTTGAGCAGGAAGGACAGAGAAACCATTCGAGTAAAATCTATGAATATAATGATTCATAATAACCTTACTACTCAAATAAAGGAGGCGCAACAAGGAGTTTTAAAAGAGGGAAATTTAAAGGATGAAATACCCAAGGGATCGGAGAAGCATCTTAATATTCGGGAAGACGGAACCCGGTATAGGGCTGAAAGGATTTAGGTACTAAAATTTGGAGATATGAGAGAAATGGTACTTAGAGAAGCTCATAAAACCAGATACTCAATACATCCTGGAACGGGGAAGATGTACAAGGATCTCAAGAAACATTTTTGGTGGCCGGGTATGAAAGCCGATGTTGCTAAATATGTAGGAGAATGTTTGACGTGTTCTAAGGTCAAAGCTGAGCATCAGAAACCATCAGGTCTACTTCAACAACCCGAAATCCCGGAATGGAAATGGGAAAACATTACCATGGATTTCATCACTAAATTGCCAAGGACTGCAAGTGGTTTTGATACTATTTGGGTAATAGTTGATCGTCTCACCAAATCAGCACACTTCCTGCCAATAAGAGAAGATGACAAGATGGAGAAGTTAGCACGACTGTATTTGAAGGAAGTCGTCTCCAGACATGGAATACCAATCTCTATTATCTCTGATAGGGATGGTAGATTTATTTCAAGATTCTGGCAGACATTACAGCAAGCATTAGGAACTCGTCTAGACATGAGTACTGCCTATCATCCACAAACTGATGGACAGAGCGAAAGGACGATACAAATGCTTGAAGACATGCTACGAGCATGTGTTATTGATTTCGGAAACAGTTGGGATCGACATCTACCGTTAGCAGAATTTTCCTATAACAACAGCTACCATTCAAGCATTGAGATGGCGCCGTTTGAAGCACTTTATGGTAGAAAGTGCAGGTCTCCGATTTGTTGGAGTGAAGTGGGGGATAGACAAATTACGGGTCCGGAGATTATACAAGAAACTACCGAGAAGATCATCCAAATTCAACAACGGTTGAAAACCGCCCAAAGTCGACAAAAGAGCTACGCTGACATTAAAAGAAAAGATATAGAATTTGAAATTGGAGAGATGGTCATGCTTAAAGTTGCAACTTGGAAAGGCGTTGTTCGATTTGGTAAACGAGGGAAATTAAATCCAAGGTATATTGGACCATTCAAGATTATTGATCGTGTCGGACCAGTAGCTTACCGACTTGAGTTACCTCAACAACTCGCGGCTGTACATAACACTTTCCACGTCTCGAATTTGAAGAAATGTTTTGCTAAAGAAGATCTCACTATTCCATTAGATGAAATCCAAATCAACGAAAAACTTCAATTCATCAAAGAACCCGTCGAAATAATGGATCGTGAGGTTAAAAGACTTAAGCAAAACAAGATACCAATTGTTAAGGTTCGATGGAATGCTCGTAGAGGACCCGAGTTCACCTGGGAGCGTGAAGATCAGATGAAGAAGAAATACCCGCATCTATTTCCAGAAGATTCGTCAACACCTTCAACAGCTTAAAATTTCGGGACGAAATTTATTTAACGGGTAGGTACTGTAGTGACCCGAACTTTTCCATGTTTATATATATTAATTGAGATTGATATTTACATGATTAAATGTTTCCAACATGTTAAGCAATCAAACTTGTTAAGACTTGATTAACTGAAATATGTTTCATATAGACAATTGACCACCCAAGTTGACCGGCGATTCACGAACGTTAAAACTTGTAAAAATGACATGACGATATATATATGGATATACATATGGTTAACATGAGATTATAATAAGTAAGTATCTCCATAAGTATATAAACAATGAGTTATATACATATAAACAAGACTACTAACTTAGGGATTTCGAAACGAGACATATATGTAACGATTATCGTTGTAACTACATTTAAATGTATATATATCATATTAAGATATATTAATATATCATAATATCATGATAATATAATAATTTAACATCTCATTAGATATAATAAACAATAGGTTAACAACATTAATTGAGATCGTTAACTTAAAGGTTTCAAAACAACACTTACATGTAACGACTAACGATGACTTAACGACTCAGTTAAAATGTATATACATGTAGTGTATTTAGATGTATTAAAATACTTTTGGAAGACTTCAAGACATATATCAAAACACTCATACTTAACGAAAATGGTTACAGTTACTTTCCCATTCTTTTCTTTCATCAAGAATTCTAGTCGTATTCTTACCCGTATTATACACAGCTTCAAAACGTACTTACTATGGGTATATACCAATAGGAACTAGCATGGGATTCCACTCTTGATTATGTCATGTATGACTAATCAATTTTAACTTCTACCATGAGCTAGTCAACTAACTAGAACTCCTTTTAACCCCACTCACCACTCACCAATTACCACTCATCATTCACTCCATTTCACTTCCAATTCTCTTTCTAATTCTCTCTCAACACACACACACTATTATGAACGTATTTTTCCAGTAGTTAATCATCATCTTCATCAAAAATCACTTCAAGAATCAAGCTATAATCATCATAGGAAGAACACTTCAAGAACACTTCAAAAATCCCTTCAAGTTTACTAATTTACTTCCAAGCTTTCTAATCCATTCCAAGTAATCATCTAAGATCAAGAAACCTTTGTTATATACAGTAGGTTATCTTTCTTATTCAAGGTAATATTCATATTCAAACTTTGATTCAATTTCTATAACTATAAACTATCTTAATTCGAGTAAAAATCTTACTTGAACTTGTTTTTGTGTCATGATCCTACTTCAAGAACTTTCAAGCCATCCAAGATCCTTTGAAGCTAGATCATTTCTTGTCACTTCCAGTAGGTTTACCTACTAAACTTGAGGTAGTAATGATGTTCATAACATCATTCGATTCATATATATAAAACTATCTTATTCGAAGGTTTAAACTCGTAATCACTAGAACATAGTTTAGTTAATTCTAAACTTGTTCGCAAACAAAAGTTAATCCTTCTAACTTGACTTTTAAAATTAAATAAACACATGTTCTATATCTATATGATATGCTAACTTAATGATTTAAAACCTGGAAACACGAAAAACACCGTAAAACCGGATTTACGCCGTCGTAGTAACACCGCGGGCTGTTTTGGGTTAGTTAATTAAAAACTATGATAAACTTTGATTTAAAAGTTGTTATTCTGAGAAAATGATTTTTATTATGAACATGAAACTATATCCAAAAATTATGGTTAAACTCAAAGTGGAAGTATGTTTTCTAAAATGGTCATCTAGACGTCGTTCTTTCGACTGAAATGACTACCTTTACAAAAACGACTTGTAACTTATTTTTCTGACTATAAACCTATAATTTTTCTGTTTAGATTCATAAAATAGAGTTCAATATGAAACCATAGCAATTTGATTCACTCAAAACGGATTTAAAATGAAGAAGTTATGGGTAAAACAAGATTGGATAATTTTTCTCATTTTAGCTACGTGAAAATTGGTAACAAATCTATTCCAACCATAACTTAATCAACTTGTATTGTATATTATGTAATCTTGAGATACCATAGACACGTATACAATGTTTCGACCTATCATGTCGACACATCTATATATATTTCGGAACAACCATAGACACTCTATATGTGAATGTTGGAGTTAGCTATACAGGGTTGAGGTTGATTCCAAAATATATATAGTTTGAGTTGTGATCAATACTGAGATACGTATACACTGGGTCGTGGACTGATTCAAGATAATATTTATTGATTTATTTCTGTACATCTAACTGTGGACAACTAGTTGTAGGTTACTAACGATGACAGCTGACTTAATAAACTTAAAACATCAAAATATATTAAAAGTGTTGTAAATATATTTTGAACATACTTTAATATATATGTATATGTATATATTGTTATAGGTTCGTGAATCAACAGTGGACAAGTCTTACTTCTCGACGAAGTAAAAATCTGTGAAAGTGAGTTATAGTCCCACTTTTAAAATCTAATATTTTTGGGATGAGAATACATGCAGGTTTTATAAATGATTTACAAAATAGACACAAGTACGTGAAACTACATTCTATGGTTGAATTATCGAAATCGAATATGCCCCTTTTTATTAAGTCTGGTAATCTAAGAATTAGGGAACAGACACCCTAATTGACGCGAATCCTAAAGATAGATCTATTGGGCCTAACAAACCCCATCCAAAGTACCGGATGCTTTAGTACTTCGAAATTTATATCATATCCTAAGGGTGTCCCGGAATGATGGGGATATTCTTATATATGCATCTTGTTAATGTCAGTTACCAGGTGTTCACCATATGAATGATTTTTATCTCTATGTATGGGATGTGTATTGAAATATGAAATCTTGTGGTCTATTGTTACGATTTGATATATATAGGTTAAACCTATAACTCACCAACATTTTTTGTTGACGTTTAAAGCATGTTTATTCTCAGGTGAATATTAAGAGCTTCCACTATTGCATACTAAAATAAGGACAAGATTTGGAGTCCATGTTTGTATGATATTGTGTAAAAACTGTATTCAAGAAACTGATTTCGATGTAACATATTTGTATTGTAAACCATTATGTAATGGTCGTGTGTAAACAGGATATTTTAGATTATCATTATTTGATAATCTACGTAAAGTTTTTTTAAACCTTTATTTATGAAATAAAGGTTATGGTTTGTTTTAAAAATGAATGCAGTCTTTGAAAAACGTCTCATATAGAGGTCAAAACCTCGCAACGAAATCAATTAATATGGAACGTTTTTAATCAATAAGAACGGGACATTTCACCATCATTGCCTCGAACTCAGGTCTCACCGTGAATACGATTAAGTCGTCCAATTTGAAAACAGTGGAAATTCACGCTAGTCTCACTAGATCGAAAAATCCACCTCGTGGCTATAATTCAGCCTAGTCTCACTAGATCAGAAAAATAACGAGGAGTGTTTGCAAGTTCATTGGATGGCATGACTTAAATTTGACGGGTATTTTGGAAAAAGTTTGTGTCAACGAATAATACATGCACACAAGATTCGCTACACTATTAGTTATTTTTTTTTTAACCAATTGTATATGTCGATTATGTTTGTGATCTAATTTGTTATTTAAATTATAGGATATAAAAATAACAAACACACAAACGTGTATCGTTTTAAAACAGTTTTAAAAGATGTCGTCCATATATATTATTTGACTTTGAAAATCATTTAACATTAAACTCGTTAGAGTTTAACTTATTTTAAAATCATCAATTTTAATCTTTGAAACTCGTTTAGAGTTTTAGTTAATGTTTCCATCAAAAACATATATATAATTTGAGTCTCAAAATTATTTAACTTTAAACTCGTTTAGAGTTTAACTTTTTAAAATCATCAATTTTAATATTTGAAACTCGTTACCGGTTTTATTTGATGTTTTCATCAAAACATTATGCATATATATTAATCAACAATTATATATGAATACGAAAATAAAACACAACCATGCATCACACACACATAGTCTAGCCCAAAAATCCTATGCTTGATCCCATGAGCCGACATGAGATCAAGAGGTCAAACTAAGGACAGTATCATAGCTCCCACTTGATCCAAGAACCAAGTGAAAACTTAACGAACACCATCGCTGTTAACTTGATCCATCCTCCATTTTCTAAGCCAAACTCCATGTTGTATTTTATCTTCAATCTTCATCTTGTTACATTTATTTAAAATTAAAAAATACAACTAATCTAGCACTTTTACAAATTTAAATAAATCTAAATACAATACTATGAAATTGAAAAATAAATATATACAACTTTGGCTTCAAAATGGCCTTTCTAATAGAATAAATAACCAACATGACATAATATTGTCATAATCAACAATCACAACAATCTCACATAGGTCGGGGCATTATGGGCTATGTGTGCAATTACAATTTTAATAACTACATTATTAAAACCTAAGTATGGCTTGTCCATGGTTACAATGCATGTGTATAACCATGGAATAAAATAAACAACAATTATTCAAGCCATAGTAAATAAATTCAAAATTTAAAACTAGTGATGTTTCTTAGATCTTATTTGTGCGTCGCGATGTTAAAATCTAAATCAACTAAGTTGACTTTAAAAACCGTAAAGGTTTCAATTTTACCAATTCACCACAAAGCTAAATTTAAGAAAATCACATGACAATTAAAATGGTGTAAAAGTGGCTCGGATACCACTGATGGAAAATCGTGTGTACTTTTAAATCAGATTAACGCAGCAGATAGTTAAAATAATAATCAATTATTATTTTATAAACCATTTACAAAATTAAATATTCATATATTTAAATTTAATAAAACGTGCACATGATTAACTATCCCAAAGATCCAGTTACACCGTAATAATTGTCATGAATATAAAACAAAAGAGGAGTTGGCGATATACCTTTCTTGAAAAAACTGATGAATGGAGAGAAACCTACGATCAAAGGATATGACCGTCTCTTAGGATAGTCCACATTACACTTCAAACGACCGTCAATGGATGCTAGTTCAAACCCAAGTAATATTAATCAACCTTTAGTTAATATTATGAAACCAAAATATGTAATATGTGTTTTTTTTAGTTCACCGAAAGAATGAGATATGAATTAATTTGTTTTTCGACGTTCAATGAAAATGATATGAATGAGATTCATTTTCTTCTCCCTTTAGAAAACAAAACACATGTATATTATATACATGTTAACAATCCACGTAAAACAAACAACTTTTTGCTTTTTCTTTTGTAACTCACGGACCAAGAAATATGAGCTGTGTGCTTTTGTTTCTTATTTTCATTATTTCAAAACACCCGTGAACCTTTATGAATTAACCCGTGAATCCAAATTAGACCAAATATATATCATAAAGTCGTATTTCTCAAATACTTTAGGGGTATATTATGTAACTTATAATTAATAATTTCTATCATGTCGCTTTCATGTAAATAGTAAATTAATTAATTTCGATTTACTATTCATATGAATAGTAAATGAATTAATTTCGATTTACTATTTTGTTACTTGAGTAATATATATACATCATATATATATTTTATTTGACGTCTCGATGTATATGTGGGTGACCCCGAAGACTCAAATGAAGTTGGCCATATAGTTATATATTGTACCTTGCACATTAATCCTACAATAACACCATATGCACGAGTTAGTTATAGCATTTGTTATTCATCCTTCTCCTTGGATTTAACGAGCTCCTCTTAGCATTTGTGGGTTCCATGTTAGTACTTTCTGCAGCAAAAACCTCTTAACTCTATTGTATAAGATCTAATTCATTTTGTACAATACCCTTTAATGTGTCATATACAATGATAATGATTTGGTTGTTGGTGCGATCCAAAGTATGTTTGAAATGCTCGTGGGATGTTCGAAGCTTTTTGAGATGGCACTCCATCACCAGCTACTTTAAATGGTGATAGATATCTCCAACATCATTTCTTTTAAGTTCGAGAACTGTGTGAAAAAAGGCTGGGATGAGATATGGTACGGTAATTTAATAGAGGTTGTGCCTTATATTGTTATATTTCTTTTTTTTTTCTTTTGTAGTTAATTGTGATTGTGATCTTTGGTTTACTTGTTTGGTGACTTTTATTTGATTAGGGTCTAGCGGGTTATGTTTTGTTCCCTTGTTATGCTAAAATCGTTTTCTTTTGTTTGCTCGGGTTTTCAGGCGAGGCTCGGTTATAGATAGTTCATCTTTATTGTTTCTAAGTAGCTTTCTAGGTACGAGCTTTGTCCTAGTCCCCACATTTTGTATCTCTTGGTTGTTGATGTTTTTTTTTATATTTAAATATCTACTTCTCGAGTTATCATATTTTTAGTCAAAAAAATGCATCATGTACAAGCCTCAATGCATCATGTAGAAGCTTCTATCCACATTGTACAAGCGTTTATCTATCTTTAATTCATATTGTACATACATTCTTCCATATTGTACAAGTATTCATCTATATTATACAAGCATTTATCTATATTTAATTGATATTCATCTATATTGTACAAGCATTCATATATACACTATAATGCATCATGTACACTTTTTAATGCATGTTCTACAACACTTTGTGTTTATTAATAGGGGGATGATTCTCACACACACTTTTTTGATCTCACACACCAATTTAAAGAAATGGAGTATTATTAGAAGAGTAAAAGGTTAAAATAGGTGTGTGAGAATCAAAAAAGGGTGTGTTAGAATCATCCCCCTTATTAATAAGTGTTACTTAAAAAATAATGATTTTTGTGTTATTTGAAATAAATTAAAAAAGAAAATAATTAATGACGTGACAGTTAACGGGAGATGTTTTAGCCATGATAGGCAGAGTTTAGTTATTAGTTAGTTATAGGATTTTGCTATTGATGTGACGCTGATGTGACAGCTATAACGAGTAAAACGTTAATTACGATAGGGAGTGGTCTTAGTAACTATAGGGTATGTTTGACAAAATTAGTTGGTAGCTCGTAACTGATAGCTCGTAACTTCTAGCTGTTCGTTGGTAACTGATAGCTTGTAGATGGTAGCACTTAGTTTTTTTATATGTATTTAAGTGTTTGGTAGAGTAGCTGAAACTATTAAAATAAAGAGTAAAATGATAAAAAATGCTAGGAGTTTTTTTTTTCTTTTCTCGAATACTAGTTCTATTATCTTTTAACTTTTCCTTCCATCTGAAAGATTTAAATTCTTTAAACCAAACAAAGTGTTTTATTATATGAGATTTTTTTGCATAAAAGCTATAAGGTAAAGGGTATGTTTGACAAAACTAGCTGGTAGGTTTTAGCTAGCTTTTTAGATATATTTTGGTGTTCGGCAGATTAGCTGAATCTATTAAATAAAGAGTAAATGACAAAAAAGTTAGAATCTAAAAGTTAGACGCTAGTTATAGTAGTATTTAGCTTTTTTCCGCTGTATAAAAGCTTTAAGCTACTTTAATTAAACAGAGTTTTTCATTAAACAAAGGTTTTTTTTATAAAAAACTAAAAACTCCTACAAGTTCTTAAATTTTTTTAAAAACTTCGCACCATACATACAAAGTCACAAGTTATCTAAAAGCTCCCAAAAGTTTAGTGTCAAAAATACGAGGGTAAAACTTAAAACACATTTGTAGTAACACACTAAACAACAAAAAATGTGAAATCAACTGGCACACGATATAATAACAGTAATGTTGTTTGACACGAAATTTTCCCCCGAAAGAAATAATAATACAAATTTTGGGGAAAAAAACATAACAATCCCAGAAAAGCCTAATTGTCGATCTTTGTTCCTTACCGAAAAATAAAACAACTCATATTCATTCACACCAACCCCTAAAAACCCACCAAAAGGCTTCTTGTTTTTTGTCTTGCAGCAGCTGTAGCAGGTGTTTGATTGGCTGTGAATTAAAGTTCAACCAACCATTTAGGTTATTCTTTTTTATTAATAGGGTTCACAATCACCATTTCAATTTCAATTCTAATTTCACAATTACAAAGATAAACTAATATACAAATATAGAGATGCCAACAGAAGAATCAGAGCAAGTAAGATCTGTGGCAGCAGATACAAGAGGGAAGCATAGAATTTCTGCTGCATTGAAAAGACTTCAACAAGAAACACTTTCTTTAGAGGTTTGAATTTCTTCAAATTTATAAATATATTGATTTTATTATATGGGTTTTTGTGGGTTTTGTCTTTTGTTTGCAATTTTATATAAAAGTTTCTATATTGATGTGATATTGAAGATTTCTTGTGTTCTTGTGTTCATGTGAAAGGGTTTTTGTATAGTTTATTGACTTTTCAAAATTTGGTTATTAGTCGAGAAAATGGCACAATACTCTCTAGATTTAGGCTGATAGTTGTTACTCTTTTGTCCTATCTTGATTGATTCTTATAAATCTTTTTGAATAGCAGTTCGGGATTACCTAAGGGACTAAACCACCCACGCGCCGCCCTTAAATGTTGCCTAGGAGGAAACCCGACCCAATCCGAAGGCATGGGTGGTCAAACCCCCTCCTCCCTGCCCCCGCAACGCGATGTGCGGAAGGCACCATTGGGTGGAATTCAAGGGTTAAGGGGCAACCTTGTGTGAAATGCTGCACCCCACGGGAGTCGAACTCCTGACCTCTCGCTAAGAGAGGCAGGGTCTAGTTCCAACAAGGGTAGGACAGGAGTACCAGTAAGCAAAAGGACTTCTTTGGGAACTCCATTGACATGCTTACACTACCGGGAGTTTCTTGACAACCACATGAGCTACAACCCAAGGTTAATCGAACTCGGGACCTCTCGCACCCGAAGCGAAAATCATACCACTAGACTAAACGCCCAGATAAATGTGCCGGTTTCTTGTTTATTAATTCGGTGTCATTTCTATGTGTTTATGCTTCTCTTAATTTGTTACATCGTTGAGATATAATAACAGTGATCTAAATGTCTCTACGATTGACTTTTGGCAACCCTTTGACACGTTAATTGAGTAGGTCTTTGCAAAATGCAAATAGAAAGACTGCAAACAAAGAACTTAGAGCCTCGGTGCACTATATTTTGAGGTAGTTTTCCGCCTCTTTGAATTACCGAAACTTGATCACTGAAATGTTGAATATATAGCGGGTTTGATTACCTGCATTAGTATTAGTATGAGGATGTGTCTAGTTTCAAGAAATGGTCATCAATTCTGTAACAGAAAGTATTTTAAGGTAGCATAACTCGAGTTCATGGAAGGAAATTGAAACAAATTGGACTCGAGCCCTACAAATGTACTGTATGTTTCTATCATAATAGGTAACAGTTTTGGGTTCAAATTGTAGTATACAATAGAACGGGTAATTCCGTTGAAGAAAGTTACGTACTTTCATGTTCATTTTGTACTTATGGTGATAGATAAGGATCGTTACTGGTTGTTTTGAAGTCACGAGGGGTTCGATGTATAGCGTTTTCTAATTTCTCCATGCGATATTATGCAGAAAGAGTTGGAACAGCTTGAAAATATGGAAGCAGCTTCAAGCGTATGCAAGGAGTAAGTATGATACCAGTAACATATAAACCAAATATGACAACATTTTGTGCGACTTTTCTAACTCTCATTATCTTTATTAGAATCCTAAAGGATGTTGAATCAAGGCCGGATCCGCTACTTCCAATGTAATATTACCCTTCCTTTCCCGTTTCAACCGAATCGAATATTTGAGTGGTTTTGTTTTATTTAATTTTATGTTTTTGCAGAACAAATGGGCCAGCAAATCCGTTATGGGATAGATGGTTCGAAGGACCGAAAGATAAACCAGATTGCAGGTGTTGTATAATGTGATGAATTCCTTACTGGATCGCCTGCAGTTTGAAGGTGATGTCGATGTACAATCGTCATACATATATAGGAACAAAAGAAGGTGTTTAACTAAGAATTTGGCAGATGTCCTTGTGCAGAAATGGCAATTTCTTCTAATTTTAGTTTTAATTTCTTTATTGATGATGAAATCAGTTTTTGATAGTGATCTTGTTGGAGATTATGTTATGGTAGCATATGGTGACAAAGTGAGTGTACTCCCAAGTTTATCTGAAATGCAAAAGTGTTCTAACCTGTTTTAACTAAGTGAAAATTAACCTTATGTTGGTTTTGGTTGATACAATGGTGGGTTGATACAATGGTGGGTTGATACAATAGTGAGTTTAAGCAAATCCCTATGATAGTGTTGTTACATTGTCATGAACCTTATACCGAATTTAGTCACAAACAATACCTTAGAGATAGTGTTGTTACATTGTCGTAAAACTTCATCGTTCGTTTTTAATTTCCTGGTTCTCAGCTCTATTTTTTCGGTTAAAATAATGATAAAATTTAACGGATCCGAAGATCAACAAGTACAATCAATATAAAGGAATTCCGAGGATACTCCATAACCAACTACCTTGGGAGTACCCTTGAGATAAAACAAACCGGCAAAACAGGAATCCGGCCACCACCCAAACAAAACTTCTGGCCAAAAAGCAAAGGACACGAAAAAAAAACCGACTACCTCCTAACACTTCGCCAACACGAACAGAAGCCCTGACCACAAAAAACCAACCTATGTCCATCACCAACAACACGAGCATAAGCTATTAGCTCTATCTCTCAGCAATCGGATCCCTTCATAATAGTAGCCTACTAGCCCATCTTGCCCACCAAGATCCCATATCTGTTCAAGTAGATATCATCCGAAAAGGTAAGAACTGACCAAGTTGATGGTGTTTGGGATAGCTTTCGACCCAAACTTTATCACCATAATCCATGATCCTGCCGTGAATCTTTCATGAATCGAGTCTAACAGAATACTACCGACGCTTAACAACCGAACTGCACCAACTCTACTTTATTAGTAATAATAATAATAATAATAATAATAATAATAATAATAATAATAATAATAATAATAATAATAATAATAATATACTAGGGAACCACACATTATGGTCTTCTCAGGGGGTGCAACAGGGTGATCCCCTTGGTCCGCTGCTTTTTGCTTTGGTCCTACAACCCTTGGTTTCTAAAATCAGAGATAATTTTGAGGTTTGTCTTCAGGCGTGGTATTTGGATGATGGTACTATTATTGGGGACACTTTGGTGGTGGGGAAGGTTTTGCATTTGATTATGGAGGATGGGCCTCGTTTTGGGCTGCATCTCAACGTTGAAAAAACAGAAATTTTCTGGCCTACGGAGGACCCTCGCAGCAGGCAAGTAGGTGTCTTTCCTCATAATATTGCTCGGCCTTTAAATGGTGTTAAGTTGCTTGGGGCCCCCGCAAGTTCCGATCCTGGTTTTAGTAGTGAACTGGTGATGCAAAGGGTGACCAAGTCCATTGCGCTTATGGATAAGGTTGCTAAGCTTGATGATCCTCAGTGTGAGTTGTTGTTGCTTAGGGCATGTACGGGAGTTTCTAAACTCTACTTTTCCTTGCGTACTTGTCCTCCTAGTATATTTGAGGCGGCTCAACGCGCTTTCGATGGAGCCCTTCGATCTTCCTTGGAGCGTATTGTTACTGCTTCAGGGCCTGGGTTTGGTGATTGGCAGTGGCGGCTTGCCACCTTGCCATTTGCATTTGGAGGGCTTGGTGTTTATTGTAGTGACCCGAACTTTTCCATGTTTATATATATTAATTGAGATTGATGTTTACATGATTAAATGTTTCCAACATGTTAAGCAATCAAACTTGTTAAGACTTGATTAATTGAAATAGGTTTCATATAGACAATTGACTACCCAAGTTGACCGGTGATTCACGAACGTTAAAACTTGTAAAAACTATATGATGACATATATATGGTTATATATATAGTTAACATGATATTATGATATGTAAACATATCATTAAGTATATTAACAATGAACTACATATGTAAAAACAAGACTACTAACTTAATGATTTTGAAACGAGACATATATGTAAGGATTATCGTTGTAACGACATTTAATGTATATATATCATATTAAGAGATATTCGTACATCATAATATCATGATAATATAATAATTTAAAATCTCTTTTGATATTATAAACATTGGGTTAACAACATTTAACAAGATCGTTAACCTAAAGGTTTCAAAACAACATTTACATGTAACGACTAACGATGACTTAACGACTCAGTTAAAATGTATATACATGTAGTGTTTTAATATGTATTCATACACTTTTGAAAGACTTCAAGACACTTATCAAAATACTTCTACTTAACAAAAATGCTTACAATTACATCCTCGTTCAGTTTCATCAACAATTCTACTCGTATGCACCCGTATTCGTACTCGTACAATACACAGCTTTTAGATGTATGTACTATTGGTATATACACTCCAATGATCAGCTTTTAGCAGCCCATTTGAGTCACCTAACACATGTGGGAACCATCATTTGGCAACTAGCATGAAATATCTCATAAAATTACAAAAATATGAGTAATCATTCATGACTTATTTACATGAAAACAAAATTACATATCCTTTATATCTAATCCATACACCAACGACCAAAAACACCTACAAACACTTTCATTCTTCAATTTTCTTCATCTAATTGAACTCTCTCAAGTTCTATCTTCAAGTTCTAAGTGTTCTTCATAAATTCCAAAAGTTCTAGTTTCATAAAATCAAGAATACTTTCAAGTTTGCTAGCTCACTTCCAATCTTGTAAGGTGATCATCCAACCTCAAGAAATCTTTGTTTCTTACAGTAGGTTATCATTCTAATACAAGGTAATAATCATATTCAAACTTTGGTTCAATTTCTATAACTATAACAATCTTATTTCAAGTGATGATCTTACTTGAACTTGTTTTCGTGTCATGATTTTGCTTCAAGAACTTTGAGCCATCCAAGGATCCATTGAAGCTAGATCCATTTTTCTCTTTTCCAGTAGGTTCATCCAAGGAACTTAAGGTAGTAATGATGTTCATAACATCATTCGATTCATACATATAAAGCTATCTTATTCGAAGGTTTAAACTTGTAATCACTAGAACATAGTTTAGTTAATTCTAAACTTGTTCGCAAACAAAAGTTAATCCTTCTAACTTGACTTTTAAAATCAACTAAACACATGTTCTATATCTATATGATATGCTAACTTAATGATTTAAAACCTGGAAACACGAAAAACACCGTAAAACCGGATTTACGCCGTCGTAGTAACACCGCGGGCTGTTTTGGGTTAGTTAATTAAAAACTATGATAAACTTTGATTTAAAAGTTGTTATTCTGAGAAAATGATTTTTATTATGAACATGAAACTATATCCAAAAATTATGGTTAAACTCAAAGTGGATGTATGTTTTCTAAAATGGTCATCTAGACGTCGTTCTTTCGACTGAAATGACTACCTTTACAAAAACGACTTGTAACTTATTTTTCCGACTAGAAACCTATACTTTTTTTGTTTAGATTCATAAAATAGAGTTCAATATGAAACCATAGCAATTTGATTCACTCAAAACGGATTTAAAATGAAGAAGTTATGGGTAAAACAAGATTGGATAATTTTTCTCATTTTAGCTACGTGAAAATTGGTAACAAATCTATTCCAACCATAACTTAATCAACTTGTATTATATATTATGTAATCTTGAGATACCATAGACACGTATACAATGTTTCGACCTATCATGTCGACACATCTATATATATTTCGGAACAACCATAGACACTCTATATGTGAATGTTGGAGTTAGCTATACAGGGTTGAGGTTGATTCCAAAATATATATAGTTTGAGTTGTGATCAATACTGAGATACGTATACACTGGGTCGTGGATTGATTCAAGATAATATTTATCGATTTATTTCTGTACATCTAACTGTGGACAACTAGTTGTAGGTTACTAACGAGGACAGCTGACTTAATAAACTTAAAACATCAAAATATATTAAAAGTGTTGTAAATATATTTTGAACATACTTTGATATATATGTATATATTGTTATAGGTTCGTGAATCAACCAGTGGCCAAGTCTTACTTCCCGACGAAGTAAAAATCTGTGAAAGTGAGTTATAGTCCCACTTTTAATATCTAATATTTTTGGGATGAGAATACATGCAGGTTTTATAAATGATTTACAAAATAGACACAAGTACGTGAAACTACATTCTATGGTTGAATTATCGAAATCGAATATGCCCCTTTTTATTAAGTCTGGTAATCTAAGAATTAGGGAACAGACACCCTAATTGACGCGAATCCTAAAGATAGATCTATTGGGCCTAACAAACCCCATCCAAAGTACCGGATGCTTTAGTACTTCGAAATTTATATCATATCCGAAGGGTGTCCCGGAATGATGGGGATATTCTTATATATGCATCTTGTTATTGTCGGTTACCAGGTGTTCACCATATGAATGATTTTTATCTCTATGTATGGGATGTGTATTGAAATATGAAATCTTGTGGTCTATTGTTACGATTTGATATATATAGGTTAAACCTATAACTCACCAACATTTTTGTTGACGTTTTAAGCATGTTTATTCTCAGGTGATTATTAAGAGCTTCCGCTGTCGCATACTTAAATAAGGACAAGATTTGGAGTCCATGCTTGTATGATATTGTGTAAAAACTGCATTCAAGAAACTTATTTTGTTGTAACATATTTGTATTGTAAACCATTATGTAATGGTCGTGTGTAAACAGGATATTTTAGATTATCATTATTTGATAATCTACGTAAAGCTTTTTAAACCTTTATTGATGAAATAAAGGTTATGGTTTGTTTAAAAATGAATGCAGTCTTTGAAAAACGTCTCATATAGAGGTCAAAACCTCGCAACGAAATCAATTAATATGGAACGTTTTTAATCAATAAGAACGGGACATTTCAGTTGGTATCAGAGCGTTGGTCCTAGAGAACCAGAATTTTGCATTAGTGTGTCTTATCGAGTTTGTTAGGATACATTAGTGAGTCTGGACTTCGACCGTGTTTAGTTGAAAAATGATTGCTTAACATTTTTGTTGGAAACTATATATTTTTAACATATGAATATTATGTGATATATTAATCTCTTAACGTGTTTGATATTATGTGATAGATGTCTACCTCTAGAACAAGTCCCATTGACTCACCTAATAATAATGAAGAGTCAAATGTAAATTGGAATGATTCGTGGACTGATTCACAAGTTCCCGAAGAGGAACCGGAAGAAGAGTCGGAACCGGAAGAAGAATCGGAACCGGAAGAAGAATCGGAACCGGTAGGGGAAATAATAAAACGGTTAAGTAAAAGAGAATCCTCAACCAACCGACCAAGGTTAATTATGGTCAATGGTGTTTCCGCCAAGGAAGCAAAATATTGGGAGGATTACCAATTCTCCGATGAATCGGATTCCGACGAGAATTCCAATGATGTTATAGAAATTACCCCAACTGAATTTAAAAAGGCAAAAGAAAATAATAAGGGAAAGGGCATAAAAATAGAGAAATCTAATTCCAACCCCGATGAACTTTATATGTATCGTCAACCCCCGAAGTCCTTAAGTTGTAACAATGACCCGGGAACCTCTAAACCACCAGGTTTTTCTAAACCAATGTGGACAACGACGGCTCGTATTAGGGGAACATCATATATCCCTAGAAACTTGGCAAAACGAACCAAAACCGAACAAGAAGAAACGAGCGAGTCGGAATAAGATAGTTATATTCGTGTGGTGTAATATATGTAATATAGTGTGCTTATGCTTTATGATATATGTAAAAATTGCTTGTATTAATAAGTATTTTTTTTATGAATCTAACTCTTGTCTATTTTACAGTATAAAAACACAAAATGGATAGACAACCCAATATTTTAAGAGACCTACCCGGAGACATGATTGATGAAATCTTGTCTAGAGTCGGTCAGAATTCCTCGGCACAACTATTTAAGGCGAGATCAGTTTGTAAGACATTCGAAGAACGTTCCAAGAATGTCTTGGTTTATAAGAGACTTTCGTTTGAAAGATGGGGGATATCACATTGGGAAACCCATAAGTTACGATGTGTTTACTTTGACGCATATATTGCGGGGAACCCAAATGCTATTTTACGCAACGGGTTAAGAAATTATTTTGACTCAATATATCCGAATATTGGACTTCGTGATTTAGAAAAAGCGGCTAACATGCAACATAAAGAAGCATGTTATGCTTACGGATTAGTAATGTTCGCTTCTCACCAAAGTGAGAACAAGAACATCGGGCTACAACTATTAAACAAAACGTTTCCACAAGTGACGGAGTCGGTAATTGGGGTAAGAAATGAGGTTTTTAGATTATTACGGGACTGTTGGACATTACGTAACCCTCGTCCCTTTGATGACGTTACAACACGCTGTCTTATCAACGGCCATAACGGTTATGTTGCACAAGACCAAGGATGGGAAGTAGTCCTAGTAAAACCAGAATGCATGACTTGTTTCTGGACGTATGAATTACGTGTCTTTATTGCCTTTGCCGAACGACTTGTGTACTAGCTAGAATTGTCTTCACAACTATCTTGTATCAAAGTTATTGTGTGCTATATTTCATGCTTTATGTAAAATAAGCGGTATTGTAAGTTTGTAAAATATTGTATAAAAGTTTGAACGCGAAATATTATTACAATCAGTTTTTCATATAGAATTGTAGTAGTTGAATTGTATATTAGCTACTAAGTATGAACTTAACGGGTAAGTACTACCCGAATTTAAACTTATAAAACGCTAATATGAAGAAAAAGCTTTTATAAATGAGTTCATATTATGCTACGAAATACTATTAACTACTCTTAATATTCTGTATGATTAACTTGTTCCATTTAACTATTTTGAAGGAAATGGCACCGACTACTCGACACACCGTGAATATGAATGAAGAGGAATTCCGTACTTTTCTAGCTTCAAACATAGCCGCAGTACAGGCTGCGCTACATACCAACAATAACCTTGGATCTAGCAGTACAGGAAATCGTGTAGGATGCACCTACAAAGAATTCACTGCCTGCAAACCTTTGGAATTTGATGGAACCGAAGGACCGATCGGATTGAAACGGTGGACCGAGAAGGTTGAATCGGTGTTTGCCATAAGTAAGTGTACTGAAGAGGACAAAGTGAAGTACGCTACGCATACCTTCACAGGTTCTGCGTTAACATGGTGGAATACCTATCTAGAGCAAGTGGGACAAGATGATGCGTACGCACTACCGTGGTCAGCATTCAAGCACTTGATGAACGAGAAGTACCGTCCCAGAACCGAGGTCAATAAGCTCAAGACAGAACTTAGAGGGTTACGAACCCAAGGATTTGATATTACCACGTACGAAAGACGATTCACAGAATTGTGCCTATTGTGTCCGGGAGCATTCGAAGATGAGGAAGAGAAGATCGACGCGTTTGTGAAAGGATTACCGGAAAGAATCCAAGAAGATATAAGTTCACACGAGCCCGCCTCCATACAACAGGCATGTAGAATGGCTCACAAACTAGTGAACCAGATTGAAGAAAGAATTAAAGAACAGACTGCTGAAGAGGCCAATGTGAAGCAAGTCAAAAGAAAGTGGGAGGAAAACGGTGATAAGAATCACCAATACAACAACAACAGCAATTACAACAATAATCGCAACAATTATCCCAACAATCGCAACATCAATCGCAACTACAACAAACGGCCCAACAACAACAACAACAACAACAACAACAACTACAACAATCATCCCAACAACAATAATAACCGCAACAACAACAACAATCAGAAGCAGCTATGCCATAGGTGTGAAAAGAATCACTCGGGATTCTGCACCAAATTTTGCAACAAGTGTAAAAGAAATGGTCATAGCGCGGTGAAGTGTGAGGTCTACGGACCAGGGGTTAATAGAACGAAAGGAACAAATGGTGTCGGAACGAGTAATGGCGGAGCAAGTAATGTCGGAGCAAGTTATGCCAATGTAGTTTGTTATAAATGTGGAAAACCGGGCCACATTATTAGAAATTGCCCGAACCAGGAGAACACGAATGGACAAGGCCGTGGAAGAGTTTTCAATATTAATGCGGCAGAGGCACAGGAAGACCCGAAGCTTGTTACGGGTACGTTTCTTATTGACAATAAATCTGCTTACGTTTTATTTGATTCGGGTGCGGATAGAAGCTATATGAGTAGAGATTTTTGTGCTAAATTAAGTTGTCCATTGACGCCTTTGGATAGTAAATTTTTACTCGAATTAGCAAATGGTAAATTAATTTCAGCAGATAATATATGTCGAAATCGAGAAATTAAACTGGTTAGCGAAACATTTAAGATTGATTTGATACCAGTAGAGTTAGGGAGTTTTGATGTGATAATCGGTATGGACTGGTTGAAAGAAGTGAAAGCGGAGATCGTTTGTTACAAAAATGCAATTCGCATTATACGAGAAAAAGGAAAACCCTTAATGGTGTACGGAGAAAAGGGCAACACGAAGCTACATCTTATTAGTAATTTGAAGGCACAAAAACTAATAAGAAAAGGTTGCTATGCTGTTCTAGCACACGTCGAGAAAGTACAAACTGAAGAAAAGAGCATCAATGATGTTCCCATTGCAAAAGAATTTCCCGATGTATTTCCGAAAGAATTACCGAGATTACCCCCACATCGATCCGTTGAATTTCAAATAGATCTTGTACCAGGAACTGCACCAATAGCTCGTGCTCCTTACAGACTCGCACCCAGCGAGATGAAAGAACTACAAAGCCAATTACAAGAACTTTTAGAGCGTGGTTTCATTCGACCAAGCACATCACCGTGGGGAGCTCCTGTTTTGTTTGTCAAGAAGAAAGATGGTACATTCAGGTTGTGTATCGACTACCGAGAGTTGAACAAACTTACCATCAAGAACCGCTACCCACTACCGAGAATCGATGACTTATTTGATCAACTACAAGGCTCGTCTGTTTATTCAAAGATTGACTTACGTTCCGGGTATCATCAAATGCGGGTGAAAGAAGATGATATTCCAAAGACTGCTTTCAGAACACGTTACGGTCATTACGAGTTTATGGTCATGCCGTTTGGTTTAACTAATGCACCAGCTGTGTTCATGGACCTTATAAACCGAGTGTGTGGACCATACCTTGACAAGTTTGTCATTGTTTTCATTGATGACATACTTATTTACTCAAAGAATGACCAAGAACACGGTGAACATTTGAGAAAGGTGTTAGAAGTATTGAGGAAGGAAGAATTGTACGCTAAGTTTTCAAAGTGTGCATTTTGGTTGGAAGAAGTTCAATTCCTCGGTCACATAGTGAACAAAGAAGGTATTAAGGTGGATCCGGCAAAGATAGAAACTGTTGAAAAGTGGGAAACCCCGAAAACTCCGAAACACATACGCCAGTTTTTAGGACTAGCTGGTTACTACAGAAGGTTCATCCAAGACTTTTCCAGAATAGCAAAACCCTTGACTGCATTAACGCATAAAGGGAAGAAATTTGAATGGAATGATGAACAAAAGAAAGCGTTTCAGTTATTGAAGAAAAAGCTAACTACGGCACCTATATTGTCATTGCCTGAAGGGAATGATGATTTTGTGATTTATTGTGACGCATCAAAGCAAGGTCTCGGTTGTGTATTAATGCAACGAACGAAGGTGATTGCTTATGCGTCTAGACAATTGAAGATTCACGAACAAAATTATACGACGCATGATTTGGAATTAGGCGCGGTTGTTTTTGCATTAAAGACTTGGAGGCACTACTTATATGGGGTCAAAAGTATTATATATACCGACCACAAAAGTCTTCAACACATATTTAATCAGAAACAACTGAATATGAGGCAGCGTAGGTGGATTGAATTATTGAATGATTACGACTTTGAGATTCGTTACCACCCGGGGAAGGCAAATGTGGTAGCCGATGCCTTGAGCAGGAAGGACAGAGAACCCATTCGAGTAAAATCTATGAATATAATGATTCATAATAACATTACTACTCAAATAAAGGAGGCGCAACAAGGAGTTTTAAAAGAGGGAAATTTAAAGGATGAAATACCCAAAGGATCGGAGAAGCATCTTAATATTCGGGAAGACGGAACCCGGTATAGGGCTGAAAGGATTTGGGTACCAAAATTTGGAGATATGAGAGAAATGGTACTTAGAGAAGCTCATAAAACCAGATACTCAATACATCCTGGAACGGGGAAGATGTACAAGGATCTCAAGAAACATTTTTGGTGGCCGGGTATGAAAGCCGATGTTGCTAAATACGTAGGAGAATGTTTGACGTGTTCTAAGGTCAAAGCTGAGCATCAGAAACCATCAGGTCTACTTCAACAACCCGAAATCCCAGAATGGAAATGGGAAAACATTACCATGGATTTCATCACTAAATTGCCAAGGACTGCAAGTGGTTTTGATACTATTTGGGTAATAGTTGATCGTCTCACCAAATCAGCACACTTCCTACCAATAAGAGAAGATGACAAGATGGAGAAGTTAGCACGACTGTATTTGAAGGAAGTCGTCTCCAGACATGGAATACCAATCTCTATTATCTCTGATAGGGATGGCAGATTTATTTCAAGATTCTGGCAGACATTACAGCAAGCATTAGGAACTCGTCTAGACATGAGTACTGCCTATCATCCACAAACTGATGGGCAGAGCGAAAGGACGATACAAACGCTTGAAGACATGCTACGAGAATGTGTTATTGATTTCGGAAACAGTTGGGATCGACATCTACCGTTAGCAGAATTTTCCTACAACAACAGCTACCATTCAAGCATTGAGATGGCGCCGTTTGAAGCACTTTATGGTAGAAAGTGCAGGTCTCCGATTTGTTGGAGTGAAGTGGGGGATAGACAGATTACGGGTCCGGAGATTATACAAGAAACTACCGAGAAGATCATCCAAATTCAACAACGGTTGAAAACTGCCCAAAGTCGACAAAAGAGCTACGCTGACATTAAAAGAAAAGATATAGAATTTGAAATTGGAGAGATGGTCATGCTTAAAGTTGCACCTTGGAAAGGCGTTGTTCGATTTGGTAAACGAGGGAAATTAAATCCAAGGTATATTGGACCATTCAAGATTATTGATCGTGTCGGACCAATAGCTTACCGACTTGAGTTACCTCAACAACTCGCGGCTGTACATAACACTTTCCACGTCTCGAATTTGAAGAAATGTTTTGCTAAAGAAGATCTCACTATTCCGTTAGATGAAATCCAAATCAACGAAAAACTTCAATTCATCGAAGAACCCGTCGAAATAATGGATCGTGAGGTTAAAAGACTTAAGCAAAACAAGATACCAATTGTTAAGGTTCGATGGAATGCTCGTAGAGGACCCAAGTTCACCTGGGAGCGTGAAGATCAGATGAAGAAGAAATACCCGCATCTATTTCCAGAAGATTCGTCAACACCTTCAACAGCTTAAAATTTCGGGACGAAATTTATTTAACGGGTAGGTACTGTAGTGACCCGAACTTTTCCATGTTTATATATATTAATTGAGATTGATGTTTACATGATTAAATGTTTCCAACATGTTAAGCAATCAAACTTGTTAAGACTTGATTAATTGAAATAGGTTTCATATAGACAATTGACTACCCAAGTTGACCGGTGATTCACGAACGTTAAAACTTGTAAAAACTATATGATGACATATATATGGTTATATATATAGTTAACATGATATTATGATATGTAAACATATCATTAAGTATATTAACAATGAACTACATATGTAAAAACAAGACTACTAACTTAATGATTTTGAAACGAGACATATATGTAAGGATTATCGTTGTAACGACATTTAATGTATATATATCATATTAAGAGATATTCGTACATCATAATATCATGATAATATAATAATTTAAAATCTCTTTTGATATTATAAACATTGGGTTAACAACATTTAACAAGATCGTTAACCTAAAGGTTTCAAAACAACATTTACATGTAACGACTAACGATGACTTAACGACTCAGTTAAAATGTATATACATGTAGTGTTTTAATATGTATTCATACACTTTTGAAAGACTTCAAGACACTTATCAAAATACTTCTACTTAACAAAAATGCTTACAATTACATCCTCGTTCAGTTTCATCAACAATTCTACTCGTATGCACCCGTATTCGTACTCGTACAATACACAGCTTTTAGATGTATGTACTATTGGTATATACACTCCAATGATCAGCTTTTAGCAGCCCATTTGAGTCACCTAACACATGTGGGAACCATCATTTGGCAACTAGCATGAAATATCTCATAAAATTACAAAAATATGAGTAATCATTCATGACTTATTTACATGAAAACAAAATTACATATCCTTTATATCTAATCCATACACCAACGACCAAAAACACCTACAAACACTTTCATTCTTCAATTTTCTTCATCTAATTGAACTCTCTCAAGTTCTATCTTCAAGTTCTAAGTGTTCTTCATAAATTCCAAAAGTTCTAGTTTCATAAAATCAAGAATACTTTCAAGTTTGCTAGCTCACTTCCAATCTTGTAAGGTGATCATCCAACCTCAAGAAATCTTTGTTTCTTACAGTAGGTTATCATTCTAATACAAGGTAATAATCATATTCAAACTTTGGTTCAATTTCTATAACTATAACAATCTTATTTCAAGTGATGATCTTACTTGAACTTGTTTTCGTGTCATGATTTTGCTTCAAGAACTTTGAGCCATCCAAGGATCCATTGAAGCTAGATCCATTTTTCTCTTTTCCAGTAGGTTCATCCAAGGAACTTAAGGTAGTAATGATGTTCATAACATCATTCGATTCATACATATAAAGCTATCTTATTCGAAGGTTTAAACTTGTAATCACTAGAACATAGTTTAGTTAATTCTAAACTTGTTCGCAAACAAAAGTTAATCCTTCTAACTTGACTTTTAAAATCAACTAAACACATGTTCTATATCTATATGATATGCTAACTTAATGATTTAAAACCTGGAAACACGAAAAACACCGTAAAACCGGATTTACGCCGTCGTAGTAACACCGCGGGCTGTTTTGGGTTAGTTAATTAAAAACTATGATAAACTTTGATTTAAAAGTTGTTATTCTGAGAAAATGATTTTTATTATGAACATGAAACTATATCCAAAAATTATGGTTAAACTCAAAGTGGATGTATGTTTTCTAAAATGGTCATCTAGACGTCGTTCTTTCGACTGAAATGACTACCTTTACAAAAACGACTTGTAACTTATTTTTCCGACTAGAAACCTATACTTTTTTTGTTTAGATTCATAAAATAGAGTTCAATATGAAACCATAGCAATTTGATTCACTCAAAACGGATTTAAAATGAAGAAGTTATGGGTAAAACAAGATTGGATAATTTTTCTCATTTTAGCTACGTGAAAATTGGTAACAAATCTATTCCAACCATAACTTAATCAACTTGTATTATATATTATGTAATCTTGAGATACCATAGACACGTATACAATGTTTCGACCTATCATGTCGACACATCTATATATATTTCGGAACAACCATAGACACTCTATATGTGAATGTTGGAGTTAGCTATACAGGGTTGAGGTTGATTCCAAAATATATATAGTTTGAGTTGTGATCAATACTGAGATACGTATACACTGGGTCGTGGATTGATTCAAGATAATATTTATCGATTTATTTCTGTACATCTAACTGTGGACAACTAGTTGTAGGTTACTAACGAGGACAGCTGACTTAATAAACTTAAAACATCAAAATATATTAAAAGTGTTGTAAATATATTTTGAACATACTTTGATATATATGTATATATTGTTATAGGTTCGTGAATCAACCAGTGGCCAAGTCTTACTTCCCGACGAAGTAAAAATCTGTGAAAGTGAGTTATAGTCCCACTTTTAATATCTAATATTTTTGGGATGAGAATACATGCAGGTTTTATAAATGATTTACAAAATAGACACAAGTACGTGAAACTACATTCTATGGTTGAATTATCGAAATCGAATATGCCCCTTTTTATTAAGTCTGGTAATCTAAGAATTAGGGAACAGACACCCTAATTGACGCGAATCCTAAAGATAGATCTATTGGGCCTAACAAACCCCATCCAAAGTACCGGATGCTTTAGTACTTCGAAATTTATATCATATCCGAAGGGTGTCCCGGAATGATGGGGATATTCTTATATATGCATCTTGTTATTGTCGGTTACCAGGTGTTCACCATATGAATGATTTTTATCTCTATGTATGGGATGTGTATTGAAATATGAAATCTTGTGGTCTATTGTTACGATTTGATATATATAGGTTAAACCTATAACTCACCAACATTTTTGTTGACGTTTTAAGCATGTTTATTCTCAGGTGATTATTAAGAGCTTCCGCTGTCGCATACTTAAATAAGGACAAGATTTGGAGTCCATGCTTGTATGATATTGTGTAAAAACTGCATTCAAGAAACTTATTTTGTTGTAACATATTTGTATTGTAAACCATTATGTAATGGTCGTGTGTAAACAGGATATTTTAGATTATCATTATTTGATAATCTACGTAAAGCTTTTTAAACCTTTATTGATGAAATAAAGGTTATGGTTTGTTTAAAAATGAATGCAGTCTTTGAAAAACGTCTCATATAGAGGTCAAAACCTCGCAACGAAATCAATTAATATGGAACGTTTTTAATCAATAAGAACGGGACATTTCATTTATTCTGCGGGAGATGTTCGTCATTATGCTTTTCTGGCTTCTCGATTACAGTCTGCTGGATTGCAGACCAAGCTACTTCGTCATGCGAGTATTGTTGGTCTTGGTCGTGCTTTTGAAGATGCATTGGGTCTGTTTAATAAAACAGTTGGGTTTGATATTTTAGGTAATCCGAGTGAGGTCGCTGCCCCAATACTCATGAAGAAATTGGCAGATGTTTATTTCACAAATGTTACCGCTTCTGCAGAATCCACTTTTTCGTTATCTCCCCGACAATCGGCCTTATGGAAATCGCAGCAGGGTGATCACACCTCTGCTTGGCTAAGGGTAGTCCCTATTTTGGGGTTGGGTCAGACGATGAACGCAAAGACTTACCGATGTGTGTTGTGCTACCGGTTGGGTGTTCCATTGTTCTCTATCTCGACGGCATGCTCTGCCTGTTCAAGGGTTTTTACTGGGGATATTTTCGGGGATCACGCGGTGTCTTGTGCTGGTATGGTGGGTATTAAGCATCGACATAATGTTGTTCGGGATTCTCTTGTTGATGTTTGTTATCGATCTGGGATTTCAGCGAGAAAGGAGGTTGACATTGGGTTGTCTGGAGGGAACGACAGGGCCCTCAGACCTGCAGATGTGTTACTTTATTCCTGGGATTGTGGTCGCGATGTTTGTGTTGACTTGACAGGGTCTTTTCCTTTGACACAGTCTGGGCTTTCTGACTTTGTCCCTGGACGTGCTGTGACTGATGCGGCTCGTCGGAAGCGGGTCAAGTACGAATCTAGCTGTCAGACGATTGGTTATGGTTTCATTCCTTTCTCATTTTCTTCCCTTGGGGAATTAGAAAAGGATGCTGTTTCTTTGCTAAAGCGGGTTCAGAAGAGTTCGATGGCGCAAGATATTGGTGCCGGTGCTGCTGCTCATATTTTTACTAGGATAGGTTTTGCTATTGCTAGAGGTGTGGGGGCCCAGATTGTCTCTAGGCTCCCCACTAATTTTTTGTAAGTTTTAATACTTTTAAGTTTATTATAATAATAATAATAATAATAATAATAATAATAATAATAATAATAATAATAATAATAATAATAATAATAATAATAATAATATAATTATTGATTATCGATAGAATGGCTAAACATCAGCATGCCACTTAGTTCCATGACAAAGCAATGCTTAATTCGTATAACACAAACACGATTTACTACTTTCACTTTAATAGCACATTCCCCTTAATAGCAAATTTACCAAAGAAATTTTCTACTTTCACTTCAAAATTGCTACTAAAATATGTTTATTACATAATGATGTTGATAAAGTACGTAAAAGAGGTTTTTGTTAATTGGTTAATATCTAGTGTTTACAAAACTTTATAATTATATCATTTTTCCTTACAAATATATTTGGCAAAAGGTTTAATTTGGCGGTGAAACCCTGACACCGTGTGCCGTAGCACCTATACCGCCCACCCCGTAAGGGCTAAGTATACCGTGTAAAACTCCTCCCCCCAATACCCAACAGTTGGCGCAGGCCGGATTCGAACCTGCACCCCATATTTGGCAAGGGGTATACAACTGCGGGCCCGGGGTTCATGGGAGCCGGGTACCATTCAACCAATTGGTCGTTGGTATATCATTTTTCCTTACAAATATATTTGGCAAAAGGTTTAATTTGGCGGTGAAACCCTGACACCGTGTGCCACCTTACAAATATATATTAACAACTTATATGGTATAACAATTATAAGTTGTAATTGTACTATTATTGTAGGATTTCTCTTAAAAAATACTCCATCCTTCCCATATTAATAGTCTAAAATATTCTATTTTATGATGTTCCAAATTAATAGTCTACTTTCATAAATAGAAAAGAATAAGAATGTTAAGTTCTATTATATTTCTAATTCTAATGTATGTGGATATGATTAAAGAAGAAAGAAAATGTAAGGGTAAACGTGAAAAGTAAAGCAGAAGGTACACAACATTAACCTTATATACTAAACCCCATGTGGGTTTAGTATATAAGTTTTGACCCCAACCCCCCACAAAAACTGTCAAAACGACAATAGTGGAAAAGGAGTAGAAAAAAACTAAACACCCCCTCAACTTTTTTCCAACTTTCAAATCCAACCCCTCTTTCAGGGGTTAAACATGAAACTTAATATTTTAATTAAAAATCTTAATTAAACTTCACCCATATTTTCAACGGGACATATCTTTCCGCTCGCCTCGCGTTAAATTTTTTCGAACACACCGTTCAACTCAAAAAAACCTTATGAACACAACGGGACTAACTATACGCGAAACGGACACTTCTAAAAAAAACGCTAAATATCTCGGATATATTTAATACATACACACACCTAGGTACTATCTATTCTGTAAATACATAACACTCCGTTAACTATGAATGCGCAACCCAGAAGCCCCGCAGTATCGCGCGGGCCCATTTTGCTAGTTATTTAAACTATTGAGGGAGTATATATTACTAATAATTTAACAATTATAAATTGTAATATATCTTTACTGTTATAAAAGTTAAATTGAATGTTAATTTTATTATTATTATAGATATTGTATAGTAGATTTTTTGAGTATAAATATGTGTGTTATGAGTTTATAAAACACATACTAAATATATTCTCTCATATTCTCTCATATTCTCTCTATATACTTATTAGTCTACAGTCAAGAACTAGGCCACTAAAGTTAGTTATAAGCCTACTGAATTATAACACGTTATCAGCACGAAGTGCTCCGTATAATCAAGGTTTATCTAAGCAAGCACACGTCACTAATCAAGGTAAGAAATTATCTAACTTTTATTAACTTCACTAACATTTATATTTATGTTATTTAAGTTATATATGGTCGGTTATACCGCCTGAATTATATTTCTGTAATCTAACTTTTATTAACTTCACTAACATTTATATTTATGTTATTTAAGTTATATATGGTCGGTTATACCGCCTGAATTATATTTTCTGTAATCTAACTCTTATTAACTTCACTAACATTTATATTTATGTTATTTAAGTTATATATGGTCGGTTATACCGCATGAATTATATTTTCTGTAATCTAACTCTTATTAACTTCACTAACATTTATATTTATGTTAATAAGACCTCATGATTGTACGCAACACGTCATTTGACAACACGGTACTTTATGTACGCAACACGTCATTTGACAACACGGTACCATGGGTCGAGATTAATTCCGATCAATACGAATACGATGGGGTCTTTATATGTTATCTAACATTTATGATTACTTATGCAATAAATTATTATTTATTTCATGCATACTAATGTTTATTCTTAAAAGTAAATCTTAAAAGTTAAAATAAGAAAAAATAGTTTATATTTTTATTAAAAGTAAATCTTAAAAGTTAAAATAAGAAAAAGTAGTTTGTATTTTTATTAAAAGTAAATCTTAAAAGTTAAAATAAGAAAAAGTAGTTTGTATTTTTATTAAAAGTAAATCTTAAAAGTTAAAATAAGAAAAAGTAGTTTGTATTTTTATTAAAAGTATAAATCTTAAAAGTTAAAATAAGAAAAAGTAGTTTGTATTTTTATTAAAAGTAAATCTTAAAAGATAAAATAAGAAAAAGTAGTTTGTATTTTTATTAAAAGTAAATCTTAAAAGTTAAAATAAGAAAAAAAAATCTTGTCCTTTATATTACTCATACGCGTTTTGATATAGTGACTTTATTCGTTAACGTCAACTAATGACGTTACAACGGTCATATATACATAACGGTTGTTAACGTCAACTGACGACGTTACAACAACTATATTTTTCAAATATAAAATAAACATCTCCGTTTTCACATTTTCACAAATCAATCTTCATTTTTCAGATTACTACTCTCAAAAGGTTTTTGTAAAAATGATTCACACAAGGATGATTTTTCCTATTGTATTGGTCATATTAACTATCATCATTGTTGCTAATATACCACCGGGTGAACCTATATTCTATCCTGCCCTTGTGGTTTTATTATTTGTAATCATACCATTATTCTGTTGTTTGCTACTTATGAATTTAAAATGATTCTAATTTCATTTTATTATTTGTCTATGAATAGAAGTTGATTATGATTATAATTTATGTTATTCATCTTTTTGATAATAGAAAATGTCGAATTTGAAAAGGCTTAAATTTGCTCATTTAGAACAAGTGGGAACAACTACTTAACATAGGTTATGAATGTAGAAAAACATCTCGAATCAAACGGTATTTTAGAAACCCTGAATGAAAATAACAATTATTCCGAACAAGAGAAAGCAATAGTAAGTATTTTTCTTAGCAAACATATTGACGAGTCCTTAGAATCTACATATTATATGATCGAAAATCCAAGTGTATTATGGAAAATACTCAAAGATAGATACGATAATAATTATCAAAAAAAAAAAAATAATAATAATAACGGTGATCCATGAAAGAATAAAATTAAAGATATTAGTAGACACTCTTATAAGAATTCCGGAGATTCTTATTAATGATCTGGTAACGTGGATCATCAGTCTAGTATTTCTTGAATACATGAACATCTTGTTTAGCTCTACAAATAAGTCCCAAAAGAAAAGAAAACGAGAGTGAATCTGTTGACAAATCTTGATTAAATTAACCCTGAGCTACCTTGAGACTTGAATGGTTTGAATTTTCTAAGATGCCTAGTTTTTTTTATGTATCACTCATAAATAAATGGTTTTAGACCATAACGCATATGTTTTATTAAGTGTTATCTTTTATGTACTTCAGATTATAACTTGTTTGCAGGTAATATAATTTGATTATCTTGCTGAAATATAAATCATTATTTGCTTATCTTATTTGAAGTTTTAGTATGAATCCTGCAGAAATACAACATCAATTAAATGGTAAAGACCTATGTATTGCAGATAGTAGTAACATACACACTATGATCAAATCTAAGAAATATTTCATTGATTTAAATCAAATGAAGGAATTATAAATACTATACCAGCTCTTGCAAACTTGATATAAGAAACGAAAAAGGCAAAATTTCATATTACCAAATGGTACGAATTTTTTGGTAAACAATGTCTTGTTTTCTCCCAAATCAAAGAGAAATTTGTTAAGTTTCTCTGATATATATCATAATGAATATGATTATCAGTCAATGATAATCGAAAATGAGAAATATCTATGTAGCACCGAAAAGCGCATAGGATTAAAAGCGCATATGATAAAAAGCGCATATGATGAAAAGCGCAGCGCATATGATTAAAAGCGCATATGATAAAAAGCGCATATGATGAAAAGCGCATCGCATATAATTAAAAGCGCATATAATGAAAAGTGCATATGACGAAAAGCGCAACACATATGATTAAAAGCGCATATGGTGAAAATGATATATGATGAAAAGCACATATGGTGATTAATGAAAATCACATATGGTGATTAATGAAAAGCACATATAGTGATTAATGAAAAGCACATATAGTGATTAACGAAAAACACATATGGTGATTAATGAAAATCACATATGGTGATTAATGAAAAGCACATTGAGAAAGAATCACCAATATTTCTTGAAAGAATTCAAGGGAATATATATGGACCAATTCATCCATCATGTGGACCATTTTGATATTTCATGATTCTAATAGACGCATCTAGCGGATGGTCTCATGTTTGTGTGTTATCAAGCCGTAATATGGCATTTGCAAAGTTTTTTGCACAAATTATTAAATTGAGAACACATTATTCTGATTACATCATTAAAAGGATGAGACTTGATAATGCTGGTGAGTTAACATCTCAAGTATTGAATGATTATTATATGTCTACAGGGATTGTTGTTGAACATCCAGTTACTCATGTGCATACACAAAATTGGTTTAGCTAAATCAATAGATAAACGCTTGCAGCTAATAACTAGACAATTGGAAATGAGTACAAAACTCTCAATATTTATATGGGGACATGTAAAATTACATGATGCGACATTAATTCGCATTAAACCAAGTGCAAGTCATAAATATTCTCCATTACCAACTTAATTTTGGTCGAGAGCTAAATATTTTCCATCTTAGAACATTTGGTTGTGCAGTGTATTTTTAATTGCACCACCACAATAAATGATTCCTCAAAGAAGGATGAAAATATATGTTGGATATGAAACATCTTCAATCATAAGATATATTGAACTCATGAAGGGTGATGTTTTACAGCACATTTTGCTGATTGTCACTTTAATGAAACATTGTTCCCTATATTAGGGGGAGAAATGAAAAATAAATAAAAAGATGCTTCATTATGTGAACATCAATTAAGGTATATAGAACTCGCACAAAAGAATGCGAAACGAAAGTTCAAAAATAATGCATATGCAAGAACTTACAAATTAATTACTTTATGCATTTAAAGATACAAAAAGAGTGACTAAATCATATATATCAGCAGTAAATGCTTAAGTTAGAATTGAAATTCCAAAAGCTGGCAATAATGTCACTCATGAGTCTTCGCCACGTCTGAAACGTGGAAGACAAATTGGTTCCAAAGATAAAAATCCTAGAAAAGAAAAATCAGCTGATAATGAGGTAAAAAAAAAAGTGTTCAAGAAGAACCACAAATCAATATTCCTTCTGCAGAGGATATTGATAAATGTAAATACATAAATTGCAATAAATTATGCAATATTATGGAACCGAAATGAAATGAAAAATCTTGATGAGATATTTTCATATAATGTTACAATGACATCATGAATAAAGATGATGATCTGAAACCAAAATCTGTCATTGAATATCAAAATAGACATGATTGAGCTCAACAGAAAGGAGCAATACGAGCTGAATTAGAATCACTCAATAAAAGAAAATTTTTCGGATCAATCGTTATCACTTTTAAAGATGTGAAACGCATGGGATATAAATGAATTTTTATCCGAAAAAGAAATGTGCAAATGAAGATACAAGGCAAAACTAGACTTGTTGTAACACCCCAAATTTCAAGATATTTTTTTAGTAATTAATAAGTAACTTTTATTAACGTTTTATATGTATGATCTAAGAATAAATGTATAAGAAAGGCTAGAAGTGACTTGAAATATTATTATTTTTAATAATAATAAGTGTTGGTGGTCGTGGGCCAAAAATAGTAAGTCGAAATGCTTAACGGTTAACTTTTCGATAAGTTGTTATTTTGGAGCTGTTTTGTAAAACGAGCATAACTTGCTCATATTTTCTCGGATTGAGGTGATTCAAAAACCCAGACGTCCGTAATTAAATATGTGACAACTTTCGTGTTTTAAGTTTTTCAAAATTCTGCCCTGATTAACAGGAAACGGGTCAAATATGAGTTAAAGTGGGGTTTGACAGCTTTTGTATATTGAGGGACTAGTTGTGTAAAAGTGCCAAAAACGTTTTTGAGCACCAAAATCAGATTTTGGAGCTCATTTCCAGCTTTTGTATATGTGTGTGGGATGGGTGACGAACAAGGAAGGGCAAGAGGAGCAAAATTGAAGCTCAAATCTTCCATGCAATCATAAATTTGTAGCCTAGAGCCCCTTTCAACAAGTATACAACCCACTAGTTCATCACCATCTCTTCTTTGTGCACAATTAGGGTTCTCAAATCCTAAAATTTAAGGTATGAACTCTATGCTTGAAATTGGGTTAAATGTATGTTTGATTGTGTCTAAACCATGTTTAATTATGAAGTTCATACCTTATAAAAGTTAATTTCATGTTGTTTGGTTGAATTGATTTAGTTTATGCACAAAATTGAACAAGAACAAGTCTTGTGTGAAAATGATGATTTTAAAGAGTTGTGTTTTGCTAGATATGTGAAAATGTACATCAAGTGTTTGGTAAAATGCCTAAGAGAAGAACTAGTAATGTCATGATGTTATTAGCCTTGTATGATGATTTAGTTGTGTTAAAAACTATTTCTAATAGTGTTATTAGTACATGAAAGTAACTTGGCTTTGTTGGGGGATGTTTAGGTGTTGAATTGGTTTAAGTATGATAAAATTCGTAGCTAAGAAAAACTGCACAAAACTTGATTTTGTAAAAATCATATAAAATCAACCGTAGCTCCGTTTAGGACGTGTGAGCACTTTTCGGAAAGGGCTTTGAGTGTCCTTTCCAATGAACAAGTCTTTAAATGCTGAACAGAGACTTAAATGGGTCAGAATCTGCTGTGAATGTAGGGCTGTCCAAATGGTGGAATTGTGTAAAATTTGTATAAAGTATTATTGTTTGGAATTTTGGGCATGTTGTAAGTGTTCATGTTATTAGAGAGTTATTTGGACATGAATTACCACTTGAAGTGTAGTGGTTCAAGTCCCTTTCTAGAGTCAAAATCGGTCAAAAGCTTAATTGATTAAAATTAAGCTAGTAGCCACTTTGATGCCTAATGGCGTTATGAGCGGATTTATGTGTCAAGCAAGTTATTAATATGATTGGCATTGTGATTAGGAGCTAATCAAAGGAAGGAAAGAGGCCAAGTGTGCAAAAGAGGCCAAGGTGAGTACATAGGTAAATTTATGTTTGAATAACGATTTAATTATGTATTCGATATTATGATGTGTTTTTCGTTATATCATGAATATTATGATTGAGAAGACCAAGTATTTTGTTTAAGGTAAGTTATCAAGTTAAAGATTTTGATGAACTTAATTTTATTAGTCTATGTTACGGTTGTTAATGGGTACTTAATGATGAATGCGGTAGATGATATTATGATGTGTTAAGTTTGCTAATATAATTTCAAGATGTTAAAGAAGTCTTTCAAGAATTTTAGTAGTAAAGGAATTCGGATAGAGTGACGAGATATGAGTCTATGATAGACCAATGAAGAAGGAACTACACCGGGACAAGTCGATCATAAGGGTCACGACAGGTAAGTGGGGATATACTTGTACATACACAGGTGCGCAAGGTAAGTATTATGTGATTGATGATTTACGATTATTGTGGAGTTCTTTTTATGAATGTAATATGTTGTAGATATGTGTTGTTATGATGTATTAGTGATGAAGCGTATTATGTGTTCGTGAATCAAGGACATACAAACTTTACTAAAAGAGATTAGCTACCAAGAAGACGGTTTACGGAGGATAATTATCGCTATTTATAGTGTGCCAAGTTTATGGGCACTTATTCTTAATTCTCTATGTTACTCACTAAGCATTGAGCTTACCTATATTCGTTGTTGTCATGTATGTAGGTACTTGAAAAGCGGCAAAAGATCATAAGTGGACTTCATGAATGTATTGGGACAAGTGAAGAAAATGAATCTCGCAAGTTCTTTAAGGTATATAGTAAGTGTTGAAGATGTAGCGATTTCACACGAAACTTAAGTAAGAAGTTAGCTCAAGTAAGTAAAAGCAACTTTCTAAATCTTGCTTTTATTATGATTATGACCTATGTTATTGAATGCGGATGATCATGTGTTCAAATGTTCGCAATTCAAGGTTGTTTTGCTTTAGAGTTTTCAAGTATGACCAAATTGGTTTTATAAGTGGAATTGTGAGTCTCAAAAATTGAATCATGCTTTAGGTAATTACATGTGTTGACGTCTTTAGTTATGTCGTTAAACAATTTGGAGTAAACATGTAGTCAAAGATTTTGTAATAAGGTTAATGAAAGGTTTAAGTATGTTTAAATGAAGTGTGATAGATAATGGAACGAGCCAAATGGGTCAAGTTTGACATATAAGCCGATATGGGTCAAAACGATACGTTAATTGGTGTAATAGGTCGTGCGTGATCGAGTGACTTTAGTGTCTCGTTAACATATTGATGAAAATGTGGTTTTGATAATAAGTTGCAGATCAGTACCAGCAGCCGTGTAATGTCGCGCCGCGACACAACATGTCGCGCCGCGACATATCGAATGTTTCAAATACAGAAGGGCTGTTAAGCAGGAATGATTTCCTTTGAAATGTTGCGCCGCGACCAAGGGATGCCGCGCCGCGGCATATCACTTGGTCTGGGCGGACATTAGTTTAAAAAAAAAAAAAAAAAATTTTGATCATTTCATGGCGTTAAACTTGTAACTCAAGGTTTCCCACAAAGACCAGAAATGAATTATGAGGAAAACTTATCCTTATGTAATGGATACAATTACTTATTAGATACTTAATCAACCTGGTAGTTACTTAAATGCATCTCATGGATGTTGTTACTACTTATCTATATGGATCACTTGATAGTGATATATATGAATATACCTGAAGGGTTTAAGGTATCAGAAACATCTAACGCAAAACCTAAAGAAATGTATTCCATTGAATCACAAAGATTTTTATATGGGTTGATACAATAGTATAACGGATTAAGTGATTACTTGATAAGAAAAGTGTACACATATAAACTTATTTGCACATGTGTTTTAATTATGAAAACAATGACCAGATATATATCGTAGTTATTTATGTCAATGATCTTAATATCATAGGTACAAATAAAGAGATCCATGAAGCTATTCAACTTCTAAAGAAAGAATTTGAAATGAAAGATCTCGGAAAAACCAAGTATTGCCTTGGCTTACAAATTGAACATATGCCTAATGGTTTACTTGTACATCAAACAACATATACTGAAAAGATTTTAAAACGTTTTAATATGACAAGGCAAAACCATTAAGTACTCCTATGGTTGTTAGATCACTTAATGTTGACACTGATCCATTTCGTCCCTGTGAAGATCATGAAGATATCCTAGGACCAGAAGTACCATATCTTAGTGCAATTGGAGCTCTTATGTATCTTACAAATTGTACAAGACCTGACATTTCTTTTGCAGTTAATTTGTTGGCAAGGTTCAGCTCAGCTCCTACCAAAAGACACTGGAATGGGATCAAACACATATTTCGATACCTTCGAGGAACTACTGATTTAGGATTATTTTATTCTAACGAATCGAAACAAGATTTGGTTGGTTATGCAGATGCAGGTTATTTATCTGATCCACATAAAACTAAATCTCAAAATGGATATGTATTCCTAAATGGAGGTACCGCAATATCATGGCGTTCTCAAAAACAAACACTTGTTGCAACATCATCAAATCATGCCGAAGTGATTGCATTACATGAAGCTACTCGGGAATGTTTTTGGTTGAGATCAATGACACAACTCATTACTGATTCTTGTGGACTAGAACGCGATAAAAGTCCAACAACTATCTATGAAGATAATGTAGCTTGCATAACACATGTGAAAGAAGGGTATATCAAAAGTGACCGAACAAAACACATACCTCCTAGATTCTTCTCATACACTCAAAATCTCATTAAGGACAACCAGATTGAAATGAGATATGTTCAGTCCAGCAAAAACTCTGCTGACCTTTTCACCAAAGCACTTCCAACTGCTATTTTCAGAACACACATTCATAATATTGGCATGAGGCATGTTCAGAAGATGTAACAATTCAGGCGTTGCCTACTTGAGGGGGAGTCAACTCTATGCTGCACTCTTTTTCCCTTAGCTAAAGTTTTATCCCAATGGGTTTTCTTTAGCAAGGTTTTTAACGAGACAGTACTAGTTATTCTCTAATAAAATTGTCATCCAAGGGGGAGTGTTATAAAAGTTAAATTGAATGTTAATTTTATTATTATTATAGATATTGTATAGTAGATTTTTAGAGTATAAATATGTGTGTTATGAGTTTATAAAACACATACTAAATATATTCTCTCATATTCTCTCTATATACTTATTAGTCTACAGTCAAGAACTAGACCACTAAAGTTAGTTATAAGCGTACTGAATTATAACATTTACCAAATTTTTTGACAAATCCATTATTAACAGATTGTAGTATACACAAATAAGTAATAAGTAATGAGGATAATATGATTGGATATATCACTGCCTTGGTTAAACTTTCAAATATATAGTACAGTATACAAGAAATATTAGGTAAGAATATTCTCATCATTGTTTCTTTTACCCTATCAACCTAACCAAATCATCATCTCACTTGTTTACTCAAAAACCTTTTTCTTCATCAGACCTCATTTCCCAAGTCCCTCGTTGTCTCCGCCACCTTCAAATCTTCATCTTCTTCTATATCTATCTATCTATCTATCTATATCTATAAATCTTGATTTCGGAAAAAGTTTTCCAATTTCCATACATTTCACCAAAACCCAGATTCCCCAAATCAACTTTTTCTCAATCATCGTTAATGGCATCACAATCTTTAAACTTTTTTACATCAACAACTTCCCGTTCACAAATCTTGACTAAACCCCATTCAAAACCCATTTTTCAAACCCCAAATCGTTTCATTCCGTTTACCAAATCACACCCAAAACCCATAATTTCACTTTCTGCAACTGCCCATGACAACAGTCAAACTGATCTGGGTTTATATGTGGGTGAAAATGGGACTAAATCAATTAGTATTTCACCATCATCAGCTGATTCGAGTTCAATTGAAGTTGATGCGGTTACTGAAGCTGAATTGAAAGAAAATGGGTTTCGAAGTACTCGAAGAACGAAACTTGTGTGTACAATTGGACCATCAACATGTGGGTTTGAGGAACTTGAAGGGTTAGCTGTTGGTGGAATGAATGTTGCTAGGATTAATATGTGTCATGGAACACGTGAGTGGCACAAGAGTGTGATTGAAAAAGTGAGGAGATTGAATGAAGAAAAAGGGTATGCTGTTGCTATTATGATGGATACTGAAGGTAGTGAGATTCATATGGGTGATCTTGGTGGTGCTTCTTCTGCTAAAGCTGAGGTATTTTTAATTAGTATTATGATTTTTGAGGATTTGGGTGTGATAAATTTTGGTCCTTTTGGGTGAAAGTTGTTTAATTTAGTACTACTTTAATCTTTGACCACATTTTGGTTCTTAGGGTTCTATGTAAATGCGACGCAAGGTGAGTTTGCTTTGATTATAACAGGCGTTAAATGGTCTCGTGTGGGTTAGAAATTGAATTTCTTGGACTTGAATGAGTAGCCAATGAATTACTGTCTTGAAAGTAGGTTAAAAATTGAATTTGATTAAATTGAATGGATAATGGTGGATTGTCTTGAAGCTATTAAGTATATAACATTACTGGAAATGGAAATCTTGGTTTATGAAAGGTAGAAGATTGAGAGGGTATTGGGAACTTGGGATGTATGTTTTATTAGTGATTATGTTAGTATTGAATAATGACAATTTGATGAATCGCTATGATGGAAAATTGTTGCGAGATAATGTCATATGAATCTATTTCTTGAAATTGTGATTATCACTTTTTTTATGGTTTTTGTGTTTGGCAATATTCTGATAATGAGAAGCAATGTGTAAAATAAGGTTACATGAGTAATTTTGGGTAGCATTTGGTAATCAGCTTTATTATAAATAATATTAGACCAACTATTTGACCCATAAATGATCATGTAACTGTTATCAAATTGGTTAATTGTGGAGACTATGCATGAAATGCCAAAATTTGGACCTTTTATATTCATATGTTGGTCTTTGGTAGATTGTTAGCACGGTAATTTTGAGGACGAATACTTATTTTTTATATCTTTTTCGTTATATGGTCGAGGAGATGAATGAATTGTAGGGAAGACTCACTTATACTGTAATTATTCTTCCTGCGATTATTGTTGCTCTTCACCTTTTATTTCCCTTGAATGGTGTTGTATTTGACAAGTCTCTCAGTAGTCAATATGTATTTTGTCTTTTGTTGTCAAACAAGCGTATTGTAGATGATAGTAAATGGCATGTATCTTTGTTGTCATTGTTAGATACTTCTAGTTTATCGAACCAAGCAAATGTGTTTGATTGCATCTTCGTAATCAACTTGAAAAACTTTGATATTACTAATAATTTGGGTAATGCAGGATGGAGAGGTATGGACTTTCAGTGTCCGAGCTTATGAGGCTCTTCGTCCTGAGCGTACTATCACTGTGAACTATGATGGCTTTGCAGAAGGTTAGTATGATTATATTTTTATACAAGCTTAATGCATATAGATAATATCTCTGGAAGTTGAAATTGATTGTTAAATGTGTAAAATAATTAATACGACAGATGTGAAAGTGGGAGATGAACTCCTTGTTGATGGTGGAATGGTGAGGTTTGAGGTGATTGAAAAGATTGGTCCAGATGTCAAATGTTTGTGTACTGATCCTGGACTTTTGCTACCTCGTGCTAACTTGACCTTTTGGCGAGATGGAAGTTTAGTTCGCGAGCGTAACGCCATGCTTCCAACAATTTCCTCAAAGGTTAGTCCCTCTACTTTTGTAATATTTTAGCAATTTACATGGCAATCTTCAAGTTTAAAGTAAACTTGAACAGATCTTTTACCGAACAGTTGCTTAGGAACAAATTGCATAGTAAAGTATAATGCTTTTATTTTGTACTCCGTACTACATAAATTAAAAGATAGGTATATCTAATGAGAAGACTTTTCTCTTTGCAGAGGAGAATTAGATAAGTGGTAAGAAATCCCAAAAGGGTGACGTTATACTCGTATTAATTGGATTAGAATTTAGAAATGTTTTAAAGTCAATGTTTTCTGCCTTTTGGTTACAGCTATTCGAATATATCCTAGTACATGACCAAATTTGTGTTTATGTGAAAGAAGACTTTACTTGTAAACTCAATTTGACTAAACTTTTATAAAATTAAATAATTTGAAGAGGATGAAAAGTAATATGGTGGCGGGAAGCGGTATTATTGACATTTTTATTTCATATGCATAAGTGTGTATTAGCTGGAGCTTTTGCCTTAACTGTTCAATAGGATCCTTGTGAAGCGCCCATACCTCTTGAACTACCCTAAAAGGCGACTAGCGTAGGTCTTTTCCTTTACTAATAATGTATTACAGTATAACTTTAGTCATTCAAACTTCGTATTCCCGTTCCTCATAATTTCAAAAACTTAACTGGGCACATACGTGTAGGCCCTATACCACGACAGAGCAATTTGATGCTAGAATGACTAACAGTACGTATGTGGTTTTGGTAGTCCACAATGTTATGCCTGGTGTTTAGTTTCAGTATGAGTAATTTATTTAATTCAATATTGGGCGCTTTCATGTATGTCTACTTGACAAAAATTGACTTTTTGCTCTAATTTTTTATAAAACTGATAACTCATCGTTTTTTGTTTATAGGATTGGTTGGATATTGATTTTGGGATAGCAGAAGGTGTTGATTTTATTGCTGTATCATTTGTCAAGTCAGCAGAAGTCATTAACCATCTTAAAAGTTACATCAAAGCACGCTCCCGTGATGGGTAAGAAAGTCTTCACCCTTCTATACCTTTTTCAACCCATGTACCTTAAATTTTTTTTTTTTTTTTTTTTTTTTTTTTTTTTTTTTGAATTTGTTTTTCCTTTTCTGAACTACAAGTATGATAAAAAAAAATGTTGAATGTGCTAGGAGAATATAACTCAAAACTTCTCATAACCAGTGTTTTAGGTTCTGCCATCAATTTCCTATATGTAGTTTCACTTTTGCTATGGGCTGGGCTGGGCTGGGTTGGGTTGACATAAGACTGTCCAAAGCGTTTTTTTTTTTTTTTTTTTTTTTTTTTGTTATATATAAGATTGTCAAAATGGCCACCATATATGTAAAACTTTTGATACATTTTAGAAAAAAATTCAACATGTTCGACCAGTTTGACCCATTTCTTAGCAAACTATTTCAACTATATCTGTTTGGTTCCTTACGGATAAAACACAAATCAGTCCATTTCGAAAGGAAATTGAATTAAATTGGCACCTCTAATAGTCACTGAAATGGTATTCTAAGCTAGGCAGTGTGCACACCTATTGTGCTTTATGACAGTCCTCTATCTGCACTCAGTATAGATTCGTATTCAGTAACTGGCCCTTTTATCTAATATTTGGTGACTAATGCAGGGACATCGCAGTAGTTGCAAAGATCGAGAGCATCGATTCATTGAAAAACTTGGAAGAGATAATTCGAGCTTCAGATGGAGCCATGGTAGCCAGAGGTGATCTGGGTGCGCAAATCCCGTTAGAACAGGTACCGTTGGCTCAACAGAAGATTGTTGAAGTGTGCAGACAGTTAAACAAACCAGTGATCGTTGCTTCTCAACTACTTGAATCTATGATTGAATACCCTACACCCACCAGAGCCGAAGTGGCTGATGTTTCTGAAGCAGTGAGACAGCGAGCCGATGCTCTTATGTTGTCTGGTGAGTCAGCCATGGGTCAGTTCCCAGATAAGGCTTTGACTGTTCTGAGAACTGTCAGTTTGAGGATCGAAAAGTGGTGGCGAGAAGAGAAACAACACGAAGTTATGGATCTCACGGATATTGCATCTTCTTTCTCTGATAGTATATCTGAAGAGATTTGCAATTCTGCTGCCAAAATGGGTGAGAAACAAGTCTTGATTTTATCATTTATTACGGAGTATTTATTTTTTATTACTATGAATGAATATTGCAACTTGGTTTATTGTTTTTGTCATCTGTCCAAAAACTAGAACCTGCGTTTCTCATTAATATTTGACATACTCATACCCCATGAGTGTAGGTAGCAAAATGGCTTGGTTGGACTGGTTGAGTAACAAGTCAAATGGGTAGTTTGTAACGAGTTGACCTGGAAGTTTTATTCATTTTTAACTACTTCAAAGGGACCCTATTATTTTCAAGTGGCCACTAGGACTCCTAGTGGAGTTGTAGGTCTCGGGTTCAATCCTTGACCATGTCCTCTTGAGCCTAATTAGAGATTTACGGTGCAAGGTTCTTTATTTGGCATCGGAGTGAAGTCTGGGCTCCCGATGTGCGAGGCTTACCTGCTATGGAGAGCCAATGTGCTCGTTCATAGGGGTTCCTCATTTTCTTAAAAAAGGGACCCTATTACACTATTACAGAATGGACCAAAAGTACTAATAAGCATTGCCATTCTTTTTCTTTATGAAAGCTTCTCTTGAATGAGTATTCATGACAACTGACTAGTAGTTAAGGGATGTCGTTAAGGTGCATAAAAGTGTTGTAAAATCCAATAACCGTCACTATGAAGTCATCATATATAACTGCTATGTACAACACTTCAAAAACCATCCAGTGAAGGGTTTTCATTAGAAAAATCTTTATATATTTATGTATATAATAAAAAACCAAGGGGCTACATATTCATATTCATAGTCATATGAGTGATATATATTGATCACCAAGTTTTGTACTTTAATGATTTTGCAGCTAATAATTTAGAGGTGGATGCTCTGTTTGTCTACACGAAAGACGGACACATGGCATCTCTTCTGTCCCGCAGCCGGCCCGACTGCCCTATTTTCGCTTTTACATCCGATACTTGCGTTAGAAGACGCCTAAATCTACAATGGGGCCTAATACCGTTTCGTCTGGGCTTTGGGGACGATATGGAAAGCAACTTAAACAAAACTTTTGCGCTACTCAAGGCCCGAGGTATGATCAAATCTGGTGACCTTGTTATTGCTGTTTCCGACATGTTGCAATCGATTCAAGTTATGAATGTGCCATAAGAAAACATTATCTGGATGCTCTATCTGGTTGCGAACAGCCTCAAATATTGTTTTCGCTATATGGTGGTTGTATTTGTGTTGCGTTATTTTGACAATTTGTTTACCTCCTCTTCGTATTGACTCAATCACTTAAAGATTTGTGTAGCTTTTTACTTATGAGTTATGTAACCTAGTGACTTGGCTTTGTTAGTTTAATCAGAAGTAAAGCTGTTTCTTATTCTCTAGGTGAAATATGAAGGTTTTGTTTGAAATTTAACAAGATTGAAATGAAACTTTCTTTAAATGTGTGCAAATGAAAACCCCAGGTAGTCGTAGGGTGTGCATTAAATGGTTTCGACCACGAAACCGACCGACTCAAATTGATTTGGTTGAAGTGGATTGGCTTATTTGGTTTTGGTTTGGTTTTCTGGTTTCACCCGAAAATATTAATGGTTTTCGGTTTGGATTTGGTTTGTAAAATGATCATTTACTTTCAAACTGAAAAACCGAAATATACTACTACTATTTATGGTATATATATTGAATATTAAATATTTAATTTATTTTATCTATATTGATCAGGTGTAAAATTGAAACCATGTACCTAATGTTTATCCATTACTTCATACTGTGAATTTTTTGTACATGGAAACTTAGTTGCTACTATTTTCGTTTTTATTACTATGCTACTAATTTTTTGTACGATTCGTTGATTTAGTTTAGATTCTAAATATAGGTTATAGTGCATGCTTGACATTAAATATTGTATAAATAGTGTACTTATAGTTTAATTAATAAATTATGTTTGCTTTTCTTAAAAAAAACTACACACTTTTTAATCACTGAGTTTTAATTTGGTTTAACCGAAACCGAACCATCTAAACCGATTTCTTATTTGGTTGGATTGGTTTGGTTTTGTCAAATTTGGTTTGGTTATTGGTTCTCAAAAATATTTTTGAAAACCGAATAAACCACATAAACTATAAACCAACTGAATGAACACCCCTACGTATAGTGGTTAGATGTTTGGGCATTTTTTCGAGACCTAATTTCAATCCTAGCTAACTACACTTGGGGTTTTTGCATATAAAAAAAATGGAGTGCAAATGAAAAATACTACTTAGTTCAATGTACCGGTGACGCGGTGCGCATGAGAATTAGCCCGCAAAACTCTTAATTGAAAATAATGAAAAGTTTGTGAATGGGCAGAAGTAAAAAATTAAGTGTTAAATAGCATACGATCAAGTTATGAAGATTCTTATGAAGAAAAGTTACAAAATTACCTTATAATTCAAAGATAAAACTGTTGTATTTATATGTAAGCTTAAAACGAATAATTTACTACATCCGCAATAAACTATGCATTAACATGTTGTACCGTATTAACTGTTACAGACTTACAGCACAGTTATGATAGCACAGTTATGATGAATGTTATAAAAATGGTGGATATATCAATACTCTTTACATATACTTTGATATATTATACATTATACTTATTACAATTGAGCAAATTTTAAGCACTGTTCCACAATAGTAACTCACTAACAGTAAAATATTATTTTGGTCTTTTTAAAAGTTAGATATTTATGCAGTGCCAGAAGCTTCTAGCGAGTCATTTTCCCCCTCGCACATTTAATCTCCACCTACCCTTTGAAGCCCTAGGTTGCGAGTGACATTCCAGAGCTTTCAGGCGATTTTTTTTTGTGGCTACCGCCACCATCATCTCCTTTCAGGCTTTGATTGTTTCATTTACCTGCGATCTTATCGACGAACGATTGAAAGGTTAGGGTTTTAGTTCTCTTTTTTCGTTACTATTCATGACTTTGATCGTTTCAATTTTACTTGAGATGTTGTGGAGGCACGTTTTTTTCTTCCTCTGAAGTGGTCGCAAATGGTGAAAGGTTAAACACCCTTTCCTGTTTTGTTGAGTTTATGGTTATAGTTTGCACAATATAGTTTGTCATGATAATTAATCTTTAGTTGTTTGCTTTGATCGATCTGCTGAGTTTATTTAAATAAGATGATGGTGCAGTTGCACTTTAAACAAACCAAACCATGTTTATAGTTGGTATTTGCGAATTTGAGTGCAATAAAAAACAGCTAAAATATTTATAGTCTGAAGTTAGTTCAACTTTTGTGGATAAAACATAAGGACTTATGAAGATTTTGTTTTTTATTTTTATTTTTGAAACAGTGTGTTTATTTAATTATATCTGTATATGTAATTGCCACTCTAACTTAAGGCTAAAATTAGGGTTTTCAGTTTATAGATGAAAGAAAGGGGGTGATAGTATTTGTTGATAAGTATATCGAATAAGTAATGGGAAAAGTTAAATCTGAGATTCACACACGACATCATTGTTTCTTTAGTCCTTGGTTTGGGTAACTGTAGTTTTGCATTCTGATGCTCTTATGTGTATATATACAATTATGCATATAGTTATAAAGTGTTTTTTATTGATTGGTGTTGTAGTTGATAAGCATCTATGAGAGGCGTTGAAGGCAACTGAACTGAGTTTGGAGGATTTGAAATCACAGCATTAAGGATACTTGCTGAAAACTTTGATGTTTAAGACTGTAAGTATGCTAATATTCTGAAATTTAAATATATCCTTTTGGATGAGTTATAATTTTAATTAATATTAACAGTAATTGAGTCCAATACTTAAAGTACAACATTAATTCTAGATTTTGTTCTTTAGTATAAATGATTTTAGCCTTTGGTATGCTATATGTGTAAAGTTTTGTTATGTAGCCTTTTTTTTTTTTTTTTTTAATAATGTTGCATTTTTTTTACTTGCTGTGCGCTATTGTTTGCTGACATTATGACAACTATAAAAAAAACAAAAGAGGTAATTGTTGTAGTAATGTTGAGGCGTTTGTTATTAGTATTGTTATTGGTTCGATTCTTCATTGGTGTTTCTTAATCAGTTTCACCGACACAAGTGGCCAAGTTGTTATGATCATATATCTATAAAGTAGAAGCTCATTTATGCAAGTATATAGACATACATGCATATATGGATGTACTAGTGAGGGGTTAACAGGTGGAATTCAGGCCTACATGTTTGTTAATTAGTTATAAAACATAAAAAAAAACCTTTCATAAAGTTTTTTACTTTGCAATTGCATACATAAGCAGCTCTTTATATTTGTCGGTGCATGCATGTTTGTAAGAATACGAGAAAAAACTGGTAACCATTTCTATGTGATTAATTGTACAGGGCTAAAGGTGGGTGACTGAAGTATGACACATGAATTTAATGTTGGAGATTTTGATTGTTGCCACCATGAATTTGATCTGATCACCATAAAATTCAGGTAAGGCAATTTTAATTTATCTTTATTTGATATGAAATTAGTGATAATAATTATTTTGATCATACATATAATACCTTTCACGCTTCTGATTTATATTCATTGATGACAACCTAGATTTTGTAGTAAGTAAATTTTGAATTTTATGTTTTTTAATAATGTTGGCACTGTCAAAACAATCCATGAAATTGAACTTTTGGGTAAGTGGAATTGACAAGCTTCATGGATTCTCTGCTTAAATATGTTTCTTTAATATAATCAACAGTGAACTAAAGAAATCACTTAGGTTCCTTTCTGCATAAATAATTTTGAAATGTAATGTAATGTGCTTTAAGTTCTCTAGATTTTTGTTGTTGACCTTCATATAATTTCTTTGGATATAGTTCTTTTTCATTGTAAAGATTTCAGCTCACTTATGTTTAGCCAAAATTAGTTGTTTTATAGCTTTTTTCTCAAATTTTGAATTCCTATTTGCAGTGCCATTAGAGCAACGATAGGCCATTAGAGCAACGATAGTCGATGCGTGAATTTACATTGTGGTTTGTATGCTTTATATTGGACAATGAAAAGAAAGAGCCACAATGCTTATGATGGATGATTTGGAAGTTGTAGATGAACCACCTATATTACACGTCAATTGTAACAACTTTTGTATGCACTTTCGTAAACAACATACGCCTTTGTAATGGCCTATGTAATAGTCTCATAAGTACTTTTGTAAACACACAACTAAAACGAGCTCACCGCGGCAACGCGCGGTTGACCAAACACTTGTATATATACAATTGAGCAAATCCAATTACTATTCCTCAATAGTAAATTTTTAGTCCTTTTGTTTTTTTTTTTTTTATTTTATCCCAAACTATTTTCGTCTTTGTTCCTTTTGTTTTTTTTTTTTTTTATCCCAAACTATTTTTACACAGCTTTTAGAACCTACCCACATAGCTTTTAGACCTAAAAAACCTCGTAAACCCACCCCAAACTTTGAACGCAAATACTTTCATTTTTTTAGCGAAATAAAAAGACACCACATACACAAATTAACTCGCAGCATATTTTCGAACGTACAATTTTTACCAACAATCGATCTGAAGCGCACTGCCACACGCCACACACATAGGTCATCGGAAATTTCTCCCGCCACTTTTTATGAGTTTTTCCATGTAGTATAGATGTGTTCTTCAGTGGGAACAAAAGATATCAGCGACGAAAAAAGGAAAGAAAGAAGAAAAGTCCGGACGTTCGGAGGATACCAGAAGCCGGAACGACGCCGAAAAAAATCAGGTTAGGCGAGACACATGAGAGAAGGCAGAGTCAACAAAAATGTAGAGACTCGTAGAGCAAATATTCAGAAGATATTGTAAATGGTTACCTGATAAGAAGACCGGAGACCAGAGAATCAAATGGAAAAGGCAAAATGAGATGAGTAGATTTTCAAGTAAGAGAGGAATAGAGAAGGAGCACGTGATGACTTTTTTTAATACTAGCTACATAGATATAGCCCTTGCTCCAATTAAAGACTTGGAGTCATTAATAAAATATCCATTTAATGTGTAACACAAATTACATTACAATTATAAATTACATCAAAATTGAGCCATTCTTTTCTAACTTAAATTTTCAAACCTTATTAAATCATTTTTCTAATTTATACGGAGTAATTTTTATTACGTGTATAAAGATTTATTTACGTGTTATATAGTAATTATTTATAATAATTAATTTGATACATCTCAAAAAAAATACTCTCTCCGTCCCGGATTAATTGTCCAGTATTCCTTTTTGGGACGTCCCAGATTAATTGTCCACTTCTAAATATGGAAAGTAAATTTGATAAAGTTTACAATATTGTCCCTAATGAATTAATTAAATTACAAAGGTGAGAGGGATTTCTAATTAATTAGTTGAGGTTAAAACAGTAAAGTAAGAAAAAAGTACAGAAAAAGTACAGTGTGATAATGACATTTCTTAAACTGTGTGTTTTTTGTCTGGGGACAATTAATCTGGGACGGAGGGAATATTATACAGTATAATTTGGACACTTCAGGATAATTAATTTGTTACAACCCATATAGTAATATATGACACTATGTTTCTTTGCAATTGTATTAGATGTTTAATATGTTAAAACGAATTACTGTCTTATATGTTACGTTAACTGCTTTGCTTCAATATATATTTATTAGAATATATAATTAGATGCTACAATAAAATTTTACGTAAACTAGGGGTGGCCGCCGCAACGCGCGGCTGACCACCCTGCTTGTTTGTATTACAATTTTTTGGTATCCATGATCCATGATTTTGATGATATGTGAAAGGAACCATTGAACAAACAAGTTGCAATTACATCATAAGAGATTGACATCTTCACTTGTAGTTTGTATTGTAAGCCTTAAATCAACAAACAACTTCTACCAGAAAATCTTATTTATGGTACTAATAATATCCATCAATCAAAACATAAGTCAATTTTGGCAACACATGTTATTTGCGTCTAAAGTTGGGTGGGCTCTTTACAAAAGTAGATAGATATTATTTTGTACTTAACCATTAATATGTCAAAATAATTCTTTTATATTTTGTCAATTAACTTTAGATACAGTACAAATACTAATCTTTTCTACGGAGTATGATATTATATACACTTCATCATTCCTCCCATAATAAAGTTAAATGATTATTAGTATGTCAAAATAATTCTTTTATATTTTGTCAATTAACTTTAGATACAGTGCAAATACTAATCTTTTCTACGGAGTATGATATTATATATACTTCATCATTCCTCCCATAATAAAGTTTAATGATTATTAGTAGTTATTTTTGTAAGTAAACAATTATTTTACGATTGATTAAGATAGTAATGTGATAATCAAAATTAAAAAGGGAGAGAATTAAATACAACACATTGTTAATCATTAATCATTAGATTACTACTTTAGTTATCAAAACACATTAAAAACAAATCCAACTCCATCTAATGAATTGGAGCTTTTTATGACTCATGCAGTGTAGCAAAATAACTTCTTTATTATTATTATTATTATTATTATTATTATTATTATTATTATTATTTTTTTTTTTTTTTTTGGTTTTGTTAAAACAGATGTCAGTATAGTATAGTATGGCTTTTATTGTGTTTGAAGGACAAGGCCAAACATTATCATAAATCCATCAATAATGTTGTATGTTTTGAAAAGTCAATGTCACGTTATTTCATATGTAATCAATCATCAATCAATGTACTGTGTACATATATGTATATGTCCTTATTTAGTACGACCAATGCCAAAAGCCCATGTAATCTGGTATCCATACCTAAGTACGAGTAGTTATTAGGCCAAGTTGTATACTTGTATCTCATCAATTTTAAACCCATGTAATCTGATACTCCATACCTAAGTAGTTATTAGGCCAAGTTGTATACTTGTATCTCATCAACTTGTAACTTAACCACAGAGAAAAGCAAGTTTGGCCCAGAGAAATAGGTTTGTTTTTTAATGACTCATTAAGCAAGTTTGGCCACAGAGAAAGTAGGTTTGTTTTTTAATGGCTCATTAGACAGTGGCCACAGAGAAACTTTGTTTTTAATGGCTCTTTAGACGGGGTCGGACCATCGGGTTACTCATCTTGGAGCTACCATTTAGGTTTTGATGTGTGTGTGGCTTGTTTGTGTCGTTTTATTTCCCTGTTTTCTTTCTTTCTTTATTTTGTTTTATTTTTACGTGTAGTGCTGTTTTTTTTTTGGCATATAATATAAATAAAAGAAGAGATCCGATGATCTGGAGCGTTACATGTTTACAAAGATTATACTGTTTGAGAACTATCTTAGCATCTAACATAAAACGCAATTGAACAAACTACATTGATACAATGAGACTAAACAAACACTCTTCTAACCACTAAAAACCAATTGAAATGTTGCTATAATGTCGTATTGTTGTTGTAGGTGTAGGTGTAGTGCTGTTAGGTTGCTTGCAGTGACGGAGCTTGAACATGTTCATTGGAGGGACTAGGATCAACATATTATACAATTAGAGGAGGTTGAACTTGTTCATTGAAGGAGTCATGATCACTATATATTATATTTAATTAGTTCTTTTAGAAAAATATATCAATATGAATATAGAAGCTCTTTGAGTTACTAACGGTTTGACTCTTAAATCAACTACATTGGATCTGTATGAAAAAAAGATATGTTAAAAAGTGTGAAGGCTCGTTGAATCTGCGAGTTGCCACCGTTTTCATCACAACTTCTTCATACGGACACCGAATTAACTGAATTAAAAGCCCATACGTTCGTAACTCAAAGGGCTATAAAATTCATTTTTGTTGAGGTCAAGGCCCCCTCCTACCCTCACAAAGTTCCGTCCATGGTTGCTTGTCAGTTATTGTTTTTATGTTTCATTTGGTTTTTGCTAGGTCTTTTAGATCGGGCTTGGAGTTTGTCTTAACGGCGGTTCCTAGCTTGTATCTTTTTCGTGTGACGACCCGGAAATTTCCGACCAAATTTAAACTTGATCTTTATATGTTTCCGACACGATAAGCAAAGTCTGTAATGTTGAAATCTCAAAAATTTTGAATTGTGTTCATGTATTCATTTACCCTTTGACTACTCTTGGCGATTCACGAACAATTGTGTGTAAATAAATATGTAAATATATATGTATAAAAAAAATTCTATACATAAGTAATATTATATATATTGTAAATTATAAATATTAAAGATTCAATAAGTTATATAATTGATAGTAATATATTTGTAATATTAATATTATTACCATTAATTTCACTATTATTATCAATATTTGTATCATTAATATTATTATATAAAGTATATATGAAATTTGATATGTACAAGTATTATTATTAATATTAATATTATTATCATTATTAATTCTATTGTTATTATTATTATCTGTTTCATTAATATTAGATATCAAAATTGTATAATTAATGTTATTATAATTCTTTATATATTCAATATACAGATATATAGATATATATGAAATTTGATATAAGTTATTATATTATCAAAATTATTAATATTATTATTATCAACAATTTTATGATAAGTAGTATTATTATTAGTATTAATAAACATATTATTGTTATCGTTTTATTATGATTGTTATTAGTAAACTTATTAAAATTATCATTTTTATTAAGATTTATATTATTCTCATAACTATTATTATTATTATTATTATTATTATTATTATTATTATTATTATTATTATTATTATTATTATTATTATTATTATTATTATTATTATTATTATTATATTATTATTATTATTATTATTATTATTATTATTATTATTATTATTATTATTATTATTATTATTATTATTATTATTATTATTAAAACTACTTTTTTTATTTAAAATTTCATTATCATTATTATTATTATATTATTATAACAAATAAATATTTTGTATATAGAAATATACTTATACTAAAATTATATTAATATTACCTATAATTATATATTAAAAATATTAACATTTCTATTATGTATATACAAAATAAATACATATATAACATGTAATTTAAGATATAAAATATATTAGAATTTAGTACAAATTATATATAAACTACAATACTAAATATATAAATACTATATAATTAATAGATGGAATTATTTGATGTTCATTATATGTTTTAATACATATAACTGATATAGGTTCGTGAATCCGAGGTCAACCCTGCATTATCAGTATCGTCATATGCATATTTTTACTACAAAATATCGTATTGTGAGTTTCATTTGCTCCCTTTTTAAATGCTTTTGCAATATATATTTTGGGGCTGAGAATACATACGCTGCTTTTATAACAGTTTTACGAAATAGACACAAGTATTTGAAACTACATTCTATGGTTGGATTATTATACCGGATATCACCCTTTTTAGCTTGGTAGCATAAGAATTTGGGAACCGACCCCCAAATTGACGCGAATCCTAAAGATAGATCTATCGGGCCCAACAAGCCCCATCCAGGTTATGGATGCTTTAGTACTTCGATTTTTATATACAGATGAGTGTACCTGTATATTTGGGGATATTCTAGATGCATTTTGTTAATGTCGGTTACCAGGTGTTCACCATATGAATGATTTTTATACACTTGCGAGTGTAATGTTATTTATGAAAAATGAAATCTTGTGGTCTATTAAAATTATAGAAATGATTGATTACGATAAACCTATGAACTCACCAACCTTTTGGTTGACACTTTAAAGTATGTTTATTCTCAAGTATGAAAGAAATCTTCCGCTGAAATGTCCCGTTCATATTGATTATAAATGTTCCATATTAATTGATTTCGTTGCGAGGTTTTGACCTCTATATGAGACGTTTTTCAAAGACTGCATTCATTTTTAAAACAACCATAACCTTTATTTTATCAATAAAGGTTTTAAAAACATTACGTAGATTATCAAATAATGATAATCTAAAATATAAAATATATTGTTTACACACGACCATTACATAATGGTTTACAATAGAAATATATTACATCGACATATGTTTCTTGAATGCAGTTTTTACACAATATCATACAAACATGGACTCCAAATCTTGTCCTTATTTTAGTATGCAACAGCGGAAACTCTTAATATTCACCTGAGAATAAACATGCTTTAAACGTCAACAAAAATGTTGGTGAGTTATAGGTTTAACCTATATATATCAAATCGTAACAATAGACCACAAGATTTCATATTTCAATACACATCCCATACATAGAGATAAAAATCATTCATATGGTGAACACATGGTAACCGACATTAACAAGATGCATATATAAGAATATCCCCATCATTCCGGGACACCCTTCGGATATGATATAAATTTCGAAGTACTAAAGCATCCGGTACTTTGGATGGGGTTTGTTAGGCCCAATAGATCTATCTTTAGGATTCACGTCAATTAGGGTGTCTGTTCCCTAATTCTTAGATTACCAGACTTAATAAAAAGGGCATATTTGATTTCGATAATTCAAACATAGAATGTAGTTTCACGTACTTGTGTCTATTTTGTAAATCATTTATAAAACCTGCATGTATTCTCATCCCAAAAATATTAGATTTTAAAAGTGGGACTATAACTCACTTTCACAGATATTTCCTTCCTCCGAAATAAGACTTGGCCACGGATCGATTCACGAACCTATACAAATATGTACATATATATCAAAGTATGATCAAAATATAATTACAACCATTTTTATTATGTTTTAAAGATTTGAGTGTATTAAGTCAGCTGTCCTCGTTAGTAACTTACAACTAGTTGTCCACAGTTAGATGTACAGAAATAAATCGATATATATTATCTTGAATCAATCCACGACCCAGTGTATACAAGTCTCAGGCTAGATCACAACTCAAAGTATATATATTTTTGGAATCAACCTCAATCCTGTATATCTAACTCCAACATTACTGCATATAGAGTGTCTATGGTTGTTCCAAATAATATATATACATGGGTCGATATGATATGTCAAAACATTTGCATACGTGTCTATGGTATCCCAAGATTACATAATATATTAGAATACATGTATAATACAATATAAGTTAGCTAGGATATGATTTCTATAGATTTGTTAAACATTTCCCGTAGCTAAAAAGATCAAAAATATCCAATCTTGTTTTACCCATAACTTCTTCATTTTAAATCCGTTTTGAGTGAATCAAATTGCTATGGTTTCATATTGAACTCTAATTTAAGAATCCAAACATAAAAAGTATAGGTTTATATTCTAAAATTTAAGTTACATGTCAATTACTAAAGAGGTAGTCATTTCCGTCGAAAGAACGACATCTTGATGACCATTTTGAAAAACATACTTTCACTTTGAGTTTAACCAAGATTTTTGGATATAGTTTCATGTTCATATGAAAAATCATTTTCCCAGAAGAACAACTTTTAAATCAAAGTTTATCATAGTTTTTAATTATCCAAACCAAAACAGCCCCCGGTTTCACTACGACGGCGTATATCCGATTTTATGGTGTTCATCGTGTTTCCAGGTTTTAAATCATTAAGTTAGCATATCATATAGATATAGAACATGTGTTTAGTTGATTTTAAAAGTCAAGTTAGAAGGATTAACTTTTGTTTGCGAACAAGTTTAGAATTAACTAAACTATGTTCTAGTGATTACAAGTTTAAACCTTCGAATACGATAGCTTTATATGTATGAATCGAATGATGTTATGAACATCATTACTACCTCAAGTTTTCTGGATAAAACTACTGGAAATGAGAAAAATGGATCTAGCTTCAAAGGATCCTTGGATGGCTTGAAAGTTCTTGAAGCAGAATCATGACACGAAAACAGTTCAAGTAAGATTTTCACTCGAAATAAGATTATTATAATTGTAGAAATTGAATCAAAGTTTGAATATGAATATTACCTTGAATTAGAAAGATAACCTACTGTAAATAACAAAGGTTCCTTGATCTTAGATGATTACTTGGAATGGATTAGAAAGCTTGGAAGTAGACTTGCAAACTTGGAAGTATTCTTGATTTTTATGAAACTATACTTATGGAATTTACGAAGAACACTTAGAACTTGAAGATGGAACTTGAGAGAGATCAATTAGATGAAGAAAATTGAAGAATGAAAGTGTTTGTAGGTGTTGTTGGTCGTTGGTATATGGATTAGATATAAAGGATATGTAATTTTGTTTTCATGTAAATAAGTCATGAATGATTACTAATATTTTTGTAATTTTATGAGATATTTCATGCTAGTTGCCAAATGATGGTTCCCACATGTGTTAGGTGACTCACATGTGTAACATCCGTGTTACATCCGTCCCACATCGGTTGGAGAGGGGAACGAAGCATGCCTTATAAGGGTGTGGAGACCTTTCCTAGCATGACGCGTTTTGGGACCACGAGCACAGCAGATCTCATGAGAACTCTGCAGTTAAGCATGCTCAGGCAAGGGCACTACCAGGATGGGTGACCTCCTGGGAAAGTGTTCGTCGTGTGTGGTCGCTAAGAAAAATCCGTGAGCAACCTACGGGGGAGACAAGGGTATGTCCCTATCTCTGCAAAGCGGACAATATCATGCTATGGGGAACGTTAACCTGGGGTGTTATAGTTGGTATCAGAGCATTGGTTGTAGGGAATTAGGCTGCATTAATGTCGATACCCGAGTCAATAAGGTGCATTAGTGAGTCTAGTCTACAGCCCGGCCTATAATATATTATTATATGTGATTATTTGTATTGTATTGGTATGTATATTGTTATCATACATACATCTCTATTATGTTCCGAATTCGAGAGGAACTCCCATTCCGATTTAAACGTATTCTCCGATTCTTGCGAACTTATCGTTATAAGAACACCTCGGGTAGTGAAACCGAGGGATGTCATTCTTGACTTCTGAAATTCTCGACATTTCTATGTCATCTATTATGGTTATGTATATAACGCTTGATTTATATTACGCGAGATGTCAATCTTGACTTCTAAATGCTCGGTATTTCAATGTCAGCTATTATGTTTAGGTATATAACATTCTTGTTATAGTACGTGCCTTTGTGCCGTTGTGCCTATGTGCTTTGGTTTTTGAACCGGAAAATATCATTCTTGACTTTTAGAGATTCTTGGTACTTCGAAGACATTTTTATGTCATCGTTACTCCTATTCATTACTTTTGATGTTTTTGTCTCTTGTGCTATCCTTAGCACATTGTTTAAGAAATCATTTTAGAGAAATTGTGTGGAAATTCGAGGTTGATCGCGTATCCTGACCTCATGTAGTGCTATTGGAATGGAACTATGAATTAGTGAAATATAATGGCGTCGGGCCAACGTGATTATATTACGTTAATTCATAAAGAAGTCCCAATATTGTGATATGATGAATAGAAAGCGAGTCAAAGAAAATTTTTACACTACTCATTCAGAAGTTTCGATGTATTACATGGATAGGGAAAATATTCATTATCTTATTTGTTGATATACGAGAAGCTCGTTTTAATCAGATTATCTATCTCATGCTATATCCTTCATAACTCGCTTGTTAGCAACAGCTTCGCTCGGGAACAGTTTTGGCCCAAGGACTTATGTCCTGATAATAGTCAAAACAACATTTAACTCATTGGTTTTCATGACCTCGTAACATTTGTTTGTCAAATGTCGCACGACGATTCAAGTCCTTTACTCGATCATCCACGATCTTACTTCAACTTGTAACCTCTGAAATACAGATTCTCTGTTTATCATCTGGAGTTTTACACATTTGTCTAATTGGGCGGTTCTTACGGGATTATGGGCGAATGGAAGTAATGAAATATTTTGTCATGTATACAATTTATAAAATCATATATGTACGTATGGATTCAAATGAATAAATTTACCCTTACCTATTTTGGCTAGTATATACTAAATCATACCTTCAAAATTATTTTAAAACAACTCATTTATTGAGCTGTTTGACTAAGTCAAATTGTTTTATATAAAATGGTACACGTTGTACATACTTCTAAATTTACTAAGAACTTCGTTCTGTTTATGTTGTCACATCAAACGTTTAAAGCTTTTTCAAAATTCCTTTGATTGATTTTATCAAATTTTTGCATTACTCTACAGAGTGTTTGGATCACAGTTCTTCTCATCCCCCGTTTAAGGATGAAACTTATCATTAAGTTCATTGATAGAAACCCTTACACCACTTTGGATGCCGATTTTATAAAATTTGTTAGAAAGTATTTGCGCTCATAAAATTTTCCCTATTATGGTTGGACATGGCCAAAACGCGGACCGATAAATCAATTTTCTGGGGTGCACTCGGTGGTCACCCTATTGTAGGAAAGGCGCTAGGTGGGTTTCTACCCCAACTGTTGTTATAGTGGGTATCATGGATATATATTACACTAGACCGTTTGAGGAGTTTCTACTCTCAATATTCGCGGTTAACCGCAACACCCTCGTAAACATCGATCCTAGGATTCAATACTTTGTGGTGCACGAAATTATTTTGGAGATTCATCTCACCTGGAGTCGGCCATTCTTTATAACCCATGATTCGCGTTCTTTTCATCCGCACATAAATTTAAGAATATGGATGAATCCTAGATTGCCTCACTCATTGTATAAGGAAATTCACTCTCGTTGAAAGATCACACCTTTCGTACGTCTTCCTTTCGGAAGTGTAATGAAAATTTACTTTGAAGTCCATGATCCTCGTTATCTCCTTTGAGAGAACTGCCTTAAATATCTATGCCACTGATGTGACTACTCCATATATTTCTTCCTTCATTGTTGCAACTATATTTTATTCATCCTAGTTCGTCCCCTTGGGGAGCTCTTGTTTTGTTTGTTAAGAAGAAAGATGGTTCGTTCCGATGGTGTATTGGTTATCCCGAGTTGAACAAGCTTACTGTTAAGAATTGTTATCCTCTTCTGAGAATTGATGATCCGTTTGATCAGCCCCAAGGTTCGTCCATTTATCCTAAAGTTGATCTCCATTCTGGTTATCACCAATTACGCATTAAAGAGACTGATATTCCTAAAACCACTTCCCGTACCCTTTATGGTCACTACAAATTTCTTGTTATGCCGTTCAGATTAACCAACGCACCTGCTGTGTCATGGACCTCATGAACTGTGTGTGTAGACCCTATCTGGACAAACTCGTTATTGTATTCATCGATGATATCCTTATTTATTCCAAGAGTGATCAAGAGCACGAAGAGCATCTGAAGCTAGTGCTTGATTTGTTAAGAAAAGAAGAGCTGTATGCTAAGTTTTTGAAATGTGCATTCTGGCTGAAGGAAGTTCAATTCCTTAGACATGTAGTTAGTAAGCAAGAAATACAAGTTGATCGTGCCAAGATTGAGGCAATTGAGAAGTGGGAAATTCTGAAGATACTTATTCAGATTCGCCAGTTTCTATGGTTGGCAGGCTACTATAGAAGGTTCATTCAAGATTTTTCTCGTATAGCAAAACCTCTGACTGCTTTAATGCACAAGGGGAAGAATTATGAGTGGAAGGATGAACAAGAGACTGCTTTTCAAATTTTGAAGTAGAAGTTGACTACCGCTCCGATATTGTCACTACCTGAGGGTAATGATGATTTTGTTGTTATTGTGATGCTTCGCGTCAAGGCTTTGGTTGTGTTTTGATGCAACGAAAGAAGGTTATTGCGTACGCGTCACGTCAGTTGAAGATTCACGAGCAGAATTATACAACTCATGATTTAGAGTTGAGAGCTGTTGTGTTTGCGCTTAAGATTTGGAGACATTATCTTTATGGGGTCAAAAGTACTGTGTACACCGATCATAAAAGTCTTCAACATATCTTTGATCAAAGACAGTGGAATATGAGGTAGCGAAGATGGGTTGTATTGTTGAACGATTATGATTGTGAACTCCTTTAGCCATTCCGGGAAAAGCCAATGTCGTGGCTGATGCTTTGAGTCGAAAAGAGAAAGTAGAACCTCGCAGGTTTAGAGCCTTAAACATGACCATTCGAACAAACCTCGCAAGGCAGATTCTTGTAGCTCAACAAGAAGCCTTGAAGGAGGAGAATTTCGTAACGGGAAGGTCAGAGGCTTGATTAAACAGTTTGAGGTACGAACCAATAGCACTCGGTATTTTGCGGGACGCCTTTGGGTTCCGAAATTTGGTGATTTGGGACAACTTGTTTTAGATGAAGCTCATAAGTCTAGGTACTCTATTCATCCTGGTTCTAGAAATATGTATCATGATCTTAAGGAGCTTTACTGGTGGCCTAACTTGAAAGCTGATGTGGCTACTTATGTGGCTAAGTGTTTAACCTGTGCTAAGGTCAAAGCTGAACATCAGAGACCGTCCGGACTTCTGGTGCAACCTAAGATTCCTGAGTGGAAGTGAGAAGGTATTACGATGGACTTATCGCGAAATTATCGAGAGTTGTGGGTAGTTATGATACCATTTGGGGTGATTGTTGACCGACTCACTAAGTCAGCTCATTTCTTGCCAATTAAGGAAACAGATTCGAAGGAGAAGCTTACTCGTTTGTATTTGAAGAAGATTGTTTCTAGACATGGTGTTCCCGTATTTATTATTTCGGACCGAGACAGTCGATTTACATCGAGGTTTTGGCAGTCCTTACAAGATGCTTTGGGAACTAAATTGTATATGAACACTGCTTATCATCCACAGTCAGATGGTTAGAGTGAAAGGACCATTCAAACGTTGGAAGAAATGTTATGAGCATGCATCATTGATTTTGGTAATGGTTGGGATAAGTACTTGTCAATGGCTGAATTTTCTTATAATAGCAGTTATCATGCAAGTATTATGTCGCACCTTTTGAAGTGCTGTATGGTAGAAAGTGTAGGTCTCCTGTCTACTAGAATGAGGTTGGGAATGCTCAATTCACAGGTCCAGAAATTATCCATGAGACTACCGAGAAGATTGTACAGATTAAGGAAAGATTGAGAACCGCCAGAAGTCGGCATAAGAGCTATGCCAATAAGAGAATGAACGATATTGAATTTCAGGTCGGTGACCGTGTTATGTTAAAGGTATCACCTTGGAAAGGTGCGGTACGTTTCGGGAAAAGGGGAAAGTTAAATCCTCATTTTGTTGGACCGTTTGGGATTATTGAGAGAGTTGGACCAGCGGCATATAGTTTGAATTTTCCACAAGAACTCAGTGCTGTTCACGATGTTTTTCATGTATCGAATTTAAAGAAGTTTTTGGCCGAGGCCGATAAGACAATTCCTCTAGAGGAACTTCATGTTGATATGCAACTTCATTTTATTGTGGAACCTGTTGAAATTATGGACCGAGTGGTTAAGACTCTCAAGCATAGCAGAATTCCTATTGTCCGGGTTAGATGTAACGCCAGACGCGGTCCCGAGTTCACTTGGGAGCGTGAAGATCAGATGAAGCAGAAGTACCCGCATTTGTTCCCATATGCTGAGTCAACCCCTGCACCTGCTTAAATTTCTGGACGAAATTTCCGTAACGGGAAGGTACTGTAACGACCCTACTTTTTCCGTTATCTTTTACCGTTAATTATTTAAGGACCGTTAATTTTTATTCGTGCCACGTCATTTCTATGATCTATATTATTATTTTTGTAATAATATTTTAGTTATTATGTGTTATATGAATATTTGTATTCATATTTTAAGTTATACGTTTCTACGTATTTTGGATTTCTATCCGGTAAATCGTTTCGGTTTTCAAACCAACGATTAGACTTTCGTGATTTTCAAATCCGAATTATTTTATTTATGATATTTTCATATCATATGAAGTTATAAAATATTTCTATATTTTATTTTTCGCGGGTGCGAGCTCTTTCCGTATTTTAAATCGCGTAGCGGTATTTTCTCGATTCGGGCTATGTTTGATCATTCGGGCCAACATATTATAGTCCAAGATATATATTTAGTGAGTATAGGCCCACTTTCCAAGGCAAATCAGATGAAACTCCCACCCATGGCCCACCTTCATCCTTTATTTTGTTTATGGGCTTAGGAAATCATATTTATTAACTCATTTATTCACATTTCAAGCCCTAAACCTAAAAACAAAGCATCTCCTCTTATCCACCTTTGTATGGCCGAATTTTGCAGCTCCTCCATCATCAAAATCATCCTCCATGATCATCATAACAACCCTTCATCATCTCTCTAGATTATCGACACAATCGGATGCTCCATTTCGCGATCTACAACCTTCATCTTCTTGTTTCTTGATTAGGGTATAATCACAAACCCTAGATATTTTAATTTCATTTCTTTTTACTGATTTTGATTATATGTTGATGCCATAGTACTTGTATGTTGTTGTGTTGTTGATTTGATGCTTAGAAATGCTCGATTTCATATGTTTTCGGTTTGATCAAAAGCGGACAGCAGCTATTTTTTAAAATCAGTATACTTGACAGATGTTTTTGGTTAATTAAAGTGTATATATGAGTTCCTCTCATCAATACAATAATTTTAGGCTTTGGATTCATGTTGTTTTGAGTTTCGGATCAAAAGTTATGCCCGATTTAGGGTTTTGTTGAAATTAAAATGTAAAAACGATTTTGATCAGTTGGGGTCCGACTTTGTGACCATATTTTGAGCCTATAGGATGTACCATTGGGTTAGGATTGATGATTGGATGAACATTCATGTTCGGGTCATCGAAATTCGAGCCACGGGTCACCCGAAATGACTAAAACAAGATCTAAAACGGATTAATGAATATGTTTGGATAATGGATGTAGGTCACGACTTATGAACTGACCTTAGGGTGTTCTTGAGCTCACTAATGTATCGGGTTGGTCGGTTAGACGAGGATATATATAAAATTCGTCGAAAACTGACACTCAAGGCTCAAGTTATGACCCGACGAACTTTTAATTAAACTTATGGTTATAAAATTGAACCTTAGGTTATAAATAATGTTTGGAATTATAATTAAATTACTTATGATATAAAATTAATTAATTTTATTTAAGACTTATGATATATATTTATTATATCATTCAATAATTACTTATGATTTAATTATTCATTTAATTAAACTTATGATTAATAATACATTTTATTATTAATAAAAATACTTATGATAAGTATTAAACTTATGTTATGAGATTATTATATTAAAACTTATAATAAGGATTAATTAATTATTTAATTATTATAAGGCTTAGTTATTATTTAATTATAATTTAATTATTAAATACATATGGTTTAATAATTATAATTAGAATCTTATGATATGATTAATAATTCATTATTAATTAATAATACTTGTGATATGATTAAAATTTATTATTAATTAATAATACTTATATTACGACTAATATTTAATTAATTAATTAATTACCTATGTTATATTAATTATATCATTTAAACTTATGTTAACTTAATAATTCATTTTAATTTAATTAAACTTATGTTATGACATAATTATACATATTTAACTTTAATTAACATTATAACTTATATTATTATTATAACTTACACTTTTAAAATTAATGTTGACTATGTTTGACCAAGGTTGACTTTTGAGTTGACTTCCGGTTGACTTTGACTTTTAATTGACTTTTATTGACTTTCTAATTAAGGAAACCTTCCTAACTAAAAAACTTTCTAAATATGGAAACTTTCTAACTTTGAAAACTTTCCAAAAATAGAAACTTTCCTAAAATAGAAACTTTCCTAAAATAGAAACTTTCCAAAAATAGAAATTTTTCCATAAATGGAAACCTGCCAAAAATAGAAATTTTCTAAAAATAGAAAGTACGTGTTACTACGCTGTCCTGATCAAACCGAAGCATACTGAGTGTTGTTCTATGTATACTTGCAACAAGTACTATAGCTATCATACTAAGACTTGACCTAATTTAGTTATTTATATCGACCTGCTTTATTTATAGGTCGGCGTTGTGATTATTCTTGATCACTTACTTCTTTTGCTGTTCGCATATTTATGTGGTTACTTCGTTTGCTGTTAAGGTGAGTTATAGTCCCATTTTTCTATTTAAATCTTTTGGGATGAGAATACATGCAATTTATTTTATATTTTGGACACAAGTGGAGGTTGGTTTAAATTATTTATTGTGAGTTGAACAAAAATATTCCCTAGTCTGGTAACTGTAATCACTAGTTTCTACTGGTGAACGCGAATCCTATGGATAGATCTATCGGGTTTGACAACCCCATTTCGAGCTAGTCGCGCTAGCAATTTATAATCGGAATGTTTAGTACTTCGTATTTAGTTGAAGGTACACTTGTTCGGTGTATATTATTTACTATGTTAGGCAAGGGTAAATAAATGGTTAAGTGGTTACCAGGTGGCTCACGGAAAATGGAATAATATTTTTATATGTTTTCTAGCATATAATTTTGTGGTTCAAAATGGAGTTTTTATGTTTTCAAACATAAATTTTTATGGTTTACATTAAATATTGTTTGCAATATTAAACCTATAATTCACTCAACATTTTTGTTGACAGTTACTCGCATGTTTTATTCTCAGGTTCATGATTGATTGCTTCCGCTGTGCTTAGAGAGTCTGCATATTTATGATGGCAGCTTTTGTTAAACATTAACTTGCATTCTATTTTGATACATTTAATAGTGGATGTAGTTGACTTTGTTTTGGTCAACTTTTGGGTTAAGTAATAATGTATGGTTTTTCTAAACTTACATATCTTGGTAGGTTTCCTTTATGGGAAATCATTTTTAAATAAAGAATGCAAGATTATTTATCAAATTCATATAGAGTTGAGATCAAGCTGTGGGACCAAGATAAGGATGGTCGTCAAGTGTACTTTGACGGGTCGTTTTAGTTCGAGTCCGGTTCATGACAGTTTTTTTTTTTTTGGAAAAGCTCCTTGAGGTAGTTTTATTTTCTAGATTATTATTATTAATTTCATTATTATTAATTATATTATTATTATGATGTTGATTATGATTATCACTAATATTAATATTATGAATGTTACTAATATTATTATTATGAGTATTATAATTTAAAACTTATTAGCATTATCATTACTAATATTATTATTATTAGTATTATTAATTATTGTTATTATTAGTATTATAATTATTATTATTACTAATATCATGTTTATAGTTATAAGTATTAGAAACAATATTACCATTAGTATTTTTATAAGTATTAATTATTATAAAATCTATCATTTAAGTATTGTTATTATTATTATTATTATGACTATTATTATTATTATTATTATTATTATTATTATTATTATTATTATTATTATTATTATTATTATTATTATTATTATGAAAGTAATAAAAATTTATTATTTTTATCATTAATATTAGAATTTGTATCATTTTAAAATTTTTGTATTATTATTATTATTATTATTATTATTATTATTATTATTATTATTATTATTATTATTATTATTATTATTATTATTATTATTATTATTATTATTAATAACATGAGTATTAATATTATCATTATTATTATTAATAGGATTATTAGTATTGTTATTATTAAACTTATTATCATCATTATTTTTTTTTACTAAAATTATTATATTGTTGTCACTAAAACTATCAATATTATTACAAATAGATAATTTTATATAAAAAATACATTAAACTATATTTTATTATTAAAAAGATATTAAATAAGACTATAATTATTATTAAACTTACTATTATCATTAAAAATATTATTCTTACTAAAACTATTATTTTCACTTTATAATTACTAGTGAAGCTATCATTTTAACAAATAAATCTTTTGTATATTATATATACTTATTACATATACTAGAATTATATTAATATTTCAGATAAATAACTAATGATATTTCGTGAATATAATACTAATCACATATATAGGTATATACGTATATTAATATAACTAAATGTATAAATATTAACCATTATAATTATATATACACAAAATCAATATATATACAATATACAATATCATATAAAATATAATATAAGTATATATTTCAAAATGAAATTTAGTATAAATTCTATATAATTATAAATATATAACTAATACATAATAATAAATGAAATTTTGTGATTTACACTATATGTATTAATAAATATACAATTGATATAGGTTCGTGAATCCGAGGCCAACCCTGCATTGTTCCGTTGATTCAATATAGTCATATGTATTTTTACTACAAAATACATTAGGTGAGTTTCATTTGCCTTTTTACCCTTTATATTTTTGGGCTGAGAATACATGCGCAAAATTTTATAAATGTTTTACGAAATAGACACAAGTAATGGAAACTACATTATATGGGTGAATAATCAAAGCCGAATATGCCCCTTTTGCTTGGTAACCTAAGAATTAGTAAACCGATCTACTAATTGACGTGAATCCTAAAGATAGATCTATTGGGCCTAACGAACCCCATTCAAAGTATCGGATGCTTTAGTACTTCGATGTTGTTTTTATCATGTCCGAAGGATTTCCCGGAATAATAGGGGATATTCTTATATGCATCTTGTTAATGTTGGTTACCAGGTGTTCACCATATGAATGATTTTTGTCTCTATGCATGGGACGTATATTTATGAGAACTGGATATAAAATTCTTGTGGTCTTTTAAAATGATGGAAATGATTATTTATGTTAAACTAATGAACTCACCAACCTTTTGGTTGACACTTTAAAGCATGTTTATTCTCAGGTATGAAAGAAATCTTCCACTGTGCATTTGCTCATTAGAGATATTACTTGGAGTCACTCATGACATATTTTAAAAGACGTTGCATTCGAGTCATCGAGTTTATCAAGATTATTATTAAGTCATTTATATTTGGATATATTAGAAAATGGTATGCATGCCGTCAACTTTCGATGAAATGAAAGATTGTCTTTTAAAAACGAATGCAATGTTTGTAAAATGTATCATATAGAGGTCAAGTACCTCGCGATGTAACCAAATGTAATGTATTCGTCCGGATGGATTAGGACGGGTCGTTAGAGTTGGTATCAGAGCGGTGGTCGTAGCGAACCAGGTCTTGCATTAGTGTGTCTAACTAGTAGTTGTTAGGATACATTAGTGAGTCTGGACTTCGACCTAGTAGTTGTTAGGTTATATTAATAAGTCTGGACTTGAACCTGGTCTGCATGTCAAAAAGTTTTGCTTATCATTTTGTGTCGAAAATTTCCTGCTTATCATTCTTAGTCTAGACACATCTGGCTGCATTGATTGCATGAATAGTGTATAGACAAAAATTCATATCTTAGCGTATCTGCTAAATCATATCTTATCGTATCTATTACTGTAAACTTTACCTGTCATATTCCGTAAATTCCTCCGTAATTTACGAAATCTTTTGTTCTATATACATGAATATTCTATATAATTAGAATACCAACCGTTAGCCAGAAAATCATTTCATATCTAAAAATCCCTTATCCAATCGTACAAAATGGAATTCGTCACCAGTTCAAGTCACTCTGATTCCGAAATGGAATCCCCTTCAAGCTCCGAAAGCAGTGTGACTGGAATGGATCAACCAATCAGCCATCATCTATTTTGGATGAATTGGGGATGAGTTCGTAGCCTCCTCAATCACTGGAGACAAGAAGAAGGCGATCCTTTCCATCCACCACATTGTCCTCTTGGCGAAGAACCTGAAGCACTTACCGGCGAACCTGTCCGAAACACCATCTTTTCTCTCATTTCCAGAGTATCTCGTCACGATTATATACTATACCAAATTTTAGATTTTATTTATCCGCTCGTCCGAACCGACAATCATCCCGGAATAATAGAAGAAGTCAACGAGCTTCGCACTCGGGTAGTGGCTTTGGAGAGTATGGTACGAAGGTTACAAACACCAGCAGCAGCAACTGCATAAACAGTACCACCATCAGCAACATCAACAGTACCACCACCATCCAGCAACAGCAACATCCGCATCTCACACCTCAAATTCACAATCTGTCCCACGAACATCAACATCATACGCACCATAGATACCAAGGAGTACTAACAACAATAACCGATGAAGTATTGACCCATAACTTCATTAATATTCTGCGAAGAATATGTAGTTCCTAATAGTATTAGAGATTACTTATTCTAGCTCAAACCAAAAATCATATGAGTTTAATATCATATTAACTCATTAAATCTATGATTACATCTGAAGAAAATATATATGTATATATGTTTTCATAAAGATTGTAATTAAAATTTCTTTTGTACAAACTGTTAATGGTGAAAATATTTTAACGGGTAGGTAATACCCGAGGAATATTTAGATTTCACATTAATAAGTTATACTGTACATTCTTCGAATCTGATTCAACAGTCATTTACTACCCTCCTTACATCCACAGATATACGAATCCGTTCACCACAGAATAACCATTTTTATTCAATTTCATATTTGAATTTTGATCTATCAGAATCCAACAAGTGGCACAATGAAGAAAACATTTGATAAAATAAAATTTTTTAGAAACAAATAAATTAACTATGAGAAATTTTGTTAAGAATCCACGCTAACTGTTCCTAGCTAATTGTTCCTAGCTAACTGATTACTTTTTATTTATCGCAATTTAATTATCGCAATTTACATTCTCGCAATTTTATTTATCGTCATTTAATTTATGTTATTTACTTTACGCACTTTATTTATCGTCATTTAATTTCTGTTATTTATTTTACGCACTTTAAATATCGGGACACGTATACAAGGTTTTAACATATCATATCGACACATCTATATATATTATTTGGAATAACCATAGACACTCTATATGCAGTAATGCTGGAGTTAGCTATATAGGGTTGAGGTTGATTTTACAATAATATATATAGTTTGAGTTGTGATCGAGTCTGAGACATGTACACGGGTCACGATACGTATTAATTAATTCGAATATTATATATTAAACTATATATGAATTTTTGAACTGTTAACTGTGGACTATCAACTATGGACTTCCAACATTGGACAATTAAAATAAATTAAAATATTGATTATAACATATGAAACTAAACATTTCTTCAAGTTTGCCACTTGATTTCATCTTAAACCTCATTTGTATCTTGACGATTACAATCTGCGTTCAAACCTTTCATAATTCTCGAAAACACCTCAATCGGGAGGATGAATCAACCGCACTTCATCTACGTAAGAAGAGATTGATGCATATAGTTATGCACTTGAAAACACTCAGAACTTGAGTAAACGTTTAACACGTATTTGTATTAGCTCCTTCGACGTTGTTATTACCGAAAATCACTTTGCAATCCCCTTTCCAAAGTAGCCAATTTTGTCACAGCTTCAGCAAATCAATTTCAACTTTTCATTCGAATAAGTCTTATTATAACTTTGTTATATACATTTGCCCCTTCCTCATCGTACCGGAGAACCTCTTATATTCCACCACATTACCAGCAGAAGTACCAGCAACCCCGTTGCGCTTTGACTAAAAACTCTCCGACAAATCACTATACTTATCTAATGAAGCCTTATCATGAACTCATCGACATCTTGTAACGAGAACTGTCATACCAATTACCCGGAATCAGCAATTGGTACTTTGAAAACTCACAACATATCTACATCAACAGTTATATGTATAACATTTATCTCTTAAGAATTAGGATCTTTCATTCTGAAATTTTGAAAAGCACTCAGTCTACAAATCAATACTCTGAATGTTGAAAAAGCTGAATGGAGCAGAAGAAACCGTAGACAACCGAAAACGACCTTAATCATCGTAAGTTTGATGATAAGGAATAGTATGTTGAAAAAGCTCAGAAAAGTTGGAACTGGAAAACGGATTGAGCTAACCACTAAGGAGACTAAGGACAAATACAAGGTCCACACCCTATATTCAAAGAATCCAGGTAATTCTGGATCCGTTGAAATCTTTAGAGAATATCTTGCTCCTAAGTCATGTTAAAATCTTGCGGAAAATTTTTCTTCATCAACCTTCGAACTTGGAAATTCCAAAATATCATCATAAATATCTTCGATATTTCTGAGGATATTTTCATAAATATTCTCGTCCGAAATTATATACCTCTTCGTGCTTCCTGTGTTTCATTATATTGGAAACTTCTGTAAAATCTAAGTTTAATTTATGAATGAATTCTGGAGAAATGTAAAGAAATTGATGCATGAATTAGTATAATATAATGACACTTGATCAACGTGATTATACTACAGTAAGTCATGCTGAGTTTCTAATGGAACGTGATGATTCACAGATCATAACGTCATCATGTGTCATGTTACATAACTCTTTCATTCTGATTAACTTCTGAACATATCAAGAAAATATATTCTTGATAGTTCTATTCTCAATGATTCTGATAATTTGACAAATCAAATCGTACGATTACGTTCTTTCTTGGCTAGAACATTAAGTTCATTCGAAAACTCCGTACTTATGAATTCTGGACCGTTGCTCGCGTTACTAGAGGTTGAGAGGATAATAAAAAGGCAAAGAGATTCAAAATATAAGAGAAAATATAAAGCCCAATAACAACACAGAGGTTACAAACCATGGATATTAATATGAATAACAATATAAGGACACGGTAGAATTAAGAATAGTATCACCCCAAGGTAATAATAGAAGTAAACAGATTTTTCTGGTGGAAAGATTGAAAAGAGGGATGACAGAAATGATAATTAGAAAAAATATCAAGAATTAGAAATGGATTAAACATTTCTCATAATCTTTTGGATGTATGAACTAAGAAAGAAAGTATAGGAATGGTGAGAATAATGGAACGGAGGAGTTTAATTTATAATGGAAATATCAGACAGAGTAATCGAGGCAGATCACCGTATTTAATTATAGAGATCTTAATTTCCTTAGATCCCGAAGAATCAGATCTTATAGATTTCGAAGATTTTCTTTAAAACCCTTGAATTCTGGAATTCAACCAATACAACGTCAAAAGTTAAGACGAAACTCTATTTCTCATTTCAATCTTTTTGTGAAAACTTCACTCGTACTCCTCAAGTAATCGAATCATTTTATCTATATTACGCAATAGTGATAAAACTCTATATACCAACTCATATTCGTCATAAAAACATTTTTATGATTAGCCATGACGACCACGATCAAATTTCGGGACGAAATTTCTTTAACGGGTAGGTACTGTGACGACCCGGAAATTTTTGACCAAATTTAAACTTTATTCTTATATGATTTCGACACGATAAGCAAAGTTTGTAAAGTTGAATCTCAAAAATTTTGGAATTTCATTCATGTAATCAATTATCCTTTGACCGTGCTCGACGATTCACGAACTATTTTTTTAATTGGATATGAAAATGTATATATATGTATATGTATATATTCTAACTTGATCACATTATTTAGGAATACTCGTTTTATTCTAAACGAAGTTAATAACGAATATATATATATATATATATATATATATATATATATATATATATATATATATATATATATATATATATATATATATATATATATATATATATATATATATATATATATATTAACAATTCTTAAGTGAGGTATGTAATATGTATTATTCTATACATAGATATTTATATAAATATTGTAATACAAGTAATTTAGGAAAAATATAAATTTATAATAATTTATTCTATATAAATAATTATGTGTAAATATTAATTTATTCATTCAATATTATTCTTAATACTATTAGTAATATCATTATTACTAAAATATTTAAAATTATTATAACTTTTAATAATACTAATATAATACAACTTATTATTATCAGTAATATTATTATTATAAATGTCATTATAAACATTATTATTAATAATTATCATTATCATTATTATTAATATTATTATTATTATACAAGTATTATTATAAATAATATATTTATATTTATTAAAGTTAAATAAATATACTGATATATAATTACGCGAATAATCTGCTCCCTATCACCATCAGATATATTTTTTTTAGTAGCTTCTCCTGATTCGTTCTTCCTCTCTCCCCGTGATTATATGTCGATCCCAAATTCTTTCACTACAAAACAACTCTCAACCTAATCTACTTTTGCATTTTCATTTTATTTCTTTATATCCCTATTATTGTTTGAGATGTAAAAGGCGACACACATCATATACAACTGGCATACATATAATCGATATCCACTTATTTATTGATATTATTTTTTTATCTGTTTCTTGTCCGTGATAACCTGTCGAGCCATCTCCTTATTATATCAATCAAATTATGAAAGATTTAAATTGTGCATTTATCAAATCATACACTGCCTCCTTTGCTCCAAACATCTTCGAGGTTAAACAGATTTTTTATTTATTAATTTATAAAGCTCGATAAACTCTGTAAATATACTTTTTGGTGAAAATTCGAATTCGAACACAATTCCAAAAAGTAGTATTGCAGTTTCGTTAGGATTATGTTACTCAAACTTTATCCAAAATTTCAGACTTCAATTCCTAAAAACGATTACGAATTCTCGAGTCAAAGTTTCGGTTTTAAAAAGTCAAACTTTGTTCTTCAAATAAATTCGAGTTTTCTGTTAAGATTTGAGTTTAATTGATGATTTGGGAAGTTTATAGGAAGTAATTGGAACATATTTCATGTTATAATCTTTGGCTAATACTTTCTCTAAAACAAAATCAATTTTTTTTTCTTTCTTTAACAGCGACTGCAGCAGTTTTTTTTAATGTTCTTTTTATTTTTTTTTGTTTTGTTCAAGGATTTATATAGATTATTTCTACTTTGTTGAAAGTCATAAACTCGTTTGGCTAACTGATTGAATTCGTTCATGGGTTTGATTTGTCTATTGATGAGGAAGAAGGTGAAATAGGAAACTGGGTTTAAATAAGTATAGGGCGGATATAAAATCAGAAAAACAGCTATGGTGAGATGGTTAAGGGTGTTAGTGGGTTGCGAGAGGTCGGGGGGTTCGAGTGCGGTTCATGACAGTTTTTTTTTTGGAAAAGCTCCTTGAGGTAGTTTTATTATCTAGATTATTATTATTAATTTCATTATTATTAATTATGTTATTATTATGATGTTGATTATGATTATCACTAATATTAATATTATGAATGTTACTAATATTATTATTATGAGTATTATAATTTAAGACTTATTAGCATTATCATTACTAATATTATTATTATTAGTATTATTAATTATTGTTATTATTAGTATTATAATTATTATTATTACTAATATCATGTTTATAGTTATAAGTATTAGAAACAATATTACCATTAGTATTTTTATAAGTATTAATTATTATAAAATCTATCATTTAAGTATTGTTATTATTATTATGATTATGACTATTATTATTATTATTATTATTATTATTATTATTATTATTATTATTATTATTATTATGAAAGTAATAAAAATTTATTATTTTTATCATTAATATTAGAATTTGTATCATTTTAAAATTTTTGTATTATTATTATTATTATTATTATTATTATTAATAACATGAGTATTAATATTATCATTATTATTATTAATAGGATTAATAGGATTATTAGTATTGTTATTATTAAACTTATTATCATCATTATTTTTTTTACTAAAATTATTATATTGTTGTCACTAAAACTATCAATATTTTTACAAATAGATAATTTTATATAAAAAAAATACATTAAACTATATTTTATTATTAAAAAGATATTAAATAAGACTATAATTATTATTAAACTTACTATTATCATTAAAAATATTATTCTTACTAAAACTATCATTTTCACTTTATAATTACTAGTGAAGCTATAATTTTAACAAATAAATCTTTTGTATATTATATATACTTATTACATATACTAGAATTATATTAATATTTCAGATAAATAACTAATGATATTTCGTGAATACAATACTAATCACATATATAGGTATATACGTATATTAATATAACTAAATGTATAAATATTAACCATTATAATTATATATACACAAAATCAATATATATACAATATCATATACAATATAATATAAGTATATATTTCAAAATGAAATTTAGTATAAATTCTATATAATTATAAATATATAACTAATACATAATAATCAATGAAATTTTGTGATTTACACTATATGTATTAATAAATATACAATTGATATAGGTTCGTGAATCCGAGGCCAACCCTGCATTGTTCCGTTGATTCAATATAGTCATATGTATTTTTACTACAAAATACATTAGGTGAGTTTAATTTGCCTTTTTACCCTTTATATTTTTGGGCTGAGAATACATGCGCAAAATTTTATAAATGTTTTACGAAATAGACACAAGTAATTGAAACTACATTATATGGGTGAATGATCGAAGCCGAATATGCCCCTTTTGCTTGGTAACCTAAGAATTAGTAAACCGATCTACTAATTGACGCGAATCTTAAAGATAGATCTATTGGGCCTAACGAACCCCATCCAAAGTACCAGATGCTTTAGTACTTCGATGTTGTTTTTATCATGTCCGAAGGATTTCCCGGAATGATAGGGGATATTCTTATATGCATCTTGTTAATGTCGGTTACCAGGTGTTCACCATATGAATGATTTTTGTCTCTATGCATGGAACATATATTTATGAGAACTGGATATGAAATTCTTGTGGTCTATTAAAATGATGGAAATGATTATTTATGTTAAACTAATGAACTCACCAACCTTTTAGTTGATACTTTAAAGCATGTTTATTCTCAGGTATGAAAGAAATCTTTCGCTGTGCATTTGCTCATTAGAGATATTACTTGGAGTCACTCATGACATATTTCAAAAGACATTGCATTCGAGTCGTCGAGTTTATCAAGATTATTATTAAGTCATTTATATTTGGATATATTAGAAAATGGTATGCATGCCGTCAACTTTTGATGAAATGAAAGATTGTCTTTTAAAAACGAATGCAATGTTTGTAAAATGTATCATATATAGGTCAAGTACCTCGCGATGTAACCAAATGTAATGTATTTGTCCGGATGGATTAGGACGGGTCGTTAGACAACGCATTTCCAAGGTGCAAATTTAAGCATGACCATCTCTCCAATTTCAAATTCTATATCTTTTCTTTTAATGTCAGCGTATCTCTTTTGTCTACTTTGGGCGGTTTTCAACTGTTGTTGAATTTGGATGATCTTCTCGGTAGTTTCTTGTATTATATCCGGACCAGTAATTTTTCTATCCCCCACTTCACTCCAACAAATCAGAGACCTGCACTTTCTACCATAGAGTACTTCAAATGGCGCCATCTCAATGCTTGAATGGTAGTTGTTGTTGTAGGAAAATTCTGCTAACAGTAGATGTCGATCCCAACTGTTTCCGAAATCAATAACACATGCTCGTAGCATGTCTTCAAGCGTTTGTATCGTCCTTTCGCTCTGCCCATCAGTTTGTGGATGATAGGCAGTACTCATGTCTAGACGAGTTCCTAATGATTGCTGTAATATCTGCCAGAATCTTGAAATAAATCTGCCATCCCTATCAGAGATAATAGAGATTGGTATTCCATGTCTGGAGACGACTTCCTTCAAATACAATCGTGTTAACTTCTCCATCTTGTCATCTTCTCTTATTGGCAGGAAGTGTGCTGATTTGGTGAGACGATCAACTATTACCCAAATAGTATCAAAACCACTGGCAGTCCTTGGCAATTTAGTGATGAAATCCATGGTAATATTTTCCCATTTCCATTCCGAGATTTCGGGTTGTTGAAGTAGACCTGATAGTTTCTGATGCTCCACTTTGACCTTAGAACACGTCAAATATTCTCCTACGTATTTAGAAACATCGGCTTTCATACCCGGCCACAAAAAATGTTTCTTGAGATCCTTGTACATCTTCCCCGTTCCAGGGTGTATTGAGTATCTGGTATTATGAGCTTCTCTAAGTACCATTTCTCTCATATCTCCAAATTTTGGTACCCAAATTCTTTCAGCCCTATACCGGGTTCCGTCTTTCCGAATATTAAGATGCTTCTCCGATCCTTTGGGTATTTCATCCTTTAAATTTCCCTCTTTTAAAACTCCTTGTTGCGCCTCCTTTATTTGAGTAGTAAGGTTATTGTGAATCATTATATTCATAGCTTTTACTCGAATGGGTTCTCTGTCCTTTCTGCTCAAGGCGTTGGCTACCACATTTGCCTTCCCCGGGTGGTAACGAATCTCAAAGTCGTAATCATTCAACAATTCAATCCACCTGCGCTGCCTCATGTTCAGTTGTTTCTGATTAAATATGTGTTGAAGACTTTTGTGGTCGGTATATATAATACTTTTGACCCCATATAAGTAGTGCCTCCAAGTCTTTAATGCAAAAACAACTAAGCCTAATTCCAAATCATGCGTCGTATAATTCTGCTCGTGAATCTTCAATTATCTAGACGCATAAGCAATTACCTTCGTTCGTTGCATTAATACACAACCGAGACCTTGCTTTGAAGCTTCACAATATATCACAAAATCATCATTCCCTTCAGGTAATGATAATATAGGTGCCGTAGTTAACTTTTTCTTTAACAATTGAAATGCTTTCTCTTGTTCATCCTTCCATTCAAATTTCCTCCCTTTATGCGTTAATGCAGTCAAGGGTTTTGCTATTCTGGAAAAATCTTGGATGAACCTTCTGTAGTAACCAGCTAGTCCTAAAAATTGGCGTATATGCTTCGGAGTTTTCGGGGTTTCCCATTTTTCAACGGTTTCAATCTTTGCTGGATCCACCTGAATACCTTCTTTGCTCACTATGTGACCGAGGAATTGAACTTCTTCCAACCAAAATGCACACTTTGAAAACTTAGCGTACAGTTTTTCCTTCCTTAACAACTCTAGCACTTTTCTCAAATGTTCTTCATGCTCTTGGTCATTCTTTGAGTGAATAAGTATGTCATCGATGAAAACAATGACAAACTTGTCAAGGTATGGTCCACACACTCGGTTCATAAGGTCCATGAACACAGCTGGTGCATTAATCAACCCAAACGGCATAACTATAAGCTCATAATGACCGTAACGCGTCCTAAAAGCAGTCTTTGGAATATCATCCTCCTTCACCTGCATTTGATGATACCCAGAACGTAAATCAATCTTAGAATAAACCGATGAGCCTTGTAGTTGATCAAATAAGTCATCGATTCTCGGTAGTGGGTAGCGGTTCTTGATGATAAGTTTGTTCAACTCTCGGTAGTCGATACATAACCTAAATGTACCATCCTTCTTTTTGACAAACAAAATAGGAGCTCCCCATGGTGATGTGCTTGGTCGAATGAAACCACGCTCTAAAAGTTCTTGTAATTGGCTATGAAGTTCCTTCATTTTGCTGGGTTCGAGTCTATATGGAGCACGAGCTATTGGTGCAGCTCCCGGTACAAGGTCTATTTGAAATTCAACAGATCGGTGTGGAGGTAGTCCCGGTAATTCTTTCGAAAATACATCGGGAAATTCTTTTGCGACGGGAATATCATTGATGTTCTTTTCTTCGGAATTGACTTTCTCGACGTGTGCTAGCACAGCATAGCAACCTTTTCTTATTAGTTTTATGCCTTTAGGTTACTAATAAGATTTAACTCCGCGTTGCTCTTTTCTCCGTACACCATTAAGGGTTTTTCTTTTTCTCGTATAATGCGAATTGCATTTTTGTAACAAACAATCTCTGCTTTTACTTCTTTCAACCAGTCCATACCGATTATCCCATCAAAACTTCCTAACTCTACTGGTATCAAGTCAATCTTAAATGTTTCGCTAACCAGTTTAATTTCTCTATTCTGACATATATTATCTGCTGTAATTAATTTACCGTTTGCTAATTCGAGTAGAAATTTATTATCCAAGGGCGTCGGTGAACAACTTAGTTTAGCACAAAAATCTCTACTCATATAGCTTCTATTCGCACCAGAATCAAATAAAACATAAGCAGATTTATTGTCAATGAGAAATGTACCCGTAACAAGCTCCGGGTCTTCCTGCGCTTCTGCCGTATTAATATTGAAAACTCTTCCGCTGCCCTGCCCATTAGTATTCCCATGATTCGGGCAATTTCTACTAAAGTGGCCCGGTTTTCCACATCCAAAACAAACTATGGCGGTGTTATTGGTTCCGACATTATTTGTTCCTTTAGTTCTGTTATGCATTGGTCTGTAGATTTCGCACTTCTTCGCGCTATGACCATTTCTTTTACACCTGTTGCAAAATGTCGTGCAGAACCCCAGGTGATGCTCTTCACATCTTTGGTATGGCTGTTTTTGGTTTTTGTTGCCATTGTTGTTATTGAGATTGTTGTTGGGATTGTTATTGTTGTTGTTGTTGTTGTTGTTGTTGTTGTTGTTGTTGTTGTTGTTGTTGTTGTTGTTGTTGTTGTTGTTGTTGTTGTTGTTGTTGTTATTGTTGTTGTTGTTGTTATTGTTGTTGTTGGGACGGTTATTGTAGTTATTGTTGGGACGTTTGTTCAAGTTGTTGTTGCGATTGATGTTGCGGTTATTGGGATAGTTATTGCGATTGTGGTTGTGATTGCTGTTGTTGTATTGGTGACTCTTGTCATTGGTTTCTTCCCACTTTCTCTTGACTTGTTTCATGTTAACCTCTTCGGTCACCTGCTCTTTAATCCTTCCTTCGATCTGGTTCACTAATTTGTGAGCCATTCGACTTGCCTTTTGTATAGAGGTGGGCTCGTGTGAACTCACATCTTCTTGAATTCTTTCCGGTAACCCTTTTACAAATGCATCGATCTTCTCTTCTTCGTCTTCGAACGTTCTGGGACACAATAGGTACAATTCTGTGAATCGTCATTCGTACGTGGTGATATCAAAACCTTGCGTTCGTAATCCTCTAAGCTCTACCTTGAGCTTATTGACCTCGTTTCTGGGACGATACTGCTCGTTCATCAATTGCTTGAATGCTGACCATGGTAGTGCGTAAGCAGTATCTTGTCCTATCTGCTCGAGATAGGTATTCCACCATGTTAACGCCGTATCTGTGAAGGTATGCGTAGCGTACTTAACTTTGTCCTCTTCAGTACACTTACTTATGGCAAACACCGATTCGACCTTCTCGGTCCACCGTTTCAATCCAATTGGTCCTTCGGTTCCATCAAATTCCAAAGGTTTGCAGGCAGTGAATTCTTTGTAGGAGCATCCTACACTATTTCTTGCGAAATTAGTTCCACTGCTAGATCCAGAGTTATTGTTATTTTGCAACGCAGCCTGTACTACGGCTATGTTTGCTGCAAGGAAAACACGGAAGTCTTCCTCACTCATGTTCAAGTTCTGACGAGTCGCCGGTGCCATTTACTTCAAAAATAGCCAAAAGAATTGAGTTAATCATACAGAATATTAAGAGTAGTCAATAGTATTTCGTAGCATAATATGAACTCATTTATAAAAGCTTTTTCTTCATATTAGCATTTTATAAGTTTAAATTCGGGTACTACCTACCCGTTAAGTTCATACTTAGTAGCTAATATACAATTCAACTACTACAATTTCATATGAAAAACTGATTATAATAATATATCACATATAAATATTCTTCAAACTTACAACATCGCTATATTACATATAACATGAAATATAGTACACTTTGATACAGGACAGTTTTGAAGATAAATCTAGTTAAAACGCAAGTTGATCAGCAAAGGAAATAAAGACACGTAATTCATAAGTCCAGAAACAAGTCATGCATTCTGGTTTTACTAAGATGACTTCCCATCCTTGATCTTGTGGAAAGTCACCGTTATGACCATTGGCTAGGCAGCATTTTGTAATGTTGTCAAAAGGACGAGGGTTTCGTAATGTCCAACAGCCCCGTAATAATCTAAAAACCTTGTTTCTCCCCCCAACTACTGAATCCGTCACTTGTGGGAAGGTTTTATTTAAAAGTTGTAATCCGATGTTCTTTTTCTCACTTAGGTAAGAAGCGAACATCACTAATCCGTAAGTATAACATGCTTCTTTATGTTGCATGTTAGAAGCTCTTTCTAACTCACGAAATCCTATGTTGGGATATGTTGAGTCAAAATAGGTTCTTAACCCGTAGCGTAAAATTGCATTTGGGTTCCCTGTATTTAACGCTTTAAAGAAAACACGGCGTAACTTACGGTCTCCCCAATGTGACATACCCCACCTATCAAAGGAAAGCCTTTTATAAACTAAGGCATTTCTGGAAAGTCTTTCAAATGTTTGACAAGTTAATTTCGCCATAACTAAATGTGCTGATGAATTCTGACCGACTCTAGACAAGATTTCCTCAATCATATCCTCTGGTAGGTCATCTAAAATATTCGGTTGTCTACCCTTAACGTCTATTTTGTTTTTATACTGTAAAATAGACAAGGATTAGATTCGTAAAAGACAATTAACAAACAATACAAGCAATTTTTACATAGAACATAAAAGGACAAGCACACTACAATACATATAATACACAACATGATTACAACCCTCTAATCTGAATCACTGGTTTCTTCTTCTTCGGACTTGGTTCGTTTTCCTAATTTTCTAGGGATATATGGTGTTCCTCTAATACAAGCCGTCGTTTTCCACAATGGTTTAGAAAAACCTGGTGGTTTATAGGTTCCCGGATTATTGTTACAATTTAGGAAATACGGACGTTGCCGATACATATAAAGTTCATCGGGATTGGAATCAGGTTTCTCTATTTTTATACCTTTTCCCTTATTATTTTCTTTTGCTTTATTAAATTGGGTTGAGGTAATTTCTATAACATCATCGGAATCCTCATCAGGATCTGATTCATTGGAAAATTGGTAATCTTCCCAATATTTTGCTTCCTCGGCGGAAACACCATTGACCATTATTGACTTTGGTCCGTTGATTGAGGATTTTCTTTTATTTAATCGATTTACAGTAGGTATCAATATTTCTTCCTCCGAAACCTCTTCTTCTTCTGGTTCCCCCTCTTCCGGTTCCTCCTCTTCCGGTTCCTCTTCGGGAATTTGTGAATCTTCCCAAAGTATATTCGACTCTTCATTATTATTAGGTGAGTCGATGGGATTTGTACTAGTGGTAGACATCTATCACACAATATCAAACACATTAAGAGGTTAATATATCACATAATATTTACATGTTAATAATATATAGTTTTCAACAAAAGTGTTAAGCAATCGTTTTTAAAGAAAACAAGGTTGAAGTCCAGACTCACTAATGTATCCTAACAAACTCGATAAGGCACACTAATGCAAATTTCTGGTTCTCTAAGACCAACACTCGGATACCAACTGAAATGTCCCATTCATATTGATTATAAACGTTCCATATTAATTGATTTCGTTGCGAGGTTTTGACCTCTATATGAGACGTTTTTCAAAGACTGCATTCGTTTTTAAAACCAAACCATAACCTTTATTTTATCGACAAGGTTTAAAGGACACCACCTAGATTATCAAAAATGATAATCTAAAAATATCACACTTACACACTATCAATACATATTGGTTTACAATATTAATATGTTACAACAAAGTAAATTTCGAATGCAGTTTTAAACAATATTATACAAGCATGCTGACTCCAAATCTTGTCCATATATTAGCATGCAACAGCGGAAGCTCTTAATAATCACCTGAGAATAAACATGCTTTAAACGTCAACAAAAATATTGGTGATTTATAGGTTTAACCTATATATTTATCAAATCGTAATAATAGACCACAAGATTTCACATTTCAATACACATCCCATACATAGAGATAAAAATCATTCATATAGTGAACACCTGGTAACCGACATTAAAAAGATGCATATAAGAATATCCCCTATCATTCCGGGACATCCATCGGACATGATAAAATAACATCGAAGTACTAAAGCATCCGCTACAACGGATGGGGTTTGTTGAGCCCAATAGATCTATCTTTAGGATTCGCGTCAATTAGTAGACTGGTTTACTAATTCTTAGGTTACCAAGTAAAAGGGGAATATTCGGCTTCGATCATTCAACCATAGAAAGTAGTTTCATGTACTTGTGTTTATTTTGTAAATCATTTATAAAACTGCATGTATTCTCATCCCAAAATATTAGATTTTAAAAGTGGGACTATAACTCACTTTCACAGATTTTTACTTCGTCGAGAAGTAAAACTTGGCCACTGGTCGATTCACGAACCTATAACAAATATGTACATATATATCAAAGTATGTTCAAAATATATTTACAACATTTTTAATACGTTTTAATGTTTTAAGTTTATTAAGTCAGCTGTCCTCGTTAGTAACCTACAACTAGTTGTCCATAGTTAGATGTACAGAAATAAATTTATATATATTATCTTGACCCAATCCACGACTGATGTGCGAAACGTGGTATATGAATTTTAATATGAAATAGTATGGAAAAATACCGATTAAATATTGTTACACACTAACGGGCAGTGTACCCGATCGTGTAGTAGTATAAATAATGGTTTAGTTCCGTGTATCGTTCCAAGGACAATTGGATTAGTCAAACTAAAATTAGAAACTATATTGTGATTAACTAAGTAAATGAATCTTAAAGGTACAAGATATTGTGTTTTTGTGGCTATTTAACGATTTAGCCAAATCAGAGAAGATTAAAAGTAAAAACAATATTTTTGGTCTTTTAAGTTTATATAATGAAAACAAGTGCAAAGAAAACAAATAAGAGAGTTTGATTAAGATCAAAGATACAAAATGTTCATCAAGATATTTTACCCTCGGTATTGGATGTAAGTTATATTGTTAAGACCCGATTGAATGACTATGTGTATAAGTTACCTAATAGATTTACCAAGAGTTCTCTTTAGTAAACACGCAAACTCGATTACAAGATCAAGGGTTCCCTTTTCTCTATAGTTATCGTGTTTGTAACCAAATAACTATGATATATATGCTAATCATCCAAATCGACTTGCCAAGAGTTCTCTTTAGCAAGTACTCAAACTAGAATTACTAAGTGGAGGGTTCCCTATCACCTAGACCTTTTCGTTTTTTGACTAGTTGATTAGCTAGATCACAGACTCGAATAACAATTGTCATTTGCGTTCGCTCTACACAATTCATCCCTATATCGTCTAATTGTTTATATCTAATTTACCCCCTTGGTCCGGTTTAGTAAACAATCAATCTAAGACAAGTTGATTGTAAATTAATATGATACATCAACAAGAGTTCTCTTTATCAACAACATATCAATTAACTAGATACAAATGATTTAACATCAATAAGCATGGTTCTTTAATTCAAGCTTTAATCTATCACACATAATACATTCAATCGATAAGATTACATCCAATACCTCAGTTATTAGTCTAGACAAACATTATAGAGTTTAGCCAAAAATCATATTAACAAACAAAATAACAATCAATTGATAAGTAGAATTCATTGTGAAGAACAAGAAATCAACCTAATAGAGAATAAATCTTGAATGAAGAAGGTGTTGAATCGTGATTCTTGGATGTTAAGCCTCTTCCAAGAGCTTGGAATTCTCTAATTTTGCTCCTAAAATCGTCTTGGAACTCCTCTGTTTCGTAACTCTCCGTATCTCTCTCAATAATACACTTTTAAAGTGGTGAAAGTTGGTCAAAAGCAAAAAGTAGGCTGAAACCTACTTCTAGACGGCGTCCAGATTTTTGGACGGCGTCCTGTTGTAAAGGCCTAGACGGCGTCCAGATTTCTGGACGGCGTCCAGTTGTGAAGGGCTGGACGGCGTCCAGAAATCTGGACGGCGTCCAGTTGTGCTGAATTTCACTGTCTCGTTTTTTCCAAATCTCCATTCATTTGGACGGCGTCTCAATCATTTTGGACGGCGTCCAACATACCTGAAGCCTTGTTTTATCATTTTAGAGCGCTAATTTGACCATAACTTGTATCGGGATCAACTATGATGAAATCACAACTTATAGGATGGTCATAATTCACCAAAACTCTTTATAAACCACTTTCCGATACACTTTTCATACCTTTGTGTATTACTTGTTGAAACCGCCTTAACTATCCTTGATTCGAGAGTATTTCATTCGATATTGTGAGATATATATATATGATGTATTTGAGCAATATCAAATGACCCCACACTTAAACCTTGCTTGTCCTCAAGCAATTCATTCTTACAAAGTAGAAAACTATCAAACACACTTACACAATATAGAGTACTCACATCACACAAGTAACCCAAAACACATGAAACACACACGTTTATTTGAAACGCAAACTCACGCTATATGAAACACATGCTTTAAGTATAACACACACATTTATTGTAATCACACTCACGCTATATACACAATGAGAACACACGCACACATTTTTGGGAGTTTTAGAGCCAAGTATCCGAAAAATTTGATCCTATGAAAATCAGGACCTTATGAAAAACGTTTTATGTTTTTGAAAATATAATGCTAGTTTTTACACTAGGCACGTTTTCCGATTTTTTTGTCGGATTTTCTGAATTTTTGGAAAATGAGTGCGGGTTTCCCGCTATTGGTCAAGCCAATCCCTCCCACAGTACATAACATCGTTAGATGTTGGTAAGAAAATAATGCGTTTAGGAGGATACACATTACGTCCAGATATCATCGATAATCATGAGGTAATCATCTAATCCCTTAAGTCAACCATAAAGATTGAGGTTCATCAGGCTTAAAAGCTGATATCTTACCTTTCCGGAGGTTATCCACTGGGAATCTGATCAATTCACTGACATTTTGTGTATCATGGTGCGCTTCCCATTTGGCCAGCAAATCTCCCTCATTGAGATAAGCTTTGACTACCAGTTTCCCTGTTTGACGTTGAGGCCTGGTAGATTTCGTGTCGATTTTAGCAATGACTTTTCGAGATTTTTCGTCACCCTACAACTGGTCTGGACTACAACTTCTGACATAAATCAGCAAGTGTGTCGTTCGGAAGACTTTACTTCCTTGAGGATGGAATGGATGCATCCTATGGGTAATAATAAAGTGGTCGGACGCAACATTGTCCTTGTTAGGAGAAACAATGAGGATCGTCCTGTTTAGTTTTTGATCTGGCGCGAGGTCCAGTTTTCGACCACGCTATGCAATCACCGCTCTCTCACGGTTTACACTCGTTTTGGTACAAGTGACCTACAAGTTAGCTTTACTAAACTAATAGGATTTTCATTCAAATAATTGAATGATAGTACAACTTCAAAGACTATTAATAAATTAAAACATAACTCAACATTTCTTTTCTAGTTTTAAAACACAATGTATGTAAAATGGTTTTTTGGACAATTTTCGTTTCTAAGGCTACCTGAAAATTTTAAAATTTTGATCATAAACGCCTTAATTTTTGTAAAACGAATTCCCGATAAATTTCTATCTCCCACCCCACACTTAAGATCATGCAAGTCCCTCATTGCATGAAATCAGAGAAATGATTAAATTTAAAGGGCAAAGTGATAGGGTGATTGTAGAAATTTTCAAAATTTTTAACCTGTAAATCGTGGAACATGTAGACGAATGCCGCTGAACTTACTGCCAGCATAAGAGCATCGTCCATTCCTCGATCATCAACATACATACATCATAATATCAAATGTTACTGAACTTAATGCCAGTCTTTGAAGTTCAACCACGCTGCACAAATTAACAAACCACACAAATAATAATAAAAATAACGGTGTTTTTACAATCACATCCATTATCAAACCAAACAATTAGTTTAAAAATACAAACCAATATTGTTTTAATACACACCATAACAAATAACTAGATTGTTTGAAAATGTAACAAAATGATCATTGGCTCGCAGGCCTTCAGTTATCGTAAGGCCAAAAGTAGTTTTCTGAGCCATCTCTGCTTCGGCGTCCTTGCGGGTATTCCTGCTCAAATCGGTTCCTGGCATCCTGCATCGCATCGTTAGTATTATAAATTAGGTAAGGCGGAGGTGGGTTTTGCGGATCAGTGTAGTATTGGGGTGTCAGACGTGTTGTTTCATAGTACTGATCGGGGTTGGAATAATATAACTCAGTGTTATGGTTATTCCAATCAATACCATAACTGTTCCATCCCTGATTATGTACTTGAGCAATCTGGCGTTGCTCCATTCCTTGCTGACTCACCCTCATGTTGTTCATACTGTTGACCAAATCATCCCAACCAGATTGAGACGGATACCAAGGACCTTGATCTTGAACATTTGTCTGGGCTTCCATTTCTGCTTCCTCTTCCTCTTGCTGTTCCTGTTGAACATTCGCTCCACTTCCACTCGCGCCACCTGCTACAAAAGGTACCAAACGCCTATTTCCGTCGTACATCAAAATCTCGGCGTTAACATAAGAAACCTTTTTTAAAGGTTTCATTGCATGGTCACATTCGATCAGGCGATTAAGATCAATATTAAAGTGACGAGCAATCCGCGTAATGTAGTGGCCCCCTAGAAGCGGTTTGTCTCTTCGTGCATCCGTACCGATACCCAGAAAATAGTTCCCAATTAACCCCGGTATATTGGTGTGACAACCCCTTTTTATTTGATCCATTATCCATAGATCTAGAGATTTAACCTTTGCATGTCTTTCGACTCTCGCATTAAAGGTACATGCGATAAGTCGATGGAGTAGTTTATCGTCAGGGGTTGCTATTTCAGTATACCTGTGTCTGCTTGATTTGAACGGGCTAGATGAATTTGGCCCTCTAATCCTTCTTCAAAAGGATTGTTCATTAAAACTCACTCCCCCATGATACTCTGAGCTTACCAAATATTGCCTTAAATGTGCGTCAGTAAGCTCGTGAAAAATACCCAAAACTCTACATAACCCAAAACTACTCAAACTTCTTTTATCACCCCCTATCCGGAATCTAAAGAAAGCTTCCGAGAGTGGATCGCGAACATTATTGAACCGGAAAGTTGAGTAAAATTATTTACATAGCACGGGAAACACTTGATCGTGTAGACTGAAAATTTGTTCCCATGCGTATGTCAATCTGTTACTATATGGTATAGCTAACAAACGAGTAACATGGGCATGCATACCCGCCTCAATCAAAGGAGCCCAATCCAAATACCATGTAGCATTAATTGGTCGACGGGTAATTCGAGCAAAAGTTTCTCCGTAATCATCGTTGTCCCGAAGATGTTCTAACCAAACTATTGGATTATTTTGAGCGTCTTCTTCTTCGCCAGATGATGATGATGAATGTTGTTGAACCGGTGGTGGTGGTGGAACATTTCTTGATGTTCTTCCTCTTTTCGGTTGTCCACCCCTGCTCGATTGCCCCTGCAAAACATAATAACACCAAACCAAAAAACATAGAAACCGTTGTGTTAATGTTAGCTAAAAACATAACCGAGTAGCAAGGGGAATTAGTCATGCCATTCAAAGTTCATAAGCATTGTAATTTATATAAGTCAAAGCGTATGTTTAGAATAATTGATCACAGTCAACCAAAGTCAACATAAACTAGCAAATACACTCTCACAAAAATGTGGATCACAAAATTTACAATTAGGCATCAACTTAGGACTCAAACATGTTGCGTTCATAGGTCATGACATTTATACTTGCATTCTAATGATATTCATTACAATCATAGCACTAGTTATCACAATTTAGTTCAAAATGACCATTATAACGCCACTACATTATAGCATTTCATACCATCCTTCCACTTCAATAGGCTTTAAACAAATGAAAATCAAGCATACATCCTTCATAAGATCATTACAATTCAAAGCATGCTAAAAATTCAAGAACATTCAATTTATGACCCGGCCAAATTAACATCTACATCATCAATAACAATTAAACACTTCACAAGCTTCATAAACATCACAAACAAACTCAATATCTTGAATTAACTACCCTAATTTCGGATTTAATCATCACAAACCCTAGAATCATGAGCATACCCCTTAAACATGTAATTATTGTAAAATCAAGACATAATGGGTAATTAAACAACTACGGTATGTTAATCTAAACAAGAATCATGCAAATCAAACACCCCACACTTATCTTTCACTAAATTATGCATATAGACATACAAATCAAGTAATTGAGAAAGAAAAGTATGAAAAGAGATTAGCAATACCCTAGAAAATATGATTCAAGCTTGAATTTGAAGGAAGAATGCACGAATTTGAAGTAAGAAATTAGGATTTTTAGGTGTTGGTTCATTTTTGGGAGAGAAAAAATGAGTTAAAAGTGTGTGTGGTTGAAAAATGGGTTGGATATCCTTTAAAACGCATTTTTTTTTTCTGAGTCAGACATCTGGACGGCGTCCAACATTCTGGATGGCATCCAGTATTGAAGAGCTGGACGGCGTCCAGATATCTGGACGGCGTCCAGTAAAGAAAAGCTGGACGGCGTCCAGAAAATCTGGACGGCGTCCAGAAAATCTGGACGGCGTCCAGAAAATCTGGACGGCGTCCAGAAAATCTGGACGGCATCCAGTTACACTAAAACCTACTGACTTCTTTTTTTGAAAATCCTTTAAATTTGGACGGCGTCCAAGGGATTTTGGACGGCGTCCCAATGGTCTGGTGACTCAAAATCTTCATAAAACTCATAAAAAGTCCCATTTTCAACACACAAAAGCTCATATCATCATCATAGGTCATTTTGTACATTAAAAACAATCAAACCAATCATAAAACACTTAATTCACACTATTTACACGCATGAACTTTCTTTAACGAGTCGCTCACCCAACTCGTCCCCATTTTGATTTAGGCTTTGTTCTCGAAGTTGAGGCTAACCTCGTCTTCGATTTCCAGGGGACCATCGACATAGTGTTTGACCCGGTGGCCATTCACTTTAAAAATGTCGCCCTTCCAGTTCACCACTTCAATTGTACCATAAGGGTACACTTTTCTAATAACAAATGGTCCCGACCATCGGGACTTAAGCTTTCCTGGTGATAACTTGAAACGGGCATTGTAAACAAGGACACGATCTCCTTCCATGAATTCCTTTGGATTTTTCAATCTCTTGTCGTGCCATTGTTTGGTCTTTTCCTTATAAATTAGAGAGTTGTCATAGGCTTCAAGCCTCAACTCGTCTAATTCATTCAACTGGGTCAAACGTTACCGACCCGCCTCTTGGTAATCCAAATTACATGCCCTTAGCGCCCAATGCGCTTTGTGTTCAATCTCGAACGGGAGATGGCATGCTTTTCCATATACCATTCGGAAAGGAGTGGTTCCAATAGGTGTTTTGTAGGCCGTGCGAAAGGCCCACAATGCATCGTTTAACTTAACAGACCACTCTTTTGGATTTGCACCAACAGTCTTTTCAAGTATGCATTTTAGAGATCGATTGGTATTCTCTACCTGCCCACTTATTTGAGGGTGATAAGATGTTGAAATTTTATGGATCACTCCATATCTTTTCAACACCTTTTCTAATTGCTTATTGCAAAAGTGGGTGCCCCGGTCACTGATAAGGGCTTTAGGTGTGCCAAACCTTGAGAAAAGTTCCATTAAGAAGGTTACTACAACTCGACCATCATTTGTGGGGAGAGGTTTTACCTCTGCCCATTTGGAAACATAATCAATGGCTACTAGTATGTAGAGATAAGAATGAGATTTTGGAAAGGGCCCCATAAAGTCAATTCCCCAAACATCGAACACCTCGCATACTTGGATGCTTTGTTGAGGCATTTCATCCCGTTTAGTGATTTGACCAGCCCGTTGGCACGTGTCACAAGCCTTACAAATGGCATAGGCATCTTTGAATATTGTAGGCCAATAAAAACCGGCCTCGTAAACTTTCCTTCCCGTAATTTGGGGACCAAAGTGCCCACCCGTTGGACCACGGTGAGAATCAAGAAGAATTTGAGTGCATTCCTTTCCTGAAACGCACTTCCGAATCATACCATCCGCACAACGCCTAAAAAGATAAGGGTCTTCCCAGAAGTAGTATTTCAGGTCATTAAAGAATTTCTTTCTTTTTGATGTGACCAACCGGTTTTTAAGTACCCTCCAACAAGATAGTTGGCTATGTCAACAAACCAAGGATCATCAATTTTCTCAATTTTCATGAGATTTTCGTCCGGAAAGTTATCTTGGATAACAGTCTCATGGAGAACCTCAAGATTCGGGTTCTCAAGTTGAGAAAGGTGATCGGCAGCTAGGTTTTCGGCCCCCTTTTTGTCTTTAATATCAATGTCGAATTCTTGCAAAAGCAAGACCCAACGTATTAACCGGGGTTTAGCATCTTGCTTAGCAAGCAAGTACTTTAATGCTGAATGGTCTGTATAGACAACCGTCTTCGCTAGTACCAAATAGGATCGGAATTTATCCAACGAAAAGACAATTGCCAGGAGTTCCTTCTCGGTGGTAGTGTAATTAAGTTGGGCTCCTTGCAATGTCTTACTAGCATAATAAATGGGCTGGAAATGTTTTTCAATTCTTTGCCCTAAGACGGTACCAATAGCAAAGTCACTAGCATCACACATAAGTTCGAATGGAATTGACCAATTCGGCAATATGAGAATGGGTGATTGCGTGAGTTTTGCTTTAAGGAGGTTAAAGGCGTTAAGACACTCGTCCGTGAAGACAAATGGAGCGTCTTTCTCAAGAAGTTTGTTCATCAGGGCCGCAATTTTAGAAAAATCTTTAATGAACCGACGGTAGAAACCGGCGTGCCCCAGAAAACTTCTAACACCTTTCACATTTGACGGTGGTGGTAATTTGGCTATGACTTCCACTTTAGCTCTATCCACCTCCAGTCTCGCAGAGGAAATTTTATGACCTAAAACAATGCCCTCTCTTACCATGAAATGACATTTTTCCCAGTTAAGTACAAGATTAGATTCTGCACACCTAATCAACATACGCTCAAGATTATGAAGACATGAATCAAAAGAATCACCGAAGACTGAAAAGTCATCCGTGAATACTTCCATAAAGTCTTCAATCATATCATGAAAAATAGCTACCATACACCTTTGAAAGGTAGCAGGAGCATTGCATAAGCCAAAGGGCATACATCGATAGGAGAAAGTACCATAAGGGCATGTAAAGGTGGTTTTCTCTTGGTCCTCGGGTGCTATAGGGATTTGGAAATATCCCGAGAAACCGTCAAGAAAACAATAAAAGTTCTTTCCTGCTAACCTTTCCAACATTTGATCAATGTAAGGAAGGGGAAAGTGGTCTTTTCGGGTAGCATCATTTAATTTTCTATGATCAATACATACCCTCCAACCCGTGATAGTCCTAGTGGAAATTAATTGATCATTTTCATTGGTGATAACGGTCATGCCACCCTTTTTGGGTACACATTGGACCGGACTCACCCAAGGACTATCCGAAATTGGGTAAATAAGACCTGCATCTAGGAGTTTGACAATCTCCTTTTTAACGACCTCTTGCATATTAGGGTTCAGTCGCCTTTGTCTTTGTACACATGGCTTATAGTTATCTTCCATTAATATCTTATGTGTACAATAAGAGGGACTTATACCCTTGATGTCATGAATTTTCCATGCTAGAGCCGATTTATGGGCTTTTAACATGGAAACAAGTTTAGACTTCTCACTTACAGAGAGTTCGGATGAAATGATAACCGGGAGAGTAGAATCTTCTTGAAGGCAAGCATATTCCACGTGACTTGGAAGTGGCTTGAGTTCCAAAACGGGAGGTTCTTCAATCGATGTTTTACATCGGTACTCATTTTTTAAATCCAACTTTCTGTATTCTTCATCATTTGGCTCATAACCGTTAGCCATCAAGGTGGTCAACATCTCCACTTCTTCCACCATGTTTTCTTCATCACCTTCCGCTAAAATGCATTCTCCCGAACCTTGTAATTCTAGAAATTCCTACAACAACTCCGAATATGCATCTACGGTTTGCAAATAATAACATTGGTCATCAGTAGACTCAGGGTATTGCAAGGCATGGTCAACGGAAAAGGTAACCTTAACATCCTCAATACTAAGGGTCAATTTCTGCCCATGAACATCTATCATAGCTCTAGCGGTATTGAGGAAAGGTCGACCCAATATAAGAGGCACACATGTGTCCTCTTCCATGTCCAAAATTACAAAATCGGCCGGAAATACTAGGGTACCCACTTTTACTAACATATTCTCTAAAATTCCACGAGGGAATTTAACAGAGCGGTCTGCTAGTTGAATTGCCATTCAGGTTGGTTTTAGTACCCCGGGGTTTAACTTAACATATAATGAATAAGGCATTAAATTTATGCTAGCCCCTAAATCTGCTAGTGCTTTAATGCATTCCAAATCTCCTAGGAGACATGGTATGGTAAAACTTCCAGGATCTGCTAACTTCTTTGGTATTTTGTTCATCAAGATTGTGGAACAATTAGCATTCATGGTGACTGATGAAAGTTCCTCCATTTTCTTTCGATTAGTAAGTAAGTCTTTTAAGAACTTAGCATACTTGGGCATACCTGAGATTACATCAATGAAAGACATATTTATGTTAATTTTTTTAAACATATCTAGAAATTTTGACCTTTCAGCTTCTAGCCTTTCTTGTTGTTGCTTCCTTGGGTATGGGAGCGGTGGTTATTATGGCTTCACTACGGGTTTCTCCCGTTCTTCCTTTTCAACCACTTGTTCCGGCTCCTTAACCGGTTCATCATTTCGGTTCAACGGAACACTGAAATCAGAATTTTTGGGCATCCTTGGAGCTTCGTATGCTAAACCACTCGGTGTGGTGATAACATTGGCATGCTCATTTCAGGGGTTCTTATTGGTATCGCCCGGTAAACTCCCTGGTTTTCTTTCACTAAGTAAACTAGCTAAACCACTCATTTGCTTCTCCAAATTCTGAATTGAGGCTTGTTGGTTTCTAAACTGGTGTTCGTTTTTCTCGTTTGTTTGGTTTATGTTTGTGACAAGCTGAGTTTGTGATGCAATCAACTTTTCCAACATACTCTCCAAATTTGACTTTTTATCTTCCTGTTGGGGTTTTTGATAAAAACCCGGAGTTTGTTGTTGGAACCCACTACTTGACCCTTGTTGGTAATTGGAATTTTGACCTTGAGGGTTGTAGGGGTTGTTGAAGTTCCGGTTAAATTGGGTTCTTCCTTGAAATTGATTATTATTTCTTTGGCTTATGAAAGCCACTTCTTCTTTTTGAGCCATTGTTAAACCGGCATCACAATCTTTTTCTAAATGGAGATGACCACAGTATTCACAACCTACTTTCATACTATGAATTTCCTTGGTAATTTTGTCCATGTTTCGAGCCACACCGTCTATTTTCACACTTAGGGAACTAAGGTCATCATAAGCACCGGCGCTTTGGACTTGAGCATTACGAGTAATTGGTCGTTCTTGATGCCACTCATGAGAATAATCGGCTAGCTTCTTGATTATCTCATAAGCCTCTTGCTCGGTTTTGTCCATGAGTGAACCTCCGGCCGCTTGATCAATGGAAATTCAGGTTGCAACATCACAACCCTTGTAAAAGATTTGGACTTTTTGAAAGGTATCCAAACCATGGTTTGGACAACCTCTTAGCATTTTGGAAAATCGATTCCATGCTTCGTACAAGGTTTCCATCGGCTTTTGACAGAATTGGGTAATTTCATGTTAGAGTCTCGCGGACTTAGAAGCTGGAAAATATTTCTTAAGAAATTTTTCCAACATACCATCCCAAGTTTCTATCGTAGCCTCGGCCAATGAATCTAACCAACTTCGTGCTTCCCCGTGGAGTGTCCATGGAAAAAGTCTTAAAAATATGGCCTGGTCAGTGTCTGGTTTAAGTTTGAAAAGAAGACATATCTCTTGAAAAAGACGAATATGTTCGTTTGCATCTTCATTCGGACCACCGCCAAATTGACACCTGTTATTAATCATTTGGAGAATAGGTCATTTTATTTCAAAATTTACCTCACCAGTGGGCGGAGTAATAGCACTACCTTGTCCGGTTCGGGTTGCATTCATCTTGGCCGCCATTGATTGTCTTGGTACCACTGGTCTTGCTTCTCCTTCCATTTCAAATTTTGGAGGAGGAACGGGCTCACCAAATTCAGAATATCTCGGCTTGGTTGTACTTGATTCTGAATCAAAAGTTTCCTGCTTTGATGAAGATTCAAAAAGTTCAAGTACTACTTTTGGGATCCTACCAAGCTTTCTATCAGGTTCTGTAAGCGGTGTAAGTAATGGAGAATCTGAACTTCGGGTATGTGGCATATGCAACCTAAAATCTATCAATCACACAACTAACAAAACTTATTAAACACACCGATTCTATAAGTTTAAAAATCAAAGACTATTAATAATTAAGAAACTACTTAATCACAAATTAGTTAACAATTCTATTTTGACACGAAACTGTCCCCCGGCAGCGGAGTCAAAAACTTGATGTGCGAAACGTGGTATATGAATTGTTATATGAAATAGTATGGAAAAATACCGATTAAAGATTGTTACACACTAACGGGCAGTGTACCCGATCGTGTAGTAGTATAAATAATGGTTTAGTTCCGTGTATCATTCCAAGGACAATTGGATTAGTCAAACTAAAATTAGAAACTATATTGTGATTAACTAAGTAAATGAATCTTAAAGGTATAAGATATTGTGTTTTTGTGGCTATTTAACGATTTAGCCAAATCAGAGAAGATTAAAAGTAAAAATAATATTTTTGGTCTTTTAAGTTTATATAATGAAAACAAGTGCAAAGAAAACAATTAAGATAGTTTGATTAAGATCAAAGATACGAAATGTTCATCTAGATATTTTACCCTCGGTATTGGATGTAAGTTATATTGTTAAGACCCGATTGAATGACTATGTGTATAAGTTACCTAATAGATTTACCAAGAGTTCTCTTTAGTAAACACGCAAACTCGATTACAAGATCAAGGGTTCCCTTTTCTCTATAGTTCTTGTGTTTGTAACCAAATAACTATGATATATATGCTAATCACCCAAATCGACTTGCCAAGAGTTCTCTTTAGCAAGTACTCAAACTAGAATTACTAAGTGGAGGGTTCCCTATCACCTAGACCTTTTCGTTTGTGACTAGTTGATTAGCTAGATCAAAGACTCGAATAACAATTGTCTTTTTCGCTCTACACAATTCATCCCTATATCGTCTAATCATTTATATCTAATTTACCCCCTTGGTCCGGTTTAGTAAACAATCAATCTAAGACAAGTTGATTGTAAATCAATATGATACATCAACAAGAGTTCTCTTTATCAACAATATATCAATTAACTAGATACAAATGATTTAACATCAATAAGCATGGTTCTTTAATTCAAGCTTTAATCTATCACACATAATACATTCAATCGATAAGATTACATCCAATACCTCAGTTATTAATCTAGACAAACATTATAGAGTTTAGCCAAAAATCATATTAACAAACAAAATAACAATCAATTGATAAGTAGAATTCATTGTGAAGAACAAGAAATCAACCTAATAGAGAATGAATCTTGAATGGAGAAGGTGTTGAATCTTGATTCTTGGATGTTAAGCCTCTTCCAAGAGCTTGGAATTCTCCAATTTTGCTCCTAAAATTGTTTTGAAACTCCTCTGTTTCGTAACTCTCCGTATCTCTCTCAATAATACACTTTTAAAAAAAATACTTCCACTTTGAGTTACAAGTCGTTTTTGTAAGAGGTAGTCATTTCAGTCGAAAAAACGACGTCTTGATGACCATTTTGAAAAACATACTTCCACTTTGAGTTTAACCATGATTTTTGGATATAGTTTCATGTTCATAAGAAAAATCATTTTCACATAAGAACAACTTTTAAATCAAAGTTTATCCTAGTTTTTAATTATCAAACCCAAAACAGCCCGCGGTGTTACTACGACGGCGTATGTCCGGTTTTAAGGTGTTTTTTGTGTTTCCAGGTTTTAAATCATTAAGTTAGCATATCATATAGATATAGAACATGTGTTTAGTTGATTTTAAAAGTCAAGTTAGAAGGATTAACTTTTGTTTGCGAACAAGTTTAGAATTAACTAAACTATGTTCTAGTGATTTCAAGTTTAAACCTTCGAATAAGGTAGTTTTATATATATGAATCGAATGATGTTATGAACATCATTAATACCTCAGGTTTTGTGGATAAACCTACTGAAAATGAGAAAAATAGATCTAGCTTCAAAGGATCCTTGGATGGCTTGAAAGTTCTTGAAGCAGAATCATGACACGAAAATAAGTTCAAGTAAGATTTCCACTCGAAATAAGATTGTTATAGTTATAGAAATTGAATCAAAGTTTGAATATGAGTATTACCTTGTATTAGAAAGATATCTTACTATAAATAAAAAAGATTTCTTGAGGTTGGATGATCACTTTACAAGATTGGAAGTAAGCTAGCAAACTTGAAAGTATTCTTGATTTTATGAAACTAGAACTTATAGAATTTATGAAGAACACTTAGAACTTGAAGATAGAACTTGAGAGAGATAAATTAGATGAATAAAATTGAAGAATGAAAGTGTTTGTAGGTGTTTTTGGTCTTTGGTATATGGATTAGATATAAAGGATGTGTAATTTTGTTTACATGTAAATAAGTCATGAATGATTACTAATATTTTTGTAATTTTATGAGATATTTCATGCTAGTTGCCAAATGATGGTTTCCACATGTGTTAGGTGACTCAATGGGCTGCTAAGAGCTGATCATTGGAGGGTATATACCAATAGTACATACATCTAAAAGCTGTGTATTGTACGAGTACGAATACGGGTGCATACGAGTAGAATTGTTGATGAAACCGAACGAGGATGTAATTGTAAGCATTTTTGTTAAGTAGAAGTATTTTGATAAGTGTCTTGAAGTCTTTCAAAAGTGTATGAATACATATTAAAACACTACATGTATATACATTTTAACTGAGTCGTTAAGTCATCGTTAGTCGTTATATGTAAATGTTGTTTTGAAACCTTTAGGTTAACGATCTTGTTAAATGTTGTTAACCCATTGTTTATTATATCTAAAGAGATGTTAAATTATTACATTATCATGATATTATTATATATTAATATATCTTAGTATGATATATATACAGTTAAATGTTGTTACAACGATAATCGTTACATATATGTCTCGTTTCGAAATCATTAAATTAGTAGTCTTGTTTTTACATATGTAGTTCATTGTTAATACACTTAATGACATGTTTACATATCATTTATCATGATTAAACATAGTGTATCAATATCTTAATATGATTCATATATATTTAGTAAGACGTTGTTATAACGATAATCGTTATATATATCGTTTCGGGTCTCTTAATTCAATAAACTCAATTTTATGTATATAACTTATTGTTAAAATACCTAATGAGATACTTACTTATCATAATATCATGTTAACTATATATATAATCATATATATGTCATCATATAGTTTTTAAAAGTTTTAACGTTCGTGAATCACCGGTCAACTTAGGTGGTCAATTGTCTATATGAAACCTATTTAAATTAATCAAGTCTTAACAAGTTTAATTGCTTAACATGTTGGAAACACTTAATCATATAAATAACAATTTCATTTAATATATATAAACATGGAAAGTTCGGGTCACTACAGAAAGCGGACATTTTTTGCGACCGCGTTCTCTCCGGAGCCTTGATAAAGAGTCTACGAGGGCGTCTGCTAGATTTTGAGTGTTAAGAAGGTAATTAGTAATAGATGGGAATTCTGTACGAGGGTGATTGTTGACATGTTGGTGACAGGGTTGGACGTGTCTTGAGCGATGAGTTGAGGCAGTTTTGTCTTTTGTTTAAATCCCGTGATTGAAGTCGTACACACTTCAATGGGGGTGCGAAAACGAGAGATGACTCAAGCTAGTAACTGAAGATTGGATTATTACAAAACAATGTTTTTTGGTGTCGAAACACATCCTTCACATAGACGGGTAACCGGTGGAGAAATGCGGCGTGTCCCAAATAGTTTATCCGACGGTATCAAAAGGATTCATAGTCAGCTAATCGGGAGTTGCTTTGGGTGTTCAACATAATTGATATTGAGGTTAATTACGTTTTGGCGAGTGTACTTGAAGTGGTCTTTATCGAATGCTGCCAGCTTGTCCAGTTTGATGGGTTGGAATGTGCGTGTCCCAAGAAGCTTTCTTGGCGGTATATATGGGTAAGATCAATGAAGTCAAGACAGATGATCGGTATGGGTTTGTTCAAAGTCTCTAAGTAGGAGATTGTTGAGACATAGAAACTTTAAATAAGGAAAGAAAATCAAGACTGATTGGAAGATAAGTTTTACTTGGAGGTTAAATTTAACTTGTGGAACAAGTTTTTGATTTTAGGAAAGTAGTTTACTTGAAGACAAAGTTAACTTGTTCAACAAGTGGTAATTAATTTTTGGAATGTCTTTGGCTTGAAGGTCAAGTTAACTTATGCAATAAGGAACTAGGTTTAATGTTTCACTATAAATAGACCCCTAGCTTTATTGTAATCGTGTGCACAAAATATTAGTGAAAATCTCTCTGGTTTGCGCACCTGGACTAAACCTTTCTCCGTATTTGGAGTTGGGATGTAATCACATTAAATCCTTATGTCGTTATGCTTCAATTTTATCGTTTATGTTTTTAGATTATTCGTTTGTCATTTTGGGTTAGTGATTGGTGTAAATCACTTGTCTTGGTTGGGTTCTAAATTCCTAACACAGCTTACGTTTGTTATAATGTTTTTTATAATAAAATACTTCGTATTTTGCGTATACGTTATTTATTGAGGTATCAACTGGGTAACAGATCTAAGAATCGTATTCACTGATAGCACATGATTATAATAGTCCATCCAATGGTGTTATTAGTTAAAAGTACAAAAAAATTTATATTAGTTGTTGATATTACTTGTTAAAAACTTATTTATTTTAACTTTAGATAGCTTATAAAAATATACTTTTAGAACGTTATTGTCAACAAAATAGCAAACATAAATTAATATTAATATTAATATTTTGACATGGGAGGTGATTCTCACACACTACTTTTTTATCTATGTACACTTTTGTCTTATAAACTCACAGTTATACCTCTAGATTAATCTAAGAAGTTTAACTTATATTATTATTCTAAGTATAATTAAGAATATAATAGATAATAAGGTGTAAATGAATCAAAAGTGATAGGATCACCTCTCTTTTGACATACACAATTATAATTATAATTATAATTAATGACTGCTTATAATAACTAGTTGTGTATTTAATTGTATGTCTCCAAAAATAGAGAGGTTATAATTGTAAATTTAAGGAATTTTTATTATTATTTTGTGTAAGGAACAATTTTTTGAGACAAACTATAGTAGTAAGGTAGAAAGGACGAAAAAGGGTATTTTATATATCAACAGAGACATGGCTTGGAAACATGTTCGGGTCGACTTGGCAGCTTCGGATTAGCTAATGAGGGCTAGTTTTTACTGTTAACTCCGGACCAATACTGCTCCTTTTTTCTTATTCTTTTCTACGGTCATTTTTTATTTTTTTATTTGCCTTTACACATAAAAATCTCTCTCTCCTGAATTCAAACACCCCCAAATTATGAGTATCATGTCATGATACCATAATATATGACCTTAAATGAAGACAGAAACGTTAATATGGAGGCTGCCAAACCTATACTTTAGCCATTTACATTCGTAACTAAAAAAGTTCCATATCGCATTAAATTAAGTAGTGTTATCATCTAACTTATAGTTTGAATGTAAATGTAAATGTAAATGGGCAATTTGGTATATGGAGATAATTTTTTTAGTTATTAGGTTGAAGGTTAACATTCTGATAATAAGATAGTTGTGCTCTAACTTTGTGTTGTAGTTCATTTGATAGTAGTTTGGCTTTTTTTAGCGAGAGGTCAGGAGTTCGACTCCAGTGGGATGCAACATTGCGTACAAGATGACTCCTTTACCCTTGAATTCTACCTTATGGTGCCTTTCGCACATCACGTTGCGGGGGCAGTGGGGGAGGGGGGTTTTACCGCTCATGCCCTCGGATTGGACCGGGTTTCCTCTTGAGCAGCAGGGGGGTTATGCAAATGTGGGAGATGAACGTGTGGTTGTTTAAGTCCCCCTGGGTGATCTCGTACTGCTGTTCAAAAATAATAATTTAATATAGATGCACCAATTTAACTTTTTTTTTTAAAAAAAATAACGAATACTATATAAACGGACCTTCATCGAATAATAAAGATCCTAAGCCGTTACAAACATAATAATACCAGGGAGGCTCGAACATGTAAACGTCACAGGTCTACGATAACTTCAACCGAGCCTAACCACTTCCAAAACACTATAACCAAGATTAACATAACCACAAAATATAACCTAGCAACAAAAACATGCGAGACAAACAAAACTACCAAACCGTACAACAAAGAAAATTAAACGTACAAACAGGCAAGCTTAAGAGGGACCTTTATTTTTACTGTTCCTCTCATCCAGATGGTTTCAACTTTGTCGATGTGGACACCTTCACCTTTTCGAGATATGAAATTATACGAGATGACGTCGGAAAAAGAGCTACTAATAAGTAATAACGGAACCGGGAACACACAAAGGAATTAACCCTTGATCCGATAAATCATGGAAAAAAGCCTTTTTTCGTAACAACCGAAGGGCAAACATCAGGAACATGCATGAACAACTTTTGTATCGCATCACCACAATCTAAATCTTCGGCATTATCTTTAAGCGAAAGGGAACTCGAAACAGATGCTCCTTTCGCCTTCTTTCTCGAAGCCATTTTTCGATCCCAAGTTACACTTTAGACACATGCCTATTTAATACATACCAAGATTTACATAAACCTTCACAAAAAGACACCTCGCAATTATAATAATTTCCTACAATCCACCAATCAAAATCGGTAAAGTTGTGATAATAGTATATGAGTATTTGCTTTTACAAAAAAAGGAAATTTTATTTAGTTGTAATCTTTCGTACAAAACCGAGACTAAAGAATATAAGATTTACTAGTGAAGTGACCCGTGAATTCACGGGTTTGGTTAAAAACGATTGTGATAGATTGTTACCTTGGTACAAAAATATTAAGGTGAAATCATAGGTTTAAAAGAAAGATGATACAAATAATGTTATAGATAGAAAAAAAAAAATAGAAGACTCATTTACAATCCACCACGTTAAATACAGTGCATAAGAAACTGTATCCATGCTCGCTACATATGATGTATAATGGAAAAGATGATAGCAGATGTTTCAATATACATGCTAATTATAATTTATAACACTACATGTATTGTGTTATGAGACTTTACACCCATAACACCACTCAACACTTAGAATGACCCGAACATATGCCATTATGAGACTTTACACCCATATGATTCCATCATAAACGTTGCATCAACACTTAGAAGAATCGGACAGATGTTTCAATATACATGCTAATTATAATTTATAACACTACATGTATTGTGTTATGAGACTTTACACCCATAACACCACTCAACACTTAGAATGACCCGAACATATGCCATTATGAGACTTTACACCCATATGATTCCATCATAAACGTTGCATCAACACTTAGAAGAATCGGACATATGCCATTATATGAAGTAGTGACTGCAAATTAATTAGCTGAAGTAATGACCCACAGAACCCAAAAAATCCAATATGGGCAAAGAAATAATAATTGCAAATTGAGTTGAAGTAATGACTTTGAACTAAAAATCATGTTACCAAGACTTAAAATTATTGAGATGTATATAAGAAACTTCACCATACCCTCATAAGTCCAGTAAAAAAACAGAATGATCTGCATATACAAGCTTGAAACAATAAGTCAACATATACATGATTCATTAATATAAAAAAACTATACATAGTCAAACGTCCAAATAAGTTAACGATGTGAGACATGTAACCAAAATAATCCATTAACACTTGCATTATAGGCTCTAAATTTCAAAATTTGCTCAAAATAAGTAATCATCTATAGAAAACATAAATAAATATAAAATTAGGTGTATAAACACGGATACCTTACACATGCGACATGCCTATAGCCAAATTTTTCTCGATCATTTCATCGAACACATGGTGTGCGTCAAGAAGCTGCATATATAATGTTTCATTCACAAAACTTCAAATTTTGAATGCATATCGGAAGATTAATTATGCACAAGTAGCATTAAGGATTAGGTATAACTGAATAAGAGAAATACAACAACAGAAAAAAATGAGAGCAGTTAGCTGAACATTACAATGAAACTGGAGTAAATGAAATGTTTAACCTAAGAATTGCAGAAGATATCATAGACCATAACTGGTTTAAGAAGCTTCAAAGGTTAGGATTCGTATAGCCTTACACATAATACTACGTATAAATTGATCAATTCTGTATAAATTGATCAATAACAACCTAGAATGTCATTATCAAATATGCATTTCATGGAGCAGGTTCTCGCTACATTGCTGAAATCCACATCACAATTAACATTATATTTTCATTATACATCTACTTATTTTGTTATGGATAAAAAACACATGATACAAAACATTAACTTGGGCATTGTGACCCACTTTGACACCCTTTCAGCTCACACTTCATTTTGCACCTTCACATATCAAAGGTTGACATATTCAAACTTCAAATTCTAAAATTTATAAAGGAAACAAACTTTAAATTTCAACTCTATCAATAATATTGTTACTAAAGCAAAACGAAAAGATTAAAAATCTATCAGCATACATACTCAAAAAGTGAACTAAACAATACATATATAAATGATATAGAGTAATAATAACTATCATACCTTTATCCCATCGTTTTAGTTTAATCCTTTAGCTTCTATTCACTTTGTTGATGTTTCAATAAGCAAAAAAGTTAATAACAAAATAATTAAAATGTTATTCAAATTCACAATAACCATGTAAATAGTCTAAAATTCTCAGTCACATTTTAAAGTTTTAAATGTTCATAAGAATAAGATAAAAGATAAAAGATAAACTTGAAATTTTTATAATCAAAATCCATTGGGGCTAAAAATTTATTTTATAGCTTTACCAACTTAATGAAGAGCACTGAGTGAAAGGCCTCATGGGTAAAACTATCATTCAAATATACATTTAATCTCTTTCTTACTGTTTACTGTTGAAATAACTACATATATAATTAACCAAACTATCATGATCCATGGTAAAACTACCATTAAAATGGTTTAAACCAGAAGGATATTTGGGCACAAAAATGAAGTCGAATATGTACATATTATCATATAATCATGTTGGCCTGAAAGAGTTTTAAGTTTGCTCATCCTACAAATAACAATTGTATAAGGTGAAGTAACCTTAACATTCAAATTAGTTGAGGCAAGTACCACCAGTAACAATTATTAACTCAAATAACCTTTTACCACTATTAAAAAGAATATTACATACCTTGAAGCAAATCTGCATCTCCATTTGACTAATTGGTAAAACCTACAAAATGACCTATACAACAAATTGTAATCGCCAAAGTAAATTACTATTTCTAAGCAACAGAGTAGTACAGTAATATTTACTCTTTTCTTAAAACTATAGGAAAAAAAAACATCACAAGCACATCATGAATCAGAAAGCAAAAAAGTGGCATACATTGTCGTTCAAATTTAACGATTAGTAGGGATATCATGTTTAAATCGATTAAACGTAACACCTTCCCATATCGATTCCTAACTAATATAAAGGTGTAACTGAAAGGCGTACCACATGACTCAATTTTTGTTAGATATTTCATCAAACACCTTCCATGCACTTTGATGAGAACTATTTATCTTCAATCTTTGAGCAATTGAGCACCTGCATTTTGTAAAGCACAAAAGAATATGAAATTTGAATGTTAAAAAAATGCAACTAATAACAAAATCTCACCGTGAAACACAACCCTATTTTATCATCGAGAAACTGACTTTATTCAACCTCAAATTATTAGCAGATTAAGGTAGATTTATGAATTTAGTTTCAGGAGTACCTAATGAGTTGTGCTTTTTTAAAACCTACATAATTCTGCAATGAGCTCTCGTTCTTCAAATCTGCAAAAAAACAACATATCAACCAAAATTGATGAGAACTATTTATCTTCAATCTTTGAGCAATTGAGCACCTGCATTTTGTAAAGCACAAAAGAATATGAAATTTGAATGTTAAAAAAATGCAACTAATAACAAAATCTCACCGTGAAACACAACCCTATTTTATCATCGAGAAACTGACTTTATTCAACCTCAAATTATTAGCAGATTAAGGTAGATTTATGAATTTAGTTTCAGGAGTACCTAATGAGTTGTGCTTTTTTAAAACCTACATAATTCTGCAATGAGCTCTCGTTCTTCAAATCTGCAAAAAAACAACATATCAACCAAAATTAATAAACTTAAACCAATATTAGGGTTTGCATCGAAGGCAATGGCGGTTACAGCTATGAACCTGTTAAGAATTTTAGGGCAAATCGCGATTGTATGAGAAAACCTTACAAATGACGGTGAAGAATTCGTGATTTGTTATGTAGATTGTTGGATTTCTTGATTTTTTTTTTTTTTTTTAGGTTTTTGATGAATTGTGAATGGGATGGGTCTTGACTGTATCCAAGTCTTTACTCGCGAATTTAAACCCTAAAGATTTCTGAAGCAAGTAATTGTTAGAAAAAAAGAATAAACAATATATAAATATATAAAAAACTAAAAATCAAAATTGAAATATTACCTGCACATTTGATGTTGAAAGGCATGCATTAGAGACGAAAGAAGTAACAGCAGCGGCAGCGGTGGACCGGTGGTGGTGGTGGTTGATGAAGGATGAAGATGGTGGTCGTGGTTTTTTGATTTAGGAGAGTTTTAGCTAGAGAAAAGGATTTTGAAATTGTATGCTAGAAGAAAGAAGTTGTTTAAACTCAGCAAACAAGCGAGCAAGCGGCTTTTTTTGTTAGGGCACGCGTGCTTTTTTTATTTTTATTTTTTCTGTATTTATTTAATTAATTTAATTAAATATTAATCTCCCCTTAATGACATCATCAAAGGCCCTATCTTTTTTTCTATTCTTTTTTTATTTTTTTAAAGCTATGAAATGACTTTTTTATGACATCATACTTTTAGTCAAATATTAGATTAGAATAGATTTATTTACAATCATTAAGGCTATAGATCAGAACTAAACACAAAGCATCTACAACCAATAAATTATCAGAGATTACGTTTAAATTTTGAAATTTAACAATAAAGTTGATTTTATAATCGCCAGTTTATAACCGCTCTTTAAAAATTATTATTTTTGTTTATAGTCCTGTAAGAGCTGCAAAAAGCTTGCACAACATATACACTCAAAGAAGATAAAAAAAAATAGGGCAAATGAGACCGAAAAGGTAACCTAAGTTACCCAATTTGACAATTAAGGTAATTCCCAATTTGCCTAAGCTCGAAAAGGATTTCAATTTTATTTTTGCTAAAAAAAAGATTATGTGTTCAAAATTTTTAAAATTGGGGTAATTTTCGGTAAATTCATTAACGATCGTTAGTCAAAAATATACGATTGGTCCCTGAAGTTTGTTAAAAAATTGTACCACTCATCCTCTTCATTATCAATGGAAACTAACATTGACTTTTGTTGACTTTTTTGAGTTTTGAAGATTTAGATCAAATCTGAAAATCTAAAAATGTGGAAAGGTTGGATATAATTTTTTGATTATATCCTCAAAATCTCATGTCTTAGTTTGAAGTATTGATCGAGATCTCACCATTATTGTGTTCGAAACAAAATTTTATGAAATCGATCATTTGGGTAGATTTTGGTGTGATTTTGTGAAATCTAAGAATATAGAAAGATTGGTGATGGTAAACCACTACAATCTGCACAATTTGGTGCGTTTTTATCAAGTTTTGAGGTGGTTTCCATGTAAGCCGCCACCAACCACCACACGTCGCCGTTGGAATGGTCGCCGGAATCTGCAAAATGAAGAACACATATGCAATTTTTTAGTAATCGCTAACAAATTCATACTTAAACCGTCGTGAAACCACAAGGGTTTGATGAAAACACAATCTAAAAACACACACCCCTTTAGTATTTGAATTTAATAATATGTTGAGAATCTGAAACACCCCTCAAGTATTCGAAATTAATAATATGTGTACCTATATAGTTTTTAGTCATTAGTTTGATTTTAAGCCTTGAACATATAATTAATTAAGGAATAGTTCGAAATTAATAATATGTGTGTTGTAAATTTAGTACTTAAATATGGATGATAATTAGTCAAATATGGATAGTAAAATTTGTACTATATATATGTGCATAATGTAAGTTACAAAAACACACATATACATTAAATACATCACACCTCTCTTCAACCTCTTTCTCTCCTATATCTTCTACAACACATCTCTCTTTTGTTGGTTCTTTCAATTTGAATATATTGAACCAGGCCACTAAAGGTAGTTATAAGCCTACTGAATTATAACACGTTATCAGCACGAAGTGCTCTGTATAATCAAGGTTTATCTAAGCAAGCACGCGTCACTAATCAAGGTAAGAAATTATCTAACTTTTATTAACTTCACTAATATTTATATTTATGTTATTTAAGTTATATATGGTCGGTTATACCGCCTGAATTATATTTCTGTAATCTAACTTTTATTAACTTCACTAACATTTATATTTATGTTATTTAAGTTATATATGGTCGGTTATACTGCCTGAATTATATTTTCTGTATTCTAACTCTTATTAACTTCACTAACATTTATATTTATGTTAATAAGACCTCATGATTGTACGCAACACGTCATTTGACAACACGGTACTTTATGTACGCAACACGTCATTTGACAACACGGTACCATGGGTCGAGATTAATTCCGATCAATACGAATACGATGGGGTCTTTATATGTTATCTAACATTTATGATTACTTATGCAATTAATCATTATTTATTTCATGCATACTAATGTTTATTCTTAAAAGTAAATCTTAAAAGTTAAAATAAGAAAAAATAGTTTGTATTTTTATTAAAAGTAAATCTTAAAAGTTAAAATAAGAAAAAGTAGTTTGTATTTTTATTAAAAGTAAATCTTAAAAGTTAAAATAAGAAAAAGTAGTTTGTATTTTTATTAAAAGTAAATCTTAAAAGTTAAAATAAGAAAAAAAAATCTTGTCCTTTATATTACTCATACGCGTTTTGATATAGTGACTTTATTCGTTAACGTCAACTAACGACGTTACAACGGTCATATATACATAACGGTTGTTAACGTCAACTGACGACGTTACAACAACTATATTTTTCAAATATAAAATAAACATCTCCGTTTGCACATTTTCACAAATCAATCTTCATTTTTCAGATTACTACTCTCAAAAAGTTTTTTGTAAAAATGATTCACACAAGGATGATTTTTCCTATTGTATTGGTCATATTAACTATCATCATTGTTGCTAATATACCACCGGGTGAACCTATATTCTATCCTGCCCTTGTGGTTTTATTATTTGTAATCATACCATTATTCTGTTATTTGCTACTTATGAATTTAAAATGATTGTAATTTCATTTTATTATTTGTCTATGAATAGAAGTTGATTATGATTATGATTTATGTTATTCATCTTTTTGATAATAGAAAATGTCAAATTTGAAAAGGCTTAAATTTGCTCATTTAGAATCAGTGTGAACAACTACTTAACATGGGTTATGAATTTAGAAAAACATCTTGAATCAAACGGTATTTTAGAAACCCTGAATGAAAATAACAATTATTCCGAACAAGAGAAAGCAATAGTAAGTATTTTTCTTAGCAAACATATTGACGAGTCCTTAGAATCTACATATTATATGATCGAAAATCCAAGTGTACTATGGAAAATACTCAAAGATAGATACGATATTAATTATCAAAAAAAAACAAAAAAATAACGGTGATCCATGAAAGAATAAAATTAAAGATATTAGTAGACGCTCTTATAAGAATTCCGGAGATTCTTATTAATGATCTGGTAACGTGGATCATCAGTCTAGTATTTCTTGAATACATGAACATCTTGTTTAGCTCTACAAATAAGTCCCAAAAAGAAAAGAAAACGAGAGTGAATCTGTTGACAAATCTTGATTAAATTAACCCTGAGCTACCTTGAGACCTGAATGGTTTGAATTTTCTAAGATGCCTAGTTTTTTTTATGTATCACTCATAAATAAATGGTTTTAGACCATAACGCATATGTTTTATTAAGTGTTATCTTTTATGTACTTCAGATTATAACTTGTTTGCAGGTAATATAATTTGATTATCTTGCTGAAATATAACTCATTATTTGCTTATCTTATTTGAAGTTTTAGTATGAATCCTGCTGAAATACAACATCAATTAAATGGTAAAGACCTATGTATTGCAGATAGTAGTAACATACACACTATGATCAAATCTAAGAAATATTTCATTGATTTAAATCAAATGAAGGAATTATAAATACTATATCAGCTCTTGCAAACTTGATATAAGGAACGAAAAAGGCAAAATTTCATATTACCAAATGGTACGAATTTTTTGGTAAACAATGTCTTGTTTTCTCCCAAATCAAAGAGAAATTTGTTAAGTTTCTCTGATATATATCATAATGGATATGATTATCAGTAAATGATAATCGAAAATGAGAAATATCTATGTAGCACCGAAAAGCGCATATGATAAAAAGCGCATATGATAAAAAGCGCATATGATGAAAAGCGCAGCGCATAGGATTAAAAGCGCATATAATTAAAAGCGCATATGATGAAAAGCGCAGCGCATAGGATTAAAAGCGCATATGATAAAAAGCGCATATGATGAAAAGCGCAGCGCATATGATTAAAAGCGCATATGATAAAAAGCGCATATGATGAAAAGCGCAGCGCATATAATTAAAAGCGCATATAATGAAAAGTGCATATGACGAAAAACGCAGCACATATAATTAAAAGCGCACATGGTGAAAATTATATATGATGAAAAGCACATATGATGATTAATGAAAATCACATATGGTGATTAATGAAAAACACATATAGTGATTAATGAAAAGCACATATAGTGATTAACGAAAAACACATATGGTGATTAATGAAAAGCACATATGGTGATTAATGAAAAGCACATTGAGAAATAATCACCAATGTTTCTTGAAAGAATTCAAGGGTATATATATGGACCAATTCATTCATCATGTGGACCATTTTTCTAATAGACGTATCTAACGCATGGTCTCATGTTTGTGTGTTATCAAGCCGTAATATGGCATTTGCAAAGTTTCTTGCACAAATTATTAAATTAAGAACACATTATTCTGATTACACCATTAAAAGGATGAGACTTGATAATGCTGGTGAGTTAACATCTCAAGCTTTTAATGATTATTATATGTCTACAAGGATTGTTGTTGAACATCCAGTTACTCATGTGCATACACAAAATTGGTTTAGCTGAATCAATAGATAAACGCTTACAGCTAATAACTAGACAATTAGAAATGAGTACAAAACTCTCAATATTTATATGGGGACATGTAAATTTACATGATGTGACATTAATTCGCATTAAATCAAGTGCAAGTTATAAATATTCTCCATTACCAACTTAATTTTGGTGGAGACCAAATATTTTCCATCTTAGAACATTTGGTTGTGCAGTGTATTTTTAATTGAACAACCACAACAAATGGTTCCTCAAAGAAGGATTGAAATATATGTTAGATATGAAACATCTTCAATCATAAGATATATTGAACCCATGACGGGTGAAGTTTTTACAGCAAGTTTTGTCGATTGTCACTTTAATGAAACATTGTTCCCTATATTAGGGGGAGAAATGAAATATAAATAAAATGATGTTTCATGGTGTGAACATCAATTAAGGAATATTGATCATCGCACAAAAGAATGCGAAAAGAAAGTTCAAATATAATGCATATGCAAGAACTTGCAAATTAATTACTTTATGCATTTAAAGATACAAAAAATAAGTGACTAAATCATATATACCAGCAGTAAATGCTTCAGCTAGAATTGAAATTACAAAAGCTGGCAATAATGTCACTCATGAGTCTTTGCTACGGCAGAAATGTGGGAGACCAATTGGTTCCAAAGATAAAAATCCTCGAAAAAGAAAATCAGCTGATAATGAGGTAAAAGAAAGTGTTCAAAGAAGAACCACAAATCAATACTCCTTCTGCAGAGGATATTGATAAATGTAAATACATAAATTGCAATAAATTATGCAATATTATGAAACTGAAATGAAATGAAAAATCTTGATGAGATATTTTCATATAATGTTACAATGACATCATGAATAAAGATGATGATCTAGAACCAAAATCTGTCATTGAATATCAAAATAGATGTGATTGAACTCAACGGAAAGGAGCAATACGAGCTGAATTAGAATCGCTCAATAAAAGAAAAGTTTTTGAATCAATCGTTATCACTTTTAAAGATGTGAAACAATGGGATACAAATGAATTTTTATCCGAAAAGAAATGTGCAAATGAAGTTACAAGGCAAAACTAGACTTGTAACTCAAGATATCCCACAAAGACCAGAAATGAATTAGGAGAAAAACTTATCCTCCTATAATGAATACAATTACTTATTAGATACTTAATCAACCTGGTAGTTATTTAAATGCATCTCATAGATGTTGTTACTACTTATCTGTATGGATCACTTAATAGTGATATATATATATATATATATATGAATATACCTGAAGGGTTAAGTTATCGTAAGCATCTAATGCAAAACCCAAGGAAATATATTCCATTAAATCACAAAGATTTCTAAATGGGTTTATACAATCGGGACGTATGTGGTATAATCGATTAAATTACTACTTGATAAGAAAAGGGTATACATATAAACTTATTTGCACGTGTGTTTTATAAAAACAATGTTCGGATATGTGATCATAGCTGTTTATATCAATTATCTTAAATAAAGAAATCTATGAAGCCATTCAACTTCTAAAAAAAGATTTTAAAATAAAAAAAATCAAGTATTACGTTGATTTACATATTGAGCATATAACTAATGACTTACTTATACATCAAACAACTTATACCGAAAAGATTTTAAAATATTTTAATATGGACAAGACAAAAACCATTAAGTACTCATATGGTTGTTAGATCTTAATATTGATACTAATCCATTTCATCCTCTAGAAGATCATGAAGATCTTCTTGGTTCAGAAGTTCCATATTTTAGTGCAATTGGGGCTCTTATGTATCTTACAAATTATACAAGATCTGACATTTCTTTTGCAGTTAATTTGTTGACAAGGTTCAGCTCAGCCCCTACCAAAAGACATTGGAATCGAATCAAACAAATAGTTTGATACCTTCGGGGAACTACTGATTTATAGTTATTTTATTCTAACAACTCGAAACAAGATTTGTTTGGTTATACAGATGCAGATTATTTATCTGATCTACATAAAGCTAAATCTCAAACTGGATATGTATTCCTAAATGGAGGCACCGCAATATCATGACGTTCTCAAAACAAACACTTGTTGCAACATCATCAAATCATGCCAAAGTGATTGCATTACATGAAGCTACTCAGGAATGATTTTAGTTAAGATAAATGATACAAATCATTATTAATTCTTGTGGACTAGAACGCTATAAAAGCCCAATAACTATCTATAAAGATAATACAGCTTACATAGTACAAATGAAAGAAGAGTATCAAAAATGACAAAACAAAACATAAATGCTGACGAGGCGCTAAAGCTATAAACGGTCTTAACGGTCATAAGTTTGATGGAAAAGAATGGTATATTGGTAAGGCTCAGAAAAAGACTGAAAGGGAATAGGAATTGAAACAACAGTTTGAGCAAACCATGAAGGAGACTGTAGACAAATCACATGGGTCAAACTTGTACATAAAAGATTTAGATGATACAGTTTCAGATGAAAACCTCAGATTCTTCTCATATACTCAAGATCTCGTAAAAGATAACCAGATTAAAATGAGATACGTTCAATCAACAACTCTGCTGATCTTTATACCAAAGCACTGTCAATCACTGTTTTCAAAACATACGTTCACAATATTGGCATGAGGCAAGTTCAAAAGATGTGACGACTCAGCGTTGTCTACTTGAGGGGGAGTCAACTCTATGCTGCACTCTTTTTCCCTTAGCTAAAGTTTTATCCCACTGGGTTTTCTTTAGCAAGGTTTTAACGAGGCCTTATTAATTGCTCTTTAAAAAAATTACCATCCAAGGGGGAGTGTTGTAAATTTAGTAGTTAAATATGGATGATAATTAGTCAAATATGGATAGTAAAATTTGTACTATATATATGTGCATAATGTAAGTTACAAAAACACACATATACATTAAATACATCACACCTCTCTTCAACCTCTTTCTCTCCTATATCTTCTACAACACATCTCTCTTTTGTTGGTTCTTTCAATTTGAATATATTGAACCAGGCCACTAAAGGTAGTTATAAGCCTACTGAATTATAACAATGTGTACCTATATAGTTTTTAGTCATTAGTTTGATTTTAAGCCTTGAACATATAATTAATTAAGGAATAGCTGCTACGTGTTATTGAAATTTTATGATTCAAGTGATGAAAATGATGAGGAGGATGATGGGTGCAATTTTTAAGAAAGTTCAGGAACCAATCGTGTATTTTTACTAACGATCGTTAATGGATTTGACGAATATTACCCAAATTTTAAAATTTTTGAAGACCTCTTTAGATATTTAGGCTCGATGCTTCACAAATCTGGAAGGATAGATGCGGACATGACGCATCGTATACGAGTAGGATGGTTGAAGTGGAGGGCAGCGAAATGGGTGTTGTGCGACAAGAAGGTAGCCCTTAAACTGAAAGGAAAATTCTTCAATGTGGCAATCAGACCAACCATGTTGTACGGATCTGAGTGTTGGCCAATGACGAAGGCCCAAGAGAGGAGGATGGAAGTGGCAGAAATGAGGATGCTTAGGTGGACGTGTGGTAAGACCAAGCTAGATATGATACCAAATGGAGTTTTTATGGAGAACTTGGAAGTTGAGAACATCATCAACAAGCTGAGGGAAGGACGGCTTAGATGGTTTGGGCATGTTATGAGGCGCCCACTTTTAGCCCTGGTTAGGAGAGTCGAGACCCTCATTGTTGGCGGCGTAAGGAGAATGGGTAGACGTAGACGTAGGTTGGAGGATAGATTGAAGCTTGACATGAAAGAGCTTCTACTGACGGAGGACATGACTTCTGATAGGAGCTTGTGGAGGAAGAGAATTAGAATTATTGAGTAAGATTTTTTTATCTAGTATGTTGTATATATTTATTTTACAACTACGTATATCACTATAACTAGATATTATATATATATATATATATATATATATATATATATATATATATATATATATATATATATATATATATATATATATATATATATATATATATATATATATATATCCCTCTACATGGTATATATGCCTCTGTATCTATGTATATGTTAGGATATTATGTGATGACATGAAAATTTCTGAAAAATTTAAACTTAATCTTTGTATGATTAACATTTCCGACACGAAAAGTAAAGTCTGTAAAACTGAATCTCAAAATTTTTGAACTACTTTTATATATTTAAATACCTTTCGGTTGTTTTCGACGATTCGCGAACAATTATATGTAAATAGATACATATATACTATAACATGAAAAGGTAACAATGTATTAATTGTTTGATACCGTACATTAAACTTATTGGTTTAAATATCTATTTGAATATATATGATAAGTTGAAATATTTATTATTAAAATTTATTTATAAATAACTTCCAATGTCTATTTAAAAACTGATTTATGTATATTAAAAAGATATATACATATATATAATTTCAAGTTATTTAGTAAACGATAGTAACATTCGTTTATTGATTCGATTGATATTTAGATAAGTTAACTAAAGCGTTTAAGATGAACCAGTAAAACACTAATTTGCTACAGTATTTTCAAATTGCTACAGTACCCAAAATGCTACAGTGTTTTCGAAAATCACTATTTGCTACAGTGAAATTGACTTGCTACAGTGAATTGCTACAGTAAAATACTATTTTAAAATGTATTTTAACAAATAGCGAGACGATGATTTATAGAAGTAAATGACCAACACACTCAAATGTATAAGTTATATTTCGAGTGATATAATTTAGGGATAATTTAAGGCTATATTTTGACTAAGCTACGTGTCCCAAAATGTAATGTACAAGTTTTCTCAGCGTACGAAAGGACATTCGAAAAACCGGAACCGAGACATAAGTGGAGTGATGACGTACGACTTATCGGAGCAAAAGTTACAAGTCCACTAAGCACGGGAATAAAATATAATATATAATTAATTAATTTAAATTATATATATTATATATATTATTATTAAATTATGTCAACAAACAAAAAGTTAAAACATTGTGACCAGGTACAGCTGGCCATGCGATCGCATGGCCATATCAAATGAAACTCATGCGATCGCATGATAATGGACTCCAGATTACATCTATAAATTGATCGATTTCTGCACTTTGATTTCATTTATTTCACATACTCCGTAAACATTTAATTATTTATATTATTATTATTATTATTATTATTATTATTATTATTATTATTATTATTATTATTATTATTATTATTATTATTATTATTATTATTATTATTATTAATATTATTATTAATCTTAATATTATTAGTAGTATTATTATTAATTAGTATTAGTATTATACATAAAATACTACGACGAGGTCATGAGCGTGTCACTTTCAAAATGGTTTTCAAGCGGGATAGAGCTAAGGAAATTATGGGTTATTGCCAAGGAGATTATGGGTAATGTTCGGGGGTATATTTGTGAATCAAACCTAGTGTTTATCATCTCCGTTGCGTCTACGTACTTTCCTACAATATTGAATCTCAATATTGATACGTTGAAATCTACAGTTATTTGGTAATTCGTGTTTCGATCACATTTTGGTGAACGACTTTATATGCTGCTAAGGTGAGTTTCATTTGCTCCATTTTTAATTGCTTTTGCAATATATATTTGGGCTGAGAATACATGCACTTTATTTTAAACGCAACGGATACAAGTACATACTAAATTCTACACAGAGTTTGAACCGTAAATCCCTTAGCTTTGGTAACTAGTAACTGTCGGTTATAAGAACTGGTGGGCGCGAGTAGTTATATATGGATCCATAGGGCTTGATATCCCCGTCCGAGCTAGAGCGCTAGTCTTTTAACGGACGTATGCTATTTGATAAGCGTACACGTTGGTTTGCGTGTATTATTTTTTATTAAGATGATTATACAAAGGGTACAAATTATATATACGTTTAGTTTAGTTATCAGGGTGCTCAATTTTGTAGAATATTTTGATAAACGTTTCGAATGAAACAACTAAAATCTTGTGATCTACCTTTATATACAGATTATACGAAACATTAAAACTATGAACTCACCAACCTTTGTGTTGACACATGTTAGCATGTTTATTCTCAGGTTTCCAAGAAGTCTTCCGCTATTTGCTTAGATGTTAGACAAGCTATGTGCATGGAGTCTTACATGACATATTTTTCAAGGAAACGTTGCATTCACCAAATCATCACCATGTATCTTATTTTGACTGCATTGTCAACGGAAGTACTGTTGTAAACTAATATTTATGGTGATTGTCTATATGTAGAAATTATTTGATGTCGATAACCTTTAATTTAAATATTCATTTATGGTGTGCCTTTTCAAAAGAATGCAATGTTTACAAAACGTATCATATAGAGGTCAAATACCTCGCAATGAAATCAATGAATGACGTGTTCGTCCATATGGATTTGGAGCGATCGTCACATATTAGGACCCAAACAACGCTAGTAATTCTACAAGACTACTAGCCGAGTAGTGATACTATCAAGATCACTCAACCCACTTAATGAACAAAAGATTAAAATGCAAGAAATGTAAGAACGGCACAAGATATAACGTGGTTATATGCAATCGTTGTGATTGCTTTAGTCCACGGACCAACTAGAGATCGTTTATTTACTGAATATTTTAGAGTGGTGTGTTACAATGAGATACAAAGAGCTCCATTTATAGGAGAAACAAGAACACTAACAAAGATTAGTTAGGAATCTTCACATGGCCAAGTAATCAACATGTTTGCCAACTAGCTTGCTTTACACCCTTGAATTAGCATGATCACAGCCTTAATGTAAGGTGTAAAGTACCCACTTTGCACCTAAAGCAAAAGGTTAGACAATAAAATCCAGAACCCATTTGATCAACTTGAACAACTTGCTGATTGCAGGTCGATGCGCCGCATCTCATGGGTGATGTGCCGCATCACCTTGCTTTGCTGTGACAGATTGGTTTCCACGACTGCAGACTCAAGTTCCAGCTCTCGATGCGCCGCATCGTGTGGAGGATGCGCCGCATCCCTCCTCTTTGATGCGTCATATCCTTCAAAATTGCCGCATCTAAAACCTTCGGCAAAAAACATTGCATGGATGCGCCTCATCGCTCACCAGGACCACTTTTCTTGTTGTTTAAAGGTCTCCACACTCCAACAAATCTCCCACTTGGAGACTTTGAACAAAACTCCATTCATATCAATGATTTTAACCAAGAACATTAAACCACCTTCGATTACCGCCAAATACCATTTGGGACACGCACGCTCAACAAATTCTTCGGATGAGTAGACTTTCGATAAAAGGTCTTTAATACTACTTGTTAAACTTGTAACACCATTCACATCTCTAGCTGGGGTCTTTTCTCATCAATTCATGAGAAGACCAATTGAGGTAATGCAAAATCTCAATTTCTCCGTCGTAACCACCTTAGTAAACATATTGGCAGGATTCTTTGCACCAAGTATTTTCTCCAAGAATAAAGTGCCATCATTTATATTTTTTAGAATAAAATGATACCTTATCTTGATGTGTTTCGTTCGACTATGAAACACCGGATTCTTCCCAAGATGAACCGCACTTTGATTATCACAATACAAGACGCAATAGTCTTGTCTTTTACCCAACTCGCCTAAGAAGTTCTTCAACCACACTAGCTCTTTAGAAGCTTCCGCAATAGCCATGTATTCGGCTTCGGTGGTTGATAAAGCAACACTCTTTTGCAATCTAGATAACCAACTAATCGTCGTCTTCCCCATTGTGAAAACATAACCCGTAGTGCTTTTCCTCAAATCATCACATCCACCCAAATTAGCATCCACATAACCTCTAAGTATGAGATTGTTTTTGGAGAAACACAATCCCATATTAGAAGTACCTTTTAAATAACGAAGCAACCATTTGACTGCTTCTCAATGCTCTTTCCCCGGATTAGACATATAATGACTTACAACTCCCACTGCTTGAGCAATATCGGGTCTTGTACAAACCATGGCATACATAATACTACCCACGGCCGATGCATATGGAACCTTTTCCATATCCATTTTGTCTTTTACCGTTTTTGGTGATTGATTCTTCAATAACTTTAAGGTGCTACCCAAGGGCATAGAACGAGCCATTGAATCTTCCATGTTGAATCTCTCTACTACTTTCTCGATATATTTAAATTGAGACAAGTATAGAGTACCCTTCACACGATCACGCACAATACTCATGCCAAGTATTTGCTTAGCACCACCAAGATCCTTCATCTCGAATTCTCGGGAAAGTAATCCCTTCATTTTGTTAATTTCGGGCATGTTAGAACCTGCAAGCGACATGTCATCAACATACAACAATAAGATTATGTAAGAAGACTTGAATTTCTTCAAGTAGCAACAGTGATCCGCTTCACATCTTAAGAAACCAATCTTCTTCATAAACTCGTCAAACTTCAAGTACCATTGTCGAGGTGCTTGCTTCAATCCATACAAACTTTTCTTTAGCTTACAAATCCACTTCTCTTTACCCTTTACCTCAAAGCCCTCGGGGTGCCTCATGTAGATCTCTTCAACAAGATCACCATGTAAGAATGCAGTTTTTACATCTAGTTGCTCAAGATGTAAGTCTTCGGATGCAACCATAGAAAGTACCAAACGGATAGTAGTCATTTTAACTACCGGTGAAAATATCTCTTTGTAGTCAACCCCTTCCTTTTGTTGAAAGCCTTTGACTACCAAACGAGCCTTGTACCTTCTCTTTCCATCTAACTCATTCTTGATTCTATACACCCATTTGCTTTGCACTGCCCTTTTATCATGAGGTAACTACACTAGTGACCAAGTCTTGTTCTTCTCAAGTGATCTCATCTCTTCTTTCATGGCAAGCTCTTATTGTATGGATTCTTTTGTTTTTCTTGCCTCAAAGTAACTTTCGAGTTCACCATTCTCGGTATAGAGCAAGTAATTTGCTGATGGAGAATACCTAGGATTAGGTTTGGGCACTCTAGTTGAGCGTCTTGGTGTAGGAGTAACCGAAATGGTTGGACCGGTTTCATTTGTGTCCTCCTCATCACTGGAACTCGCACTATGTTCGGAATCATCACCATTTTCCGAATCATCCCCATCATTAGCATTTTTCGACGCCTCACCGTCATTCGGCAATTCATTGTTTCCCAAACTCCCACTAGAACCTGCAAGATCATCAATAGAAACATCGTCAAAAGTAACTTGACTCGGTTTAGGACTCTCCGTTTCCGGTTTGCCATAGACCGAATCTTCATCAAAAGTAACATCTCGCGAACGAATTACTTTTCTAGCTTCGTTGTCCCAACAACGATAACCCATTTCATCCGACCCGTAGCCTATGAAAATACACTTCTTTGACTTAGCTTCAAGCTTGTCTCTATCCGCATCTTTGGTCTTCACATATGCATTACACCCAAAGATCCTAAGGTGACCATAGCTCACCTTCTTACCTTGCCATTCTTCCTCGGGAATTCGGAAACCCAACGGTGTTGAGGGTCCCCTATTTATCAAATAAGCCGCAGTATTAACCGCATCCGCCCAAAACATCTTAGGCAAACCGGCATGTAGTCTCATACTCTTAGCCCTTTTCATGTAACGTACGATTCATACATTCGGCGACCCCATTGTGTTGCGGTGTCTCCGGTACCATTTTCTACATTCTAATACCGAGCTTTGCACAATGGTCTTTAAATTCATGACTACCATATTCCCCTCCATTATCCGACTTCAAGCACTTGACTTTCAAGTTAGTTTCATTTTCAACCATAGCTTTCCACTTCACAAAAGTATTAAATACATCGAATTTAGCTTTAAGAAAATAAACCCATACCTTTCGAGTTGAATCGTCAATGAAGGTGACATAATAACGAGAAACTCCATGTGATTGTACATTGGTTGGACCAAACACATCCGTATGAACGAGCTCCAATTTCTCCAACTTAGGTGCATTTCCTGATTTCCCAAAAGTCACCTTTTTTGCTTCCCATATACACATGGTTCGCAAAACCCAAGTTCTACCTTTTTCAAAACCGGAATTCTCCAACTCGAAACAAGCATCTTCATACCCTTCTCACTCATATGCCCGAGTCTTCGGTGCCATAGAGTTGATTCGGACTCAACATTAACCGTAGCAACCACCGTGTCTTCATCAAACACTTCAACCATATAAAGAGTTCCCCTTTTATGTCCACGAGCCACTACACAAATAACCTTAACCACCTTCCATTGGCAGTTTTCAAAAGTAACTGCGTTACCTTCATCATCTAATTGACCAACCAAAATAAGTTTCCTTTTCAATTTAGGAATGTACCTTACGTTCTTCAAAGTCCAATTAGAACCAAGAGTAGTCTTCAAAACAACATCTCCAATGCCCTCTATGTTGAGTTACTTGTTGTCCGCCAATCTCACCTTGCCTTGATATGAACGAAAATTCTTCATCATGCTTTTGACATGAGTAGCATGAAACGAAGCTCCTGAATCCAAAATCCAAGACTCCATAGAATTTTCAACACTACACAAAAGTGCATCATCACTTTCCCCTTCGGCGAAGTTTACACCTTTCGCGGAACCATTTTTGCAATTCCTTTGAAAGTGCCCTTTTTGATTGCAACCCCAACAAGTAACTTCACTTCTATCTTTTGATGAATTCCTCTTCTTAGACTTCTTCCTACCCTTCTTCTCACCGCGTTCAAATTTCCTACCCCGGTTGTCGGTACTTAACAAAGAACCGAACGTTGATTCTCCCGAGTTTCTCCTACGAGTATCTTCACCAAGAATTAAATCCCTTATAGCTTCAAACGCTAGCTTAGTAGTTCCCGTAGAGCTACTAACTGCGGTAACCGTACCCGACTAACTTTCCGGTAATGATGAAAGCAAGATAAGTGCTTTTAGTTCATCATCAAACTTAATCTCTACCGATTCAAGCCTTGAAACGATATTATTAAATTCATTGACATGATCCGTTGCACTCGTACCTTCCTTCATCTTAGTATTGAACAATTGACGCATGAGAAATACCTTATTTGCAGCTGTAGGTTTCTCATACATGTTATAGAGTGCTTTCAAGCAATCAAATGTTGTCTTCTCATTCACAACATTGTATGCAATGTTCTTACAAGTGAAAGACGAATAGCACCCAAAGCTTGACGATCTAAAAGCGTCCAATCTGCTTCGTCCATGCTTTTTGGCTTGGTCTCTAACAAGGGTTGATGTAGCTTCTTTTTATACAAGTAATCTTAAATTTGCATCTTCCAAAAGCTAAAGTCTCTCCCATCGAATCGGTCGATTCTAAACTTCCCGTCTTCCGCCATCGTTCCCTTAACGAAACCTTGTGCTCTGATACCAGTTGTTAGGATATTAGGACCCAAACAACGCTAGTAATTCTACAAGACTACTAGCCGAGTAGTGATACTATCAAGATCACTCAACCCACTTAATGAACGAAAGATTAAAATGCAAGAAATGTAAGAACGACACAAGATATAACGTGGTTATATGTAATCGTTATGATTGCTTTAGTCCACGGACCAACTAGAGATCGTTTATTTACTGAATATTTGAGAGTGGTGTGTTACAATGAGATACAAAAAGCTCCATTTATAGGAGAAATAAGAACACTAACAAAGATTAGTTAGGAATCTTCACATGGCCAAGTAATCAACATGTTTGCCAACTAGCTTGCTTTTACACCCTTGAATTAGCATGATCACAGCCTTAATACAAGGTGTAAAGTACCCACTTTGCACTTAAAGTAAAAGGTTAGACAATAAAATCCGGAACCCATTTGATCAACTTGAACAACTTGCTGATTCCAGGTCGATGCGCCGCATCTCATGGGTGATGCGCCGCATCACCTTGCTTTGCTGTGACAGATTGGTTTCCACGACTGCAGACTCAAGTTCCAGCTCTCGATGCGCCGCATCGTGTGGAGGATGCGCCGCATCCCTCCTTTTTGATGCGTCATATCCTTCTAAAACGCCGCATCTAAAACCTTCGGCAAAAAACGTTGCATGGATGCGCCTCATCGCTCACCAGGACCACTTTTCTTGTTGTTTAAAGGTCTCCACACTCCAACAGTATATGTATTTAGGTTATATATATGTACCTATGCATATGTTTGTATCCATATATGTATGTATGTATGTATCTAAGCGCATGTATTCTAGGTGTATGTATGTATGTCCGTATATATACCTAGGTATATATATCTATGAAAGTATCTACATGTATATATTTTTAAGTATGGGTATTTATACATGCTTATGTGTGTGTGGGGGGCATTTATGTGTGTGTGTGTGTGTGTGTATATGTGTGTGTGTGGGTGGGTATTTTGCTTATTTGTATGTCTACTTGAATTTACATGTCGTTGTGCACTATATTATTCATGCTATATGTCCTACTATTGTGCGTTACTACTATATGTGTCTTCTTATAGCTACTTTGTATGGTTGCATCTTCCTAGGTGCACATAACTCTGACAGGTACGTATCATTTTCCCTCTCTATTTCGTTTTTATGAGTATTTCTGGCTGGAGGTCCTTTAGGAAGCAATCTCTTTGCTCTCGAGTAGAGGGAGGGACGAACTTATCTAGTCACGGGTTCTATACCCACGGGTGGAGTAGTGACTTTCTTCTAATCTAGGGTACGAGAAATGATTGTCTACACTCCATCTCTCCAATACCCTACATTCGTGGGATTGGGTATTGTTGTTGTTGTTGTTTAAATTTTTAAACACGTAATACTTTTATTGAACAAAGATAAAATTGAAATCCTTTTCGGGCTTAGAAAAATTAGGAGTTACCTTGATTGTCAAATTTGGTATATGTTACATTTTCGAACCATTTTTACAAAAAAAAATAAAAAATTGTAGTACCTTAAGATCAGACAGTACATGTTACCATTACGATTTTCTAAGTAACTAGAGAAGGGGGGGTGAATAGTTACTTGATACGTTTTTAACACTTTTTCGATTGATCACCAAATTCGATTTAGCTTTGATCAACCAACTCAACTCAAACTTGATGTGTGTAGTGTATATGTTCAAATTGATAAATGAAGTAATGTAAAGAACATAGACATAAAGATTTATAGTGGTTCGGGTGGATGTTAACTAATCCACCTTAATCCACTCCCCGATTACACTAATCGGGATTTGTTGCTTCACTAAGCACTTTTCTCCGTACCCGGTGGAGATCCGATTTACAAGTCTTCAACTTCTTTGGTAGACAACAAACCTAATCTTTCTATCCATTTGAAAGATCAACTCTAACCTAGATCAACTTGTCTTCACCTTGGACAAGTATTAATCTTCAAATAAGATTAATCAACTTCCTAAGTCCCTTTAAGGAAGTAGATCACTAAGCTAGCCTATGCTTCTACTAATTGAAGTTACAAAACTTATACACTTTGCAATGATGATTCTAAGACAATACTAGGACATATATTACATTAAGTAAACTCACAAGATAAATGATTTTGATTAGTAAGTTTACAACAACCCAATTCTCTATCTATGATATCATAGAATCTTCTCTTGCTTGATCACATTTGAGTAGTAATTGATGCATTTGTGATCACTGGAAATCAGCCTTTGAAATATGCAAGAGGGTCAGCTTCAAATGCTCTTAAATGTTTGCCTTTTATAGTGGGATTCAAAAAGTAGCCGTTGACACACGGTTTCCTTCACGGTCGACCGTGGTGCGACCGTGCTTGCTCCAGTCCAAATTTAGTATCCGTTGTATAGCCGTTTGACTCAAATTTGAACACCACATTTTGGCACCTTTACTCCTTCTAGCACCTGTAAAAGAAACCAAGTATCCTATACAAGTACTATATGCATTAAGTGTGTGAGATTTGGTCTTAATGCATGAAAGTGACTAATCATTCCAAAAGTGGCAAATCCAACATTCTTGGAGAAGTGTCTTGATTGATATTTTGGAAAATCTCAGTTTGGTCAAGACTTAGTTAGTCACTTTAATACCCTTGATTCAATTCTAAAGACTAGTCACTATGTCATTAACTTTCTAGTTTCAATTAATCACAAGTCATGTTCTTTTTTAGTTTAGTTTAGAGATTAATTGAATAATGTCTTTATAAGATAATCATGAAGTATGTAGAGACATCAATGTTAAGTCATAAGCAATCACCCTTAGTTACTTAGACTAGACCAAATAGATAATTGACTATACTTTCATTGTGAACCATTTTACACTTAATCTATTGGAGTAGGTTAGTTACTTGAATCCTAACTAGTGAGCACATGGCAAACATATTAATCAAGCTGAAAAGTTTATGAGTATTAAGCATATTAGCAAGTAGCAAATAATACTCATATAGCAAGAGATAGTTATTCTAGGATCAATCATATAGATACTTGCACAACTTATAATTCAAGCTTTAACAAGTTTAAGTGCAATATAACATATTGCTTGATTAATGTGTAAGCACACATTAATGTCCAACACATGCACAAGGGAAGAGCAATCTCTAGTTGTGTAGCGACCCGACAAAATCGTCATTGACGGCGCCGTCTACTTAGGTCCCGTTACGTGGTCATAAGTCTTTAAAATGACGTTTGACCAAAATATGTCGCATTCATTTCAAATGTAAAGACGTTTCAAGTTTACAAAAGTAGTTCAACGACAAGTTACATTACAACGTTTAACGTACAAATGAAACCTATGCGACACGATTTAAAAGTAAGTCAAAAGATGCTCCATGTATGCATGTATACTCGACATCCAAGCAAGTATCAAAAATAGTGAGCGGAAGCATGTAACACCTATTGTTCAAGGACCTGAGAAAAACATAGAAATCTGTCAACGAAAACGTTGGTGAAATCATAGGTTTAAGTAAGTAAGTGAGTAAGCACAAATGAACTACAAGATTTGTAACGTTAAAATAATAGTAAACCATTCTAAAAATTGTTATCACGAGCACCCAATTATCAAGGCTTAACTTTCCACGAACCCCATACACATAGTGTTAGAACCTACACTGTTTCTCGAAAATATATTTCATCCGAATAACGGTAGCGAACCGTCCGAATAAGGGTTTGTCAAACCCATATGGCCATACATCATAAGTTCTCGCTTACACCCGGTAAGTGTAATTAATGATAATCGAATTGAGGATTTTTGTTCTAACTCGTACGTAGAATGTTTGTTTCCGTACTTGTGTTCACTTTGTAAAACGAAATGTTTATGTTTTCTCATCCCAAATGTAAGCTTAAAAGAGTAAAAGTGGGACTATGATCTCATCTTCAGTGCACGAAGGTAAATGTACTTCACAAAGTAAACGTGTGCAAGAAAGAATGCTAGTCCCGACCTAAACAATAGGTTGTATCAATTTCGGTAAACACGGTCGGTTAAAGTGTTCAATTAGTCCTATGGCTCGTTACTACTCGATTAATATAGCATGTAAGTCAAATTGTCAAGTTTCATGCAAGATACAAGTATAAAAGCACGTTAGAACAATTACATAAATATTTGGTTAAGTTTGAATGAAAGTCAACTTTGGTCAAGTCAAAGTCAACAAAAAAGTCAACACATTCGGGTCGGGTCTCGAACAATTTTTCTGAGTTTTATAATCATATATGAGCATGTTAGAACAAGTTCCATGTTAATCGGAGGTGCATAGCATAGTTAGAATTAAACGGTAATTGACCAAGCAAATCAGAATCTGATAGTTCATTTGGACGGCGTCCAGATTGGCTGGACGGCGTCCAGATGTGAAGGGCTGGACGGCGTCCCAAATTTTTGGACGGCGTCCAAACACCTGATCAGTTGCAGTTGCTGAATTTTTACAAGTGCACGAACCAAACTTCAAACAATCACAATTTATGATCCGCAAACAATTAGAACATGTATCTTATATCATCGGAAAGGTTTTTGACGAGGAAAACAACTAAACACATTTCATCAATCAATTCAACATTCACAACAACCAAAGTCGCATTAAATGTTCATCGTTTATTGCATTCAAGATCATAAATGCACATTGATGATTCGGGAATTAAATGCACATATATAATACGTCGTTTCGTAGGTAATTACGCATACAATACAACTAAACACTTACCAATAACATTTAAAGGCTTTTAATGCATTAAAAATCACATTCAAGGCTACCGAACCCTAACTAATAATCAATAAATCCTTAATCATGTTAGTGAAGTTTTCTTAATCAACCTACACATCAAAATGAAGTTAGTGATACTAGTAACACATTTAATACATGCACTTTTAACATCTAACAATATTTAAGCAACCAAATCTCAAGATCAAACACACCCATTTCAAGTTTAAGCTAGTTACATCAAAATGACAATAACAAGCATACAAATCATATATTCATGTTAGACTTGAGGCATCTACACTAATTAACACTTTTATAAGTTAAAAACATCAAGAACAAAGAATCTAGTGATTTTAGAAAGTTACCCAAACTTGATGAAATCGGTATGAAATTGAAGAGGAAGATGCAAGGATTCCAAATATGTAATTTGTTTTGATGTTTGATTGCTAACTTGAAAATGGATAATGAATCTTTGAATTGGAGTTTGAGAGAAAAAGTTGAAGTATTGAAAAGAGGAGGAGATGAATGAATGGAAGGGATAAGGTTTGACCATTTGACCGAGTCAAAAGTTTGGTCTCTTGGCAAGTTTAGTCCCTCAAGTTTGAAGCGAGTACGTGAATTACCTAAACGAAATATTTTAAAATGCGTATTAACGGAAGATGTTAAAATTACATAACGGACTTTAGAATAACTAAACGGAAAGTAAACAGAAAAAGACGGGATGTTACATTACCTACTCCTTAAAGAAATTTCGTCCCAAAATTTAAGTAGGCGTAGTGGTCGTTGTTTCATCCTCGGGATCTTGCGTTTCCAAATCTACGAATAAATGAGGGTATTTCCTTTGCATTTGATCTTGTCTTTCCCAAGTAAACTCGGGTCCTCTTTTGGCGTTCCAACGGACTTTGACAATCAGAATTCGGCTCTATTTTAGCGTTTTGACGGAGTGATCCACAATTTCAATCGGTTCTTCCACAAAATGAAGTTTTTCATCAATAGTAAGCTCCTCGAGAGGGATGACGAGTTCGGGTTCGACGAGACACTTCTTCAAATTTGATACATGGAAAGTAGGATGAACGGAGCTCAGTTGAGGCGGAAGATCTAAGCAACGGTTCCAACACGCTCCAAGATTTCGAAAGGACCAATATACCGCGGATTAATGTCCCGCATTTCCCGAAACGGATTACACCTTTTCAAGGTGCGACTTTTAACATTACTCGGTCACCGACTTGGAATTCGAGGTCGTTGCGTCTAATGCCGGTATAGCTCTTTTGACAACTACAGGCCGTCCTAAGCCTATCTCGGATTTGAACGATCTTCTCGGTTGTTTCATGAATGAGTTCGGGTCCGGTGATTTGTGTGTCGCCTACTTCGGCCCAACAAAGAGGTGAACGACATTTGCGGCCACATAATGCTTCGAATGGTGCGGCGTTAATACTCGCGTGATAACTATTGTTGTAGGAGAATTCGGCGAGAGGCAAGTGCTTGTCCCAAGCTTTTTCGAAATCGATAACGCAAGCTCGTAGCATGTCTTCCAAGGTTTGAATTGTGCGTTTGCTTTGCCCGTCTGTTTGCGGATGGTATGCGGTTGTGACAACCCGGAAATTTTTGACCAAATTTAGACTTTATCTTTAAATGATTTAACATTTCCGACACGATAAACAAAGTCTATGAAGTTGAATCTCAAAATTTTAGAACTGTTTCATTACATTTGACTGCTCTCGACAATTCATGAACAATTATATGTATGTATATATATATATATGTACAAGTAAAAATGACTTTCCTACAGTACAACACTATTTGCTACAGTAAACACTATTTGCTATAGTAAAACACTATTTGATGTCGACGAACTAGCAAACAAAAACGGATAAGGCGGCCATGCGATCACATGGCAAAAACACTGAAAACTCATGCGATCGCATGAGGTACTGTAGCAGGCCACATACTATAAAAGCTCGATTCATTCCTCCGAATTATTATTTTTATATTATTACTATTATTATTATTATTATTATTATTATTATTATTATTATTATTATTATTATTAAGATTAATATTATTATTATTAATCTTATTATAATATTATTATTAGTAGTATATATACCTAAAATACTACGACGAGGTTATGAGCGTGTCACCTTCAAAATGGGTTTTTGAGCGGGATAGAGCTAAGGAAATTATGGGTTATTGCCAAGGTGGTTATGGGTAATGTTCGAGGGTATATTTGTGAATCAAATCTAGTGTTTATCATCTCTGTTGCGTCTACGTACTTTCCTACAATATTGAATCTCAATATTGATACGTAAGCACTCATATTTTATCTTTTATACATTAATTGTGTATCCATGTCTAGTGCTCGAGTATATATTTTTATGCATGCTTGTATGCTAAATTTTGTCGTTAAACAGTTATGATGAATCACGAAGTAAATACATATATTACTGATAAAAGGTATATGATATGCATGTTTTTGGAAAGCTGGCGAAAAATCAATAACTTTTCATTTAGAAATCGCGTAATTTCGGTGAACGAATTAAAAGATATGATCAACTGAATTATGATTGACATTGATTGAAATTGCTTTTGAAACTTGTTTGTAAGAATGATAAATTGGATTTTTGAATATTACCAGCCAAGTAAATGAATCCATATATAAGGCACGTCTCGTTTTGTTGAATTATTGTCAAAATTGACTTTTTGAAACGACTTTGGATAACTTTTGTATGTCGATCTCGAGCATTAGGATTGTGATACACTATGACCTGACCTAGCTTGATAGACATTTATTGACCAACATATGTTCTCTAGGTTGAGATCTACGATTATTTGATATTTCAAGTTTCGGTCACATTACGATGAACAACTTTATATGATGCTAAGGTGAGTTTCATATGATCCCTTTTTACTCTCTATATTTTTGGGCTGAGAATACATGCAAATGCTTTATTAGCTGATTTACAATATTTATATGCGTGAGTTTCATTTGCTCCCTTTTTAAATGCTTTAAATATTTTTGGGCTGAGAATACATGCACTTTATTTTAAACGCAATGGATACAAGTACATACTAAATTCTACACCGAGTTTGAACCGAAAATCCCTTAGCTTTGGTAACTAGTAACTGCTGGTTATAAGAACTGGTGGGCGCGAGTAGTTATATATGGATCCATAGGGCTTGATATCCCTGTCCGAGCTAGAGCACTAGCCTTTTAACGGACGTATGCTATTTGAGAAGCGTACACGTTGGTTTGCGTGTATTACTAAGATGATTATACAAAGGGTACAAATTATATATACGTTAAGTTTAGTTACCAGGGTGCTCAATTTCGTAGAATATTTTAATAAACGTTTCTGGAAGAAACAACAGAAATCTTGTGATCCACCTTTATGTACAGATTATGCAAAACATTAAAACTATGAACTCACCAACATTTGTGATGACACTTATTAGCATGTTTATTCTCAGGTTCCCTAGAAGTCTTCCGCTGTTTGCTTATATGTTAGACAAGCTATGTGCATGGAGTCTTACATGGCATATTTTTCAAGGAAACGTTGCATTCACCAAATCATCACCATGTATCTTATTTTGACTGCATTGTCAACGGAAGTACTATTGTAAACTATTATTTACGGTGATTGTCTATATGTATTAATCATCAGATGTCAAAAACCTTTGATTTAAATATTCATTTATGGTGTGCCTTTTCAAAAGAATGCAATGTTTACAAAACGTATCATATAGAGGTCAAATACCTCGCAATGAAATCGATGAATGACGTGTTCGTCCATATGGATTTGGAGCGATCGTCACAGTTGGTATCAGAGCGTTGGTCCTAGCGAACCATGTCTTGCATGAGTGTGTCTAACTGATAGTTGTTAGGATGCATTAGTAAGTCTGGACTTCGACCGTGTCTGCTTGTCAAAAGTTTTGCTTATCATTTTTTGTCGGAAATTACTTGCTTATCATTCCTAGTCTAAACACGTTTTACTGCATTGATTGCATGAATAGTGTATAGACAAAATTCATATCTTAGCGTATCTGTTACTGTAAACTTTTCCTGACATCTTCCGAAAATTTCTCCGTGATTTAATGGAATTTGGTATTATATATACATATGTAAATTATGTATTGAAAAATACCAAACTAAATTCTATAATCTAATTCATATAAAAAAAATCATCTCCCTAATTATACAAGATGGATCCCGTATCTAATTCAAATTCCTTAAACTCTGACAGCTATTCCGATATGGATATTCACCTGAATTTCGAAGACAGTGTAACCGGAATGGACCAACCAATTAGCCATCATCTATTCTGGATGAATTGGGGATGAGTTCGTAGCCTACTTAATTATTGGAGACAAGAAGAAGGCGATCCCTTCCATCCACCACATTGCCCTCTTGGCGAAGAACCTGAAGCACTTACCGGCGAACTTGTTCGTAATACCATTTTCTCTCTCATCTCCAGAATATCTCGTCATGATCATATACTCTCTCAAATTCTGGATCTTATTCATCCGCTTGTCCGAACCGCCAATCATCCCGGTGTAGTAGAAGAAGTCAACGAGCTTCGCGCTCGGGTAGTGACTTTGGAGAATATGGTGCAAAGCTTACAAGCACCAACATAATCTCCGGCATCAACAGTACCACCGACAACAACACCAACAGTACCATTACCACCACCAACAACATCCGCACCGCAAGCCTCAACATCACAATATGTACCTTGAACATCAACGTCATACACATCGTAGTTACCAAGAAATACCAGCAACAATAACCGATGAAGTATTAACTTATTTCCCCTGAAGAAATTTTATGTATATTTAATATATATGAATTTTGAAATCAAAATAAATCTTTTCGTACTAAGCTATTACGTGTGAATCTTAACTGGTAGGTACTACTCGGTTAGTTCATATTACTAATATGCAATGATGTACATCCTTCCTTAACAACTTAACCATTGTTAACTACAATCTCTGTTTCAACTTAATGAATTCCATTTCATAATAAACCAAGTGTATTATTCAATTACATAATTGATTTTACATTTTCATTTTCGATGTACTCGAAACTTTCCAGAAAACATCATCTGTGCCTTGTAAGGTTCACAAAGATTCCACAAGCATCAACATCCTTCACCGAGAAATAAGAATAAATAATGAAGTATCGATTACATTAACAAAATACTCCGCAAAGATTATGTAATCTTTAATGTTTTAGAGATTAATCATTTCTAAGTCAAGTCAAAAATCAAATGAGCTTAATATGATATTAACTCATTAAATCTGTATTAGATTTGAAAAAAATATACATACATATATTTTCATAAAGACGGTAATAAAAATTCTTTTGTACAAAGTATTAATTGTGAAATCTTTAACGGGTAGGTACTACTCGAGAAATATTTAAGTTCACAATTAATATGTTACACTGTACATTCTTCAACTTTGATTCCAAAATTATTAACTATGCTCACAGCGATATACAATCGTTTCCATACAAATTCAAATACATATTCTGATATTGACGGATCAGAATTCAAGTCATAACTCTGAACCGGTGACATCATTCTTAGATCTCTATATCTTTCAAATCTATACTTTGACTTTAAAACTGTGCAAGATACTTTAGCATTGTTTTTACCGAAAATAACCTTGCAATTTCTTTTTCAAAGTATCCAGTTTTATCCCACTTTCAACCAGTCAATTTCGACTTTTCAGATTAGTCTTATTATAACCTTGACATATACATTTTTGTTACTGGAGAACCATTTATGTTCTACCACATTAGCAGTAAATTTACTCACAACTTCATTGATCCTTGACCTTCCGAAAAGTCAATATACTCATTGAAACCCTATCATGTACTCATCCACATCTTGTAACAGTAATTGCCATACCAACTACCGGGAATTAGCAATCAGTATTTTGAATCTCGCAGCATTTTCTACGACAACAGTTATATATAGATAACATCTATCTTCTAGACTTACATACTTCGAATGTGAAGTTTCTGAAAAACATCCCAAACTATGAAATAGTTCTCTGAAATTGGAACAATGCTGATGAAGCAGCAAAAACTGTAAACGACCTTAACAGTCAAAAGTTTGATGATAAAGAATAGTATGGTGATAAAGTTGAGAAAAAGAGAAGGTTTGGAACTGAAAAATGGATTGAGCAGACCATGAAGGAGGCTGTGGACAAATCACAAAGACTAAATCTACCTTCAAAGAATCCAAATGATTCAGTGTCTGCTGAAATCATTAGCGAATACCTTGCTCCTTACTCTAAAACCTTTACGTATAATATTCTTTATCATCATCTTATCTTAAATATTATAAGATATCATCGTATCTTCTGTTATAAATATCCTCCATATTTCTGAAGATATTTTCATAACTATTCTTATCTGAAATCATTCATCTCTTCGCGCTATCTGTGTTATATCATAAAAGAAACTGTTTCAGTTTCTAAATTCTAAAAATTTCGAAAAATGGATGTCTTTGAAGTAGTGTTGGGAACTGAAGCATGAGTTAGTATAATATAATGATATTTGATCAACGTGATTATATTACAATAAGTCATGCTGAGTTTCTAATGGAACGTGATAAGGGTTTACAGATTCCACCCTCATCATGTGCCATGTTACACGACTCTTACATTCTAATCTCTAAACATATCAAGAAAATATTTTTCTTGATGATTCGGTCTTTTCCAGATATTCTGGTAATTTGACAAATCAAGATCGTGCCATTACAATTTCTTTCTTAGAACGTTAGTATTGTTTATCCAAAATTTCATACCTACGAATTCTGAACCATTATTCGCTTGACTTAAAGTCGGGAAGAGAAAACGAAAGCATGAAGCTCCGAAATATAAAGGAGAATATAAGCCCGATAACAACCCCGAAATTTACAAACCGTGTATATCAATGCGTATAGCAATATAAAGACACGGGAGAATGAAAAACACTATAACCCCAAGGTAATGGTAGAAGAAAATAACTTCCTCTTGTGGCAGATGAAAAAGAAGAATGAATGATATGATAGCCAAGAAAATATCAAGAATCAGAACTGGATGAAGCATTTTCACAAATCTTTTGTAAGTATGAAATAAGAAAGAAGATTATAGGAGTGGTGAGAATAAATGAAACGGAAGAGGTTAATTTATAGCAAAATATCAGACATAGCAATCGAGGTAGATTACGCATTTAATCAAAGGAAATCCTAATTTCCTTAAATTCCGAAGAATCAAATCTTATTTAAATTATGAAGATTTTCTATTCCTTAAATTCTGGAAATCAATCGTTACTACATCAAGAGATAAGACGAATCTCTATTCTCCATTTCACTCTATTACGATAACTTCTCACATACGCTTCGAGTAATCGGATTGTTTTATCCGTATTATTCAATGGTGATAAAATTCTATTTACCAACTCATATTCGTCATGAAAACATTTTTATTGTCAGCCATGACGACCTCACTCAAATTTCGAGACGAAATTTCTTTAACGGGTAGGTACTGTGACAACCCGGAAATTTTTGACCAAATTTAAACTTTATCTTTAAATGATTTAACGTTTTCGACACGATAAGCAAAGTCTATGAAGTCGAATCTCAAAATTTTAGAACTGTTTCATTACATTTGACTGCTCTCGAAGATTCATGAACAATTATATGTATGTATATATATATATGTACTAGTAAAAACGACTTTCCTACAGTAAAACACTATTTGCTACAGTAACACTATTTGCTACAGTAAAACACTATTTGATGTCGACGAACTAGCAAACAAAAACGGATAAGGCGGCCATGCGATCGCATGGCAAAAACACTGAAAACTCATGCGATCGCATGAGGTACTGTAGCAGGCCACATACTATAAAAGCTCGATTCATTCCTCCGAATTATTATTTTTTATATTATTATTATTATTATTATTATTATTATTAAGATTAATATTATTATTATTAATCTTATTATAATATTATTATTATTAGTAGTATATATACCTAAAATACTACGACGAGGTTATGAGCGTGTCACCTTCAAAATGGGTTTTTGAGCGGGATAGAGCTAAGGAAATTATGGGTTATTGCCAAGGAGGTTATGGGTAATGTTCGAGGGTATATTTGTGAATCAAATCTAGTGTTTATCATCTCTGTTGCGTCTACGTACTTTCCTACAATATTGAATCTCAATATTGATACGTAAGCACTCATATTTTATCTTTTATACATTAATTGTGTATCCATGTCTAGTGCTCGAGTATATATATTTATGCATGCTTGTATGCTAAATTTTGTCGTTAAACAGTTATGATGAATCACGAAGTAAATACATATATTACTGATAAAAGGTATATGATATGCATGTTTTTGGAAAGCTGGCGAAAAATCAATAACTTTTCATTTAGAAATCGCGTAATTTCGGTGAACGAATTAAAAGATATGATCAACTGAATTATGATTGACATTGATTGAAATTGCTTTTGAAACTTGTTTGTAAGAATGATAAATTAGATTTTTGAATATTACCAGCCAAATAAATGAATCCATATATAAGGCACGTCTCGTTTTGTTGAATTATTGTCAAAATTGACTTTTTGAAACGACTTTGGATAACTTTTGTATGTCGATCTCGAGCATTAGGATTGTGATACACTATGACCTGACCTAGCTTGATAGACATTTATTGACCAACATATGTTCTCTAGGTTGAGATCTACGATTATTTGATATTCCAAGTTTCGGTCACATTACGATGAACAACTTTATATGATGCTAAGGTGAGTTTCATATGATCCCTTTTTACTCTCTATATTTTTGGGCTGAGAATACATGCAAATGCTTTATTAACTGATTTACAATATTTATATGCGTGAGTTTCATTTGCTCCCTTTTTAAATGCTTTAAATATTTTTGGGCTGAGAATACATGCACTTTATTTTAAACGCAATGGATACAAGTACATACTAAATTCTACACCGAGTTTGAACCGAAAATCCCTTAGCTTTGGTAACTAGTAACTGCTGGTTATAAGAACTGGTGGGCGCGAGTAGTTATATATGGATCCATAGGGCTTGATATCCCCGTCCGAGCTAGAGCACTAGCCTTTTAACGGACGTTTGCTATTTGAGAAACGTACACGTTAGTTTACGTGTATTACTAAGATGATTATACAAAGGGTACAAATTATATATACGTTAAGTTTAGTTACCAGGGTGCTCAATTTCGTAGAATATTTTGATAAACGTTTCTGGAAGAAACAACTGAAATCTTGTGATCCACCTTTATGTACAGATTATGCAAAACATTAAAACTATGAACTCACCAACCTTTGTGTTGACACTTGTTAGCATGTTTATTCTCTGCTTCCCTAGAAGTCTTCCGCTGTTTGCTTATATGTTAGACAAGCTATGTGCATGGAGTCTTACATGGCATATTTTTCAAGGAAACGTTGCATTCACCAAATCAGCACCATGTATCTTATTTTGACTGCATTGTCAACGGAAGTACTATTGTAAACTATTATTTACGATGATTGTCTATATGTAGAAATCATCAGATGTCAAAAACCTTTGATTTAAATATTCATTTATGGTGTGCCTTTTCAAAAGAATGCAATGTTTACAAAACGTATCATATAGAGGTCAAATACCTCGCAATGAAATCGATGAATGATGTGTTCGTCCATATAGATTTGGAGCGATCATCACAGCGGTGCTCAGGTCTAATCGTGTTCCCAATGCGTCTTGTAAAGTACGCCAAAATCTAGAAATAAAACGGCCATCTCGGTCGGAAATAATCGATAATGGTACACCGTGATGGGCTACGATCTCTTTAATGTAAAGTTGTGCAAGTTTCTCCATTTTGTTGGTTTCCTTCATGGCTAGGAAGTGGGCGGATTTGGTGAGACGGTCTACAATAATCCACATAGTATCATAACCGCTCGCCGTTCTTGGTAGTTTTGTGATAAAATCCATCGTTATTCGCTTCTACTTCTATTGTGGGATTTCGGGTTATAGAAGTAGTCGGTACGGTCTTTGGTGTTCGGACTTGACTTTGGAGCAAGTTAGGCAATTTCCAACATAAGTAGCAACGTCCCTTTTAATGTTCGGCCACCAATATTGTTCCTTGATGTCATGGTACATCTTATTGGCACCGGGGTGAATCGAATACCTTGACTTATGGGCTTCGTCTAGAATAAAGCTTCGCAAGTCCCCATAACTAGGCACCCAAATTCTTCCGACGTAATATCGAAGTCTGGTCTCCTTAACTTCGAATCAAGAGGTGAGGACGTTCAAGCATTCGAGAGAGATGTTTTCATCCTTGAGAGCCTCGTCTTGGGCTAAACGAATTTGATTATTGAGATTGGTGTGGATGGTGATGTTTAAAGCTCGGACACGAAGAGGCACCGCTCTTTCTTTTCGACTTAAGGCATCGGCTACTACATTTGCCTTCCTGGGATGGTAACGAAGCTCACAATCGTAATCGTTCAAAGTTTCAATCCACCGTCGTTGTCTCATGTTTAGTTGTTTTTAATCAAAGATGTGTTGAAGGCTTTTATGATCGGTGAAGATAGTACTCTTGGTTCTATAAAGATAGTGTCTCCACATTTTGAGTGCAAAGATAACGGCTCCGAGTTCGAGATCATGTGTCGTGTAGTTCCGTTCATGAATTTTTAGTTATCGAGAGGCATAAGCAATGACTTTCTTTCGTTGCATCAATACACACCCAAAACCATATTTCAAGGCATCGCAATATACAACAAAATCATCATTGCCTTCGGGAATTGACAAGATAGGAGTGGTGGTTAGCTTTGTCTTCAAGATTTGAAACGCGGACTCTTGTTCGGTTGCCCAAATGAATTTCTTTCCCTTGTGAGTTAATGTGGTTAGAGGACGAGCAACCAAAGAGAAATTCTTGATGAATCTACAATAGTATCCGGCGAGACCCAAGAATTGTCGAATGTGAGTAGGAGTAGTATGGGTTTCCCATTTGCTAATGCCTTCGATTTTTGCGGGATCGACCTTAATGCCTTGGTCGCTTACGACATGACCGAGAAATTGAACTTCCTTCAACCAAAATTTACACTTGAAGAATTTGGCATAGAGTCGTTCTTGTCTCAATAGTTCGAGCACAAGTCGAAGGTGTTGTTCGTGCTCTTCTTCGCTTTTAGAATAGACCAATATATCATCGATGAATACAATAACGAACTTGTCGAGATGCGGTTTGCACAAGCGGTTTATAAGATCCATGAACACTTCCAGTGCGTTAGTTAGACCAAATGGCACGAAAAGGAATTCGTAACTACCATAGCGAGTCCGAAAAGCGGTTTTAGAGACATCTTCCCCCTTAACCCTTAGTTGATGATAACCCGAGCGGAGATCGATTTTTGAATATACACAAGACCCTTGTAGTTGATCAAATAGTTCGTCGATACGCGGAAGAGGATATCGGTTCTTAACCATCAATTTGTTTAGTTCACGATAGTCGATGCACATTTGTAGGGATCCATCTTTCTTCTTAACGAATAAAATCGGAGCACCCCATGGTGAATGGCTAGGTTGGATAAAACAACGGTCAAGTAGTTCTTGGATTTGACTTTGCAATTCTTGCATTTTGGATGGAGCAAGTCTATACGGTGCACGTGCTACGGGTGCGGCTCCCAGAATAAGATCGATTTGGAATTCTACCGGTCGATGAGGTGGAAGGCCCGGCAATTCGTCGGGAAAAACATCGGAAAAGTCACTAACAATTGGCACATCATCGATATGCTTCTCGTTGATCTCGACTTTCTTAACTTGGGCTAGAATCGCGAAACAACCTTTACGAAGGTATTTTTCAACTTTAAGGCATGAGACGAGGTTGAGTCCGGTGCAACTCTTATCGCCATAGACAATCAAGGGTTCATCATTCTCGATATGAATTTGAATTGCTTTAAGATCGCTAAGGATGTGAGATTTTGTTTTGACTAACCAATCCATACCAATGATTACATCGAAGCTCCCTAGTTCTATAGGTATCAAGTCAATTTCAAACTCTTTACCCATTAAGTTTAACGTACACCCTCGATAAAATTTGTCGGCACTCAATAGTTTCCCTTTGGCCACTTCAATGGTATAAGTAGTATCTAGTGGGAGTGGTGGAGTGCTAAAATAATGAGTCAAAGTCTTGGATATAAAACTCTTATCGGCACCCGAATCGAATAAGCATGAGACATAAGAATTGTTGAGAAGAAACGTACCCGTGACTAGTTCATTGTCATCTCGGGCTTCCTTGGTGTTAATGTTGAAAGCTCGGTCGCGCGTATTGGGGTTATCTTTCTTCTTTGGGCATGCATTTCTATAATGACCCGTTTGGCCACATTCGTAACAAGTGACCGTCTTTGGTGCATTGGGCCCTTTTCGAGCGACGGGGGCGGCACTTTTACAATCATTGGCCTTATGGCCACTTCCTTGGCACCGATGGCAAATTAGCTTGCCACATTCACCAAAGTGATGCTTGTGGCATTTTTTGCAAAGAGGTAGGTTTCCGGCATAACCCTTCTTGCCGTCAGAGGTGAAAGGCTTCTTGGCGAAGCTGTTGTTGTTGTTTGATTGGGGGGCTTCCACTTTCTTTTATTGCCACCTAATTTATCCTCGGCTTTAGGTGCCGATACTACGATTTCGTCCACCATTTCTATCAATTGGCAGGCTATCTTCAAAGCTTCTTGTAGGTTAGCGGGTTTGGATGACATTACCCCATGTTTGATGCTCTTAGGAAGGCCATCCATGTAAAGTTCAACTCGTAGAGGCTCGGGATTTACAAGGTTTGGACACATTAGAGCTATCTCGGCAAACCGTTGATTATAAGTGTTGAGATTGTTTCTGACCGCTTTCAAACCTCTTAGATCACTTTCGAGCCTCCGAGTCTCTTCGCGGGGAAAGTATTCGGTGATCATCTTTTCTTTTAAATCGGGCCAAGAGAAAGCGTGGGCTTCATCGGTACCCAGCAATTGTACATACGTGTTCCACCACGTGAGAGCGATACCGGCAAAAGTGTGGGTGGAGTATTTGACCTTGTCTTGGTCCCCGCAACCTCTTATACTAAAAACGGCTTCCGTTTACTCAAACCATCGAGTGAGAGCAACCGGTCCTCAGGTCCCATCGAAAGTGTGAGGTTTGCACCCCATGAAAGCTTTGTAGGAGCATCCCTCATTTGAGTTACCGGCTCCATTGTTGTTGTCGTTGTGGTTATTGTTATTGTTGTTGTTGTTGGATGAGTGACTGGCCATGGCCGCATCTACGGTGGTGGCTATCATTCGTTGAAGAGCTTGTTCGGGAGTTTCATTGCGTGGGACTCGGCGAGGAGGCATTGTTCCTTCAAGACACAAGAATATCGTTTATTAGTATTCTCAATAATACTAATCGTGATATGAAATAAAGATAGAAAATTTTCCATGATTCGCCCTAAATTCTTTATTTTATAATGTCGGAACGTCCATATGAGTCACCGTAATATAATCCCGGAAATTATATTACCCTAATTCATATGTGCATTCGACATTACCTCATAAAGTCAAGGTGGCGTGTCAATCAAATAAAACAACGTGAGATTAAGATAGAATAAGAGTTAGATATGAATAGAAGAGTTCGAGTATAAATGCACAATTAGTTAAGTAAGTCCTACTTCAAGTCTATATGCCGGTTGTAGTCTAGACTCACTAATGTACCCTATGACTCGGGGTTGACACCAATGAATTATAAATCCCTACAACCAAAGCTCTGATACCATCTGTAGCGACCCGAAAAAATCATCATTGACGGCGCCGTCTACTTAGGTCCCGTTACTTGGTCATAAGTCTTTAAAATGACGTTTGACCAAAATATGTCGCATTCATTTCAAATGTAAAGATGTTTCAAGTTTACAAAAGTAGTTCAACGACTAGTTACATTACAACGTTTAACGTACAAATGAAACCTATGCTACACGATTTAAAAGTAAGTCAAAAGATGCTCCGTGTATGCATGTATACTCGACATCCAAGCAAGTATCAAAAATAGTGAGCGGAAGCATGTAACACCTATTGTTAAAGGACCTGAGAAAAACATAGAAATCTGTCAAAAAAACGTTGGTGAAATCATAGGTTTAAGTAAGTAAGTGATTACGTACAAATGAACCACAAGATTTGTAACGTTGAAATAATAGTAAACCATTCTAAAAATTGTTATCATGATCACCCAATTATCAAGGCTTAACTTTCCACGAACCCCATACACATAGTGTTAGAACCTACACTGTTTCTCGAAAATATATTTCATCCTAATAACGGTAGCGAACCTTCCGAATAAGGGTTTGTCAAACCCATATGGCCATACATCATAAGTTCTCGCTTACACCCGGCAAGTGTAATTAATGATAATCGAATTGAGGATTTTTATTCTAACTCGTACGTAGAATGTTTGTTTCCGTACTTGTGTTCACTTTGTAAAACGAAACGTTTATGTTTTCTCATCCCAAATGTAAGTTTAAAAGAGTAAAAGTGGAACGATGATCTCACCTTCAGTGCACGAAGGTAAATGTACTTCACAAAGTAAACGTGCGCAAGAAAGAATGCTAGTCTCGACCTAAACAATAGGTTGTATCAATTTCGATAAACACGGTCGGTTAAAGTGTTCAATTAGTCCTATGGCTCATTACGACTCGATTAATATAGCATGTGAGTCAAATTGTCAAGTTTCATGCAAGATACAAGTATAAAAGCACGTTAGAACAATTGCATAAATATTTGGTTAAGTTTGAATGAAAGTTAACTTTGGTCAAGTCAAAGTCAACGAAAAAGTCAACATGTTCGGGTCGGGTCTCGGACAATTTTTCTGAGTATTGTAATCATATATGAGCATGTTAGAACAAGTTCCATGTTAATCGGAGGTGCATAGCATAGTTAGAATTAAACGGTAATTGACCAAGCAAACCAGAATCTGATAGTTCACTTGGACGGCATCCAGATTAGCTGGACTGCGTCCAGATGTGAAGGGCTGGATGGCATCCCAAATTTTTGGACGGCGTCCAAACACCTGATCAGTTGCAGTTGCTGAATTTTTACAAGTGCACGAACCAAACTTCAAACAATCACAATTTATGATCCGCAAACAATTAGAACATGTATCTTATATCATCGGAAAGGTATTTTGACGAGGAAAACAACTAAATACATTTCATCAATCAATTCAATATTTATAACAACCAAAGTCGCATTAAATGTTCATCATTTATTGCATTCAAGATCATAAATGCACATTGATGATTCGGGAATTAAATGCACATATATAATACCCCGTTTCGTAGGTAATTACGCATACAATACAACTAAACACTTACCAATAACATTTCAAGGCTTTTAATGCATCAAAAATCACATTCAAGGCTACCAAGCCCTAACTAACAATCAATAAATCCTTAATCATGTTAGTGAAGTTTTCTTAATCAACCTACACATCAAAATGATGCTAGTGATGCTAGTAACACATTTAATACATGCACTTTTAACATCTAACAACATTTAAGCAACCAAATCTCAAGATCAAACACATCCATTTCAAGTTTAAGCAAGTTACATCAAAATGACAAGAATAAGCATACAAATCATATATTCATGTTAGACTTGAGCCATAGACACTAATTAACACTTTTATAAGTTAAAAACATCAAGAAAAAAGAATCTAGTGATTTTAGAAAGTTACCCAAACTAGATGAAACCGGTATGGAATTGAAGAGGAATATGCAAGGATTCCAAATATGTAATTTGTTTTGATGTTTGATTGCTAACTTGAAAATGGATGATGAATCTTTGAATTGGAGTTTGAGAGAAAAAGTTGAAGTATTGAAAAGAGGAGGAGATGAATGAATGGAAGGGATAAGGTTTGACCATTTGACCTAGTTAAAAGTTTGGTCTCTTGGCAAGTTTAGTCCCTCAAGTTTGAAGCGAGTGCGTGAATTACCTAAACGAAATATTTTAAAACGCGTATTAACGGAAGATGTTAAAATTACATAACGGACTTTAGAATAATTAAACGGAAAGTAAACGGAAAAAGATGGGATGTTACAAGTTGGGACTTGGTGACCATCCTAAATGTATCCAAGCGTGTTTTAGGATTACAAGTCATTACTAGTTAACCTTGAGAGCATTGTTCCTTATTTAGCCTTAATTTATCACTAAGTCATTTCTAATAGCAATTATTGTTCTAGTGACATTGGCTTAAGTGTGTTGGTACTTGATGATCTTACTAAGAATATCTAGATAAGAATTAAGATCTCAAGTTGTTGATTAACACTTATGTGTTATGCCTAATCTTGATTAATTTGTCATTAAGATGTCATTAGGCGTAATTAATCACAATTAGTGTTTTTATGACCAAAACTCAATTGAGTATGGAGAAGACTTCTATTCTAAGTATGTTGAGAAAGTTTTCATGAATTATAGATGTCGGGAACTAGTCAAACTTTATTTGGTCAAAAACGGTAACAGAGAAAACTGCGGTCGCACTGCGGTTGACCGTGGTGGCGACCGTGCAACTTGTTTTCATAAAACTGCGTTGTAATTCAGTTTGGGGTTTCACGGTTGACTATGCGGTCGACCGTACCTCGACCTTGTGTTTGCAAGATAAAGTATGGATTAGTGACCTTGCGTGTTTTATGTTAAGATGTCAGTCATCACTTATGCATATGTGCGTGTCATCATCAAAACATATTCTTTTGGTTAATTATACTTAAGTTTATCGTTTAGTGCATTAACCAACATTCAACCAACATTCTCCCCCTTTTTGATGATGACAAACATACAAGTGATGAGGGACATTTTTCTATAAATACGCAAGTGTTAACAATCACTTGTGTCCATCTTTCTCCCCCTTTTGTCGAAGCAAAAAGGTTAGCTCCCCCTAGAACTAAGCTCGCCCTTATAGCAAAACTCCCCCTTAAATTGTGCACGTTGGAAAAATAATTATATTAAAACATAACAAGCACACATTTTATTCAAAGTAAGCAAGAAACATAGTGATGCATATATGAAAATATGCATGGAGGGAACAACAATGACTTTTATCCTAATATGCTTGAAAGCAGCTCTTTGTGGAATTAAGCATGGGTGATGACACATTTGGTTCCTGAGGGAGATGTGAGGTTCAGTGCGTTGAGATGCTTGAACAGAAGCGTCAAGCAGCGACCATAGGGATAGGATTGCGTAGGATCTTGTTTAAGATCTTACATCCTGGAAGCCATTATGTAGGAAAGATTTACTTGTATGGACTTAGTTAAGCACCACATGAGTCCAAGTTCAGTCGTGGATACTTTATCATCATCTTCTTTTCTGAAAAAGATGTTATGACTTATGATCATTTTGCAAGTCCCATACTCTGGTCGAATGTCGTTGTCAAAGACTCCTTCTTAACAGAGAGTACTTAGTTTTAGTTTTGGATCAATGAAGAGTGAGGTTAATGCTCTTATTGGAATGAACTTGGAAAGGAGTTGTATATGATTCTTCGTATCATAAAACTCAGCTCCTTTTGTTGGCACTCTAAGGATGTAGCCAAATCACTTAAGTGTCATCACATTGTCTTGATCAAGCAGAGTGAATTTTACCCTTCGGTCAGAGGTGAATTCAAACTTTGAATAGAATTGCTTGACAAGCGAAGGAAATGTGTAGGTTTTGAGTAAAAGAAATGACCCCATCCAATTTTGTCAAACTCCCTTTGAAGAGTAGGATAGTCATAGACCACTTCATGTTCTTCTTGGATGTGTCTTGGATCATCTTGAGTGTTCTTCTTTTCATCACTTGGAAGTTTGTTGAGAGTTTTTATCATTTTGAGATTTGAGTGATGTTTGGAATTTGAGAAGATAAAGGGTTTTGAAGAGCACATTGCTCTGAGGTGCAAGATGTTCTTTAAGATTTCTTAGTTTAAAGAATCTTGAGTGAAGGATTGCCATCCATTCTGAGTAATTGTTTGGCTCAAGAATTTTAAAGATGGAGTTAAATTTGATTGCTTTTGGATATTGTTTGTAAGATAGTGGTATTGATTTGCTATTGGTGTGTATTTAATGAACCTTAAATGAATTGTAGTCAATATGTGGTCACTGTCACAGTCAGCCGTGTCTGCGATCTCATGTTATCTGCAACACATTTTAGTTATTTAATCTTCCACATTTTTGAGTAAGATTAAGGCATTACAATATTCGAATGCGTTATGTCTACATTCAACCATAGAGTTATAGCATAATTGTCTTACACGTTCCTTACCACAATTATCCTTCTTCAAGGAATTCTTAGATTGATTCACTTAAATTTTCATCCTCCGTATCGCTTGTCTTGTGAGTCAACTTCTTTATTATCCCTTTCATCATTTTCACAATCTTTAACTCCTTTTTGAGGTTCTTAATTTGTTCCTATTTTGTCCATCTTTGCTATTATCTTGCATTCTTGAACTTGTTCATCAGCTTCTTCGTCTTCACTGTCAGGTATCACTGTATTTTCTCTACTGGTCCCTGCTTCACTTGACGTCCTTTTTCGTTTTCGGGTGGTTACTTCTGAGGTTTTTGGTCCTTTGAATATGGCAAATGTAGGTTGATGAAAGTTATCACTTGTGACACTCAAATAATCAAACACTTTATTGAGATGTAGTCCATAGGGTAATGCACGAGTGGTTTCCATTACAGTTCCGTTCATCCTCGATGCCATGAGATACGCCATGTTTACTTTGATGTCATTTTCTAGGCACCACATCAGAGCAAATTGAGTGGCATTGACATTTGAGTGATTACCAGATTTGCAATAGATGTTGTGGATGATGATTTTGTTCCAAGTGTCATACTCATGATGAAGGTGTTTTCCTTGTACACCAGATTTCTCAATTTCAGCTCTTGGAGCATCATTCTTGCACAGTGTATCGATCAGAGGAGTTTTGTCTGAAATGAAGTCAGGAAGATTCGAAAAATCATGTTGCCTGTTGTAGAATTTTTCTCCCTCAGTGGGAACATCCAACATGATCCCGAAATCCTCGAGTGAATAACGATAATTAACGCCCAAAAGATTAAAGAATACTTCATCATTCACAAAGTTGAAATTAGCGTAAAATTCTCGAATGAGTGAGGGATGGATAGGACCGTTTAGAGTGAGAAAAGATTTCCATTTGAGTTTCTCAAACTGCCTTACAAGTTCAGGCATTTCAGTGTGAGCAACTCTTCTCCCTTGGGCAATTTTTCTGTTTGTCAGAAATTCAATGTTGTAGGCAATTCTCTCTTTAAGATCAGATGGTGGATCATACGAATCTTTTCTTTTTGCTACAACGATCTTGCCTTTTCCTCTCGCCATTTTCTACACAATGATATTTCAAATCAATTCAAAGTGTATAATTCAATTGTAGGCAACAAGTTTTGCAAATTTTAATTATCATCAATACTTAGATGTTTTGATGTTAATGTTCTTCACATTTTCACTCTTCATTAGTGTCAATGAGTTTGCAATTAGATTAAGATTTTCGCAAAGTTCATATGTGTTCTAGACTTTTGAGATCATCATCAACACATGTTTTGACATTCAACATTATCACACTCAATTAGCAACAATGTCATTCATATCATATGAACAATGCTTCTATGAAAATTTAACCTAGATGTATAATGAACCCTAGAATTGTTCAAAGTTAAATTAATGCATAGATATACTACAATCATTACTACAATTGTTTCTAAATTGTTCTTCAAGAATAATTTCAATTGTTTGCATCAATTTGAGTTTTGATTCATTCTAGTTAGGGTTTCTTCATAACCATAATTCATCATACAAACACAATTGAATGCTAGAAAAGCAAGGATTAATCATACCGAAGGTAGGAATCGAAATTGAAGGAATGAGCGTTCTTCTTCGTGCGGTTGATCTCCTCAGCCGTGTGTAAGTGTGTATGTTTTGAAGTGGGTTGATAGTGCTCCAAATGAACATATATTTAGTAGAAATATCCTTCCGATATGTAAAGTTTTCAGTTGCAATTGTTCTATTTTCAAGTAATATTCGTTTAAATAAATAAGTGCGAAGACAAAAGGCGAAAACGAAGATTTGAAGACAAAAACGTCCAAAAAGCTCAAATGTACAAGATACAATCCAAGTGGTTCAATTTAATGATGAGAAACGTCTAAAAATTACAAGAGTACAAGTTACAAAACGCAAAGTACACGATATAAAATAGTATGCAAGGACATTCGAAAATTCGGAACCAGGACATGAGTCAACTCTCAACGCGCGACGCAACGGTGCAAAAATTACAAGTCAACTATGCACATAAATAAAATATAATATATAAATAATTCTTAAAAATTATATATATATTATATTATTATTTAATAACGTCGACAAGCAAAGATCCAAAATGATGTGAGCTGGAAAATCAAACTCCGCGACTCGCGGAGTTTGAAGGCTTAAAATGCCGCGACTCGCGGAGCTGCAAACTTCAGAAATGGCCTATAAAAGCTCGAGCATTCTGTCGATATTTTTACACAATAATAATAATACTCTGTAAGATATAATATATATATATATATATATATATATATATATATATATATATATATATAGTATAGGGTAGTTTTATATTAGATTAGTTCGGGTTATGTAAAGGTTATTTTACGGGTTTTTGAAGTCGAAATTCTGTCCGTGTAACACTACGCGATAAATACTCAATGTAAGTTATGTTCTCCTTTTTAAATTAATGTCTCGTACTTAAGTTATTATTATGCTTATTTGAGCCAAAGTAATCATGATGTTGGACTAAATATTAAAGACGGGGTAATTGGGCTTTGTACCATAATTGGGGTTTGGACAAAAGAACGACACTTGTGGAAATTAGACTATGGGCTATTAATGGGCTTTATATTTGTTTAACTAAATGATAGTTTGTTAATTTTAATATAAAGATTTACAATTGGACGTCCCTATAAATAACCATATACACTAGATCGGACACGATGGGCGGGGAATTTATATGTACGAATAATAGTTCATTTAACCGGACACGGGAATGGATTAATAGTCACTAGAATTATTAAAACAGGGGTGAAATTATGTACAAGGACACTTGGCATAAATGATTACAAAGTATTAAAACCTTGGGTTACACGCAGTCGATAACCTGGTGTAATTATTAAACAAAGTATTAAAACCTTGTTACAGTTTAAGTCCCCAATTAGTTGGAATATTTGACTTCGGGTATAAGGATAATTTGACGAGGACACTCGCACTTTATATTTATGACTGATGGACTGTTATGGACAAAAATCAGACGGACATATTAAATAATCCATGACAAAGGACAATTAACCCATGGGCATAAAACTAAAATCAACACATCAAACATCATGATTACGGAAGTTTAAATAAGCATAATTATTTTATTTTATATTTCATCGCACCTTTAATTATTCGTCATTTATATTTTTTGTTATTTATTTTATTTTGTTAATTAAATTTACTTTACGCTTCGCTTAAAATATAAAATCGACAAACCGGTCATTAAACGGTAAACCCCACTTTTATATATTATTATATATATATATTTATATATTTTTGTACAAAAGTAATTATATAAAAATATAGTGTAACCGTCTCCCTGTGGAACGAACCGGACTTACTAAAAATTATACTACTCTACGATTAGGTACACTGCCTATAGTGTTGTAGCAAGGTTTAGATATATCCATTTTGTAAATAAATAATTAAAACTTGTGTAATATTTCGTCGTATTTCGTATTTAAATTAATACTATTTCATATACACCTCGCATAACATCATGGGTTGAAAAGAAATAGAAGTGAGGGTTTAATTTAATTTAAAACAGAATTAGACCACACACGGTCGAAGCACGGTCGACCGTGGTGTTAGCCGTGCAGGAATTTGTACACGTACAGAACAGGAATCTGCGATCGAGTATACGGTCAGCCATGGTGCTGCCGTGGATCCTTCTGATCACTTATTTCTTCACTTCTTCTTTCTTCAAGCGCGTTTTGATGATTCTTAGGTTCTATAGAATACTTTTCTTAGGTTCTATAGAATACTTGAGGACAAGTTTTCTTTACCTAACATTGAATGATTACATCCTCCTGATGTTTAATCATCAATGACACGTAATTTACTATATATATATATATATATATATATATATATATATATATATATATATATATATATATATATATATATATATATATATATATATTCATATTAAATCATTCACATAGTATACACAAAACGCATCAATATAGTATTTAGCATGCAATACGTATTTTCACATAAACACACAATCCTAAGGCAAGTAAGCTTCCTACACTAATCTTTTAAAATCACTTTTCAAAAACAATTTTTCATTTGTAAGAAAAACCTTTCATTAATACAAAGTCTTTTTGAGAAGGTTATTCTCATTAGCATTTTGATCATTGATTTTGATTGATTTTAAGGTTACCTAATCCTTGACTTATCCCTACCATAGAATTGCTTGCTTGGTCCACTTTTCCCATATTTTCAATTTTTCTAATAATAGACAGTGGACTTTGATTACAAGATTTGTGTTTGCTAGAGTCGTGACATATATTCATTTCATATTTACCTCTTGATGAATCACAAGTAGTTATCCTTTCAAGTTTTCTCTTCAAGGTGTTATTTTCATCAATTAAAACTTTGTTAAGTTGTCTAACTTTATATAATTCTTTCTCTAAAAGTTTTACTTTGTCAAGACTACTATCATACACAAATTTAATAGTCTTGTAATCATCTAACAATTCTTCATAATTAGAAGGATAGAATACATGTACCTCATTGCAATTCATGCTTGAGACATCATCTTCTTTGAATGGAGATTCAACCTCTTCTTCACTTTGACCATCTTGATCCAAATCATTCCAAGAACTCATGAGGCAAAAGTCTTCATTTCCATTAAACCCTTTTGCTTGAAAATCACCAATCTTTTCCAAACTCTTCTATATTCCTTTACCCTTTAAACTCCTAGAATTTAAATCTTCTTGAGAACATAGTGAATCCCAACATTCTTTTGCACTTTCACATGAGATTATCTTTAATCTTTCTTCACTAGGAAGAATTCCATGAAGTAGTGAAATTGCATCAAATTGTTTCAAAACATCATTGTTTTGAAATGTTGACTTCACTAGTCTTGAACTAGCTTGTGGTACAAAGTCTCCTACTTTGATTATTCTCCACAAGTAGTAATACTTGTATTTGAGATAAGACTCAAATCTTAATTTCCACACATCAATATTTATCTTATCAAAGATTGGTGCTTCTTTCACCAATTCTTCCAAATATCCCATAGTTTGAGTTGATCCGAGAATCGTTGACTCAAGTTTTTGCACAAAACGAATTTTGATGCTTTTGCAATTGTTTATAGAGCAATGATTTGAGCAACCGCTCTGATACCAATTGTAAGTAACTAGAGGGGTGAATAGTTACTTGATACGTTTTTAACACTTTTTCGACTGATCACCAAATTCGATTTAGCTTTGATCAACCAACTCAACTCAAACTTGATGTGTGTAGTGTATATGTTCAAAATGATAAATGAAGTAATGTAATGAACATAGACACAAGGATTTATAGTGGTTCGGGTGGATGTTAACTAATCCACCTTAATCCACTCCCCGATTACACTAATCGGGATTTGTTGCTTCACTAAGCACTTTTCTCCAAACCCGATGGAGATCCGATTTACAAGTCTTCAACTTCTTTGGTAGACAACAAACCTAATCTTTCTATCCATTTGAAAGATCAACTCTAACCTAGATCAACTTGTCTTTACCTTGGACAAGTATTAATCTCCAAATAAGATTAATCAACTTCCTAAGTCCTTTTAAGGAAGTAGATCACTAAGCTAGCCTATGCTTCTACTAATTAAAGTTACAAGACTTATACAATTTGCAATGATGATCCTAAGAAAATACTAGGACATACATTACATTAAGTAAAATCACAAGATAAATGATTTTGATTAGTAAGTTTACAACAACCCAATTCTATATCTATGAGATCATAGAATCTTCTCTTGCTTGATCACATTTGAGTAGTAATTGATGCACTTGTGATCATTAGAAATAAGCCTTTGAAATATGCAAGAGGGTAGCTTCAAATGCTCTTAAATGTTTGCCTTTTATAGTGGAATTCAAAAGGTAGCCGTTGACACACAGTTGCCTTCACGGTCGACCGTGGTGCGACCATGCGTGCTCCAGTCCAAATTTAGTATCTGTGGTATAGCCGTTTGACTCAAATTTGAAGACCACATTTTGGCACCTTTACTCCTTCTAGTACCTGCAAAAGAAACCAAACATCCTATACAAGTACTATATGCATAAATGTGTGAGATTTGGTCTTAATGCATGAAATTGACTAATCATTCCAAAAGTGGCAAACCCAACATTCTTGGAGAAGTGTCTTGATTGTTATTTTGGAAAATCTCAGTTTGGTCAAAACTTAGTTAGTCACTTTAATACCCTTGGTTTAATTCTAAAGACTAGTCGCTATGTCATTAACTTTCTAGTTTCAATTAATCACAAGTCATGTTCTTTTTTAGTTTAGTTTAGAGATTAGTTGAATAATGTCTCTATAAGATAATCATGAAGTATGTAGAGACATCAAGGTTAAGTCATAAGCAATCACCCTTAGTTACTTAGACTAGACCAAATAGACAATTGACTATACTTTCATTGTGAACCATTTTACACTTAATCTATTGGAGTAGGTTAGTTACTTGAATCCTAACTAGTGAGCACATGGCAAACATATTAATCAAGTTGACAAGTTTATGAGTATTAAGCATATTGGCAAGTAGCAAATAATACTCACATAGCAAGAGATAGTTATTCTAAGATCAATCATATAGATACTTGTACAACTTATAATTCAAGCTTTAACAAGTTTAAGTGCAATATAACATATTGCTTGATTAATGTGTAAGCACACATTAATGCCCAACACATGCACAAGGGAAGAGCAATCTCTAGTTGGGACTTGGTGACCATCCTAAATGTATCTAAGTGTGTTTTAGGATTACAAGTCATTACTAGTTAACCTTGAGAGCATTGTTCCTTATTTAGCCTTAATTAATCACTAAGTCATTTCTAATAGCAATTATTGTTCTGGTGACATTGGCTTAAGTGTGTTAGTACTTGATGATCATACTAAGAATATCTAGATAAGAATTAAGATCTCAAGTTGTTGATTAACACTGATGTGTTATGCCTAATCTTGGTTAATTTGTCATTAAGATGTCATTAGGCGTAATTAATCACAATTAGTGTTTTTATGACCAAAACTCAATTGAGTATGGAGAAGGTGTGACAACCCGGAAATTTCTGACCAAATTTAAACTTTATCTTTTTATGTTTCCGACACGATAAGCAAAATCTGTAATATTGAGTCTCAAAAGTTTTGGAATTATATTCATCTAACCAATTACCCTTTTGACCATTCTCGACGATTCACGAACAGTTATGTAAATAAATATGTAAATATATATATAAATATAAGTGTATATAATATTTTAAATTAATAAAATATACTTTATACAATTTGAAATTTAAAATGTAATATAATAAATAGGATAATTAGGTTATTATTAATTTGAATATATAAAAATATATATATAATATTATTATGAATCTATATAAATAAATACATATAAATAATTTCTATAATTATATGTATGACTTATGTTAAAATGTATAAATTTAATACTTAATATAAGTTATTATATAATTAGTAACTAGGATAAAATTTATAAATTGTAATATATTAAATTTAATTACAAGCTTGAATATAATTGTTATGTTAATATTATTAATAATACTATCATTATAAACACTAATATGAATATTTGAATAATTAATGTTATTATATAAAATATATATATGAATATATAAAACTTGATATGTATCAGTAAAATTAATATTATTATTATTATTATTATCATTTGTATTATAAGTATTATTATTAGTTTCATCATTATTATTAAAATTAATATTGAGGTTATTATGTTTCCTTATATATTTAATATATATATATATATATATATATATATATATATATATATATATATATATATATATATATATTGGTAGGATCAAGAGGGAAGTAACCATTCGGGGGGAAGCAAAAACTTTTTTTTTATTTTCATTTTTTGAAAAAACTTTGTTCACGAACATTATAGATGAGATGAAAATATGAACATTTAGTAGAGACACTTTGTGATAAATGTTTTTATTTTGGCGAAAAACGCTCGAAGAAGTAATATATAACAATTATCGTGTTTTTTGAGCGTATTTTGAGGTTTTACCTATTGGGGTTTAGATATTAGGGTTTAGATATTAGGGTTTATAGGGTTTAGATATTAGGGTTTAGAAATTTAAGGTTTAGGGTTTAGATTTAGGGTTTAGATTAGGATTTAGATTAAGTTTTTAACACGAACTGTTTAGAGTTTAGGGTTTATGGTTTAGGGTTTAGGGTTTAGGGTTTAGGGTTTGGTGTTTTGGGTTTATGGAATAAACCCAAAACACCAAACCCTAAACCCTAAACCCTAAACTCTAAATCGGGCTAAATTTTACTTCACAACACATGGAAAAAAAACCTTCATATTCTTCACGAACAATATTATCTTGAATGTTATTTTTGTCGATCATTTTCCCGCCTAAATAATAACATTCATCACGAAGTGTCTCTTCTAAATGTTCATATTTTAGTGTGATCTTGATGCCGGAAAAAAAAATTTCAAAAAAAACGAAAAAAAAATAAATTTTGCTTCCCCTCGCTTCCCCCCGATTGGTTACTTCCCCATTGATCCTGCCCCTATATATATATATATATATATATATATATATATATATATATATATATATATATATATATATATATATATATATATATATATATATATAAATAAATTTCAGTTATATATAAATAAATACAGATATATAAAATCAGATTTATATAAATACATATACATATAGAATTTGCAGATATATATATAAATACATATATAGATAAATTGATTTATAAAAAACGATTATATCCATTTTAAATATAGAAAAAAATACGTATTCAGTTTCATGTCTTGATCAAACTGTAATCAAAATTTGTTTTTGTCTATTATCTAGTTACAAATCGAATAAGATCACAGCTATAATCCAAAATCTGTTAGAAATCCTTTTCTTCTACTATTTTTTTCTTATTTACATCTGTACCTGATTAATATCTGTCGACCATTTAATTTGCTATAAAACTAGATCAAATGCAGTGTTAAGTGGTACCAATCGATATACATCATCAATTATCAACCACAGAAACCTTTCACAACCTTTAATTAAACGAAATAAATCAGGAAAGGATGAAGAACATGTACCTGCTCTGTTCTTGTTCTAATTTTTAAAAACTTCAAAATTTGTTTTATTTAAAAATCTATTAATACATTTCTATTCTAAATCTTTCATTAAAACTTTATGGAAAGTTTCAAATCCCAATTTTTAGTATCGAGTAAGAATTTTGAGGTCAAAGTTTTATTTGAAAAAGTCAATCGTTATGTTCTTGGTAAAATTCGAAATCAATTTGATGTTTTGAATTAAATTGAGGATCCATATAGTTTCCAGGAGTCATTTACAACTTACTTCATGTTATAATCATTATATAAAATGTTCTAAAATTGTCGATTGAATTTCAAGTCCTTGGTGTTCATAATTGTGATTAGCAATAGTCTAAATTCGAGTTCAATTTCAAAATCCTTAAACGTAGTGTTGTTAGGAGTCTTATACTCAATCTTTCTATAAATTTACAGCTTTCAATTTACATTAACGAATCCAAATTTACGAGTCAAAGTTAAATTTCAAAAATTCAACAATATTATTCATCTTGAAATTTGATTCCAGTTTGAGGTTTTAGGTTCAACTGAGGTTACAGAAAGATTCTAGGAGTGATTTCACACCTTTTTCATGTTAAAATCGCGGTCTATAACAGCCTCTAATTTCGAATTCAACTTCAAGTTTATACGAGTTCAAAATAGCCTGTTTCAGTTTATTTCCTTTAATTTGTTTCTGTTTTAAATAATTTGATTAATCCAATAATGTTTTCTGTACTGTTTATAAATCTAAAAATTAAATGGAAACATATTTAGTCATGATTTGATCCCTGGTCGTTTGATTATGCAAAAATTATAGGAAACAGAAATAAACAGATAAATAAATAATGGATACGTTTAATTTCAGAAAAGCAAAAATGATGTGATGGTTAGGGATGTTTTGTACAAGCGAGAGGTCTCGGGTTCGATTCCGGTTAGGAGCATTCTTTTTATAAAAACTTCTTAAAGAGGGTATATTCCTTATTCATTAAATTTATTATTATTATTATTATTATTATTATTATTATTATTATTATTATTATTATTATTATTATTATTATTATTATTTATTGTTATTATTATTGTTATTCTAAATATTATTAATTATGGTCATTATATTAGTTATTATTATTAATTAGGTGATTAGTATCATTAACTTCATTAATATAAATTACGATATTATCATTATTGTTATTAGTATTATCATTTAGAAAATTAGTAGTATTATCATTACTAATATTATTATTATTAGTATTATTATTAATTTATTATTGCTAGTAATATTATTACGATTACAAATTAATATTAAAAGAATCTATCGTCATTAGTTTATAAATTAAACGCGAAGGTTATAATTATTATAACTATGAATATACAGGTTTTAATAATATTGATAAGATAATAAATATAGATATTTTGGATATAAATATTATTATGGAAATGATTAAAATTCTAATTAAAGTACGTTTTAAAAGAGTTATTAAAAGTTTTATAATTGTTGTTATCATAGAAATTTTAATATAACATAGTATTATTATCATTATTTTTATTAATATTATTATTATCATTTTTATCATTATAAATATTATTACTAATACTAGTATTATCATAATTATTAATTTCACAAACAAATGGTCTTCACATAAAAATATATTTAACTTAACTATATAATAAAATGAATATATTTATTTAAATAAAGAAATACATAAGTTGTTAATATAAAAATTATATCACTAAGAATAATAACTAATTTGTCTAGTTACGATTATATGTTTTAATATATATATACCAATGGTATAGGTTCGTGAATCCGAGGCCAACCCTGCATTGTTCAGTATCGTTGTATGAATATTTTTACTATAAAATATTATAGAGTGAGTTTCATTACTCCCTTTTTAAATGCTTTTGCAATATATATTTTTGGAACTGAGAATACATGCGCTTTTATAAATGTTTGACGAAATAGACACAAGTAATCGAAACTACATTATATGGTTGAATGGATCGAAACCGAATATGCCCCTTTTAGCCTGGTAATCTAAGAATTAGGGAACTGACCCCTAATTGACGCGAATCCTAAAGATAGATCTATTGGGCCCAACAAGCCCCATCCATTGTTGCGGATGCTTTAGTACTTCGAAATTTATCATGTCCGAAGGGAGTCCCGGAATGACGGGGATATTCTATATGCATCTTGTTAATGTCTGATGTGCGAAAAGTGGTATATGAATTATCGTATGGAAAATACCGGTTTTAGAGATTGCTACACACTAACGGGCAGTGTACCCGATCGTGTAGTAGTATAGTAACTGGTTTAGTTCCGTGTATCGTTCCAAGGACAGTTATATCAGTCAAACTAAAATTAGAAACTATATTATGATTAACTAAGTGAATGAAAGTTAAAAGTACAAGTTTTATGTTTTGATGGCTATTTAACGATTTAGCCAAATCAAAGAAGGTTAAATGTAAAAACAATATTTTTGTCTTTTAAGTTTATGAAATGATGATAAATACAAATAAAGCAAGTAAGATAGTTTTGAATTAAATCAAAGAGATGAAATGTTTATCTAGATATTTTACCCTCGGTATTGGATGTATTTTTAGATATTAAGTCCTGATTGAATAATTATGTGTGTAGTTATCTAATAGGTTCACTAAGAGTTCTCTCGGATAAACACGCAAATACAATAACAAGATCAAGGGTTCCCTTTTCACTATAGTTCTTGTATTTGTAATAAAATAACTATAAGCATGCTAATCACCTAAATCGACTCGCCAAGAGTTCTCTTTAGCAAGTACTCAAACTAGAATTACTAAGCGAGGGCTCCCTATAACTTAGACCTTTTAGTTTGTGACTAGTTGATCAACAAAATCAAAGACTTGAATAACAATTGTCTTTGCGTTCGCTCTACACAATTCATTCCTATTTTGTTTAACCGTTTTAATCTAGTTTACCCCCTTGGTCCGGTTTAGCAAACAATCAATCTAAGACAAGTTGATTGTAAATCAATATGATACATCAACAAGAGTTCTCTTTATCAACAACATATCAATTAACTAGATACAAATGATTTTAACAACAATAAGCATGGTTCTTAATTCAAGCTTCAATCTATCACGCATAATACATTCAATCAATAAGATTACATCCAATACCTTGGTTATTAATCTAGACAAACATTATAGAAACTAGCCAACAATCATGGTAACAGACAACAATACAATCAAATTATTAACTGAAATCATTGCTGAGAACAAGTAAATAACCTACAAGAACAAGAGTTCTTGGATGAAAAAGGTTTTGATGGATGATGCCTTCATGTTGAGCCTCTTCAAAGAGGTTGGAGTTCTCCAATTTGCTCCTGAAAATCGCCTCTAAACTCCCTGGTTCGTATTCTGATTAAACAGTCCCTCAAAAACTGAAGTTTTAAAGTGGAGAAATTAGGTAAAAAGCCAAAAAGTCGGCCACACCTACTACGGGACGTCGTCCCAAAATGCAGGACGGCGTCCCGAATTAAAGGTCAAGACGGCATCTCGAACCCCCTAGACGGCGTCCCAGATCAAAAGCCAGGACGGCGTCTTCAATCCCTGGACGGCGTCCTCAAGTACTGATTTTGACTGTTTCGTTTTCTTTTCAATATTACTTCATTCGGACGAAGCCTAACACCTTGGAAGCTTTGTTTTATCATTTTAAAGCACTAAATAGACCCTAAGTCGTATCGGGATCAACCAATGTCATAAATCATCAAAATTCTTTGTAAATCATTCTTCCGATACAAATTTGCGCATCTTGGCTTATCACTTGTAGAACACCTTCATTATCTTTGATTCTAGAGCGCTTTTAGTGATATTGCGATAGATATATATGATGTATTTGAGCAATATCAAAACACCCCACACTTAAACCTTGCTTGTCCTCAAGCAATTCTTTCGTTACAAAGTAGAACAATATCAAACATAATCACACAATATAGATTACAAACATTACATGAATCACTCGAAGCACACGAAACACACACGTTGATATGAAACACAACTCACACTATATGAAACACACGCTTTAAGTAACACACTCATGCTATATACACTATGGAAACACACGCTTTAAGTATAGTACACTTTTATTGAAATCACACGCACGCTATATTCACAATGGAAACACACACACACATTTTTGGTAGATTAGAGCCAAGTATCCGAAAAATTTGATCCTAGGAAAATCAGGACCTTGATGAAAACGTTTTATGGTTTTGAAAATATCATGCTAGTTTTAAATACTAGACACGTTTTCCGATTTTGTTGGATTTTCTGAATTGTGAAAAATGAGTGCGGGTTTCCCGCTATTGGTCAAGCCAATCCCTCCCACGGTACCTAACATCATGAGATGTCGGTAGAAAATAATGTGCTTAGGAGGATACACATTACGTCCGGATATCATTGACAATTATGAGGTAATCATCTAATCCGTTAAATCAATCATTAAGATTGAGGTTCATCAGTCTTAAAAGCTGATATCTTACCTTTCTGGAGGTTATCCTTCCGGGGATCTGATAAATCACTAACATTTTGTGTATACATGGTGCCCCCCGTTTTACTAGTTAATCCCCCTCATTGAGACAAACCTTGACTACCAGTTTCCCTGTTTGACGTTGAGGCCTGGTAGATTTCCAGTCGATGTTAGTAATGACTTTTCAAGAGTTTTTATCACCCTACAACTGGTCTAGACACCATCTTCTGAATTAAATCAGTAAGTGTGTCATTCGGAAGACTTTACTTCCTTAAGGATGGAATGGATACATCCTATTGGTCATAATAGGTGGTCGGACGCAACATTGTCCTTGTTAGGAGAAACAATGAGGATCGTCCTTAAGGTTTTCGATCTGGCGCGAGATCCGGTTTCCGACCACGCTATACAATCACCGCTCTCTCACGGTTTACACTCGTTTTGGTACAAGTGACCTACAAGTTAGCTTACTAAACTAGTAGGATTTTCATTCAAATAATTGAATGATAGTACAACTTCAAAGACTATTAATAATTTAAAATGTAAAGCAACATTTATTTTCTAGATTTTAAGACCATAATGTGTATAATGTGGTTTTTGGGCTTTTAATCGTTTTTAAGGCTACTTGAAAATTTTAAAATTTTTTAAATAATCTTATAATCAATTAAGTTTATAAAATATCTTTTAAAAATTTATATTTATAACGGAAATTCGGTTGTTATACCTGATCTTAATCCGTCGATAAATTTTAAAATCAATTTATAAAATTTAACCTTTTACAAGTTATGTTGCCTTGAACGCCTTAATTTTAGTAAAACGAGTTCCCGATAAATTTCTACTCCCCACCCCACACTTGAGATCATGCAAGGCCCTCATTGCATGAAATCAGAAAAAGGATTAAATTTAGAGGGCAAAGTGATAGGGTGATTGTAGAAATTTTCAATTTTTAACCTGTAAATCGTGGAACATGTAGACGGATGCTGCTGAACTTACTGCCAGCATAAGAGCATCGTCCAGTCCGCGATTATCATCATACACACATCATAATATCAAATGTCGCTGAACTTAATGCCAGTCTTTGAAGTTCAATCATGCTGCACAAATTAACAAACCACACAATTTATAATAAAAAGAACGGTGTTTTTACAACCACAACCGTTCGCAAATCCACACAATTAGCCAGTTATTACAAACCAAATATTGTCTAAAATCACACCACACAAATTAAATTGTCTCAAAAAAAAGTACAAAATGATCAAAGGCACGCAGGCCTAGTTATCAAACGGCCAAAAATAATTACCCGAACCATCTCTGTACGGGCGTCCCTGTGGATATTGCTGCTCAAATCTGTTCCGAGCATCCTGCAACGCAGCGGTATTATCATAAATCGGGTGAGGCGGAGGTGGGTTTTGAGGATCCGTGTAATATTGGGGTGTCAGACGTGTCGTCCCATAGTACTGCTCGGGGTTGGAATAAAACAACTCTGAGTTATGGTTATTCCAATCAATACCATAACTCATCCATCCCTGATCGTGCACTTGAGCAATCTGTCGTTGCTCCATTCGCTGCTGACTACCCCACATTCGATTGTTGTGCATCCTTTGTTCGTTCGGGCTCAACCTCATGTTATTAACACTACCAACCAAACTGTCCCAACTTGATTGGGACGGATGCCACGGAACCTGTTCACCAACATTAGTCTGTGCCTCCATTTCCGCCTCCTCTTCCTGCTGCTGCTCTTGCTGAACACCACTGCCACTTGCGTCACCTGCACCAACTGCCACAAAAGGCACCAAATGCCCATTTCTATCTTTCATAATGATTTCAGCATTAATATAAAAAACCTTTTTTAATGGTTTCATTACGCTCGTGTACTCCTGTAATCTACTGAAATCAATGTTAAAATGTCGGGCAATTCGGGTGATGTAGTGGCCTCCCAGAAGTGGCTTCTGTAGCCGTGTCTCAGTCGCAATGGCAAGGAAATAATTACCGATTAGCCCAGGAATGTCGGTATAGAAACCCCGCTTGATTTGATCCATAATCCACAAATCTAATGTTTTCACCTTCTCATGACCCTCAATCCTCGCATTAAACGTGCATGCGATGAGTCGATGAAGCAGCTTATCATCCCGGGCTGCGATTTTGTTGTACCTGTGCTTGCTTGATCTAAAATGTGCAGGCGCAATATTTGGCTTACAAATTCTGCGCCAATAAGAGGTGTCATCAAAAACATGCCGGCCAACGTAATCAGAAGCCCGCAAATATTCACCTAACTGATTATCGGTGAATTCCCCAAAAATTCCCAGAACTCTACAAAGCTGTAAACTGCTTATACCCCTATCTTGGGCCCCGAGACGAAACCGTAGAAACTCATTCGATAAATAATCGCTGACATTGTTAAACCGTATGGTAGAGTAAAATTCTTTAAGCAGCACCGGATAGATTGGTTCATTGACGCTAAAAACCTGTTCCCAAGCGTGGGTGACTACTCTACCGTAAGGAATGGCGAGTAAATTAGAAACATGTCGGCGCATGCCCGCCTCTTCCAATGGCCCCCAGATAAAATACCAAGTTGCATTAATCGGCCTACGGTTTATTCTCTCAAATGTTTCCGTATAGTCTTCATCGTTCTGAACCTGTGCTAACCAAACTCGAGGATCGTTTAGATCCTCCTCCTCTTCTTCTCCGGAAGACGATGATGAATGATGTTGTTGTTGTGGTGGTGGTGGTTGTCGTGGTGGAGCCAAACCTGCTGTCCTTCCTCTTTTTTCCGGTCCTCCTCTGCTTGGTTGTCCCTGCAAAACATTACACACCACACCAAAAGAACATAGAAACCGTTGTGTTAATGTTAGCTAAAACAAAACCGAGTAGCATGAGAACTTAATCATTACATTCCTAGTTCAAAAAGTTATTATGATTCATTTAAACAAAAGTGCATGTTCATCATTTTAAACCAAAGTCAACCAAAGTCGTCATGAATTTGTTAAGACACCTTTAAAAATGAGAATCATAACTTCACAAAGTAGCACAAACTTAGGACTCAAAGATTCAAGTATGTTGTGTCATAGGTCATAACATTTAACTTTGCATTCTAATCATATTCATCACAAATCATAATACAATTTTCACAATTTTTTAGCTCAAATGACCATCTTAACATCATACATTATGGCATTCCATTCCATTAATTTGATTCAACAGGCCCTTACAAATGAAAAACAAGCATACACATTTCATAAATTCATTACAATTCAACAATATTCTTAGAAATTCACTAACATTCAAAAATGACCCGGCCAAGTTGACATCAACATCACCAACACAATCATATACTTCACAAGAATCATAAACATCATACATAAACTCAACATCATAAATTAAGCATCCCAAATTCGGATTTAATTTCTACAAACCCTAGAATCATGAACAAACCCTTAAAAACATGTAATCTTTGCAAAATAAACACATTAAGGGCAATTAAACTACTAAGGTATGTTAATCTTAACAATAATCATGCAAATCAAACACCCCACACTTATCCTTCACCAATTTATAGATATAGACATACAATTCAAGTAATTGATAAAAAAGTGTAAAAATGGAGTATCCATACCCAAAAGTTCATGATTTGAAGCTTGAATTTGAAGAAGAAATCGCGAAATTGAGGTAGAAATTAGGGTATTTGGAGAGTGGTTCGTGTTAGGGCAGAGAGAAATAGAGAAGAGTGTGTTTTGTGGATAAGAAATGAGTGGGTAGGTGTATAAAACGCGTATTATTTTCTGAATCAGGGGTTCAGGACGGCGTCTCGGCCAACAGGACGGCATCTCGGTTTAAGAGTTGGGACGGCGTCTAGCGTTTTGGGACGGCGTCCCGGTTTGTAATGTGGGACGGCGTCTAGCGTTTTGGGACGGCGTCCCATTTCACTAAAACTCACTGATCAGATTTTCTGAGTCGCGCGTGTTTAGAGGTCATACGTTAATCATTTTGTACCAAACTAAAATTTATCGTGCACACAATACAAACCTAATTGCAATTGTGAACCATTTTTTTACGAGTCGTTCACCAAACTCGTCCCCATTTTGATTTAGGCGTTTTTCTTGAAGTTGAGGCTAACCTCATCCTCAATTTCTAGGGGACCATCAACATAGTGTTTGACCCGGTGGCCATTCACTTTAAAAGTATCACCTTTCCAGTTTACCATTTCAATTGTACCATAAGGGTACACCTTTCTAACAACAAAAGGTCCCGTCCATCGGGACTTAAGTTTTCCTGGTGATAGCTTAAAACGGGAATTGTAAACAAGGACACGATCTCCTTCCATGAATTCTTTTGGATGTTTCAATCTTTTGTCGTGCCATTGTTTGGTCTTTTCTTTGTAAATTAGAGAGTTGTCATAGGCTTTAAGCCTCAACTCGTCTAATTCATTTAGTTGGGTCAAACGTAACCGACCCGCTTCTTGGTAATCCAAATTGCATGCCCTTAGCGCCCAATGTGCTTTATGTTCAATCTCCAACGGGAGATGGCATGCTTTTCCGTATACCATACGGAAAGGAGTTGTTCCAATTGGTGTTTTGTAGGCCGTGCGAAAGGCCCACAATGCATCGTTTAACTTGGTTGACCACTCTTTTGGATTGGCACCAACGGTTTTTTCAAGTATGCGTTTTAATGACCGGTTGGTGTTTTCTACTTGCCCACTCGTTTGGGGATGATAAGATGTCGAAATTTTATGGATTACTCCATATCTTTTCAACACCTTTTCCAATTGCTTATTGCAAAAGTGGGTGCCCCGGTCACTTATAAGAGCTTTTGGTGTGCCGAACCTAGAGAAAAGTTCCATCAAAAAGTTTACCACTACTCGGCCATCATTTGTAGGTAGAGGTTTTGCCTCCGCCCATTTAGAAACATAATCTATGGCGACAAGTATGTAGAGGTAAGAATGAGATTTTGGAAAGGGGCCCATAAAGTCAATTCCCCAAACATCGAACACCTCGCATACTTGGATGCTTTGTTGAGGCATTTCATCCCGTTTAATTATTTGACCGGCCCGTTGGCACGCGTCACAAGCTTTACAGACAGCGTAGGCATCTTTGAATATGGTAGGACAATAGAAACCGGCCTCGTAAACTTTCTTCCCCGTGATTTGGGGACCAAAGTGCCCACCTGTTGGACCAAGGTGACAGTCAAGCAGAATTTCGGTGCATTCCTTCCCCGAAACACACCGACGGATTATCCCATCGGGACACTGTTTAAAGAGATATGGGTGTTCCCAAAAATAGTATTTTAAGTCACTAAAGAATTTCTTTCTTTTCTGGTGTGACATACCGGTTTCTAGGAATCCACCCGCAAGATAGTTGGCAATGTCTACAAACCATGGATCATCAATTTTCTCAACTCTCATGAGATTTTCATCAGGAAAATTATCTTGGATAACGGTCTCATGTAGAACCCCAAGATTCGGGTTCTCAAGTCGAGAAAGGTGATCGGCAGCTAGGTTTTCGGCACCCTTTTTATCTTTTATATCGATGTCGAATTCTTGCAAAAGCAAGACCCAACGTATTAAACGGGGTTTAGCATCTTGCTTAGAAAGCAAGTACTTTAATGCCGAGTGGTCTGTGTAGACAACCGTCTTTGCTAGCACTAAATAGGATCGGAATTTGTCAAACGAAAAGACGATTGCAAGGAGTTCCTTCTCGGTGGTAGTGTAATTAAGTTGGGCTCCTTGCAGTGTCTTACTAGCATAGTAAATGGGCTTGAAATGTTTTTCTATTCTTTGCCCCAAGACGGCACCAATAGCAAAGTCACTGGCGTCACACATAAGTTCGAATGGTATTGACCAATTCGGGGATATGAGAATCGGTGACTGCGTGAGCTTTGCTTTAAGAAGATTAAAGGCGGTAAGACACTCGTCCGTAAAGACAAATGGAGCGTCCTTCTCAAGAAGTTTGTTCATGGGGGTTGCAATTTTGGAAAAATCTTTAATGAACCGCCGGTAAAAACCGGCGTGCCCCAGAAAACTTCTAACACCTTTCACATTCGTTGGTGGTGGTAATTTGGCTATTACTTCCACTTTAGCCCGATCCACCTCAAGACCTGCACAAAAAATTTTATGGCCCAATACAATTCCCTCTTTTACCATAAAATGGCATTTTTCCCAGTTTAGTACAAGATTTGACTCTTCACACCTAATCAACATAAGCTCAAGATTTTTAAGACATGAGTCAAAAGAATCACCGAAGACTGATAAGTCATCCATGAATACTTCCATAAAATCTTCAATCATGTCATGAAAAATAGCCACCATACACCTTTGGAAGGTAGCAGGAGCATTGCATAAGCCAAAAGGCATACGCCGATAGGAGAAAGTACCATAAGGACATGTAAAGGTCATTTTCTCTTGGTCCTCGGGTGCTATAGGGATTTGGAAATATCCCGAAAAACCGTCAAGAAAACAATAAAAATTCTTTCCCGCTAATCTTTCCAACATTTGATCAATGTAAGGAAGGGGAAAATGGTCTTTTCGGGTAGCATCATTTAATTTCCTGTAGTCAATGCATACCCTCCAACCCGTGATAGTCCTGGTAGAAATTAATTGGTCGTCTTCATTTGTGACAACGGTCATGCCACCCTTTTTGGGCACGCATTGGACCGGACTCACCCAAGGACTATCCGAAATCGGATAAATAAGACCCGCATCTAGGAGTTTTACAATCTCCTTCTTAACAACTTCTTGCATATTGGGGTTGAGTCGCCTTTGTCTTTGTACACACGGCTTATAGTTATCTTCCATTAATATCTTATGTGTACAATAAGAGGGACTTATACCCTTGATGTCATGAATTTTCCATGCTAGAGCCGTTTTATGGGCTTTTAACATGGAAACAAGCTTAGATTTCTCACTTACAGAGAGTTCGGATGAAATGATCACCGGGAGAGTAGAACCTTCTTGTAGGTAAGCATATTCCAAGTGACTTGGAAGTGGCTTTAGTTCCAAAACGGGAGGTTCTTCAATCGATGTTTTACATCGGTATTCATTCCCTAAATCCAACTTTCTGTACTCTTCATCATTTGGCTCATACCCGTTAGCCATCAAAGTGGTCAACATCTCCACTTCTTCCACCATTGTTTCATCATCCCCTTCCGCAAAAATGCATTCTCCTGTACCTTGCAATTCTGGAAATTCCTGCAATAACTCCGAATACGTGTCTACGGTTTGCAAATAATAACATTGATCATCAGTAGACTCGAGGTATTGCAAGGCATGGTCAACGGAAAAGGTAACCTTCATATCCTTAATACTAAGGGTCAATTTCTGCCCATGAACATCTATCATAGCTCTAGCGGTATTGAGGAAAGGTCGACCTAATATAAGAGGCACACGTGTGTCCTCCTCCATGTCTAGAATTACAAAGTCAGCCGGAAATACTAGGGTACCTACTTTTACTAACATATTCTCTAAAATTCCACGAGGGAATTTAACAGAGCGGTCTACTAGTTGGATTGCCATTCGAGTTGGTTTCAGTTCCCCGGGGTTTAGCTTAACATATAATGAATAAGGCATTAAATTTATGCTAGCCCCTAAATCCGCTAATGCTTTAATGCATTCCAAATCTCCCAGGAGACATGGTATGGTAAAACTTCCAGGATCAGCTAACTTTTTCGGTATTTTGTTCATCAAAATTGCTGAACAATTAGCATTCATGGTGACGGATGAAAGTTCCTCCATTTTCTTCCGATTAGTAAGTAAGTCTTTTAAAAACTTAGCATACTTGGGCATACCTGAGATTACATCAATGAAAGGCATGTTTATGTTAATTTGTTTAAACATATCTAGGAATTTCGACCTTTCGGCCTCTAGCCTCTCTTGTTGTTGTTTTCTTGGGTATGGGAGCGGTAGTTGATATGGTTTTACTACGGGTTTTTCCCGTTCTTCCTTTTCAACCACTTTTTCCGGCTCCTTAACCGGTTCATCATTTTGGTTCAATGGAACCCTAAAATCAGAATTTTCGGGCATTATTGGAGCATCGTATGCTAGACCACTCCGTGTGGTGATAACATTTGCGTGCTCATTTCGTGGGTTTTTACTGGTATCGCCCGGTAAACTACCTGGTTTCCTCTCGCTCAGTAAATTGGCTAAACCACTCATTTGTTTTTCTAAATTTTGAATTGATGCTTGTTGGTTTCTAAATTGATGTTCATTTTTCTCGTTGGTTTGGTTTATATTTGTGACAAGCTGAGTTTGTGATGTAATTAACTTTTCCAACATACTCTCTAAATTTGACTTTTTCTCTTCCTGTTGGGGTTTTTGGTAAAAACCCGGAGTTTGTTGTTGGAACCCACTACTTGACCCTTGTTGAAAATTGGAGGTTTGACCTTGAGGGTTGTAGGGGTTGTTAAAGTTCCGGTTAAATTGGGCTCTTCCCTGAAACTGGTTATTATTTCTTTGGCTTATGAAAGCCACTTCTTCTTTTTGAGCCATGGTTAACCCGGCATCACAATCTTTTCCTAAGTGGAGACCTCCACAGTATTCACAACCTACTTTCATACTATGGATTTCCTTGGTGATTTTGTCCATGTTTCGGACAACACCATCTATTTTTACACCTAGAGAGCTTAAGTCATCATAAGCACCGGCGCTTTGGACTTGAGCATTTCGAGTAATTGGGCGTTCTTGATGCCACTCATGAGAATAATCGGCTAGTTTCTCGATTATCTCATAAGCCTCTTGCTCGGTTTTGTCCATAAGAGAACCACCGGCCGCTTGGTCAATTGAAATTCGGGTTGCTACATCACAACCTTTGTAAAAGATTTGGACCTTTTGAAAGGTATCCAAACCATGGTTTGGACAACCTCTTAGCATTTTGGAAAATCGATTCCATGCTTCGTACAGGGTTTCCATCGGCTTTTGACAGAATTGGGTAATTTCGTGTTGGAGTCTCGCGGACTTGGATGCTGGAAAATATTTCTTAAGAAATTTTTCCAACATACCATCCCACGTTTCTATCGTAGCCTCGGCCAATGAATCTAACCAACTTCGTGCTTCTCCTTGGAGTGTCCAAGGGAAAAGTCTTAATAATATAGCCTGGTCAGTTTCTGGTTTAAGTTTAAATAGAAGACATATCTCTTGAAAGAGACGAATATGTTCGTTTGCATCTTCATTCGGACCACCACCAAATTGACACCTGTTATTAATCATTTGAAGAATAGGTCCTTTTATTTCAAAAGTTACCTCACCAGTAGGTGGAGTAATAGCACTACCTTGTCCGGTCCGGGTTGCTTTCATCTTTGCTGCCATTGATTGTCGTGGTACCAACGGTCTTTCTCCTTCCATTTCAAAATTTGGGGGTTGAACGGGTTTACCAAAGTCTGAATATCGAGGCTTGGTCGTACTTGATTCTGAATCAAAGGTTTCTTGCTTTGATGAAGATTCAAAAATTTCAAGTACTTCTTTTGAAATCCTACCAAGCTTTCTATCAGGTTCTGTAAACGGTGTAAGTAATGGAGATTCTGAACTTCGGGTATGTGGCATATGCGACCTATAAACTGTCAATCACACAACTAACAAAAATTATTAAACATACCGATTCTATAAGTTTAAAAATCAAAGATTATTAAAAATTTAAAATAATTAAGAAACTACTTAATCACAAATCAGTTAATAATTCTATTTTGACACAAAACTGTCCCCGGCAGCGGCGCCAAAAACTTGATGTGCGAAAAGTGGTATATGAATTATCGTATGGAAAATACCGGTTTTAGAGATTGCTACACACTAACGGGCAGTGTACCCGATCGTGTAGTAGTATAGTAACTGGTTTAGTTCCGTGTATCGTTCCAAGGACAGTTATATCAGTCAAACTAAAATTAGAAACTATATTATGATTAACTAAGTGAATGAAAGTTAAAAGTACAAGTTTTATGTTTTGATGGCTATTTAACGATTTAGCCAAATCAAAGAAGGTTAAATGTAAAAACAATATTTTTGTCTTTTAAGTTTATGAAATGATGATAAATACAAATAAAGCAAGTAAGATAGTTTTGAATTAAATCAAAGAGATGAAATGTTTATCTAGATATTTTACCCTCGGTATTGGATGTATTTTTAGATATTAAGTCCTGATTGAATAATTATGTGTGTAGTTATCTAATAGGTTCACTAAGAGTTCTCTCGGATAAACACGCAAATACAATAACAAGATCAAGGGTTCCCTTTTCACTATGGTTCTTGTATTTGTAATCAAATAACTATAAGCATGCTAATCACCTAAATCGACTCGCCAAGAGTTCTCTTTAGCAAGTACTCAAACTAGAATTACTAAGCGAGGGCTCCCTATAACTTAGACCTTTTAGTTTGTGACTAGTTGATCAACAAAATCAAAGACTTGAATAACAATTGTCTTTGCGTTCGCTCTACACAATTCATTCCTATTTTGTTTAACCGTTTTAATCTAGTTTACCCCCTTGGTCCGGTTTAGCAAACAATCAATCTAAGACAAGTTGATTGTAAATCAATATGATACATCAACAAGAGTTCTCTTTATCAACAACATATCAATTAACTAGATACAAATGATTTTAACAACAATAATCATGGTTCTTAATTCAAGCTTCAATCTATCACGCATAATACATTCAATCAATAAGATTACATCCAATACCTTGGTTATTAATCTAGACAAACATTATAGAAACTAGCCAACAATCATGGTAACAGACAACAATACAATCAAATTATTAACTGAAATCATTGCTGAAAACAAGTAAATAACCTACAAGAACAAGAGTTCTTGGATGAAAAAGGTTTTGATGGATGATGCCTTGATGTTGAGCCTCTTCAAAGAGGTTGGAGTTCTCCAATTTGCTCCTGAAAATTGCCTCTAAACTCCCTGGTTCGTATTCTGATTAAACAGTCCCTCAAAAACTGAAGTTTTAAAGTGGAGAAATTAGGTAAAAAGCCAAAAAGTCAGCCACACCTACTACGGGACGTCGTCCCAAAATGCAGGACGGCGTCCCGAATTAAAGGTCAAGACGGCATCTCGAACCCCCTAGACGGCGTCCCAGATCAAAAGCCAGGACGGCGTCTTCAATCCCTGGACGGCGTCCTCAAGTACTGATTTTGACTGTTTCGTTTTCTTTTCAATATTACTTCATTCGGACGAAGCCTAACACCTTGGAAGCTTTGTTTTATCATTTTAAAGCACTAAATAGACCCTAAGTCGTATCGGGATCAACCAATGTCATAAATCATCAAAATTCTTTGTAAATCATTCTTCCGATACAAATTTGCGCATCTTGGCTTATCACTTGTAGAACACCTTCATTATCTTTGATTCTAGAGCGCTTTTAGTGATATTGCGATAGATATATATGATGTATTTGAGCAATATCAATGTCGATTATCAGATGTTCAATCCATATGAATGATTTTTATGCATGATGTTTATGAGAAATGGAAATATGAAATCTTGTGGTCTATTAAAATTATGAAATTATTATTTATGATAAACTAATGAACTCACCAACCTTTTGATTGACACTTTAAATCATGTTTATTCTCAGGTATGAAAGAAATCTTCCGCTGTGCATTTGCTCATTTTAGAGATATTACTTGGAGTCATTCATGACATATTTCAAAAGACGTTGCATTCGAGTCGTTGAGTTCATCAAGATTGATAATAAGTAATTCATAGTTTGGATATAGTATGGGATAGTGTGCATGCCTGTCAACTTTCGTTAGAATGAAAGTTTGTCTTTTAAAAACGAATGCAATGTTTGTAAAATGTATCATTTAGAGGTTAAATACCTCGCGATATAATCAACTATTGTGAATCGTTTATAATGGATATGAACGGGTCCTTTCAATTGGTATCAGAGCGATGGTCTTAACGAACCAGGTCTTGCATTAGTGTGTCTAACTGGTAGTTGTTTAGATGCATTAGTGGGTCTGGACTTTGACCGTGTCTGCATGTCAAAAGTTTTGCTTATCATTTCGTGTCGAAAATTACCTGCTTATCATTCTTAGAGAATCACTTGCTTATTATTCTTAGTCTAGACACATCTTACTGAATTGACTACATGAATAGTGTATAGACAAAATTCATATCTTAGCGTATCTGATAATTCATATCTTAGCGTATCTTTTACTGTAAACTTTGCCTAATATATTCCGTAAATTCCTCCGTAATCTACGAAATCTTTTGATTTATATATATAGATATTCTATATAATTAGAATACCATCCGATAGCCGGAAATCATTTCATATCGAAAATTCTTTATTCACTCGTACGAAATGGAACTCGCCACTAGTTCAAGTTCCTCGGATTCTGACAGCTATTCCAACATGGATGTTCACCTGAACTCCGAAAGCAGTATTGTTAGGACCCCGAAGTTGTATAGTGTTAATGTCAAATAAGCTTAATTGATGGTTCCTTAGAAGAGGGCTATATAAGGAACCTAAGTAGTCCTAATTAGATAGCCATTGCATTGTAACTGAGTTCTAGAAGCTGTGGAATGTAAATCGTGTTAATTCTCTCTAATACCGAATCTCCTTCACACTTACCGAATCTCATTCTAACTTGTCTTTTCTTCTAATATCAACATGATCTGACCTATCATTTGGTATCAGAGCTTCCAGGGAGTGATATTACATCACTAGATCGATCTAGAGATTGAAGATTACAGAATCTGAACACTCTCGGTATATTGAATCCGATTCGGTATAATCGAATCTGATAATCTGACGTTCAGATTCCTGTGATAAGTTCAGCGAAGGTGTATTAGGTTGATTAGAAAGAGTTTTAATCATCATTACAGCTTTTTAACATCAATTATGGAGAATCAAGTTGATTTTTAGAGTTCGTGGCTAAAACTCTCGGTATTCATCAATTACAGCTTGATTCTGTAGTTAAGTAAAGATTTGAGGTTTCATTTGTGATCGTGAGGTGTTTAATCACATTTCTGACTGTTTAATTTCATAAATTCTTCAAGTTTTAAAGATTGGATACACATTCGGTATCGTAACTGCCATACCAAATCTGCTTCAAAGCTATTAATTCTCATTCAGTGTTGCAGATTGTGGTATGTTTGTGATTCTATCACATTCGGTTTGGTCATACGTAGCTAATTGGTGTGATTTGAGAAAGGATTCGTTTGAATTCTAAGTTTTCATACTTAGACTCGGTATTGTCAACTGCTACAGTTGACATTCGGTATCCTATACATTCGGCATCTTTGATATTTTGTGTGATACTAACTTGTTTCCTTGTACAGCAAGGTTACAGAATCTAATTCAAAGGAATTGAATTGTGTTTGAATTCAAATTCATACAGAATCTGACTACCGAGTCAGATACCAAATCAGGATCTCGATATCACTTAATTCATTGGTTTTAAGTGTTCTCAGGCTACAATCATGTGGTTACAGAATCTATACCGAATCTGGGTGTGTTACTTGTATTTCTGATCAGTTTCTGATACAGAATCTGGTTTACCGAATCTGCTACAGTACAGAATCTGTACCGAATCTACTACAGTACCGAATCAGTTACCGAATCTGACATTTGTGTTAGATTGTTGTGATTTTTCATCATAGATTTGAGTAATACCGATTCTTTACCGAATCTACCTCATTTTCAAGATGTCTACTCAAGATACTTTGATCATTGGATCAGATTCTCGTCCTCCAATGTTGTTTGATGGCAAGTATACTCAGTGGCTTCACCGTATCACTCAGTACATAGACTACAAGGGTGAGAAAGCAAAGTACATATGGGCTTCTCCGAGAGATGGTCCAGTTGTAGATTATCATCCGGATACTGGTATGCCAATTCCAGTCTATGAACTTTATGGTGATAAACGTGAGAGAGCTCAGGGTGACATAGAGGTAAAGAACATTGTTATGCAAGCTATCCCGTATGAGTTGTTTGAAAATATTGATAGCAACACAACAGCAAAAGATATATGAGATGAGATCAAACGACAGCAAGAAGGTTATGACATGTCAGATGTTACTAAACGGAATAAGGCTCTGGGATTTTATGAAGATTTCAAGCAAGAACCTGATGAACCACTCAAGGATACCTACCGTCATTTCAATGGTTTTCTTAATGAGTTGAAAAGGTGCAAGATCATAAAAGTAAATGCTGAAGTCAACATAAAATTTCTCAAAAAGCTCAATGTTGATTGGCTTCCTTATGGAACCATTGTTCAAACAACCAAAGAGATTGACAAGTTGACTATTCAAGAGCTTGTTGAAGTTCTTATGCATTACCAACCTGAAGTGTCTAAACTTCAAGAAGGAAGGAAAAAGTCATCTCCAAGTGATCCTCTTGCTCTCATTACCAAAAAGAAGAGCAAATCATTTACGACTTCCAAAAGCTTGTCCAAGAAAGTGCTTGTTGAAGATTCAACTGATTCTGAAGAATTGAATCTGTCTGATGTTAATGATTCTCGCCTTGAATTAGTCAAGATGGCAGCTATGTTCACAAAAGCCTTGAACAAATACAAATTCAAAGGCAAATCAAGCAATCAACACAAGAATTCATCATCTTTCTCGTACTACAAGAAAGCTGATCAATCAAAACAACAACAACGTGACGATGATTCCAAGAAGGATGATTCAATCTGTTTCAATTGTGGCAAAGCTGGTCATTACTCTCGTGAGTGCAAGATGCCTAAGAAGAAGGATGCAGCTTACTACAAGAAGAAAATGTTGATGGCTAAGATTGTAGAAACTGGGGGAGAGCTGAAACCGGTTGATGATACTTGGTTTAACTGGACTGACGATTCAGATTCAGAGGTTGAACATGCAAATGTTTGCAAGGTGACTAAGCTCATCAAAGCTACGGAAGCAATGAAGAATTCTGACTCAGCATCTGATGATGATGAGGTACAATCATCTGAAATTCCACCTGATTTTATCAAAGTGCAAAATGACATGATGAAGAATTTGGTCTCAATGTTAAAAGAAGTCAAAGGTTTAAAATCTGAAAACAAAGTTTTAAAAGATAAAATCAAACTTTTTGAGACCAAACCATCTTCATCTAAATTACAATCGGAATTGCAAAGATTGACTGTCCAACTCAGCTCCACGGAAACTGAGTTGGAAGATCTTAAAAAATCAGTTCATCCGATTAAGGTCAAAAGGACAGATTATCGTCTAAAATAAGAATGACTTGCAGAAAAAGTTCAATTTCTAGAAAAAGATCTTTCTGATTTGAAAACTCGACATGAACCACACTTTCAAAGCTAAACAAGAAAATTATTCAATTGAAAAACACCATAATTGAAAAGAACTCTGAAATCTCTTCGTTGTCAAAAGAGTCTTTTCAAATGAAAGCACAACTTGCTCGATATGAGGAAAAACTCTATCGAACAGATCAATCTAAAGCTATCATGAATATGGTACTTTCAAAACAAACGATTTTCATGAATATACCAAAAACAATTCATGGTGACAAGTGGGGGTTGGGTTATGAAGATCCTAAGATCTTAGAAAATGCTTCCAAAAAGATTCCAGGATTATATCATTCTGATTACTTTCAAGCTGGTTTACCATATCATTTTGTGCATGCTTCTGATGCTGATTTTGATGATATTATTGTTAATCGCAAATCTAGGAAATACCATCAAATTAGCTTTATGTATGAGAAAATCAATGCTAAAATAGGTAAATCAAATCCTGATTTCTTGAAGAAACTTGTTGAAACTGAAAAGAATATGCAACGTGAAAATTATGTGCCTAAGCGTAGACTGGTTTATATCCCAACACTCATGCTAGAGAAATATATTTTAATGCTTGAGAAAGAAGTGTTTAACAAACCTAGTTCTAGCATTATTGCCATAGATGAGGTGTTTGATGAACCAACTTTTGATGTGAAACCAATTCTACCGGCTTTACCTGCATGTTCTGATAATGTTTTTCGTGAAGACCTAGCACATGAACTAACTACCTTCTTTGAGACAGAATCCCTCAACCTGATTTAGATGTAAAGGTAGAACCTCGAGATGAACCAAATGTTGAAAACATGATAGACTTTGACACACCAATTAATGAATTTTATGAAAACATACCTGTTGTACGAAACTTGAAACGTATATTAGGTATAGTTGAAAAGGAAAATGTTGATTTGCAACTTAAGTGTCAATCATTAGGACAAATGCTTGCTTTGTGTGATAAATTGCCTCCACTTCCAAAGAAAAAATGTACTTATAATTTTATGGAAGGTGAAGTGCTTGTTTCTGCAGAGGAATTATATCTTGAAATTAAGAGCTTAAAACAAAAAATAATTTAATTGAAACAGGCTAACACACTTAAGCAATCATCTACTGTTGAAACTAATGTGTCTGAATGTGTTGGTGGGATTTATAAGAAGGGGAAGGGAACAACAACATCTACGGATGCAAAACCCATTACTATTCTTAAAAACCCATTACGTTCTCAATTTGGTAAACGTGTTTCAAAAGTTGCACCTTCAACACAATTTGTTGTCAAGAAAGTTCATTCTCAAAATGGTTCTGTGTTAAATGAAAAGATTCCTATGATTTCAATGTCAAATCAATCAAAGGAAAGTCTTTTACCAAAATCAGTCAAGTCAACACAGCACAAGAGTCCAAAACCTGATTTGAGTGAGTATGAAGAAAAGGAACGTAAAATCAAATTGGAAATTTTGAAAAATCAATCATCTCATGTGTCAACTGAAAAGTTTGGACGTCTAACTAACAGAGGTGTTTTCTGTGTCACGGGTTATAATCCAAATTTGACTTACAAATCTGTATAGGTTTGATGTGTGAAACGTGGTATATGAATTAATGTATGAAATTGTATGGAAAATACCGGTTTTAAAGATTACACACACTAACGGGCAGTGTACCCGATCGTGTAGTAGTATAGTAAATGGTAAAATCCGTGTATCGTTCCAAGGACAGTAACTAAATCAAATTAGGATTATAGACTAAATTATGATTAACTAAGAAAATAACAAGTACAAGATATATTTTTGGTTTGCCCTTTTACGATAGGCAAATCAAGTGATGAATAAGATTAAAAAGACAATATTTTTGGTATTTTAAGTTTATGAAAATAGAAAGATAGTTTTGATATCGAATTAAAGAGATATGCTCATCTAGACTTTTTACCCTTAATGTTGAATGTTATTTAGGATTGAGATCGGATTGATTGGTTATGCACGAGAACTAATTAATTGGTTCATCAAGAGTAGTCTTGCGAAAACACTCAAATGGGATTACACGACGCAAGTGATGTTCTTGTCATCTAAGACCTCCTATTTGTAATCAATTAATTCAACTAGTTTGAAGACTTGAAGAATGATCAAGTCAATGATGTGTTGTACATGATCCACTCCTATATCAACTAAAGGTTTAACTTAGTTCATTCCCTTGGTCTGGCTAAATGCTCAATTCATCCAACCCAAATAATTAACTAAGTGTTACAACAAGATCCCTATAAACGTTACTAGATAAGGCAAATCACTAACACATGCTAATTAATGGAATAAGGTAGTTGAAAGTGTGTATAACATATTCTAAGGAATTGGTCATTCACCTAGACAATTACACATACTAATTAAGTTATTCCAAAGTATCTACAAGAGTCGTTCTTACATTCTTATGTAAATTAACCATTTGAACTCAACTTATCCCTTTTGCTAAAAGACGGATAAACACATGTCACTAGGTGTAAATCAATACATTAACTTAACAAGATGATGTTTCTTAATCAAATGAACATATCAACTAGTTGAATCGAAAGGATTAAACTTAACAAGAATGGTTCTTGTATTCAAACAACAAACTATCGTGCATGATTACAATCAATCAATAGTAAACATTCAACATCTCGGTTATTTATCTAGATGACCATAAAATGGACTAGCCAACAATCATGCTTGAAAACTTAAACTCAACAGTAACAAAGATAGAATTCATTGTAAAAACAAGATTAACCTTTTAGGAGTAATCTTGGATGAAGCTCTTGAATGATCTTGGATTCTTCAATGATTTGAGTGCTTAAATGCACTTTGATATGCCCTAGAACTGCTTTGAATCGTATGTTTTTGTCCATCAGCAGAAAGGAAACTGGTACCCCTCAAATGAAACTGGAAATGGAATTAAATAAGCTAAAAGGTTGGTGAAAAGTACTGTGCGCGGCGCGCACAGTAAGGGTGCGCCAAGCGAACTCTCACCTACTTCACTTTAAACTTTACAGCTCGACTACGCACGTTCAAATCTGCTTTTCTGTCAAAAGTGCGCGTATGGATGCGCTGAGCGCACTACTGTGCGCGGCGCGCACCAACAAATTGTGCGCTTGGCGCACTTTGGTTTTTGTCAAGAAATCTTCTGATCAAAATATTGCAATGTGCGCTGAGCGCACTTTTTGTGGTGCGCTGAGCGCACTCTCCTGTCTTTGGCTTTCTGGTCTCGTTTTCGATCTCTGAGCTGTTATCATACATAATCTTCATATTTCTTCAAGTTTACAATGATTCTAGACTATATTACAATAATATGAATTACAACCGGATTTACGATGTTTACATATAAAATAAACAACAATAGGACGTGATATTACGACTAAAGATATGACTAATTGGAGTAATATCAAAATCCCCCATACTTAACTCTTGCTTGTCCTCAAGCAAGTCTTGTTCGAAACATTCATATACGAAACACAAACATAGATGAATCACACGCATTATTTGAAATACAATTTACATGAATCACACGAATCACACAAAACACACACAAACTCACGCTATATGAAACCCATAAAACACAAATGGAATACACACTCACACGATATAGTACACAAGTTTACACCATTGGAATACACACTCGTTTAGGTACACCCATAATTTATGAACACACGCACACATTGGGATTATTTGGGAGAGACAAGGTTTGGATCCTTTGGGAAAATTGGATCTTTGAGAAAAACGTTTTAATATTTTGAAAATGTCAATGTTAGTTTTTAAACTAAACACGTTTTTCGGTTTTAACCTCAAATTCCGGTCGAGGGTAACTGAAAACCGAAGTCTCAGTCAGCGATTAGCAAGCTATCCGCCCCCATGATTGTAGTATCATGGAACTCTTAACCGAATGTCCAAAAAAATGGTTTTGCACAATATAGTTCATAAAATAGCATAAGTTTTAGAAGAAACTTATATCGTGTCCAAATATCATCGGTGAACCATGGGTTTGCACACCTCAATTTGTTATGGCATATGTATGTTGACCGCAGTCAACATAGATGCGGTTGATCTTTACGGAGATCATCCATCTGGGGATTAGATTCATTAGTCTTAAAAGCTAATTTGCAATGTGCCCCCCATTGTACGAGACAGATCCTTCTCATGGTTAGGATAAGTCTGACCACCAAAAATCCTGTTTGATGCTGAGGTGAGGTGGATTTCCAGCCTATGATAGAGATGACTTTTCAAGTTTTTTCGTCAACCTACAGCTGTTCTGGACTACCTCTTCTAACATAAGTTAGCAAGTGTGTCATGATTCATCCTTTTCATTCAGTGACTTTTATTTCTTTTTATTTCCAAGCCAAAAGTACTTTAATCGTTTTAACCTTAAAATTTTGTGATAGTAATTCGAAAAGATTAGTAAAATTCCCCCACACTTGGATTTTCGCTAGTTCTTTTAGTTCAAAAATTTAAAATTTTCATAAAATGCGAAAATAAGCCAAGTTGCATTGCATAACGAAGAGAATTACCCCCTCCCCCACACTTAAGATTAAGTAAGGCCCTCATTACTTAAAATCAGAAAATTTTAAAAATTCACGAGGACATTGATTTCGAAAAACCTTGGCATAAAGCCGGAGATCGTGAAATGTAGGTGAGCGATGGCGCTGAACTTAATGCCAGCATAAGAACATCGTTCATTCCTTGATCTTTATCACAAATTCCCAATTGATTGTACTTTGCTGAACTTAATTCCAGCACCACTAAACCTTAACAATAAGAAATAAACAAACACGCAAAATAGAATAGATAAAAGTGGTGTATGAAACACAACCACCACAAATGTCAAGCGTACAACATAAGAATTCTAATTATTACACACCATTGTCTTAAAAAAAAATTTACCAAATGTTACCAAATATTACCAAATAGGGCATATGAGCCCTCTAAGTGTCACCAAAGAAGTTACCAAAAGGCCAGCCAGAGTAGGTTCCCGAACCATCATTTCTAGGTCTTCCCTGCGGGTATTGCTCCTCAAAACGTCTTTGAGCATCTTACATGGCCGCCTGTTCATCGTATAAAGGAGGACTCGGAATTCGGTTCGGTGTGTGGTAATAGGTCGGATGTTGGTAGGAGGTAGCATAAAACTCTTGGGGGTTTTGCATATACATACCGACATTATGGCGAAGCCAATCGCCCCTGTAATTCCCCCACCTTCGGTCATACGTTTCCACCCTATTATGCTCGCGCTGCTCTTCATAAAATTGGTTAAATTGTTGTCTTTATTCCTCATATTGGTTATCCATGTGTTGATAACCTACCCACATATCATGAAAACCAGAAATCACTTCCTTCAACTCTTCCTCCCTCGACCTTTGTGTCCGCCTACGCCTTCGTCTTTGAGCTTGTGGTAACTCTTCTTCAGTTTCAAGTTCTTCCATGCGAACCTCTCCCTCCGCTTCATCTCTTCCAACACCGCTACCACCCGCTTCATGATCATGGGCACGTGGTGGTTCGTCTACTCTCGGGACAAATGGAATAAGCCTTTGATGATTATTATCGCTCAAAAATTGTGCATTCAGATAATAAGTCTTGTTTAAAGGCTTCATTGTTGTACTATTTGGAATCAACCGAGAGAAATCGACACCAAAATGCCTAGAAATCTGGGTGATGTAATGCCCACCAACAATCTGATTCAACCCTCTATCTCCCCGCGAATTATCAAGATAATCTGCCAAAGTGGATGGAATGTCGACACTACTTTGGTTGTAGATTTTGTCTACAAGAAAAATATCTTGACGTGTCACCTTATTTGTGCCATGTTTTCTTGCATTAAATGTACATGCAACAAGTCGATGAAGCATTCTTTTGTCTTTATCATTTATATCGGTGAACTTGCTTCGGCTAGAGGAGAATTGAGTGTCACTCATATCGTCCCAAAATGGGTGTGGATCATAGGAATCATCATAATACTCGGCTGATCGTAAGTAGGCATTGAGTTGGGCATCATCTAGTTCGATATACAGATCAAATAGTCGGGCAAACTCAATTTGACTAAGTGCCCGATCCATCCCACCTAAACGAAACCTCATGAAGTTTTGATTTGTCGGGTCCATAACGAGATCAAAACGTAAGGATGCTATGAATTCTTTGCACAATTCCGGGTAAATGACATCATTGAATCCCATAATCCTTTCCCAAGCCCTGACTGTTATTAACCTGCCAGTTAAAAACGGTATTTAACCTCCAACATTCTCGACACTCTATCATATTCCCTTGCTTCAACCAATGGAGCCGGGTCAAAATACCAAGTGGCATCACATGTTTTGTTTGCTACCCAATTATGTGCACTTGCGTAATCCGGATGATCCCGGACATAAGCTAACCAAACCCTTGGATCATTGTGATCCGGTGATACTTCGGGTGAAGATTGTCGTTCATTTGGTGGAGAATTTTGTTCATCCGAAGAATCTTGTTCTTCTCGGTACCGGTGGGAAGGTTCTTCGTATTGTTGACCTGTCCTTGATCTAAAGTTGTACTGCACACATAAAACATTCACCAAAACAAAAGAGGCGCATAGAGAATAGTATGCATTAGTGTGAGTTCATCATAAATCAAGTATATGTTCAAAAATACATATAGCACATAATCATGTTAATCATTCATATAAACATTTTCTCAAAAGATCCAAGATCAACATAACTAGTCTAGCATTTTAGAAACCAAATTTGAACATGAACCTCATATCATTCTCATCCCTCAACCTATCACATTAGACACAAAGTAATGGAAACTTAACAATTTTCAAGTATTTATAACAATTAAGAACTAAAATATGTTAGATTTCCAAAACATGAACCATGTTATGCTCAAAATGTGATACATATTTATTAAGTACACAAATTATCTCAAACATTCACAAACACTTTGCTAGGAACCAAATTCAACCAAACTTAAAGCCAAAATTCGGATTTAAGTTTTACATAAACCCTAGAATCATGAATATACCCTAAAAACACAATGTAATATGATTTCAAGCTATACAAAGCAATTATAACAACCTAAAGCATGTTAATGTTCATAACAATTAGCAATTCAAGAAAACCCACATAAACTTCTTAAACAATCTGAAAAATTAAGCATGAAATCAAAGTATTGAAAAGAAAATTAAGTGGAATCATATTAACATACCCTAGGCATCTTGATTTAGGCTTTGATTTGAGAAGAATTGGTTCTAATTGGAAGGATTGAAATTAGGTTTTGGAGTGTTTTAGAGTGAAAGAGAGAATGAATCTGCAATTTTGGGTGAGGAGTGAGTGAAAAACGAGTGTGTGGTTGTAAAGAGGAGATAAAATCGTGGGCCCCACAAAAATTTGAATCTGATCCGCGTATTTTTTAAGAGTGCGCCAAGCGTACATTTTGGGTGCGCGGCGCGCACTTGTGATATGAGCTTAAAAACCCTTCTGACCCAATTTTTGCAAAGTGCGCTGAGCGCACATCTTAGGGGTGCGCGGCGTGCATAGTTGGTTTTCAGACATTTTTCGCGTTTGGTCAGTACAGTGAGGTTGGTAACATATTGGTGAACGTAATGGCTTTCAACAAAAATTAAAAATCACTCAAAATCACGTAATTCACACAAAAACCTATTTTTAACATTTGTGAAGGTTTCAAAAACGAGTCGCTTCACCCGACTCTTCCCCCAAACTTAGGTAGCTTTGGGGTTGAAAATGAGTTTTAACTCATCTTCAATGTTCATGGGTCCGTCAACATATAGTTTGACCCTGTGTCCGTTTACCTTAAATGTGTCACCCTTCGCATTCCGTAATTCTACCGTTCCATACGGAAGAACCTTGTTAACAACAAATGGTCCCATCCATCGGGACTTGAGTTTTCCAGGGAAAAGTTTAAATCGTGAGTTAAATAACAAAACACGATCACCTTCTTTAAAATCTTTGTGATTCTTAAGACGGGTATCGTGCCAAACTTTTGTCTTTTCTTTGTATATGAGTGAGTTTTCATAGGCGTTATGTCTCAACTCATCCAACTCATTTAGTTGGTTTAAACGAAGGTTTCCTGCTTCTTCAAGATCAAGATTACATGTCTTATGAGCCCAATGTGATTTGTGCTCGATCTCCAAAGGGAGATGACATGCTTTCCCATAGACTAGACGGTAAGGTGTGGTTCCAATAGGAGTTTTGTATGCGGTTCTAAATGCCCACAAAGCATCGTTAAGCTTCGTTGACCACACCTTAGGATTGGATCCAACTATTTTATCAGGGATCCTTTTAAGTGCCCGATTCGTATTTTCAACTTGCCCACTTGTTTGTGGGTGATAAGATGTAGAAATTTTATGGGTTATCCCATATCGTTTTAACACCTTTTCTAATTGAGTGTTGCAAAAATGGGTACCACGATCACTAATTAAAGCCTTCGGGGTACCGAACCGGGCAAAAAGCTCTTTAAGAAAAGTTACAACAACTTGTGCATCGTTTGTGGGGAGGGCCTTTGCCTCTGCCCATTTTGATACGTAGTCAACTGCAACGAGTATGTATTGGCTGGAATGAGATTTTAGGAATGGTCCCATGAAATCAATGCCCCAAATATCAAAAACCTCACAAACTTGGATTATGTTTTGAGGCATTTCATCTCTTTGACTGATCTTTCCTGCCCTTTGGCAAGAATCACATGATTTACATATACGGTGGGCATCTTTAAAGATGGTAGGCCAATAAAAACCGGCCTCATAGACTTTTCTCCCCGTGATTTGGGGTCCGAAATGTCCACCAGTGGGACCAAGATGACATTGGAGAAGAATTTGATTACATTCTTCCCCGGAGACACAATGACGGATTATCCCATCGAGACACCGTTTGAAGAGATACGGGTTTTCCCAAAAATAGTACTTTAAATCACTGAAAAATTTCTTTCGTTTTTGTTGTGACATACCGGTTTCTAGGAATCCACCCGCAAGATAGTTGGCTATGTCAACAAACCAAGGATCATCAATTTTCTCAATTTTCATGAGATTTTCGTCCGGAAAGTTATCTTGGATAACAGTCGCATGGAGAACCTCAAAATTCGGGTTCTCAAGGCGAGAAAGGTGATCGGCAGCTAAGTTTTCAGCCCCCTTTTTATCTTTAATATCAATGTCAAATTCTTGCAGAAGCAAGACCCAACGTATTAACTGGGGTTTAGCATCTTTCTTAGCGAGCAAGTACTTTAATGCTGAATGGTCTGTATAGACAACCGTCTTTGCTAGTACCAAATAGGATCGGAATTTATCAAACGAAAAGACAATTGCCAGGAGTTCCTTCTCGGTGGTAGTGTAATTAAGTTGGACTCCTTGCAATGTATTACTAGCATAATAAATGGGCTGAAAATGTTTTTCAATTCTTTGCCCCAAGACGGCACCAATAGCAAAGTCACTAGCATCACACATAAGTTCGAATGGAATTGACCAATTCGGTGATATGAGAATGGAATTGACACTCGTCCGTAAATACAAATGGAGCGTCTTTCTCAAGAAGTTTGTTCATTGGGGTCGCAATTTTAGAAAAATCTTTAATGAACCGACGGTAAAAACCGGCGTGCCCCAGAAAACTTCTTACACCTTTCACATTTGTTGGTGGTGATAATTTGGCTTTGACTTACACTTTAGCTCTATCCACCTCCAATCCCGCACAAGAAATTTTATGACCTAAAACAATGCCTTCTCTTACCATGAAATGGCATTTCTCCCAATTTAGCACAAGATTAGATTCTTCACACCTTATCAACATACGCTCAAGATTGTTAAGACACGAGTCAAAGGAATCACCGAAGACTGAAAAGTCATCCATGAATACTTCCATAAAGTCTTCAATCATATCATGAAAAATAGCTACCATACACCTTTGAAAGGTAGCAGGAGCATTGCATAAGCCAAAGGGCATACGTCGATAGGAGAAAGTACCATAAGGGCATGTAAAGGTTGTTTTCTCTTGGTCCTCGGGCGCTATAGGGATTTGGAAATATCCCGAGAAATCGTCAAGAAAACAATAATAATTCTTTCCTGCCAACCTTTCCAACATTTGATCAATGTAAGGAAGGGGAAAATGGTCTTTTCGGGTAGCATCATTTAATTTTCTGTAATCAATACATATTCTCTAACCCGTGACAGTCCTAGTGGAAATTAATTGATCGTTTTCGTTGGTGATAACGGTCATGCCACCCTTTTTGGGTACACATTGGACCGGACTCACCCAAGGACTATCCAAAATTGGGTAAATAAGACCTGCAATAAGGAGTTTGACAATCTCCTTTTTAACAACTTCTTGCATATTAGGGTTCAGTCGCCTTTGTATTTGTACACATGGCTTATAGTTATCTTCCATTAAAATCTTATGCATACAATAAGAGGGACTTATACCCTTGATGTCATGAATTTTCCACGCTAGAGCCGGTTTATGGGCCTTTAACATGGAAACAAGTTTAGACTTCTCACTTACAGAGAGTTCGGATGAAATGATAACCGGGAGAGTAGAATCCTCTTGAAGGTAAGCATATTCCAAGTGACTTGGAAGTGGCTTCAGTTCTAAAACGGGAGGTTCTTCAATCGATGTTTTACATCGGTACTCATTTTTTAAATCCAACTTTCTGTATTCTTCATCATTTGGCTCATAACAGTTAGCCATCAAAGCGGTCAACATCTCCACTTCTTCCACCATGTTTTCTGCATCACCTTCTGCCAAAATGCATTCTCCTGAACCTTGCAATTCTGGAAATTCCTGCAACAACTCTGAATATGCGTCTATGGTTTGCAAATAATAACATTTATCATCAGTAGACTCGGGGTATTGCAATTCATGGTTAACGGAAAAAGTGACCTTAATATCCTCAATGCTAAGGGTCAATTTCTGCCCGTGAACATCTATCATAGCTCTAGCGTTATTGAGGAAAGGTCGACCTAATATAAGAGGCACATGTGTGTCCTCCTCCATGTCCAAAATTACAAAATCGGCCGGAAATACTAGGGTACCCACTTTTACTAACATATTCTCTAAAATTCTACGAGGGAATTTAACAGAGCGGTCCGCTAATTGAATTGCCATTCGGGTCGGTTTTAGTACCCAGGGGTCTAGCTTAATATATAATGAATAAGGCATCAAGTTAATGCTAGCCCCTAAATCTGCTAATGCTTTAATGCATTCCAAATCTCCTAGGAGACATGGTATGGTAAAACTCCCAGGATCTGCTAACTTATTTGGTATTTTGTTCATCAAAATTGCGGAACAATTAGCATTCATGGTGACGGATGAAAGTTCCTCCATTTTTTTCTGATTAGTAAGTAAGTCTTTTAAGAACTTAGCATATTTGGGCATACCTGAAATTACATCAATGAAAGGCATATTTATGTTAATTTGTTTAAACATATCTAAAAATTTTGACCTTTCGGCTTCGAGCCTTTCTTGTTGCTGTTTCCATGGGTATGGGAGCTGTGGTTGATATGGCTTCACTACGGGTTTTTCCCATTCTTCCTTCTCAACCACTTATTCTGGCTCCTTAATCGGTTCATCATATTTGTTCAATGGAACACCGAAATCAGAATCTTTGGGCATTCTTGGAGCTTCGTATGCTAGACCACTCCGTGTGGTGATAACATTGGCGTGCTCATTTCGAGGGTTCTTATTAGTATCGCCCGGTAAACTTCCTGGTTTTCTCTCACTAAGTAAACTAGCTAAACCATTCATTTGCTTCTCCAAGTTCTGAATTGAGGCTTGTTGGTTCCTAAATTGGTGTTCATTTTTCTCGTTCGTTTGATTTATGTTTGTAACAAGCTGGGTTTGTGATGCAATCAACTTTTCCAACATACTCTCCAAATTTGACCTTTTTTCCTCATGTTGGGGTTTTTGATAAAAACCCGAAGTTTGTTGTTGGTACCCACTACTTGACCCTTGTTGGTAATCAGAATTTTGACCTTGAGGGTTGTATGGGTTGTTGAAGTTTCGGTTAAACTGAGCTCTTCCTTGAAATTGATTATTATTTCTTTGGCTTATGAAAGCCACTTCTTCTTTTTGAGCCATTGTTAGACCGGCATCACAATCTTTCCCTAAATGGAGACCACCACAATATTCACAACCTACTTTCATACTATGAATTTCCTTGGTGATTTTGTCGATGTTTCGAGCAACACTGTCTATTTTTACACTTAGGGAACTAAGGTCATCATAAGCACCGGCGCTTTGGACTTGAGCATTATGAGTAATTGGTCGTTCTTGATGCCACTCATGAAAATAATCGGCTAGCTTCTCGATTATCTCATAAGCCTCTTGCTCGGTTTTGTCCATGAGTGAACCTCCGGACGCTTGATCAATGAAAATTCGGGTTGTAACATCACAACCCTTGTAAAAGATTTAGACTTTTTGGAAGGTATCCAAACCATGGTTTGGACAACCTCTCAGCATTTTGGAAAATCGATTCCATGCTTCGTACAAGGTTTCCATCGGTTTTTGACAGAATTGGGTAATTTCGTGTTGGAGTCTCGCGGACTTAGAAGCTGGAAAATATTTCTTAAGAAATTTTTCCAACATACCATCCCAAGTTTCTATCGTAGCCTCGGCCAATGAATCCAACCAACTTCGTGCTTCCCCGTGGAGTGTCCATGGGAAAAGTCTTAAAAATATGTTCTGGTCAGTTTCTGGTTTAAGTTTGAAAAGAAGACATATCTCTTGAAAAAGACGAATATGTTCGTTTGCATCTTCATTCGGACCACCACCAAATTGACACCTTTTATTAATCATTTGGAGAATAGGTACTTTTATTTCAAAATTTACCTCGCCAGTGGGCGGAGTAATAGCACTACCTTGTCCGGTTCGGGTTGCCTTCATCTTGGCCGCCATTGATTGTCTTTGTACCACAGGTCTTGCTTCTCCTTCCATTTCAAATTTTTGAGGAGGAACGGGCTCACCAAATTCAGAATATCTCGGCTTAGTTGTACTTGATTCCGACTCAAAAGTTTCCTGCTTTGATGAAGATTCAAAAAGTTCAAGTACTTCTTTCGGGATCCTACCAAGCTTTCTATCAGGTTCCGTAAGCGGTGTAAGTAATGGAGAATTTGAACTTCGGGTATGTGGCATATGTAACCTAAAATCTGTCAATCACACAACTAACAAAACTATTAAATGCACCGATTCTATAAGTCTAAAATTCAAAGACTATTAATAATTTAAAATAATTAAGAAACTACTTAATCACAAATTAGTCAATAGTTCTATTTTGACACAAAACTGTCCCCGACAGCGGCGCCAAAAACTTGATGTGTGAAACATGGTATATGAATTAATGTATGAAATTGTATGGAAAATACCGGTTTTAAAGATTACACACACTAACGGGCAGTGTACCCGATCGTGTAGTAGTATAGTAAATGGTAAAATCCGTGTATCGTTCCAAGGATAGTAACTAAATCAAATTAGGATTATAGACTAAATTATGATTAACTAAGAAAATAACAAGTACAAGATATATTTTTGGTTTGCCCTTTTACGATAGGCGAATCAAGTGATGAATAAGATTAAAAAGACAATATTTTTGGTATTTTAAGTTTATGAAAACAGAAAGATAGTTTTAATATCGAATTAAAGAGATATGCTCATCTAGACTTTTTACCCTTAATGTTGAATGTTATTTAGGATTGAGATCGGATTGATTGGTTATGCACGAGAACTAATTAATTGGTTCACCAAGAGTAGTCTTGCGCAAACACTCAAACAGGATTACACGACGCAAGTGATGTTCTTGTCATCTAAGACCTCCTATTTGTAATCAATTAATTCAACTAGTTTGAAGAGTTGAAGAATGATCAAGTCAATGATGTGTTGTACATGATCCACTCCTATATCAACTAAAGGTTTAACTTAGTTCATTCCCTTGGTCCGGCTAAATGCTCAATTCATCCAACCCAAATAATTAACTAAGTGTTACAACAAGATCCCTATAAACGTTACTAGATAAGGCAAATCACTAACACATGCTAATTAATGGAATAAGGTAGTTGAAAGTGTGTATAACATATTCTAAGGAATTGGTCATTCACCTAGATAATTACACATACTAATTAAGTTATTCCAAAGTATCTACAAGAGTCGTTCTTACATTCTTATGTAAATTAACCATTTGAACTCAACTTATCCCTTTTGGTAAAAGACGGATAAACACATGTCACTAGGTGTAAATCAATACATTAACTTAACAAGATGATGTTTCTTAATCAAATGAACATATAAACTAGTTGAATCGAAAGGATTAAACTTAACAAGAATGGTTCTTGTATTCAAACAACAAACTATCGTGCATGATTACAATCAATCAATAGTAAACATTCAACATCTCGGTTATTTATCTAGATGGACATAAAATGGACTAGCCAACAATCATGCTTGAAAACTTAAACTCAACGGTAACAAAGATAGAATTCATTGTAAAAACAAGATTAACCTTTTAGGAGTAATCTTGGATGAAGCTCTTGAATGATCTTGGATTCTTCAATGATTTGAGTGCTTAAATGCACTTTGATATGCCCTAGAACTGCTTTGAATCGTATGTTTTCGTCCCTTAGCAGAAAGGAAACTGGTACCCCTCAAATGAAACTGGAAATGGAATTAAATAAGCTAAAAGGTTGGTGAAAAGTACTGCACGCGGCGCGCACAGTAAGGTTGCGCCAAGCGCACTCTCACCTACATCACTTTAAACTTTACAGCTCGACTACGCACGTTCAAATCTGCTTTTCTGTCAAAAGTGCGCGTATGGATGCGCTGAGCGCACTACTGTGCGCGGCGCGCACCAACAAATTGTACGCTTGGCGCACTTTGGTTTTTGTCAAGAAATCTTCTGATCAAAATATTGCAATGTGCGCTGAGCGCACTTTTTGTGGTGCGCTGAACGCACTCTCCTGTCTTTGGCTTTCTGGTCTCACTTTCGATCTCTGAGCTGTTATCATACATAATCTTCATATTTCTTCAAGTTTACAATGATTCTAGACTATATTACAATACTATGAATTACAACCGGATTTACGATGTTTACATATAAAATAAACAACAATAGGACGTGATATTACAACTAAAGACAACATCTACGGATGCAAAACCCATTACTATTCTTAAAAACCCATTACGTTCTCAATTTGGTAAACGTGTTTCAAAAGTTGCACCTTCAACACAATTTGTTGTCAAGAAAGTTCATTCTCAAAATGGTTCTGTGTTAACTGAAAAAATTCCTATGATTTCAATGTCAAATCAATCAAAGGAAAGTCTTTTACCAAAATCAGTCAATTCAACACAGCACAAGAGTCCAAAACCTGATTTGAGTGAGTATGATGAAAAGGAACGTAAAATCAAATTGGAAATTTTGCAAAATTAATCATCTCATGTGTCAACTGAAAAGTTTGGACGTCTAACTCACAGAGGTGTTTTCCGTGTCACGGGTTATAATCCAAATTTAACTTACAAATCTGTATAGGTTCCTAAGTCCACGACTAAGAAAGTAGCAACTAAACCAAAAAAATCTGCTAGTTGACCTAGGAAATCATCTCATGTTTTTCGATTTTCGTCTGTGAACAAAACATCTACTTGGAATAAGTTGTGTGTTAAGACTTCTGATATTGATGTAAAACTTGATATTGCATATGATGATTCATGTAATGTGGTTTTAAATGATGCTTTATTGTCTAAATTGCATGATGCTTTACGTGATTATCTCATTGTTGATCCAAAGTTTATTGGTACTAACCGTAAAGGGCCCAAAAACTTTGGGTACCTAAACTCTAGGAAATTAACGTTTACAGGGTTTTGACATCTGTGTTTGGTATATCGATTCCGGTTGCTCTCGACACATGACTAGCGATAAATCCTTGCTTGTCAATTTCGTTGACAAATTCCTAGGAACGGTTACTTTTGGAAATGATGAGATTGCAGCAATAACGGGTTATGGAGATTTTGTGAAAAATGGCATAACAATTAAACGGGTCTCATATGTTGAGGGTTTGGGGTGCAGTTTATTTAGTGTCAGCTAATTTTGTGACAGAGATCTCAAGGTTTTGTTTGAACGTCGTCAATGCTCGGTGCAATCCACCAATGGAAACGATCTCCTAGTTGGTAAACGTTGTGTTTCACTTTATACTATTGACCTCAATGATGCACTGTCACATGGAACCATGTGTTTGGTCACTCGTTCAACAAAGGAAAATTCATGGTTATGGCATCACCGGATGTCTCACCTGAATTACAAGGGTATTAATCGACTCATCTCTAAAGACTTAGTTGATGGAATTCCAAGCTTTCAATATGATAAGCATCATGTGTGTCCATCATGTGCAATGGGTAAGCTAAAACGGACTAATCATCTGCTTAAGCAACACCCCAGTATTCATCGTCCTTGCAATTATTGCATATGGACTTATGTGGACCCATGAGGATTTCTAGTCTTGGTGGCCGGAAACATGGCTTGTCATTATTGATATTTTACCCGATTTACATGGATTTTCCTTCTATGAACAAAGTCAGAAACCCCCGCCATTATCATTGAGTTCATTAAAAAGACTCAACGCTCTTTTAACAAACATGTTAAGAGTATTCGAACTGATAATGGGACAGAAATTAAGAATGACCTGCTTGATAGTTATTTGAAAGACCAAAGCATTGAACATCAGTTCTCTGCTGCACGAACCCCTCAACATAATGGAGTAGTCAAACGACGTAATCGTACGTTGTGCGAAGCAGCTCGAACGATGCTTGCTTACTCCAAACTACCTCCGAAAATGTGGGGGAAGCCATTTCTACTGCATGTTATACCCAAAATCGCTGCATCATTAATAAACGTTTTGATAAAACTCCTTATGAGTTACTATATGGTAGACGCCAGAATGTCAAATATTTCCGTGTCTTTGGTTGTATATGCTATGTGCTTAACGATTTTGACAGCCTCGGAAAGTTTGATCCTCATGGCGATCAGGCCATATTTCTCGGTTATTCTTCGAACCGTGTTTATTACAAACGGATAAAGACGATCAAGGAAAGCATTAATGTAAGGTTCGATGAGTTATCGGGAATGGCTTTTGAACAACTCAGTTCAAAACCCGATTCTAACCAGGCTATTACTTCTTCCATGCAAAACTCAATTTTCTTGAAGAAGGGTGTTCCTACGGTAACAACAGAGGAACTGGATGTCTTGTTTGATAGTCTTTATGCTCCTCAACGGCATACAAATGTTTAAACCGTACTGGTTACACCATCACAGTCAACTACTGTGGAGACTCAATCAAGTCTTTTTGATGAAGATACAACACCAACTGATTCACCCGTTGCTTCTTCATCCTCCCTCCCACCTCTAGATACAGATAATCTTGAAACAATTCCAGATTCATCAGTTGATACAACTCCAGTTGTTTCTCCAGATACTCAATTGAATCCATTAGATGGTGTTACATGAGATCAAATGGATCAAGGCTCAACGTCAACAACAGTTGATGTTTCAATGGATACCACTGATGTACAACCTCTTCCACATAACAATTGATGGAATAAAAGTCATCCAATTGATCTTATCATTGGTGATGCATCTGCTCCAGTCTCAACTCAAAGGACGACTCGGAATATGTGTCTATACACTGCGTTTCTTAGTAAGATTGAATCAACAACGGTTGCTCAAGCTTTACTAGATCCGAACTGGGTAGTAGCAATGCAAGAAGAGATCAGTCAATTTGATCGTTTGAAAGTATGGCGATTAGTTTCAAGACCAACAGGTCAACGAACAATAGGGGTTAAGTGGATTTTTAAGAACATGAAGGATTCTGATGGAATTGTGGTTCGCAACAAGGCACGTCTTGTGGCCAAGGGAAATCAACAACAAGAGGGTATTGATTATGACGAAACGTTTGCTCCGGTTGCTAGGATTGAGGCTATTTGTCTTTTCCTTGCATTTGCTTCTCTTATGAAGTTCACGGTGTTTCAAATGGATGTCAAAACTGCTTTTCTGAACGGTCATCTTCAAGGGGAAGTTTATGTTGATCAACCAGAAGGCTTTGTCGATCCCATTCATCCAAACCACGTCTACTACTTAGAGAAAGCTTTATATGGTCTGAAGCAAGCACCGCGTGCATGGTACGAGACCTTAACAAAGTATTTGCTGGATAATGGCTTCTCTCGTGAAACGATTGATACAACGCTATTCATCTGTAAAAACCACGGTCACATTCTCTTGGTTCAAATTTACGTTGATGATATTATTTTTGGTTCCACATCCTCGGCCTTATGCAAAGAATTTGGTGACCTTATGGCCAACAAATTCGAAATGAGCATGCTTGACCAGTTAAATTTCTTCTTGGGGTTACAAGTAAAATAATTACCAAATGGGATTTTTATTAGTCAAACAAAGTATATCAATGATATGCTAAAACGTTTTAAAATGACTGATTTAAAACCAATGATAACCCCAATGAGGACTTTACTGGATACTGATGCTAATGGGGAACCCTTTGATGTTACGCTTTATCGAAGCATGGTTGGTTCTTTAATGTATCTGACTGCAGATCGACCAGACATTACACTTGTTGTAACTGTCTGTGCCCGCTTTCAGTCTAACCCTAAGAAATCTCACTCCAAAGCGGTTGTTAAGATTTTTCAGTACCTTAAAGGTACACCTAACCTTGGGATCTGGTATCCTCATGCATCCGATTTCAATCTCACTGCTTCTACTGATGCGGATCATGGCGGTTGCCATGTTGATAGAAAAAGCACATCTGGATCAATTCAGATGTTGGGGAATACGCTAGTTGGTTGGTCTTCCAAAAAGCAGAACTGTGTGTCTTTATCAACAGCTGAGTCTGAGTACATTGCTGCAGCTCACTGTTGTTCACAAGTTTTGTGGATGCAAACTCAACTTTTGGACTATGGCTTTAAGATTTCTAAGACCCCAATTTACTGTGATTCACAAAGTGCTATTGCAATTACAAGCAACCCGGTCCAGCATTCTAAGACTAAATACATTGATATTCATTATCATTTCATTAAGGACCATGTAGAAAAAGGGGATGTAGAGTTATACTTTGTGCCTACCAAAGTGCAATTAGCTGACATGTTCACTAAGCCCTTAGATGAACTTAGGCTAAAGTTCTTGATCAAAGAGATTGGCATGGTAGAGTATAGTGCTTGACATTTCTTAGATCTATTGGGACTTATACTTAGGATCTTGTGTTTAGGGGGAGTAGATACATTCTAGGGGGAGCAACTACTTCTTATACTTTAGATAACATCTTTCAAGGGGGGGTCTTACTTTTAGAATTCTGTTAACTTTCTGGGATTAAATTTCAATGGTTACGAAAGGGGGAGGTATCTCATTGATATCATATTTCAAGGGGGAGTTAACTCATTTTCTTGGGAATATATCAAAATGATGATTTACTTTCTTGTATATCACATTTTGAGGGGAAGAAAACGGGAGAAAATGAAAAGAAAATTGTTTTTCAATAGTGAATTTCATAAATTCCTTGTTTTTATCTGAAATAATTCACTAAGGCTTGTATACATCTCAGTATGCAACCCGTTTTAACAGTTGCTATCACTGAAGATTTGTACTTTGTACATAATTCAAAAAAAATTTAAGTACAAATCTTGTTTTGATAAAATTCATAAAAATTGGAAAAGATAAAATCCAAAAAAATTTGAATTTTAATGAATAAATGCTAATTTTAGCATTATACCGAATCTGACAACCAACAGTACAGATTCGGTAAGTTTAAAATTTTGAACAATTGTCTCAGAAATGTTTTTCATCAAAAATGTGATAATCTTGAATGATTTTTGATAAAGATTTGTCAAAATTTGAAGTGCAATGTGTCTAAAAATAAAAATGTACTGCATTCGGTACTTAAGGCCCATTCGGTAAAGCCCATGTCTTCAAAACATTCGGTATCTATAAATAGCAGGGTCAAAGTCAAACTTTCTTTTACTTTTACCTAATTGCATACCGAATCTAATCTAAACTACCGAGTCTGCCTAATCTACCGAATCCGTCTCTCTGTATCTTCAAATCTTTAGTATATTCTTGTTTTAATTGAATTAAAGTATCACATGTTGTAGATCTGAGATAATTGAACATTTATAAACCAGAAAATCAAGCAAATAACATGATTGTAACACTTAATTTTGAAAAATGTTGCTTATACCGAATCTGAGTCGTATTTCTTAATTCTTTGATTAAACTCATCTGATTTGGTTGATTAACATGAAATCTTGTTAAATCCATGTTAAATTAGTTGATCTATCAATTAACCGAGTCTGATTACATGTTTAATTGAGTATTTGATAGATTCTGTACATACCGAATGTGTTTTTGCTATGGTACCGAGTCTGTTCAAGTCATTAACATGTTTTTCTGATTTGTTTGAGTTGTTAATTGATTGTGACTATGTTTTTGCATGATATAAGACTGAATATGCTTGTTTGGGTGATAATATGTGATTTTTGAAGATACCAAATCTGTTCTTGGCATTATACCGAGTCTACTATTTGGTACTTTCAAAATTTGAGATTTTCAACTTGATAAATCTTGCATGCTTTATTTAAGTCTTTGGTATGAAAACTCAGGCTTATTTGGTTACAGAATCTCAAGTTTTCATGACTATCGAATCTGCTTGATTTGTGCTTAAAATTGACTAAGTTTTGTTCTGATTCTTTGTGTTATATAATTGACTTTGCATGCTGACTTTATACTGTGATGAATATCATATGAATATCATGTTTGTCAATTACTTGTTCATATTTGGAATAAATGATGTTTTTAACTTAGAAAAACCATAAAAATTATAAAATTTGAAAAATACAAAGGATTTCAAAGGAAAATAAGAATAGAGATATGTGCTTTATGTTAAATATCTTGTGGTCTTCTATTTCTTATTTATACAGCTAAATGGCGAATCATCACTTCATCAACTCTGAAACCAACATTCCTTGCAATTACTGGACTGCAATACTAGAAAGGCATACACTATGGCATGTTCTAAGCTCAACTGTCAGTGTACCTGTGACAGATCTGGAGCTACTTAATAGAACCATTAGGTTTGTGGAGGCTACACAACCTACTGCTACAAATCTAGAGGGTACACAAGCTCGATTTGAGTTTGAGCTAAGAGGAGTTCAAGGGAGGAGGAGTATCACTAAGGCTGATTTTAGGAGGATCTTTAGGCTTCCTCTTGTACAGAATGCTCCTGCTTTCCTTGCTACTCAGCAGATGATGTCATCAATCTTTGATCTTGGTTATGTTGGAGCAAACAATGTTCCACCGGCTAAGTTTCAGAAGAAATACATGCACTCAAGGTGGTATGTGATCTTCTCAATCATCAACAGATGCTTGCTGATGACCAGGAGTGGATCCGACACCCTAACTGTGCCAATGCTGAGATTGTTCTACTCTTTCACAAGAGTAGAGACTCCTGATTATGCAGAACTATTATGGGATTTGGTTCAGGCACAAGTTGATAAGCCAAGGGGTTCATACATCCCTTGTGAAAGGTTTTTCTGTATCTTTATCCATGATGCTATCACTGCTTGTAAAAATGCAAATATATTTGTTCCAGGTACACATGGATTACAGATGAAAAGATTTGGGGAGCTGAAGATGAATACCCCAATGGTAACTGACAATTAATTCACTGCGCCGATTCCAAATTGGCTTGTGGGGCTAGCTGCACCCCAAGACGTTCCAATGCGTTCTTATTTTGAGGCTGTAGGAATACCTCTTCCGAATCTGGCACAACAAGAACAAGTTGAACCGCGGTTCCAGCCCCAGAGGTTGTAGAGGAACCTGTAGTATAACCACCCGGACCAGCTAATCCTCCACTTAGGGTGAACCTCAAATGTTCTAGGGCAGCACACCAAGCTCAACCCGTGAGGATCAGGGAGCCTAGTTCACCTGGGATTGAACCAACCCTTTCAACAACACCCGAAGTGAGTAGTGACACTGATTCTTCAGCAACTGAGTCATCTCCTGAACATTCTCCTAAGAGAACTTGATTTATACATGATGATATGATTCAGACTCCGCCAACCCAACGAGTAACTAGATCTAGGACTTCGACATCTATCGTCCGCTAAACAGTTACTCCAACCGTTGGTGATACGGATCAAGACTTAGAGCCAATTAGGTCACCCTCACCCATCTCCGTATCACATCCAATAATAACAGTAAGCCCTACGTTAAATGAAGCGTAAGCTTCGGTAGGCAAGAGAGCTAAATGCAAGGATGGTAAAAATACCATTAAACCCATCAAATCTAAACAGGACTTAATAATAAATCTTACACAGAAAGATGCTTCGGCATCTAAGGAAGTAAAGTCTTCTGTAATGACCCAGAATTTTTCAACCAAATTATACTTATGAGATTAATATTTACATAAATTAAACCATACCAACATGATAAGCAATCCAAATTGTTGAGACTTGTGTTTTTGAAAAGAGTTTTACACAACGTTTGACCGTCCAATATGACTGATGGTATCACGAACTATATAACATACGATAATTATACGTTTGTGTATATATATATATTTATATATATTTAACATGATCTAAGGATAGTTTAACATCTCATTGTGTACTAATGACAATGAGTTATAAGTATATTTTGAGACTACTATCTTAAGTTTTCAAAACGATAACTATACGTAACATTCTTTGATATATATACTTATAATATATAATGCTTATACACGTATCGTATATATAATGTATTTAATCACTTTTTAAGGACTTAAATACATAAAACAATATAAGTATATTCACAAAAGATAGCTATATTTGAATTCTCGTTCCGTTTCCTCAAGATTTCTATACATATATCTAGGGTATATGTACCCGTATCATACCCAGCTTCTATACGTATTTACTATTGGTATATACACATAAAATCAACATCCTAATCAACATTATTACTGCCCTAGATATGAGGTAACTAAGATTTGTCAAGTAGTAAGAATTATTAGTAAGAAAACAAAATTAGGAATCCTTTTCTTTCTTTATAAACTAAAAACGTTTTTATAAATGAACACCATTTCTTCACTCCATTTTCTCATACATACACCCTCATTTCTCTCTCAAAATACTCCTAACTTCATACTTGATCATCTTCAAGCATTTTCCCCATCATTTAGCTTCAATTACAAGCCTTAAACACCATAAGAAAACTCTTTCAAGAACATATCAAAATAACCACCCATTTGAAGAAGTTTACTTCCAACATTTTGATCTAACTCCACCACTCTTTGATTCCAAGATTATTTCTTATCTTTTGCAGTAACTTTGTCGAAGTAACTTGAGGTAGTAAACTTGTTCATAATCTTATTCAATTCATATTCATATAGCTATCTTATTTTGTGGTATAAAATTTTAACAACAAGAACATAGTTTGAATGATTTCAAACTTGTTCGCAAACTAAATAGATCCTTCTAAATTGACTTTTAAAACACTTCAAGACCTGTAATATATCATAATGATATGCTAACCTAACAAGATATAACTTGGTTTTACAAAAAACATCTTAAAAACTGAATCTACGTCGTCGGAGTGCAACCGGGGGCTGTTTTGGGTTGGATAATTAAAAACCATCTTGAACTTTGAATTAGAAGTTCATGTTCTGAAAAAATGATATTTATTATGAATATGTTAACACATAAAAATTTCATGGTTTAACTCAAAGTGTAAGTATTTTTAGAAAAATGATCATTAAATGTTGTTTTTATGATGAAAAATGATCACTTTCATAAGTTTCACCAAAGTTTGACCTATGACCTATGATTTTGAATACAAACTAAGGTATTTTTAGTTCATATTCTTAAAATTTGACTCGATCCAAGGAAGTGGCAAGTTGAACCAACAAAAACGGAGTTGTAATGAAGAAACTACGACTAAAACAAGATTGGGTATCCGAAGCTAGTTTAGCTACGAAAATATTTGGAGAAAAAGTAAATTAATCATATCTTTTCTAATTAATATGATATTTTATATATAATTACTTATGATTTGATTTTATATATTTCAGGACCACCCGTAAACAACATGAGAAGATTAATCATAAGACCTCATGATTGTACGCAACACGTCATTTGACAACACGGTACTTTATGTACGCAACACGTCATTTGACAACATGGTACCATGGGTCGAGATTAATTCTAATCAATACGAATACGATGGGGTCTTTATTTATTTTATTTAAGCAACAAATTGTGGACCACTAACATCGGACTGCTAACTACGGACTAAGAAAATATTAAAAGTATTAAAAGTATATATATATGTAACGATTACTTAAAAAGAAAATATGTTGATATATTATATATATGGTTAGGTTCGTGATATCTATCGGAGACCAAGTCGAATTAAATACCTTCAAGGCAAAAGTGAGTTTCATTTGCTCCCTTTTTAATTGCTTTTGTAATATATATTTTTGGGCTGAGAATACATGCGCTGCTTTTATAAATGTTTACAAAATAGACACAAGTACTTAAAAATATTTTCTACGTTGAGTTGTACCACTGGCATATTTCCCTGTAGCTTGGTAACTACTATTTACATGGGTATTGTAAACGCGAATCCTGTTGATAGATCTATCGGGCCTGACAACCCCAACCGGACTGGACGACCAGTATTCAACGGTTGCACAGTACTTCCTTTTGGTGACTACACTTGATACGGTGTAGTGAGATTTCATAATAAAGGGAATATGCGACGTTGATTAAATGTTAAGTATGGTTACCAAGTGCTCAACCACTTAGAATGCTTTACATACACTTGCGAGTGTATTATGTTTATGATTATGAAATCTTGTGGTCTATTAACATATTGAAATGATTGTTATGATAAACCTATGAACTCACCAACCTTTTGGTTCACACTTTAAAGCATGTTTATTATCAGGTACGAATTAAGTCTTTCGCTGTGCATTTGCTCAATATAAGGACATTACTTGGAGCCGATCATCGCAATGGGACCAAATGTTGATGACTTCGTCCAGGTGGATTAGGACGGGTCCTTTTAGTTGGTATCAGAGCTGGTTTAATTCCGTTTATTAGCGGGTTAATCGTAGAGGGGGTTCTCACAGTGTTACCTGTGATGAAGCATTGGCTCTTACTCCTCGCGGTCCCTATTAGGGTTGGCTGTACTGTCGAGAGGCGGGCCGTAAAATCAGTGTCTGAGGTACGCTCAGTAGTCACAGGCGGTTAGCTGAGAAGGCACTGAGTGGGATGCGTCCCCAACTTTCAGTTGGTATCAGAGCGGTGGTCGTAGCGAACCAGGTCTTGCATTAGTGTGTCTAACTAGTAGTTGTTAGGATGCATTAATGAGTCTGGACTTCGACCGTGTCTACATTTCAAAAGTTTTGCTTATCATTTCTAGTCGGAAATCATCTGCTTATCATCCTTAGGAAATTACATGCTTATCATTCATAAGTCTAAACACGTTTTACTGCATTTACTGCATTGATAGTGTATAGACGAATTCTTATCTTAGCATATCTGTTATTGCGAACTTTTACTGATATCTTTTCAAAGATTCTCCGTAATTTACGGGATTTTGGTATTATATATACATATATAAATTATGTATTGACGAGTACCAAATCTAACTCCTATAATCTATTTCATACTAAAAATTCATTTTCCCCATTATACAAGATGGATTCCGCATCTAGTTCGAATTCTTCAGATTCCGACAGTTATACCGATATGGATTTCCATTCGGGCTCCGAAAGCAGCGTAACCAGAATGGATCAACCAATTTCCCATCATCTATTCTGGATGAATTGGGGATGGGTTCGTAATATACTAAATCACTGGAGACAAGAAGCAGGTGATCCATTCCATCCACCAAATTGCCCTCTTGGCGATGAACCTGAAGCACTTACCGGCGAACCTATTCGAAACACCATTTTCTCTCTCATTTCTAGAGTATCTCGTCACGATTATATACTAACCCATATTACAAATATTGTTCATTCGCTCGCTCCAACCGCCAATCATCCCGGTGTACTAGCAGAAGTTAACGAACTTCGCGCTCGCGTGACGGCTTTGGAGAACATGGTGCGAAGGTTGCAAACACCAGCAGCAGCACCAACAGCATAATCAGCACCACCATGAATAACATCAACAATACCATCATCACCACTAACAAACAACATCCGCATCATACGTCTCGACATCATAATCTGTCCCACAAACTTCAACATCATACGCACCATAGATACCAAGGAGTACCAACAATAATGAACGATGAAGTATTGATCCATAACTTCATTGATATTCTGCGAAGAATATGTGATTTCAAAAAGTTTTAGAGATTTCTTATTCTAGCTCAAATCGAAAACAAATGAGATTAATATCATATTAACTCATTAAATTCATGATTTCATCTGAAGAAAATATATATGTATATATGTTTTCATAAAGATTGTAATTAAAAGTTCTTTTGTACAAAATATTAATGGTGAAATTTTTTTTTTAACGGGTAGGTAATACCCGAAGAATAATTAGATTTCATCTTAATAAGTTACATTGTACATTCGTCGAAGCTGATTCAAAAGTCATTTACTATCCTACTTACAACCACAGATATACGTATCCATTCATCGCCGAATAACCATTTTCATTCAATTTCATATTTGGATTTTGACTTCCCAGAATCCAACAAGTGGCATATGAAGAAAACATATGACAAAATAAAATCTGTTAGAAACAAACAAATTAACTATGAAAAATTTTGTTAAGAATCCACGCTAACTGTTCCAGCTAACTGTTCCTAGCTAACTGATTACATTTTATTTATCGCAGTTTATTTATCTCAATTTAATTATCGCACTTTTATTTATCGTCATTTAATTTCTGTAATTATTTTGCGCACTTTAAATATCAGGACACGTATACAATGTTTTGACATATCATATCAACGCATCTATATATATTATTTGGAATCACCATAGACACTCTATATGCAGTAATGATCGAGTTCTCTATACAGGGTTGAGGTTGATTCTACAATAATATATATAGTTTGAGTTGTGATCGAGTCTGAGAGGTATACGGGTCACGACATGTATTAATTAATTCGTATATTATATATTAAACTATATATGAATTATTGAACTGTTACTGTGGACTATCGACTGTGGACTAATGACATTGGACAATTAAAATGAATTAAAATATTGATTATAACATATGAAACTAAACATTTCTTCAAGATTGCCACTTGATTTCATCTTAAACCACATTGTATCTCGACGATTACAATCACCGTTCAAATCTATCATGATTCTTAAAAACACCTCAATCGAGAGGATAAACCAACCGCACTTCATCTACGGAAGAAAAGATTGATGCATATAGTTATGCACCTGAAAAACCCTCGGAAACTGAGTAAACGTTTGACACGTATCTGTTCTAGTTCCTTTGACATTGTTATTACCGAAGATCATTTTGCAATCCCTTTCCAAAGTAGCTAATTTTGTCACAGCTCCAGCAAGTCAACTCCGACTTTTCATCCGAAACAACTTTATTATAACCGTGATATATATGCGTACTCTTTATTGTTACTGGGGAACATTTTATATTCCACAATATTACCATCAGCGATTAATCATTCTAAAAACACAATTCTCCTGAAACTACCTCGGTTTGATAACCGATGACCCAGATCAATTAACTTTGAAAATGTTGACGAAGCAGCATGTTGTAGATGATCTTAATGGCCAAAAGTTTGATGATAAAGAAAGGAGTGTTAGGAACGCTCGATAGAAAATTTAGTACCGAAAAGCGGATTATGCGAAACTATGAAGAAAGCCGTGGACAAATCACAAAGAATAAGTTTGCCTTCAAAGAATCCAAATGATTCTGTGTCTGCTGAAATCGTTAGCAAACATCTTATTTCTCATTCTAAACCTTCACAAACAAATCTTCTTCATCATCCATTGATATTAGAAATTCTAAGATATTCTCGTATGTTCTATTATAAATATCCTCCATATTTCTGGCGATATTTTCACAACTATTCTTATCTGAGATCATTTATCTCTCTGTAATATCTGCAACCTAAAAGAAACTGTGTTAGTTTCTAAATTCTGAAACCTTCGAGTTTAAAATATGAATGTTTTGAAGTAGTGTTGGGAACTGAAGCATGGATTAGTATAATATAATGACACTTGATCAACGTCATTATATTACAGTAAGTCATGCTGAGTTTCTAATGAAGCATGATGATTCACAGTACCGTCATCATGTGCCATTTACACGACTCTTACATTCTATCTAATCTCTAAACATATCAAGAGAATATTTTTCTGGATGACTCGGTCTTCTCCAGGGTATTCTGGTAATTTAACAAATCAAAATCGTTTTATTACCATTTCTTCTTAGAGCATTAGCTATGTTCATTCTGAATTTCATATCTACGAATTCCGGACCATTACTCGCTTGACTCGAAGTCGGGAAGAGAAAACGAAAGCATGAAGCTCCGAAAAATAATGAAGAATATAAACTCCGATAATAACCCCGAAATTACAAACCGAGTATATCGATGCAGATAGCAATATAGAGACATGGGAGAATTAGAAACACTATAAACACAAGAGTATAGTAGAAGTAAATAGATTCTTCTGGTGGTAGATGAAAAAGAAGAATGGCAGATATAAAAGTTAGGAGTATATCAAGAATCAGGACTGGATGGAGCATATTGATGAATGCTTTAAAGTAAGAATCAAGGGAGAAAGAATAGAAGGTGTGAGTCGTGGAAAATAAGGAAACGAAGGGGTGAATTTATAGTGAAATATCCGACAGAGCAATCGAAACAGATTATTGCATATAATCAAAGAAGATCCTGATTTCCTTAATCACCAAAGAACCAAATCTTATTACGTAAGATTCTCTTTAAATCCCTTAAATCCCGGAAATCAATCATAACTACGTCATCGGTTAAGACGAATATATTTTACTCATCTCACTCTTTTACGATAGTCTCATTTATATTCTTCGCATAATCGAATCATTTTATCTACATTACTCAATGATGATAAAACTCCATTATCACCTTATATTTGTCATGAAAACCTTCTTATTGTTATCCATAATAACCTCTATCAAATTTCGGGGACGAAATTTCTTTAACGGGTAGGTACTGTAATGACCCGGAATTTTTCGACCAAATTATACTTATGAGATTAATATTTATATAAATTAAACCATACCAACATGATAAGCAATCCAAATTGTTGAGACTTGTGTTTTTGAAAAGAGTTTTACACAACGTTTGACCGTCCAATATGACCGATGATATCACGAACTATATAACATACGATAATTATACGTTTGTGTATATATATGTATTTATATATATTTAACATGATCTAAGGATGGTTTAACATCTCATTGTGTACTAATGACATTGAGTTATAAGTATATTTTGAAACTACTAACTTAAGTTTTCAAAACGATAAATATACGTAACATTCTTTGATATATATACTTATAATATATAATGCTTATACACGTATCGTATATATAATGTATTTAATCACTTTTTAAGGACTTAAATACATAAAACAATATAAGTATATTCACAAAATATAGCTATATTTGAATTCTCGTTCCGTTTCCTCAAGATTTCTATACGTATATCTAGGGTATATGTACCCGTATCATACCCAGCTTCTATATGTATTTACTATTGGTATATACACATCAAATCAACATCCTAATCAACATTATTACTGCCCTAGATATGAGGTAACTAAGATTTGTCAAGTAGTATGAATTATTTGTAAGAAAACAAAATTAGGAATCCTTTTCTTTCTTTATAAACTAAAAACGTTTTTATAAATGAACACCATTTCTTCACTCCATTTTCTCATACCTACACCCTCATTTCTCTCTCAAAATACTCCTAACTTCATACTTGATCATCTTCAAGCATTTTTCCCATCATTTAGCTTCAATTACAAGCCTTAAACACCATAAGAAAACTCTTTCAAGAACATATTAAAATAACCACCCATTTGAAGAAGTTTACTTCCAACCTTTTGATCTAACTCCACCACTCTTTGATTTCAAGATTATTTCTTATTTTTTGCAGTAACTTTGTCCAAGTAACTTGAGGTAGTAACCTTGTTCATAATCTTATTCAATTCATATTCATATAGCTATCTTATTTTGTGGTATAAAATTTTAACAACAAGAACATAGTTTGAATGATTTCAAACTTGTTCGCAAACTAAATAGATCCTTCTAACTTGACTTTTAAAATACTTCAAGACTTGTAATATATCATAATGATATGCTAACCTAACAAGATATAACTTGGTTTTACAAAGAACATCTTAAAAACTGAATCTACGTCGTCGGAGTGCAACCGGGGGCTGTTTTGGGTTGGATAATTAAAAACCATCTTGAAATTTGAATTGGAAGTTCATGTTCTGGAAAAATGATATTTCTTATGAATATGTTAACACATAAAAATTTCATGGTTTAACTCAAAGTGTAAGTATTTTTAGAAAAATGATCATTAAATGTTGTTTTTATGATGGAAAATGATCACTTTCATAAGTTTCACCAAAGTTTGACCTATAACCTATGATTTCGAATACAAACTAAGGTATATTCAGTTCATATTCTTAAAATTTGACTCGATCCAAGGAAGTGGCAAGTTGAACCAATAAAAACGAAGTTGTAATGAAGAAACTACGACTAAAACAAGATTGGGTATCCGAAGCTAGTTTAGCTACGAAAATATTTGGAGAAAAAGTAAATTAATCATATCTTTTCTAATTAATATGATATTTTATATATAATTACTTATGATTTGATTTTATATATTTCAGAACCACCCGTAAACAACACGAGAAGATTAATCATAAGACCTCATGATTGTACGCAACACGTCATTTCACAACACGGTACTTTATGTACGCAACACGTCATTTGACAACATGGTACCATGGGTCGAGAATAATTCTGATCAATACGAATACGATGGGATCTTTATTTATTTTATTTAAGCAACTAATTGTGGACCACTAACATCGGACTGCTAACTACGGACTAAGAAAATATTAAAAGTATTAAAAGTATATATATATGTAACGATTACTTAAAAAGAAAATATGTTGATATATTATATATATGGTTAGGTTCGTGATATCTATCGGAGACCAAGTCGAATTAAATACCTTCAAGGCAAAAGTGAGTTTCATTTGCTCCCTTTTTAATTGCTTTTGCAATATATATTTTTGGGCTGAGAATACATGCGCTGCTTTTATAAATGTTTACAAAATAGACACAAGTACTTAAAAATATATTCTACGTTGAGTTGTACCACTGGCATATTTCCCTGTAGCTTGGTAACTACTATTTACATGGGTATTGTAAACGCGAATCATGTTGATAGATCTATCGGGCCTGATAACCCCAACCGGACTGGACGACCAGTATTCAACGGTTGCACAGTACTTCATTTTTGTGACTACACTTGGTACGGTGTAGTGAGATTTCATAATAAAGGGAATATGAGACGTTGATTAAATGTTAAGTATGGTTACCAAGTGCTCAACCACTTAGAATGCTTTACATACACTTGCGAGTGTATTATGTTTATGATTATGAAATCTTGTGGTCTATTAACATATTGAAATGATTGTTATGATAAACCTATGAACTCACCAACCTTTTGGTTGACACTATAAAGCATGTTTATTCTCAGGTACGAATTAAGTCTTCCGCTGTGTATTTGCTCAATATAAGGACATTACTTGGAGCCGATCATCGCAATGGGACCAAATGTTGATGACTTCGTCCAGGTGGATTAGGACGGGTCCTTTCATCTTCCTCTGCAGTAAAGTCTGCGTTGACTCAATCGATTGAGGAAACTCAATCATTGAAGTCCAGAATGACCGAAGGGGAGCCGAAAAGTCTTGAAAAGGCACCCTGCGTATCGGCTGGAAATCCTCCTGTGCCTTAACGTACAACAGGGTCTCGAGGTTCGACTTATCTTGATGAGGGAGATCTGCCGCGTCCCATGGAAACGAGTCAACATGACAATCCTTCGGGATATTTATCAGACTTCCAGCAGACTGATCCCTTGGTTCATGAAAGTGATCCATTGGTTCAAACCACTTCTCTTCTAGATTCTGAATCTCAGGGTCTGGAGGAAGAGTCGTTAACTAAAAGAGATGTATCACCTCATGGTATATCAACGATTTCAGGAGTCGAAGATAGGAATATCTCTGCGAGATCAAAACTGATGGATAGTTCTACTACTTTGTCAGAGTCCCATGAGACTAAAGTCATGGAGGCGGATGCTTCGAAAGAAACTTCGCCGGTGACAACTCCGGTTGTTGCCCAACCTCCATCAGAAGGGGATATCAAGAATCTGACTAGTAGTATGTACAGCCCTATATATAAGTATAATACTGCACATTTATGCTTACCTTCCCTCGCGGCAAATCAAACACTTCCACCGACATCGCCTCCAACAGATGCTGCTACTGCTGTTCCTATTGTCACTTTACCACCATCACCCTCGCATTCACCAAATTTCTATGATGCTTTGGAGCAAGAATATTTCAGTCGTATGTTTTCTCGAGTTAATCTTGATGTTCTTCGACGCACTTCAGTTCAAGCATTGTTTCGCGCTCGTGTACGATATTCACTTACTTCCTGCTCTTCTCCAATAAGTCCTCACCGTGATAATGAGCATGACGATTCTGATCCTCAGAATAGTCATGAGGGGGAGATAGGTGTAGATGGAGATTATCTAACGGTGAACATTTCAACCAAGGGTGGTGGTGTGAGGTCTTCATCAGCTTCTCAAGCTCAACAGGTTCAGACAGAATCAGAAATGGTTTCTACTAATGATGAAGTTGATGATAAGGAGCCTGAGCAAGTTATAATTCCAATTGTGCATTCAGAGGCTGATAGTGGACTGGTAGATGAGGATTTGAACTTAAGTGATTTCTATCTTGAAGAAACAGATGATGATGGGTTTCTCATTCTAAGCAAATTATCTTCAGTATCTTTAATCCCAGAAAATGTAGAGATTGTAGATGAAGGGAATCCTGATCCAGTAACTGAAAGTGATGATGAAATGGATTGTTCTGATGATGATGAAGACAATCTTTATGTTAATCCAAATGATGATGATATCTTTGATCATATTGAAGATGATAATGTTCCAACTGATGATGCAACAAATCCTACTGATCATACATCGAATTCTACACCGTCATCGAGTTCAAATCCAATAAATGCTAATGAAAACTCAACTTCTGGTACATCTACATCAAGTGAAACAGTGAATTCCAGATTCAAATACAACCATGGTATATTCTTTAAGAATCGAGAACAAAGATTGTTATTGGGAGTTGAACACGATTTCATTACTTTATGAAACACATTCATCGAGGAGAATGATTACAAGATCTTCCGCATTAACGAAACACCAAGGAGTAAAAGATTTACTTATATAGGTTCATGATTGCTTCCAGCAAGTGAAAGAAACTGGTATGAGTTTATGTGGAGGAAACACATCAACAAAGATGAAGATGACTTGTGGCTTCAAAGAAAATATCGTATTACAGAAGTGTTGAATATTACTCGTGTCGGAGTAGAGATAAGCGAAAAGAAAGACGTCATCAGTCAGTTCCACATTATTAGAGAAGATGAGAAGGAATACAAGTTCACAAAAGCAGATTTTCATAATCTAGATATGCTTGATATCATTCACATCTACAACTATATCCGTATAATCACCATTCGACCTTTTGCTAAGGCTCAAGCTTTGAAAGCTGTGAAAAGATACATGATGGAGACAATTGAACTGATGAGATGTGAAGATTTTCAAATTGGTCTCGAAGCTAATAGGAAAAAGATTCGAATAACCTGTCCGAATCAATACAAATAGGGACAAAAGGATATGAGAATGTTTCAAATGCAATTCGAACCTGAAGGGTTTGTATTTGTGAATTCTCAGAAATAAAAAGTGTTCATCCGCACTAAAGAGTTGAACAAATACTCAGATGGTACACTCAAGGCTGCACTGAAGTATCTTAAAATTCGTCAAAGCAAGTTTGATGACATTGACATGAAAATGGGTCTTGGAGAGTTTATAAAGCATATCAGAGATCGTCTGAAGCTTCGGATCTGTACAAGACAGTTTGAGATTCTTCGTAGCCAGAGAAAGAGAAGGTATTTCAAAGAAATGGATGAATATCCATTACATGAGGGAGATCCAAGAAAAGCGTGGGGCGTCTGGAAACCTTCTAAGCAAATTTTTGAAAATCAAGTAGAAGTTTCAAAACCAGACGGCACACGATGGAAACTAACATTTGGACCTCTCAAAATTACTCAATAGGATTATATTGTAAAGTTCACATTTAACACTAAGGGAGAGATTGTTAGGACCCCGAAGTTGTATAGTGTTAATGTGAAATAAGCTTAATTGATGGTTCCTTAGAAGAGGGCTATATAAGGAACCTAAGTAGTCCTAATTAGATAGCCATTGCATTGTAACTGAGTTCTAGAAGCTATGGAATGTAAATCTTGTTAATTCTCTCTAATACCGAATCTCCTTCACACTTACCGAATCTCATTCTAACTTGTCTTTTCTTTTAATCTCAACATGATCTGACCTATCAAGTATAACCGGAATGGATCAATAAATCAGTCATCATCAATACTGGATGAATTGCGGATGGGTTCGTAGTCGACTTAATCAATGGAGACGAGAAGAAGACAATCCTTTCCACCAACCAAATTCACCTCTTGGCGAAGAACCTGAAGCACTTACCGACAAACCTGTTCGTAATACCATTTTCTCTCTCATTTCCAGAGTATCTCGTCACGATTACATAATAACTCAGATTCTAGATCTTATTCATCCATTCGTTCTGACCGACAATCATCCTGGAGTAATGGACGAAGTCAACGAGCTTCGCGCTCGAGTAATCAATTTGGAAAACATGGTGCAAAACTTACCAGCTTCAACAACATCACCAGCACCAACAGTACCACCAACATCAACACCAGTACTATCAACAACCCAAGTTTCAACATCACACGCCTCAACATCTCATTATGTACCTCGAGCATAATCATCGTTCTACGTATCGTTCTAGCTCATTTATCTTCGTTCGACATGGTGATTATGTAATCTCTAAAGTTTTAGAGATTATGTACTCTAGTTCTAACCGTAAATCAAATGAGTCTAATATCATACTGACTCATTAAATCCATGATTACATCTGAAGAAAATATATATGTATATATATGTTTTCATAAAGATTGTAATTGAAAATTCTTTTGTACAAACTGTTAATGGTGAAAATATTTTAACGGGTAAGTAATACCCGAGGAATATTTAGATTTCACATTAATAAGATACATTGTACATTCTTCCAATCCGATTCAACAGTCAATTACTATCCTACTTACATCCACAGATATACGTATCCGTTTACCGCAGAATAACCATTTTCATTCAATTTCATATTTGGATTTTGACCTATCAGAATCCAACAAGTGGCATAATGAAGAAAACATTGGACAAAATAAAATTTGTTAGAAACAAACAAATTAACTATGAGAAATTTTGTTAAGAATCCATGCTAACAAAATCCTAGCTAACTGTTCCTAGCTAACTGTTAATTCCTTATTACATTTATTTATCGAAATTTATTTATCGCAATTTTAATTCTCGCAATTTTATTTATCGTCATTTAATTTCTGTTATTTATTTTACGCACTTTAAATATCGGGACACGTATACAAGGTTTTGACATATCATATCGACGCATCTATATATATTATTTGGAATAACCATAGACACTCTATATGCGGTAATGATCGAGTTAGCTATACAGGGTTGAGGTTGATTCTACAATAATATATATACTTTGAGTTGTGATCGAGTCTGAGACATGTATACAATGGGTCACGATACATATTAATTAATTCGAATATTATATATTAAACTATATATGAATTATTGAATTGCTAACTGTGGACTAATAATATTGGACAATTAAAATGAATTAAAATATTGATTATAACATATGAAACTAAACATTCCTTCAAGTTTGCCACTTGATTTCATCTTAAACCTCATTTGTATCTTGACGATTACAATTTGTGCTCAAACCTTTCATGATTCTTGAAAACACCTCAGTCGAGAGGATGAACCAACCGCACTTCATCTACGAAAGAAAAGATTTATGCATATAGTTATGCACCTGAAAACACTCGCAACCTGAGTAAACGTTCAACACGCATCTGTGCTAGCCCCTTTGGCATTGTTATTACCGAAAATAACATTGCAATTTTTTTTCAAATTAGTCAATTTTGTCACAGCTTCAGCAAATCAACTTCAATTTTTCATACGAATAAACCTTATTATAAAGATTACCCCTTCGTCATCGTTATCGGGGAACCGTTTATATTCCACCACATTAGCAATAAACTTACCAGTAACTTTATTGATCTTTAACCTTCCAAAAAATCATTATTTTTATCGAAACCCCATCACCTACTCATCCACATCTTATAACGAGAATTGCCATACTAATTACCGAGAATAGCAAACATTATTTTAAAATCTCGCAGCATGTCTACATCAACAGTTATATATATACATATAACCTTTATCTCTTAGGATTATGATCTTCCATTCTGAAATTCTGAAAAACACTCTAGTCTACGAATCAGTTCTTTGAATTTTGAGAAAGCTGATGAAACAGCGAAAACTGTTGATGACTTTAACAGTCAAAAGTTTGATGATAAAGAATGGAGTGTTGAAAAAGCTCCAAAAAAAAATTTGATACTGAAAAACGGATTGAGCAAACCATGAAGGAGACCAAGGACAAATACAAGGACCAAACTCTGTATTTAAAGAATCCTGATGATTCTGTTTCTGATGAAATCCTTAGCAAATACCTTGCTCCTTACTCTAAAACCCTTGCGGACAATATTTTTCATCATCCTCTGATCTTAGATATTCTAAGATATCATCATATCTTTCATTATAAATATCTTCAATATTTATGAAGATATCTTCATAACTATTATGATCCGAAATTATTTATCTCCTCGCGCTATCTGTGTTACATCATACAAGAAACTATTTTAGTTTCTAAGTTCTAAAACCTTCGAGTTTAAAATATGAATATTTTTGAAGTAGTGTTGGGAACTGAAGCATGAGTTAGTATAATATAATGACACTTGATCAACGTGATTATATTATAGTAAGTCATGCTAAGTTTCTAATGGAACGTGATGATTCACAGACCATTACATCATCATGTGCCATGTTACACGACTCTTACATTCTACCTGATCTCCAAACATATTAAGATCATATCTTCTTGATAAATCTATTTTTCCAGGATATTTTGGTAATTTGATAAATCAAGATCGTGTCATTACAAGTTCCTTCTTAGAACATTAACTATGCTCATTCTGAATTTCATATCTACAAATTCTGGACCATTATTCACTTGACTTAAAGTCGGGAAGAGAAAACAAAAGTATGAAACTCCGAAATATAAGGGGAGATATAAAACCCAACAACAACCCAGAAACTACAAACCGTGTATATCAATATTTATCGCAACATAAAGACACGGGAGAATTAAAAATACTATAACCCCAAGGGCGAAGTAGAAATAAACAGATTCCTCTGGTGGAAGTTGGAATAGTAGAATGATTGTTGCGATAGTCAGGATAAGGACAATGATCAGAACTGGATTAAGCATTTTCACAATCTTTTGAATTTGGGAATTGAGTATAGGAGTGGTAAAAGTAATGGAACGAAAGAAGTTAATTTATAGTGAAATATCTGATAAAGAAATCAAGGCAGATTTTCGCATTTAATTAGAGAGATCTTAATTTCCTGAATTTCCGAAGAATCAAATCTTATATAGATTTCTGAGATTAACTTTAAATCCCTGAAATTCTGAAAATTAGCCTTGACTACGTCAGCTGGTTAAGACAAATCTTTATTATCTCATTTCAGTCTTTTGTGATAACTTATCTCATTTCAGTCTTTTGTGATAACTTCACTCATACGCTTCGAATAATCGAATCATTTCATCCATATTAATCTATGGTAATAAAATTCTATTTTATCAACTCATATGCGTCATGAAAACATTCTTATTGTTAGCCATGACGATCTCGATCAAATTTCGGGGACGAAATTTCTTTAACGGGTAGGTACTGTGACAACCCGAAAATTTTCGACCAAATTTAAACTTTATCTTTATATGTTTCCGACACGATAAGCAAAGTCTGTAATATTGAATCTCAAAAGTTTTGGAATTATATTCATGTAACCAATTACCCTTTTGACCATTCTCGACGATTCAAGAACAGTTATGTAAATAAATATGTAAATATATATATAAATATAAGTGTATATAATATTTTAAATTAATAAAATATACTTTATACAATTTGAAATTTAAAATGTAATATAATAAATAGGATAATTAGGTTATTATTAATTTGAATATATAAAAATATATATATAATATTATTATGAATCTATATAGATAAATACATATAAATGATTTCTATAATTATATGTATGACTTAATGACTTATGTTAAAATGTATAAATTTAATACTTAATATAAGTTATTATATAATTAGTAACTAGGATAAAATTTATAAATTGTAATATATTAAATTTAATTACAAGCTTGAATATAATTGTTATGTTAATATTATCAATAATAATTTCATTATAAACACTAATATCAATATTTGAATAATTAATGTTATTATATAATATATATATATATATATATATATATATATATATATATATATATATATATATATATATATATATATATATAAATGTATAAAACTTGATATGTATAAGTAAAATTAATATTATTATTATTATCATTTCTATTATAAGTATTATTATTAGTTTCATCATTATTATTAAAATTAATATTGTTGTTATTATGTTTCCTTATATATATATATATATATATATATATATATATATATATATATATATATATATATATATATATATATATAATTGATATATATATATATAATTATACAAACACTGATATATATATATACATATATATATATAAATTTCAGTTATATATAAATAAATACAGATATAGAAAATCAGATTTATATAAATACGTATACATATATAAATTGCAGATATATATATAAATACATATATAGATAAATTGATTTATAAAAAAATACGATTATATCCATTTTAAATATAGAAAAAAATACGTATTCAGTTTCATGTCTTGATCAAACTGTAATCAAAATTTGTTTTTGTCTGCTATCTGGTTACAAATCGAATAAGATCACTGCTATAATCCAAAATCTGTTAGAAATCCTTTTCTTCTATTATTTTTTTCTTATTTACGTCTGTACCTGATTAATATCTGTCGACCATTTAATTTGCTATAAAACTAGATCAAATGCAGTGTTAAGTGGTACCAATCGATATACATTATCAATTATCAACCACAGAAACCTTTTATAACCTTTAATTAAACGAAATAAATCAGGAAAGGATGAAGAACAGGTACCTGCTCTGTTCTTGTTCTAATTTTCAAAAACTTCGAATTTTTGTTTTATTTAAAAATCTATTAATACATTTCTGTTCTAAATCTTTCATTAAAACTTTCTGGAAAGTTTCAAATCCCAATTTTTAGTATCGAGTAAGAATTTTGAGGTCAAAGTTTTATTTGAAAAAGTCAATCGTTATATTCTTGGTAAAATTCAAAATCAATTTGATGTTTTGAATTAAATTGAGGATCTATATAGTTTCCAGGAGTCATTTACAACTTACTTCATGTTATAATCATTATCTAAAACGTTCTAAAATTGTCGATTGAATTTCAAGTCCTTGGTGTTCATAACTGTGATTAGCAATAGTCTAAATTCAAGTTCAATTTCAAAATCCTTAAACGTAGTGTTGTTAGGAGTCTTATACTCAATCTTTCTGTAAATTTACAGCTTTCAATTTACATTAACGAATCCAAATTTACGAGTCAAAGTTAAATTTCAAAAAGTCAACAATATTGTTCATCTTGAAATTTGATTCCAGTTAGAGGTTTTAGGTTCAACTGAGGTTACAGAAAGATTATAGGAGTGATTTCACACCTTTTTCATGTTAAAATCGCGGTCTATAACAGCCTCTAATTTCGAATTCAACTTCAAGTTTATACGAGTTCAAAATAGCCTGTTTCAGTTTATTTCCTTTAATTTGTTTCTGTTTTAAATAATTTGATTAATCCTTTTCTGTACTGTTTATAAATCTAAAAATTAAATGGAAACATATTTAGTCAGGATTTGATCCCTGGTCGTTTGATTATGAAGAAATTATAGGAAACAGAAATAAACAGATAAATAAATAATGGATACGTTTAATTTCAGAAAAGCAAAAATGGTGTGATGGTTAGGGATGTTTTGTACAAGCGAGAGGTCTCGGGTTCGATTCCGGTTAGGAGCATTCTTTTTATAAAAACTTCTTAAAGAGGGTATATTCCTTATTCATTAAATTTATTATTATTATTATTATTATTATTATTATTATTATTATTATTATTATTATTATTATTATTATTATTATTTTTATTTTTATTATTATTATTATTATTATTATTATATTATTATTATTATTATTATTATTTATTGTTATTATTATTGTTATTCTAAATATTATTAATTATGGTCATTATATTAGTTATTATTATTAATTAGGTGATTAGTATCATTAACTTCATTAATATAAATTACGATATTATCATTATTGTTATTAGTATTATCATTTAGAAAATTAGTAGTATTATCATTACTAATATTATTATTAGTAGTATTATTATTATTGTATTATTGCTAGTAATATTGTTACAATTACAAATTAATATTAAAAGAAACTATCGTCATTAGTTTATAAATTAAATGCGAAGGTTATAATTATTATAACTATGAATATACAGGTTTTAATAATATTGATAAGATAATAAATATAGATATTTTGGATATAAATATTATTATGGAAATGATTAAAATTTTAATTAAAGTACGTTTTAAAAGAGTTATTAAAAGTTTTATAATTGTTGTTATCATAGAAATTTTAATATAACATAGTATTATTATCATTATTAATATCATTATTTTTATTAATATTATTATTATCATTTTTATCATTATAAATATTATTACTAATACTAGTATTATCATAATTATTAATTTCACAAACAAATGGTCTTCACATAAAAATATATTTAACTTAACTATATAAATAAAATGAATATATTTAATTAAATAAAGAAATACATAAGTTGTTAATATAAAAATTATATCACTAAGAATAATAAATAATTTGTTCAGTTACGATTATATGTTTTAATATATATATACAAATGGTATAGGTTCTTGAATCCGAGGCCAACCCTGCATTGTTCAGAATCGTCGTATGAATATTTTTACTATAAAATATTGTAGAGTGAGTTTCATTACTCCCTTTTTAAATGCTTTTGCAATATATATTTTTGGGACTGAGAATACATGTGCATTTATAAATTTTTGACGAAATAGACACAAGTAATCAAAACTACATTATATGGTTGAATGGATCGAAACCGAATATGCCTCTTTTAGCCTGGTAATCTAAGAATTAGGGAACTGGCCCCTAATTGACGTGAATCCTAAAGATAGATCTATTGGGCCCAACAAGCCCCATCCATTGTTGCGGATGCTTTAGTACTTCGAAATTTATCATGTCCGAAGGGAGTCCCGGAATAATGGGGATATTCTATATGCATCTTGTTAATGTCGATTATCAGGTGTTCAATCCATATGAATGATTTTTATGCATGATGTTTATGAGAAATGGAAATATGAAATCTTGTGGTCTATTAAAATTATGAAATGATTATTTATGATAAACTAATGAACTCACCAACCTTTTGGTTGACACTTTAAAGCATGTTTATTCTCAGGTATGAAAGAAATCTTCCGCTGTGCATTTGCTCATTTTAGAGATATTACTTGGAGTCATTCATGACATATTTCAAAAGACGTTGCATTCGAGTCATTGAGTTCATCAAGATTGATAATAAGTAATTCATAGTTTGGATATAGTATGGGATAGTGTGCATGCCTGTCAACTTTCATTATAATGAAAGTTTGTCTTTTAAAAATGAATGCAATGTTTGTAAAATGTATCATTTAGAGGTCAAATACCTTGCGATGTAATCAACTATTGTGAATCGTTTATAATGGATATGAACGGGTCCTTTCAGAAGACATCTATTCTAAGCATGTTGAGAAAGGTTTCATGAATTATAGATGTCAGGAACTAGTCAAACTTTATGTGGTCAAAAACGGTAACAGAGAAAACTGCGGTCGCACTGCGGTTGACCGTGGTGGCGATCGTGCAACTTGTTTTCACAAAACTGCGTTGCAATTCAATTTTGGGGTTTCACGGTTGACTATGCGGTCGACCGTACCTCGACCGTGTGTTTAGCTGAACTTTTAATTTCATTCTTTAACCTATGTTTGACTTGGTCATTTGCAAGATAAAGTATGGATTAGCGACCTTGCGTGTTTTATGTTAAGATGTCAGTCGTCACTTATGCATATGTGTGTGTCATCATCAAAACATATTATTTTGGTTAATCATACTTAAGTTTATCGTTTATTGCATTAACCAACATTCAACCAACAGATTTAATTGAATCGAAGGTGGAAGATTTGAAAACTCGTAAACTTAAGAACCCTAAACTAGAGAGGAGGAAATGAGAAGAAAAATTCGAGAGATGAATGACAAATACATATTCGTACGATTAGGGGTTTATATTAAGAGTTTTTTTTAAATAAAATCATCAAATTGCCCATCATGTGCTTAACACATGTACTTATATAACGAAATAATTTAACTGACATTAAATATAGAACCAGTGTTGTGCATTTATCAAATCATAAGGACTACCGGTATAATACTAAATAGCAAAGGACTACATATATAATTTTGGGTAAACTACATAGACTAATAGTATAATTAACTCTAATATATAAATTTGTAGTTTTAGTATAACATTATGTTATTATTATTATTTTTTTATTATTACTATTATTATTATATATGATTAACAAATACGGATAATACATCATATGAAAAAGAAAACAACAAAAAGACAAGACATTTTCGACACATATTGGCATATTGTGCATAGTGTGCAACTGAATAAGAACTAAAATATTAGAGGAGATCAAAATTTTAAATATTTATAATGTATTTATTTATATACAGTAGCGAAATATTATTCAAACAAATATTTTAAATTACAATTAGCTTGTATGACTATGAACTTAAAAAGATCTTTTTACTTGTATTGTTGTTTGATCCTCGATTACTTGATAACTCAAACTTAAATTAGCAAGTCATATTTATCTTTAATATTTAACCCATAATAACAGAGGCTTATTTTGTTTGTCTCGATGACTATACAAAAGTTTGTGAAATTTCGACATCCAGTTTTAATGACAAGTAAGCCCAGATCGCTCAAACCTACTTGCACGTCTGCAAATCATCTTTTGTTTTTCCCTCTTTTTATTTTTATTTTTTAAAACCCTTTATGCACATGCAACTCCTGCTAACATCAAACAACAATAGCTGGCAATATTTAGTATATACGGAGTAGCACATTACTTTCACTTAAAATTGTCATTTTGATTTTGATTTATTTGGTTGAATAACATTTTCTTTAATTAAGGAAATAACATACTAGTAAATAAAAACTCATAGTAGTAAGCCCAACGATTGAACCGTGAACCATGTTTAGCTTATAAAAAGGCTATGTACCAAATTAGAGTTGTACTCCTTAGAATGACATATAAAAAACACATAGACCAAATGCATTAAGTTTATCATTGGTGAATTTATTTATTAAGTTTTTATTTTATTTTCCAAATTTTAATACAAAAAACACAATAACATAATCGGAGTGTGATACATTATCTAATTAATTGTGTATTGAGCTACAAAGCCTAAATGGTCCCGGCCAAATGTAGACTATTCCCACATGTCAATGGCCATCCATCTTGTTAACAAACCAAAAAGTTGGTTCCATTATATATACGGAGTACTTACATTTATAACATACTTACATTTTTTATTTTATTTTTTAAAAAGCAAACAATTTTATTGATAAAGCAAAAGTTACACAATCGAGGTCAACGATGACCGTACAAAACAAAACCGCTAAGACCTATGTACAAGAGACTAAAAATCTAAGGAACAATACTTAGCAATCCAAATCGAGAAAATCGAGAACTATTGCGCAGCCAAAATTAACGGATCCCCCTTCTGGTGTTCGAAGATGAGGCGTACGTATAAACCCGGGTTAATTAGTCACTGATGTCATTCCAACGAGGATTCCTTGAGGCGTTCAGATACCCAACCGAAGCATGTCGTTTGGATATTGGCTAATATTTTCAAAGCATTCCACACATTCTTGAAAATTACTTCATTCCGAGCTTTCCAAAGGGCATATGAGCAGAACCATTTAGCACTTTGCCAAATGGTTTTTCCTTGCCTTGAAAGCGTAGGAATCATAGATGTATCATCGAAGATTTGTTCAAGCGAAATAGAGTTATCGTTAGGGAGATTCCACAACACTTGAAAAATTGATTCCATATCTCAAGCACATGCGGGCATTGTGTCAAACTATGTTCCACCGTTTCAATAACATTCTTGCAAACCGAGCAAAGAATAGAATCCAAATCAATACGACGTTTATCGAGTTTGACTCTTACCGGGATCCGCTTTTGGCTAGCTCTCCAGACGAAGATACCGACTTTTTGCGGAATAACATTGTTTCGGAGAGTTTCACCCCCAATTAGAATTGGTCAGTCTTTTTTCATCAATGAGTAAAGCATCGATTTTGTTCTATAAATTCCATCAGTTTCCAAGGCCCACTTCCATTTATCACCCGAGCTACTTACATTTAAATCATAAAAAAAGTTTTTATAATTTAAAAGTTCTTATGGTTTACAATTTTACATGTCAGTTGTTTAAACTTTATAAAACTTTGGTAAAATATATATTTTTCGGTGGAAATGACTATTGTGATCTAATTAGAAAGCGAATGCTCAACATATTTGATACCAAATTCTTTTCTTTTATTTTAACATCATAATATTTGTGGTACAATATTAAAGGGCAGTTGAACTAGCGGCATACAGTTGCCCCCTGATTTTGAAGTTATGAGGTGAACATTATCTATATATATTCGTGTTGGATGTGTGCGATTGACTTTTAAAAAAAGAAAAAATGTGGTAGACTAATATAACAAAAAGTGTGATAAATATAGATAATAAGATGACGCATACACCATAATGTATGCGGAGTATAAACGATGAAAGTTAAAAAAAAAAAAAAAAAAAAAAAAAGTATATAGATATATATCACAACATAAACAAAAAAGATTTACCTCGTTTAAGCTATTTGAGATAACAAATATTTTTTACTATAATATACCCGACCTACTCGGATTAATACGTTACAATTTCTAACCTTCCCGAATATATTGGGTCGAAATTGATCAAGCCTAATTTGTCAACTCCAACCAAGCATATGATCAAACCTTAGCCGCCAGTAATTTTTTAGCTGGCTGGCGTATTGAATGCACATCCTGGTTAACCATTAAAAAGTTCGTTGGGAGGTAGTTGTATTTTTATAATTAGTAGTAGTTACATTCACACCAACTTTATATAAATCCCATTTTTTTTCTTCATTTTTCTTTCAAATCCCAATCTTCTAAAAATCAACATTTCTCTCAAAAAAATGGCAGATTCATCAAAACCATCACTTCCCAACTTCTTATTATCAGTTAAACTTAAATATGTCAAATTAGGGTATCATTACTTAATCTCACATTTTATGTACCTTTTATTAATCCCACTCCTAGCAATTGTTTCAATACATTTATCCAGGGGCGGAGCCAGAAAATATGTTCAGTGGTGGCACAAAAATAAAATTTTACCTATTGGCCTTAAGTAAAAATTAACGTTAATTATAATAGCAAAATTCAATGTGGTTGACTTGTGTAATTGATTATAAAGTTCAGATTTGATTATAACATGTTGTTATTAGTGAATCCAACTTACGATTATTATGGCTATAGTGATTTAAAGTGTAAATTGCAAGAAACGTTAAAATGAGAGCGAACAAAGGAAAAACGATATAGCACATAATGTGTAAAAGTATTGATTTTGTGACTTCACATTTTTACTATATGATCTGTTTCAGCTACCTCGTTTAATGTATTGCATGTGTAAAGTGTTTTCCATGGGACCTAATGTATATAACTTGGTTTACTTTTTATATTTTATAAATATTGCTCTAATATATATATTTTAAGATGTCAGCCACTTAAATAGAGGGTCCCATCTTTGATGTTGGTATACTACACTTTATAAGTTGAGGGCTCATATAGGCAAACAATAATATATACTCTCTTTTTACGGTGGCACAGTATATTAGTACTGAAGACATACTTAATATATGGAGGATATAGGTGTTGAGTGGGGGCACGTGCAACCACTCTCACATGCATAGCTCCGCCCCTGCATTTATCAACGCTCACATCACAAGATTTAATCAACTTATGGCAACATCTTCGGTTCAATCTTTTAACCGTCGTTGTTTGTTCTGCTTTACTCGTGTTTTTAGCCACTCTTTACTTCATGAGTCGTCCTAAAAAGGTTTATTTAGTAGATTTCGCGTGTTACAAGCCAAAAGACTCACATATTGTAACACGCGAAATATTTATGGAACATTCTAATATGGCAGGTACATTTAGTGATGAGAATCTAGCGTTTCAAAAGAAGATTCTAGAACGTTCTGGATTAGGACAAAAAACGTATTTCCCTGAGGCAGTTTTGCAAGTTCCACCAAATCCATGTATGGCGGAAGCTAGAAAAGAAGCGGAAATGGTTATGTTTGGCGCGATAGATGAATTATTGGCGAAAACGGGTGTAAAAGCTAAGGAAATTGGGATACTTATTGTGAATTGTAGTTTGTTTTGTCCTACACCTTCACTTAGTTCTATGGTGGTTAATCATTATAAACTTAGAGGCAATATTTTGAGTTATAATCTTGGTGGAATGGGTTGTAGTGCTGGTTTGATATCAATTGATCTTGCTAAACAACTTCTACAGGTACATTTTTATTTTTTTCGGTTATTTATATGAAATTGATTATTTCATTTTCTAATTTCATTTTTTGGCTATTAGGTGATACACAGAGAAGGTTTTTTTTTATATGACTTTATAATAATAAAGTATCAGATTTTAAGATTTTTCTAATGATAGCTTTAAAAATGTTGTTAACACGTAATGGTTGAGTGGTAAAAAACCTCAGTTGGTTGTGGGCTCGTATCCTTGAAAACATATGTGCATGTTCAAATTCCGGGGAGTGTTGTGCCTTTGGTAATTCTGTACTCTGTGCGGGCTAAGCAGTTAACCTAAATCATTCTGTGTACGCTTTGTGCACTGGATGCGTGGAGCTTCTTTCCAACGGATGCGTGAGTGTCAAATGAGAGGATTCGATGCCAAAATTGCTGTTCTAAAAAATAAAAAATATTGTTTACACGTATGACATTATTATACACTATAATGACTGTCATTTTAAAGTCAACATATAGTTACTATGTATAACACTTTATGCTCGTTAAGAAGAGCCGTTGTTTCAATCGTTAGAAGAGCCGTTAGTGCCATCGTTAGAAAAAATTCAAAGGTTGATAATAATTTTTTAATTCTATTAATGACTGTCATTTTTGTGAGTTTTCCTCGTTCAAATATATTTTATCAATTTATTATAGATACTCCCATGTGAATACTGTATAGAGTTTATGTTTTTATATATAAAAAAAACACCAATTATTTTGTCGATATATATGAACACCTTTACTAAAAATGAGTTCGAATTGTCGTGTTCATGGGTCCACTATGCCCATTACCCACCATGTTATAGAGTGTCATACAGAGACATCTCTTTTAGTAATTTACTATAGAAACGTGTAGATCCAGATCTTAGACAACATGGCCTAGCCTAATACTTTTATGATTTTAATTTTATTTAATCTCTACATTTTAAATTTCTAATAGTAGTGTATTAAGTTTCCAGATTTAGATAAATGTATGTGTTGTTATGTCTATTCTTACATGTTAACTGAACAACCAAAACTCTTTATTCGTTCTTATTTTCTAAAACATTACAAACCCATTAAAGTCCAGAATCAAAATTTCAAATTTAACACGTGACGAGTTATTCAACACGTAACAAGATTTTTGAATGATTATATCATTTGGTCATGACTAATCAGTGTCAAAAATATGCTATACGCTCAATTACAATGTGAAAATGTTTAGAATAAATGAAACTAATACTTTTTTTGGTTTTTTTGTTAAAAATAGGTGAACCCTAATTCCTATGCTTTGGTGGTTAGTATGGAAAACATCACATTGAATTGGTACTTTGGGAACAACCGGTCTATGCTTGTGTCAAACTGTCTATTTCGTATGGGTGGTGCCGCGGTTCTGTTATCTAATCGTTCTAGTGACAGACGTCGTTCAAAATATCAATTGATTCACACTGTTCGCACCCATAAGGGTGCAGATGATAGATGTTATAGTTGTGTTTTCCAAGAAGAAGATAACGATAAAAAGATTGGCGTAGCTCTTTCGAAAGATCTTATGGCAGTTGCTGGTGAAGCACTGAAAGCCAACATCACAACACTTGGGCCTTTAGTACTTCCTATGTCGGAACAACTATTATTTTTCGTGACATTAGTTGCTAGAAAAGTTTTCAAAATGAAAATTAAACCTTACATCCCGGATTTTAAGCTCGCGTTTGAGCATTTTTGTATTCACGCGGGAGGAAGAGCGGTTCTAGATGAGTTGGAAAAGAATCTTGAGTTATCCGATTGGCATATGGAACCTTCTAGAATGACGCTTTATAGGTTTGGTAACACGTCGAGTAGCTCATTGTGGTATGAACTAGCGTATTCCGAAGCTAAAGGTAGAATAAAGAAGGGAGATCGTTCGTGGCAAATTGCTTTTGGTTCGGGTTTTAAATGTAATAGTGCGGTTTGGAGAGCTTTGAGGACCATCGATCCAACGAAGGAGAAAAACCCTTGGATGGATGAGATCCATGAGTTCCCTGTTCATGTGCCTAAGATTTCCAAAATCGAGGTGTGAAGTGTGGTTGATTAATTTGTTTTTCTTAGGGTGATTAAGGGTTTGATGGTTTAACTGTTATGTAATGTTAGTAGTAATGAGCAAAGGGGCAGCCAATGGGGCTTTGCCTCATTGGTCACCATGTTAACATGGTGTTCGAGGAGACCAAGGGTTCGAGTCTCGGGGGGGGGGGGATTTTCGTGAATTAACTCTAACCACTAACATTGCCTTTCAAAAAAAAAAAAAAAAAAAAAAAAAAAAAAAAAAAAAAAAAAATGAGCAAAGGGGCAATTTCCCTTTGTCTTTTGCTTGTAATATATGGTAATATATGTGATTGTAAAATGTAAGTTTTTCAAATGATTGCTATTCTTCGGAAATTATATTTCAAACTAGTTAAAGAGTAAGCTATTAGTGAAAATCCTAAAAACATAATTAATAGATATAAATCATATATCATCGAACTATTGGTTGAGTGGTAAAAAGCCTCAGTTTGGTTATGGGCACATATCCTTAAATAAATAAGTTCATATTCAAATTCTGGGGGAGTGTTCTCAAGGTTGTGACTCTGGTATCATTCACTCTGTGCGGACCAAGTAGTTAACCTAAAGCATTCCGTGTACTCTTTGCGCGATGGATGCGAGAAGTTTCTTTCAAACGGGTTTGTCGGTGACAAATGAGAGGATTCGATGCTAAAATTGACGTTTAAAAAAAAAGAAATAGATAGAAACCATATATATTAAAGGGTTAATAGCCTATCCGTATGAAGGTAATCTTCTAATCTTTTGTGAGTTTAAAGTTTAGTGGTTGGGTATGTGTATATATTCATTGAAGAATGTATAAATTCGTAAAGGGTGTTTGAGTTCATTATTCGTAATGGGTGTTTGAGTTCGTTGTTTTTTTTCTAAAGGAAACCAATTTGAGCTCTAGAAAAATTCATTCTAAAGAAAGAACTAAGCTCGTATTGTATAACGAGGAGTTTATTATTTAGATTTGGCTCAAATTTTTCAAGGCTTATTATTTGAATGGACATTTACACTTTTTGTCTTTCCGAAAAAACAAATTCATTGTGAAAGACCTTTGTTATATTAAATTACAAGTTTGTTTTTACAATAAACAAAAGTTATATTCAAATGAAACTAACTTTTAAATTGAGATCTAAAGGACTAATCGGAGTGCGACACGTGGCGCGATAATCACATGCGATTGAAAAAAAATATAAAAAAAAAAAATTTTGAAAAAAAAATTTTGAATTTTTTTTTTTTTTGAAATTTTTTTTTTTTGAATTTTTTTTCAATCACATGTGATTCAATTTGACATGCAGTAAATCACATGTGATTCTTCATGCCAATCACATGTGATTGTAAAACTCAATCACATGTGATTCTGCATGTCAAATCCAACCACATATGATTGGAAAAAAAATTATTTAGTAAAATGACGAATTTCAGTAAATTTGTGCTAAAACTTTTAAACACCAAGTTTTTGATCAAATCACTGAATTAAAGTCTGAAAATTTAAAGATATGATCAAGAAACGCTAATAAACTTAATCAAATCACCAAATTAAAGTCTGTTTCTTGTTGAAATTTTTTTTGAAAAAAAAAATTAAAAATTTTTTTTTTCAATCACATGTGATTGGATTTGACATGCAGAATCACATGTGATTGTGTTTTACAATGTGATTGGGTTTGACAATCACATGTGATTGGATTTGACATGCTAAATTTTTATAAAAAAAATCGAAAAAATTTTAGAAAAAAAAAATTTGTAAAATTTTTTTTTCACAAAAAGAATTTTCAAAAAAAAAAATTTAATTTTTTTTTTTCAATCACATGTGATTGTTGCGCCACATGTCGCACTCTGATTGGTCCGTTGGATTTCAAGCAAATTATTGGATTCAAGTGATTACAACTCAACAAAAGTTATATTAAAAGAAAACCAAAGAACTTCCATTCAAAAAAGAAAGAGTCCGAAATGAAGCGACCCGTCCTAATCCATCTGGACGAAGTCATCAACATTTAGTCACATTGCGAGGCACTGTCCTAAATATGTCATGAACGACTCCATGTAATATCTTTAAAATGAGCAAATGCACAGCGGATGTAGTGACCCGAACTTTTCCATGTTTATATATATTAATTGAGATTGATATTTACATGACTAAATGTTTCCAACGTGTTAAGCAATCAAACTTGTTAAGACTTGATTAAATGAAATAAGTTTCATATAGACAATTGATCACCCAAGTTGACCGGCGATTCACGAACGTTACAAATTTGTAAAAACTGCATGTTGTGGTATATATAGACATATATATATGGTTGACATGAGATTATGATGAGTAAGTATCTCACTAAGTATATTAACAATGTGTGATATACATAAGAAATGAGATTACTAAGTTAAGAAACTCGAAATGATATATATAACGATTATCGTTATGATAACGTCTACTAAATACATATGTATCATATTAAGATATTGATACACTATATTTAACATGATAAAATGATATTTAAATATATCATTAAGTGTGTTAACAATGAACTACATATGTAAAAACAAGACTACTAACTCAAGAATTACGAAACGAGACTTATATGTAACGATTATCGTTGTAACGATATTTTAATATATATATCATATTAAGAGATATTCATACATCATAATATCATGATAACATAATAATTTAACATCTCATTTGATATAATAAACATTGGGTTAACAACATTAATTGAGATCGTTCACTTAAAGGTTTCAAAACAACACTTACATGTAACGACTAACGAAGACTTAACGACTCCATTAGAATGTATATACATGTTGTGTTTTGATATGTATTCTTACACTTTTGAAAGACTTCAAGACACATATCAAAGTACTTCTACTTAACAAAAATGCTTACAATTACATCCTCGTTCAGTTTCATCAACAATTCTACTCATATGCACCCGTATTCGTACTCGTACAATACACAGCTTTTAGATGTATGTACTATTGGTATATACACTCCAATGATCAGCTCTTAGCAGCCCATGTTGTAACACCCCAGGTTAACGTTCCCCGTAGCATGATATTGTCTGCTTTGCAGAGATAGGGACGTACCCTTGTCTCCCCCGTAGGTTGCTCACGGATTTTTCTTAGCGACCACACACGACGAACACTTTCCCAGGAGGTCACCCATCCTGGTAGTGCCCTTGCCTGAGCACGCTTAACTGCAGAGTTCTCATGAGATCTGCTGTGCTCGTGGTCCCAAAACGCGTCATGCTAGGAAAGGTCTCCACATCCTTATAAGGCATGCTTCGTTCCCCTCTCCAACCGATGTGGGACGGATGTAACACGGATGTTACAATCCTCCCCCCTAATGGGACACAGCGTCCTCGCTGTGCACGTTTGATCCGGAGCCTGGCTCTGATACCAACTAAAACGACCCGTCAAAGTACACTTGACGACCATCCTTATCTTGGTCCCACAGCTTGATCTCAACTCTATATGAATTTGATAAATAATCTTGCATTCTTTATTTAAAAATGATTTCCCATAAAGGAAACCTACCAAGATATGTAAGTTTAGAAAAACCATACATTATTACTTAACCCAAAAGTTGACCAAAACAAAGTCAACTACATCCACTATTAAATGTATCAAAATAGAATGCAAGTTAATGTTTAACAAAAGCTGCCATCATAAATATGCAGACTCTCTAAGCACAGCGGAAGCAATCAATCATGAACCTGAGAATAAAACATGCGAGTAACTGTCAACAAAAATGTTGAGTGAATTATAGGTTTAATATTGCAAACAATATTTAATGTAAACCATAAAAATTTATGTTTGAAAACATAAAAACTCCATTTTGGACCACAAAATTATATGCTAGAAAACATATAAAAATATTATTCCATTTTCCGTGAGCCACCTGGTAACCACTTAACCATTTATTTACCCTTGCCAAACATAATAAATAATATACACCGAACAAGTGTATCTTCAACTAAATACGAAGTACTAAACATTCCGATTATAAATTGCTAGCGCGACTAGCTCGAAATGGGGTTGTCAAACCCGATAGATCTATCCATAGGATTCGCGTTCACCAGTAGAAACTAGTGATTACAGTTACCAGACTAGGGAATATTTTTGTTCAACTCACAATAAATAATTTAAACCAACCTCCACTTGTGTCCAAAATATAAAATAAATTGCATGTATTCTCATCCCAAAAGATTTAAATAGAAAAATGGGACTATAACTCACCTTAACAGCAAACGAAGTAACCACATAAATATGCGAACAGCAAAAGAAGTAAGTGATCAAGAATGATCACAACGCCGACCTATAAATAAAGCAGGTCGATATAAATAACTAAATTAGGTCAAGTCTTAGTATGATAGCTATAGTACTTGTTGCAAGTATACATAGAACAACACTCAGTATGCTTCGGTTTGATCAGGACAGCGTAGTAACACGTACTTTCTATTTTTAGAAAATTTCTATTTTTGGCAGGTTTCCATTTCTGGAAAAATTTCTATTTTTGGAAAGTTTCTATTTTAGGAAAGTTTCTATTTTTGGAAAGTTTTCAAATTTAGAAAGTTTCCATATTTAGAAAGTTTCTATTTTTAGAAAGTTTTTTAGTTAGGAAGGTTTCCTTAATTAGAAAGTCAATAAAAGTCAATTGAAAGTCAAAGTCAACCGGAAGTCAACTCAAAAGTCAACCTTGGTCAAACATAGTCAACATTAATTTTAAAAGTGTAAGTTATAATAATAATATAAGTTATAATGTTAATTAAAGTTAAATATGTATAATTATGTCATAACATAAGTTTAATTAAATTAAAATGAATTATTAAGTTAACATAAGTTTAAATGATATAATTAATATAACATAGGTAATTAATTAATTAATTAAATATTAGTCATAATATAAGTATTATTAATTAATAATAAATTTTAATCATATCACAAGTATTATTAATTAATAATGAATTATTAATCATATCATAAGATTCTAATTATAATTATTAAACCACATGTATTTAATAATTAAATTATAATTAAATAATAACTAAGCCTTATAATAATTAAATAATTAATTAATCCTTATTATAAGTTTTAATATAATAATCTCATAACATAAGTTTAATACTTATCATAAGTATTTTTATTAATAATAAAATGTATTATTAATCATAAGTTTAATTAAATGAATAATTAAATCATAAGTAATTATTGAATGATATAATAAATATATATCATAAGTCTTAAATAAAATTAATTAATTTTATATCATAAGTAATTTAATTATAATTCCAAACATTATTTATAACCTAAGGTTCAATTTTATAACCATAAGTTTAATTAAAAGTTCGTCGGGTCATAACTTGAGCCTTGAGTGTCAGTTTTCGACGAATTTTATATATATCCTCGTCTAACCAACCAACCCGATACATTATTGAGCTCAAGAACACCCTAAGGTCAGTTCATAAGTCGTGACCTACATCCATTAGCCAAACATATTCATTAATCCGTTTTAGATCTTGTTTTAGTCATTTCGGGTGACCCGTGGCTCGAATTTCGATGACCCGAACATGAATGTTCATCTAATCATCAATCCTAACCCAATGGTACATCCTATAGGCTCCAAATATGGTCACAAAGTCGGACCCCAACTGATCAAAATCGTTTTTACATTTTAATTTCAACAAAACCCTAAATCGGGCATAACTTTTGATCCGAAACTCAAAACAACATGAATCCAAAGCCTAAAATTATTGTATTGATGAGAGGAACTCATCTATACACTTTAATTAACCAAAAACATCTGTCAAGTATACTGATTTTAAAAAATAGCTGCTGTCCGCTTTTGATCAAACCGAAAACATATGAAATCGAGCATTTCTAAGCATCAAATCAACAACACAACAACATACAAGTACTATGGCATCAACATATAATCAAAATCAGTAAAAAGAAATGAAATTAAAATATCTAGGGTTTGTGATTATACCCTAATCAAGAAACAAGAAGATGAAGGTTGTAGATCGCGAAATGGAGCATCCGATTGTGTCGATAATCTAGAGAGATGATGAAGGGTTGTTATGATGATCATGGAGGATGATTTTGATGATGGAGGAGCTGCAAAATTCGGCCATACAAAGGTGGATAAGAGGAGATGCTTTGTTTTTAGGTTTAGGGCTTGAAATGTGAATAAATGAGTTAATATATATGATTTCCTAAGCCCATAAACAAAATAAAGGATGAAGGTGGGCCATGGGTGGGAGTTTCATCTGATTTGCCTTGGAAAGTGGGCCTATACTCACTAAATATATATCTTGGACTATAATATGTTGGCCCGAATGATCAAACATAGCCCGAATCGAGAAAATACCGCTACGCGATTTAAAATACGGAAAGAGCTCGCACCCGCGAAAAATAAAATATAGAAATATTTTATAACTTCATATGATATGAAAATATCATAAATAAAATAATTCGGATTTGAAAATCACGAAAGTCTAATCGTTGGTTTGAAAACCGAAACGATTTACCGGATAGAAATCCAAAATACGTAGAAACGTATAACTTAAAATATGAATACAAATATTCATATAACACATAATAATTAAAATATTATTACAAAAATAATAATATAGATCATAGAAATCACGTGGCACGAATAAAAATTAACGGTCCTTAAATAATTAACGGTAAAAGATAACGGAAAAAGTAGGGTCGTTACACGAACCCCCGACCTTTCGCAACCCACTAACACCCTTAATCATCTCACCATAACTGTTTTTCTGATTTTATATCCGCCCTATGCTTATTTAAACCCAGTTTCCTATTTCACCTTCTTCCTCATCAATAGACAAATCAAACCCATGAACGAATTCAATCAGTTAGCCAAACGAGTTTATGACTTTCAACAAAGTAGAAATAATCTATATAAATCCTTGAACAAAAAATAAAAAAAATAAAAAGAACATTAAAAAAAACTGCTGCAGTCGCTGTTAAAGAAAGAAAAAAAATTGATTTCGTTTTAGAGAAAGTATTAGCCAAAGATTATAACATGAAATATGTTCCAATTACTTCCTATAAACTTCCCAAATCATCAATTAAACTCAAATCTTAACAGAAAACTTGAATTTGTTTGAAGAACAAAGTTTGACTTTTTAAAATCGAAACTTTGACTCGAGAATTCGTAATCGTTTTTAGGAATTGAAGTCTGAAATTTTGGATAAAGTTTGAGTAACATAATCCTAACGAAACTGCAATACTACTTTTTGGAATTGTGTTCGAATTCGAGTTTTCACCAAAAAGTATATTTACAGAGTTTATCGAGCTTTATAAATAAATAAAAAAAATATGTTTAACCTCGAAGATGTTTGGAGCAAAGGAGGCAGTGTATGATTTGATAAATGCACAATTTAAATCTTTCATAATTTGATTGATATAATAAGGAGATGGCTCGACAGGTTATCACGGACAAGAAACGGATAAAAAAAATATCAATAAATAAGTGGATATCGATGGTGAAAGAAAATACAAAAGCAGATTAGGTTGAGAGTTGTTTTGTAGTGAAAGAATTTGGGATCGACATATAATCACGGGGAGAGAGGAAGAACGAATCAAGAGAAGCTACTAAAAAAAATATATCTGATGGTGATAGGGAGCAGATTATTCGCGTAATTATATATCAGTATATTTATTTAACTTTAATAAATATAAATATATTATTTATAATAATACTTGTATAATAATAATAATATTAATAATAATGATAATGATAATTATTAATAATAATGTTTATAATGACATTTATAATAATAATATTACTGATAATAATAAGTTGTATTATATTAGTATTATTAAAAGTTATAATAATTTTAAATATTTTAGTAATAATGATATTACTAATAGTATTAATAATAATATTGAATGAATAAATTAATATTTACACATAATTATTTATATAGAATAAATTATTATAAATTTATATTTTTCTTAAATTACTTGTATTACAATATTTATATAAATATCTATGTATAGAATAATACATATTACATACCTCACTTAAGAATTGTTAATATATATATATTCGTTATTAACTTTGTTTAGAATAAAACGAGTATTTCTAAATAATGTGATCAAGTTAGAATATATACATATACATATATATACATTTTCATATACAATTAAAAAAAATGGTTCGTGAATCGTCGAGCACGGTCAAAGGATAATTGATTACATGAATGAAATTCCAAAATTTTTGAGATTCAACTTTACAAACTTTGCTTATCGTGTCGAAATCATATAAGAATAAAGTTTAAATTTGGTCAGAAATTTCCGGGTCATCACAGTACCTACCCGTTAAAGAAATTTCGTCCCGAAATTTGATCGTGGTCGTCATGGCTAATCATAAAAAAGTTTTTATGACGAATATGAGTTGGTATATAGAGTTTTATCACTATTGCGTAATATAGATAAAACGATTCGATTACTTGAGGAGTACGAGTGAAGTTTTCACAAAAAGATTGAAATGAGAAATAGAGTTTCGTCTTAACTTTTGACGTTGTATTGGTTGAATTCCGGAATTCAAGGGTTTTAAAAAAAATCTTCGAAATCTATAAGATCTGATTCTTCGGGATCTAAGGAAATTAAGATCTCTATAATTAAATACGGTGATCTGCCTTGATTACTCTGTCTGATATTTTCATTATAAATTAAACTCCTCCGTTCCATTATTCTCACCATTCCTATACTTTCTTTCTTTGTTCATACATCCAAAAGATTGTTAAAAATGTTTAATCCATTTCTAATCCTTGATATTTTTTCTAATTATCATTTCTGTCATCCCTCTTTTCAATCTTTCCACCAGAAAAATCTATTTACTTCTATTATTACCTTGTGGTGATACTATTCTTAATTCTACCGTGTCCTTATATTGTTATTCATATTAATATTCATGGTTTGTAACCTCTGTGTTGTTATTGGGCTTTATATTTTCTCTTATATTTTGGATCTCTTTGCCTTTTTATTATCCTCTCGACCTCTAGTAACGCGAAAAACGGTCCCGAATTCATAAGTACGGAGTTTTCGAATGAACTTAATGTTCTAGCCAAGAAAGAACGTAATCGTACGATTTGATTTGTCAAATTATCAGAATCATTGAGAATAGAACTATCAAGAATATACTTTCTTGATATGTTCAGAAGTTAATCAGAATGAAAGAGTTATGTAACTTGACACATGATGACGTTATGATCTGTGAATCATCACGTTCCATTAGAAACTCAGCATTACTTACTGTAATATAATTACGTTGATCAAGTTTCATTATATTATACTAATTCATGCATCAATTTCTTTACATTTCTCCATAATTCATTCATAAATTAAACTTAGATTTTACAGAAGTTTTCAATATAATGAAACACAGGAAGCACGAAGAGGTATATAATTTCGGATGAGAATATTTATGAAAATATCCTCAGAAATATCGAAAATATTTATGATGATATTTTGGAATTTCCAAGTTCGAAGGTTGATGAAGAAAAATTTTCCGCAAGATTTTAACATGACTTAGGAGCAAGATATTCTCTAAAGATTTCAACGGATCCAGAATTACCTGGATTCTTTTATATAGGGTGTGGACCTTGTATTTGTCCTAAGTCTCCTTAGTGGTTAGCTCAATCCGTTTTCCAGTTCCAACTTTTCTGAGCTTTTCCAACATACTATTCCTTATCATCAAACTTACGATGATTAAGGTCGTTTTTGGTTGTCTACGGTTTCTGCTGCTTCATTCAGCTTTTTCAACATTCAGAGTATTGATTTGTAGACTGAGTGCTTTTCAGAATTTCAGAATGAAAGATCATAATTCTTAAGAGATAAATGTTATACATATAACTGTTGATGTAGATATGCTGTGTGTTTTCAAAGTACCGATTGCTGATTCCTGGTAATTGGTATGACAGTTCTCGTTACAAGATATCGATGAGTTCATGATAAGGCTTCATTAGATAAGTATAGTGATTTGTCGGAGAGTTTTTAGTCAAAGCGCAACGAGGTTGCTGGTACTTCTGCTGGTAATGTGGTGGAATATAAGAGGTTCTCCGGTACGATGAGGAAGGGACAAATGTATATATCAAAGTTATAATAAGACTTATTCGAATGAAAAGTTGAAATTGATTTGCTGAAGCTGTGACAAAATTGGCTACTTTGGAAAGGGGATTACAAAGTGATTTTCGGTAATAACAACGTCAAAGGAGCTAATACAAATACGTGTTAAACGTTTACTCAAGTTCCGAGTGTTTTCAAGTGCATAACTATATGCATCAATCTCTTCTTACGTAGATGAAGTGCGGTTGATTCATCCTCCCGATTGAGGTGTTTTCAAGAATTACGAAAGGTTTGAACGCAGATTGTAATCGTCAAGATACAAATGAGGTTTAAGATGAAATCAAGTGGAAAACTTGAAGAAATGTTTAGTTTCATATGTTATAATCAATATTTTAATTCATTTTAATTGTCCAATGTTGGTAGTCCATAGTTGATAGTCCATAGTTAACAGTTCAATAATTCATATATAGTTTAATTTATAATATTCGAATTAATTAATACGTATCGTGGCCCGTGTACATGTCTCAGACTCGATCACAACTCAAACTACATATATTATTGTAGAATCAACCTCAACCTTGTATAGCTAACTCCAGCATTACTGCATATAGAGTGTCTATGGTTATTCCAAATAATATATATAGATGTGTCGATATGATATGTCAAAACCTTGTATACGTGTCCCGATATTTAAAGTGCGTAAAATAAATAACAGAAATTAAATGACAAAAAATAAAGTGCGTAAAGTAAATAACAGAAATTAAATGACGATAAATAAAATTGCGAGTTGTTTTGTAGTGAAAGAATTTGGGATCGACATATAATCACGGGGAGAAAGGAAGAACGAATAAGGAGAAGCTACTAAAAAAAATATATCTGATGGTGATAGGGAGCAGATTATTCGCGTAATTATATATCAGTATATTTATTTAACTTTAATAAATATAAATATATTATTTATAATAATACTTTTATAATAATAATAATATTAATAATAATGATAATGATAATGATAATTATTAATAATAATGTTTATAATGACATTTATAATAATAATATTACTGATAATAATAAGTTGTATTATATTAGTATTATTAAAAGTTATAATAATTTTAAATATTTTAGTAATAATGATATTACTAATAGTATTAATAATAATATTGAATGAATAAATTAATATTTACACATAATTATTTATATAGAATAAATTATTATAAATTTCTATTTTTCCTAAATTACTTGTATTACAATATTTATATAAATATCTATGTATAGAATAATACATATTACATACCTCACTTAAGAATTATTAATATATATATATATATATATATATATATATATATATATATATATATATATATATATATATATATATATATATTCGTTATTAACTTCGTTTAGAATAAAACGAGTATTTCTAAATAATGTGATCAAGTTAGAATATATACATATACATATATATATATATATATATATATACATTTTCATATCCAATTAAAAAAAATGGTTCGTGAATCGTCGAGGGTTGAGGTTGATATATCATATCATATCGACCCATCTATATATATTATATATACATATACACGTATGTAAATGTTTTGACATATCATATCGACCCATCTATATATATTATTTGGAACAACCATAGACACTCTATATGCAGTAATGTTGAAGTTAGCTATACAGGGTTGAGGTTGATTCCAAAAATATATATACTTTGAGTTGTGATTTAGCCTGAGACGTGTATACACTGGGTCGTGGATTGGGTCAATATAATATATATCAATTTATTTCAGTACATCTAACTATGGACAACTAGTTGTAGGTTACTAACGAGGACAGCTGACTTAATAAACTTAAAACATTAAAACGTATTAAAAATGTTGTAAATATATTTTGAACATACTTTGATATATATGTACATATTTGTTATAGGTTCGTGAATCGACCAGTGGCCAAGTTTTACTTCTCGACGAAGTAAAAAATCTGTGAAAGTGATTATAGTCCCACTTTTAAAATCTAATATTTTAGGATAAGAATACATGCAGTTTTATAAATGATTTACAAAATAGACACAAGTACATGAAACGACTTTCTATGGTTGAACGATCGAAGCCGAATATGCCCCTTTTACTTGGTAACCTAAGAATTAGTAAACCAGTCTACTAATTGACGTGAATCCTAAAGATAGATCTATTGGGCTCAACAAACCCCATCCGTTGTAGCGGATGCTTTAGTACTTCGATGTTATTTTATCATGTCCGATGGATGTCCCGGAATGATAGGGGATATTCTTATATGCATCTTGTTAATGTCGGTTACCAGGTGTTCACTATATGAATGATTTTTATCTCAATGTATGGGATGTGTATTGAAATATGAAATCTTGTGGTCTATTATTACGATTTGATAAATATATAGGTTAAACCTATAACTCACCAACATTTTTGTTGACGTTTAAAGCATGTTTATTCTCAGGTGATTATTAAGAGCTTCCGCTGTTGCATGCTAATATATGGACAAGATTTGGAGTCAGCATGCTTGTATAATATTTTTTAAAACTGCATTCGAAATTTACTTTGTTGTAACATATTAATATTGTAAACCAATATGTATTGGTAGTGTGTAAGTGTGATATTTTTAGATTATCATTTCTGATAATCTAGGTGGTGTCCTTTAATCCTTGTCGATAAAATAAAGGTTATGTTTGTTTTAAAAACGAATGCAGTCTTTGAAAAATGTCTCATATAGAGGTCAAAACCTCGCAACGAAATCAATTAATATGGAACGTTTATAATCAATATGAAAGGGACATTTCACTTTCACACTGGTACACTGACTCATCCGCATAGTTATGAATTTCACGAACACATCTTCTCATCCTCAAGCACGCTCTCACCATACGAGTAAGAAATAAATCACGGCTACCCGAGAATAATCAGGTTCGTACCACCCGGTCAGTTGCAAATTGCTTTTCCATTGAAGAGTAAAACAAGTACCCGAGTCTCTAGTGTCCAGAATCGACGCATTAACCTTGCGAAAATTGGAGAAACACGTCACACAACTATCTCCACAACTCCCACGATTCATCCAACTCACACTAACCCGATACTTTCGTCGATTACCAAACTTACACCAAGTTCCCGATACCCTCAATAATATCTTGAAATCTCAAGTTTCGAAACTTACAAGATTATCTGCTCCATCAATCACCTAAGAATTCCTAACTGGTCAACTCGAAGAGACGACGCGTTCATTGAACAAATCATCACCCAAAACCCGAGCACCGGTCGAACGCATTCTATCTGACACCCTTTGTCAACCAATTTCCTTAGTGAGAGAAGCTCAAACCCGCCCGCATATTCCACTTAGAATATCCGACCAAAACCTTTGGTCATTCCGTTTCAAATCCGCATGTGCCAAACTTCTCCGATAACTCCCTTTGTCGATTTCAACCTGGGTGTATCCCATCGTTACCCAATCGCCCAAACCTGAGAGAAAACATTCTCATGAGATATTGTAACAAACCAACAGCCCATAAATAATCCAGCTCATATCGGCTGAAGTTTTCGAGACAAAAACCATCTAACACTCGCGTTATCAAACCGAAAAAAATTCATCCAGAAACTGCTGAAAATAGAAAATCAATATCACAAATTCAACCGTCCAATCATCACAAAACTTTTACTACGTTTAGATCTATATGTGTCTCATCTCCAGTAACAAATTAAGGTCGATTAGATGGTAGATAGGGATGGCAATGGATGCCCGATCCATCGGATATCCATCCGATCCGATCCATTTAGATGGATATGGATGATCTAAACGGATGATAAATGGATATGGATATGGATATGGATATGGATATGGATGATGTGAAAAATTAGTGGATCGGGTATGGATGACAATTTATCATCCATGGATATGTCCATTTACCACCTGAAATACATATATACATATAAATATATACATATTTACTTAAATATATGCTATATATCTAAATATCGTTATATGTGTACACTGTAAGCTATAAATTATTATCGAAAATATAGATTGCGAAGATATAACGATTTTTGAATAGTTTCATATATCTTACATATATTACACATCTTCGTTAAAAACATTTTGATGACTTCATTTTTTAATAGGTATTTTTTTTATAAAAACGTAACATCCAACGGATACCCGATAACCCGCTTAATCCAACGGATATGGATATGGATGGATGAATTATATTTAAATGGATATGGATATGGATTTTAAAATTTAAATGGATATAAATATGGATATAGGCGCACCCGATCCATATCCGATCCATTGCCATCCCTAATGGTAGACGAATTTATAATGATTTTTCTTTTACAGGTGCGCAATCAAACCTTCCATGACGGCTGCTACCTTCGAAAAGGCATAACCAAATCTAACAGTCTGATCATTACCAAATTTTTACAGCACTTAGATCTGCGTGTCGAACGCGTACTGTTAGAAAATCAAGGATATCCAACGATTAACGAACCCGTATGAATTTTCTCCCACAACAACTTTTGAACCTCCGAATTTGATAGGTCAATTATTCTTTTGCAGATCCGACACCCGGATCTCTCGAAAAATCTGTCTGCTGCAACAAACTTTATCGAACCGACCTATGACTCTCAAGTCTTTTCTAACGATCATCATCATAATACAATTGTCGCGGTCAACTGTATCATAAAAAAGGGCAAAACATAGATCAATCCTGGTGTGATCACCTCTAGATACATAGACCATTGCGATCTACTAAGCGTCTAGATCTCGATATATGTTGCAAACTCTAGATCTGTCGTTTCATAACCCTAATGATTACCGAATCATCGTCTTATCGTAAACCCGCTTTCAATAAACGTTAAATACATAACATTAAGTTATAGCTCAACTGGTAGTGGTCTGCTTCTCTTAGCGAGAGGTCAGAAGTTCGACTTCGCTGGGCTGCAACATTGCTCTCAATGTTATCACTGACCTGAAGTATCCACCCAGGTCGCCTTTCGCTTAGTGCGGAGGCAGCGGGGAGGGGGTTTTACCGGTCATGCCCTCGGATTGGTCCGGGTTTCCTCCAGGACAGTAGTTGGGGGCAAACTATGCAACAACGGGAGATGAACGCGTAGGTGATTTAGTCTCCATGGGTGATCCCAAACTGATGTCAAAATAAAAATATATATATATATAAATGTTAAATACAAGTTCAATACATTCAAACATATCTATATCAGATTTTAAAAAGTATACTTTTATTTTACATTGACAAATTAAATATACAACAACAACAACAACAAAATGGATATGTTGTACGTAAACCTGTTGTTGTGTTGTAGCAATTTAAATATGTTGAACGTTATATCGACTTGAAGAGTCAAAAAAATGGATAACGTACAATTTTTAACATTTAAAATATTAAAAGATGACTTTGAACATCTAAAATCTAGAAATATAATTGAATATGATCAAGTGGGAAGTTACAACTAGTCAACCACCAACTCATAACGCACATCAACACGTACAACAGTATAGTTTGATCAGTTTGTTGTGTAAATAGATGATAAATAGTTAGATATGGTTAGCTAAGAATAAAGCTACGTGTCACTTTATCTTCTACCTTTTTTTATTATATTTTTGACTTCATATAACACCAATTAAATTAAATGATAAATAATATCGTACGAAGAATATTAGAACAGTACCTATAAGAGTTAGGGCCTGTTTATTTTTAACTTAATTGGGATTAATGTTCTAGAGGACTTATTCGATCACCAACTTACCTTGTTTACTTTTGACTTAATTTTTTCAACCACCTTACCAGGGAGCTATATGATTAATACAAAAAAGGCTGTTGTCCCATATGGCCATCTCATTCCACCTTTACCCTTAACAATTTCATCTTCGGGCAAACCTCCATCAAAATAAAAATAACAACAACAAAAAAACAATCATCAACATCTTCAAATTATATGTAAAATCGAAACCTAATCGAAGACCTTGGACGTTAACGGTTCTCAACTAACGGATGCCGTCGCTTGCTCCTCCGATCTCCGACACTTGTTCTTCCGGTCGCCGTCAATTGCTCCTCCTGTCTCCACCACTTGCTCCTCCGGTAGCCATCACCTCGAGGGTTGAAGTTATTTAGTTATTATATATGACGATGATGATGATTAAACACTTATTAGGTGGGGATAGCGATAATAAAGAATTGGAAATCGTTGTCTTTTTTATGCTATTAGTTGAATATGAATATCATACGGAGTATATCAATATTAATGTTCGTTGGGATAAGAATTAGAAGTATCTGGAGATTTTGTAAAGTACATGGTGGATTGTGAAATGTTACAGATGGTGTTAATTTATTTATTACTATGTATATAAAAGATCCCTTTTTTTATTTTATTAAATTACTACTCATTATTATAATTATTTAGCTATTATTTATTTGTTATGTATTTATTAGTATTATAACATAACTTAAAATAATTGTAATTATGTATTTAGTAAAATAAATGTAGACAGATTATTTATTTTAATAAAAAAAATTAATTTAGGGGTAAAATAGTCAATTTAATCATTCAGACCGTTCATTCAGCATAAAAAGTAAACAACATTATATATCCATTGATCATATACATATTGCTATCTATATTCATACTGCCATCTATATCCATATATAACTTAATGAAGAAAAAAGTAAACAGCTTGTTAGTGATGATAGGCTTAGTAAGTTGGATCCTTTCTTGATTTCGAAGAACTTTAACTCTATGTGGGATGGCTTGTCGGCATGTGCACTCTAAATGAAACGTTCTAACCATTGTCCGATTATTTAAAGGATAAATGTATTGATTTTGGACCGAAGCATACAATAGTATTTGATTCCTGGTTCGAAGTTGATGGAACTACCGACATCATTTTAAACACATGGTCATTAGAAATTCGAAGTTCCCTCCCGACTATATCTTTCTAGACAAACTAAAAAAGGTTAAGGAGACACTAAAACCATAAGCAAATCATTATCTTGGACAGATTGATTCGAACATTAACAAATTTCAAAGGGAAGCTGCACTTTGAGAATTAAAAGCGGATAATCATTGTCTAGATGTGTAAGAGCTATGACTTAATGTAAGGAAAGATCGACTTCAAGAAGATAAAGAAAAGCCAACCGTGTTTAAGCAACAAGCAAGAATAAATTGGGTGATCTAAGGCGATGAGAATAGTACCAGGGGAAGCCTGGATGGAGAACAAAGTGATCGACCATTCAAGGTCCACGATTTTCAGAGGCCCTATTTTTTATGTATACAGATGTAATCGGAGATTTGAGAAGTAGAGTAACTAGGGAAACACAACTGGAGCAGCAAAGACAAAACACAATAGGCCCAAAAACAACAATCAAATGCCCCAAAAAAAGAAATCATGGCTTTTTTAATATAATTTACATTATTCGTTAGGGCCTAAGGGTCTTTTTTCACCTCGTTCTAGGCCCTTAAATTCTCGGGACCGGCCCCGGCAGATACTTTCGCGCCGTCAATAAAAGAGAAACAACAAGTACAACATTTGCGGTCTAAATACATATGGTGCTTTGTGCGAAAATCTGACAGAGATAAAGGATGAAACTCTTAACTATTTTAGGAAAGTCTTCATTCAGTCCCGATGATCAAAAAAAAAAAAATTGTCAAACTTGGAGGCCGGAAGTCTTGAAGGTCCTAGTTTTTTTGCTAAAAATGTGATAACTCATATAGAAACGAACACGTTAAAAAAAGGTCTACAACGAGACGACCTTGATACCCAATAAGGAAACGTCTATAACTCATATAGTGAAGATGAAAGTTTTAACGCAATCAAATGATGTAGCAGTCGTAAAGCTCCGGCCCAAACGAGTTTAATGCAAAGTGCTTTAAATCTTTCCGGAGCATTATGAAAGACGACCTTCTAAGTGCGTTCAACTAGTTTTGGGAATGAGATGAAATCTCTAAAGGTTGCAATGCATATTTTATTACTCTTGTACCAAAAAAGGACTCGTTGAGCATTGCAGATTCCCAGCTAATAAGTTCAATTGGCAGCTTCTATTAAATACTTTCTAAAGCATTATCAAAGCGTCTTCGTAAAGTCGTATCAAAAGAGGTGTAAGGAGAGCACAACGCATTCCTTATAGATCATTTTATTCTAGATGGATTCTTAATTGCACATGAGTCGGTGGGAGATTTGAAATCGAACTTTAACAAATGTTTTATCTTCATGGTGGGTTTTGAGAAGACCTTTGATTGCATAGATTGGGAGTTTCTATTAGAAATCTTGAAAAAATGGGTTTTAGTGAAAGCTGGAGAAAATGGATCATTGCTTGTCTCTCTTACGCATTGTTCTCATTATTAGTTAATGAGTCCCCTACTAGTGACTGCGCTTGGGAAGAGTGGTTCGTCAAGGAGACTCTCTTTCTCCTTATGTGTCTATTATCGCCGTTGAAGGATTAAATTATATTTGCTGAGTAGTCTCAAGAATTGTACTAAGCCCACGGTAAGACACCTTCATTACAAAGGTGGTGGTTGATAAAAGCCATTTTCAGAGGTGTCGAAATTAGAAGGGAAAAGGTTCAGTTATGACATCTTTGACGACACAATATTTTTTGAGAGTTGGAGTAAGGGAAACGCTTGCAACCTCATAAAGATTTTAAAATGTTTCAAAGAAGTGTCCGGGCCTAAAGTAAATTTTAATAAAATTTGCGTGTTTGGAGTAGGTGTCAGGGCTTCGGAAATCGAACGTATGGCATTGTGGATAGGTTGTAAGGCATGTAACTTTCCCTTCTCATACCTCGGCTTTCTTATTGGCGCCGAGATGGACAATAAAGAATGGCAATTGGCCGTTGAAAAAAATCTCAAGAGGCTTTCGGATTGTAAAACACGATTGATGTTGTAGGGTGGCCTTTTAACTATTGTAAAGTCGTTCCTTAGTAATTTGATGTTGTACTTCTTTTCCCTCTTTTGTACGCGTTGTTAAAACATTTGAAGGTATGAGGCGTTTGTTCTTTGGGGTGGGGGGGGGGGGGGGGGGGGGGGGGCTCGGGTGAGAGTGTTAAAATTGCTTGGGAAATGTGACATAGAATTCTACTACCACACAAATATTGGGGGGGGGGGGGGTGGTGTTTAAACGTGGGTTCTTTAAAAGATAAAAATTGGGCTTTATTGAGAAAAGGGTGGGGGAATTTAGAAAAGTAACACAGTGTATTCATGGGGTGAATGATGGGTTGGGTCATGTCCATATCAGTGGAGTGAAACAAAAACAATACACCTTGCCTAACTATAATAGATACAGGTTACAAAATTGACAGCCTTGGCATATTCTTTTCCTAACACGTTTACGAAGGAAACTATTGATGGTAAGTCAACTCGCTTTTGGAACGAACAGTGGCTTAGAAATGCAAGATTAATGGATAGATATAATAGATTATTCAGTCTAGAATCAGATTAGGTGGCTCGTATTGCGGACAAAGTAAGTTGGTCCGAGCATGATGTTCAATTTAACTGATGCTGGTTGCGCAATATTTCAATACATGTGGGTTTGGTCACTGGCAAGCAATGGAGTCTTCACGACAAGCAGATTAACATACTTAATCATGGCTGTTTGCGCCCCATCAGACTCATCTAATGCTGAAACTCTCTTAAACAAATTAGCTCCACAAAAAAATGGAATCTTTATTTGGAGGGTTAGAAGAAAAAAGATCTCAATTAGAGTCAAATTGGATAAACGTGGAATAGACTTGGATAAAGTGAGTCTGGTATGCGATGATGGGATAGAATCAGTTGACTACACAATCATCTTATGTAAATTTGAAAATAAAGTCTGGGTCAAGGTGTTTACTTTGGCAAATGGGCTCTCCACCAAACCTAAACATAGATGGTCTATTTAAAGGAAATTGTACAAATCTAGTTTCAGATTATGGAAAAATACTATGACAAGCAGTTATGTTATGTGGACAATCAAATCCGAGCAACTTTTAGAAAAGAAAATCGTAGCAGCTCCCCTCTTAGATACAACTAAAAAGTTTCGAGTAGATATCAAATAGATCGAATAAAGGAACCCTTGAGTGGCATATAGGTGGCTGATAAATTGATGTGCGAAAAGTAGTATATGAATTGTTGTATGGAAAATACCGGTTTTAAAGATTACACACACTAACGGGCAGTGTACCCAATCGTGTAGTAGTATAGATAATGGTAAAATCCGTGTATCGTTCCAAGGACAGTTATATGTGCAAATTAAGATTGTATAAACTAAATTGTGATTAAGCTAAAATAAATGAAATCAAACAAGTACAAGATATTGGGTTGCCCTTTAACGATGGGCAAATCAATAAAGGAATAAGTTTAAAGACAATATTTTTGGTATTTTAGGTTTATGAAGATGAAAGATAGTTTTTATATCAAATTAAACAACTATGCTCGTCTAGACTTTTTACCCTCGATTGTTGATTGTTGTTTTAGGATTAAGACCGGATTGATTGACTATGCACGAGAACTAATTAATCGGTTTACCAAGAGTAGTCTTGCGCAAACACTCAAACGGGATTACACGACGCAAGTGATGTTCTTGTCATCTAAGACCTCCTATTTATAATCAACTAATTCAACTAGTCTAAAGACTTGAAGAATGATCAAGTCAATGGTGTGTTGATCATGTTCCACTCCTATATCAACTAATGGTTTAGCTTAGTTCATTCCCTTGGTCTGGTTTTGATCTTTGAGTTGTTTCATTCATTATCTTCAACATTTCTTCAAGTATACAATGATTCTATGCTTAATTACAATACAACGGAATATAAATGGATATATTACAAATTCGTATGAAATAAACGACGATATGACTTGATATTGCGACTAATGATATGTCTATTTTGAGCAATATCAAAATCCCCCACACTTAACTCTTGCTTGTCCTCAAGCAAGTCTTGTTCTAATCATACGAATACAAAACACAAAAATAGAATACACACATTTATTAGAGAACACAATAATAGAAATCACACTCACACCATATAGTACACAAGTTTACACTAGTCACACAAAACACACACGTTCTTTTGGAACACAAAACTCACGCTATATGAGACACACGCACACATTTGGAGTAATCGGGAGAAGTGAACTTCGTTGCAAGTTCTGAAAAATTTGGATCCTTAGGGAAAATTGGATCTTTAGAAAAACGTTTTAAGATTTTGAAAATGTCATGCTAGTTTTTACACTAGACACGTTTTCCAGTTTTAACCTCAAATTCCGGTTGAGGGTAACTGAAAACCGAAGTCTCAGTCGGCGATTAGCAAGCTATCCGCCCCTATGATTGTAGTATCATGGAACTCTTAACCGGGCACCCCCTGACGCGATATAAATATCGGTCTTTCATGACAATTTGTACATTTTAGATCAAGGGTTAAAACTGCGAAGACTAAGCTATCGCGTGGGACAGATCCTGCTCCAGCTTATGCACCGTAATCGGTCTTGCACTGGATAGCGACTTGGATTTACCCTACCAAGTTTATTTTCGGGTTTGAAAGTTCAAGACTTTCTCTTCCTACTGTACCTTTATATCGTGATATGATATTGGTATGAAATGACATAGTTTAGGAAGTATGCTATATCAAGTAAGGCAAGAATTCGGAAGACTTTACTTCCTTCAAGGATGAACTAGATAATCCTTTAGGTTTAGTGACATTATTCTTTTTCCTTTCAAGCCAAAAGTACTTTAAACATTTTTCTTAGCAAAATTTGGTGATAGTAATTCGAAAAGATTGGTAAAATCCCCCACACTTGGCTTTTTCGTTAAGACTTTTAGTTCAAAAATTTTAAAATTTCCCATTAAATTACAAAAATAAGCCAAGTTGAATACCGTTTGAATACCCCGCGAGAATTTATACCATCCCCCCACACTTAAGATTAAGTAATGCCCTCATTACTTAAAATCAGTAAAATTTAAATTCGAGAGGACAATAGTGAGAAAAAGGAGTTCGAAAAACCTAGGTTCAAAAACCGGAGATCGTGGAATATAGGTGAGCGGTGGCACATCCTTCAGTCCTTGATCTTCATCACACAAATTCTAATTTGATAGGTACCTTGCTGAATTTTAATGCTAGTGTCACTAAAACCTTGAAAAACCTCGTGCAATTTTCATGCACTCGACTCGACCCCAGAATTTAATGCCTAGTGGGGTTAAACTCCCCCACACTTTATCGGACGAGACGTGAAGTCGGTGGAAAAAGTTCCACGAATCAAAATAGTGAGCCAATCATTTACACCTCGGGTGGTGTATATTATATGTGATAAATCCTTTTTCAGTTTCCCGAAAAAGGATGACCTAACCCGAGGGTTAACATACGACTCCTCTCCATGTGCGACTTTCTGTAAAACTTTTATTCTTATTGGTGGATCTTGGTCAAATGGGTCTTTAAAGATTTTCTTCCCCAAATTGACATCCTCTGGAATAAACATGGACTCGCTGTGAATCTCAACTATTGAGCGGGGCTCAATTTTCAGCTTCAATTCCTTTAATTCTTCAGTTGTAGGTTCATAACCATTAGCCATGAGAACGGTTAACAAAGCTTTTTCATCAATCATAGTAACCTCTTCTTCATCACAAAATGAACAGGAATGCAAATCCTGCAATTCTGGGAATTCCATCATTAACTCAGAAAGTGTGTCTATTGGAGTTGACTCATGATCAGCTTCATTTATTATCAACTCATCTCCGACATCAGCACACTCTTGCTCACTCGGAAAGTGAACCAACATATGTGATATATTTCCTATTTGTTGCCCTATGTTCTGAAAGGAGATTTCTTGATCTCCAAACATTTGTGCACACCTCTCACTACCTTGTGTTTGAGCGGCAATAAGTTCTGTTTGAGAGGCAATAAGATTATTCATCATATCTTCTAATTTGTTTGAGAGGCCACGTTCTTCATCTCTTCTAACAAGCTTGTTAGTTTCATCCTCCAATTTGCTAATCAAGTAATCAAGCATCATCCTGCAACTGACAAAAACTAGAAAAGAATAAAAGCACCGACACTAAACAGCGATAACAAAACAAAAAAAAAGAAAAAATAAAAAAAGAAAATTCTAAAAAAAAATAATCACAACTTAGTAAACAATTCTTATCTTGACACAACTGTCCCCGGCAGCGGCGCCAAAAACTTGATGTGCGAAAAGTGGTATATGAATTGTTGTATGGAAAATACCGGTTTTAAAGATTACACACACTAACGGGCAGTGTACCCGATCGTGTAGTAGTATAGATAATGGTAAAATCCGTGTATCGTTCCAAGGACAGTTATATGTGCAAATTAAGATTGTATAAACTAAATTGTGATTAAGCTAAAATAAATGAAATCAAACAAGTACAAGATATTGGGTTGCCCTTTAACGATGGGAAAATCAATAAAGGAATAAGTTTAAAGACAATATTTTTGGTATTTTAGGTTTATGAAGATGAAAGATAGTTTTTATATCAAATTAAACAAATATGCTCGTCTAGACTTTTTACCCTCGATTGTTGATTTTTGTTTTAGGATTAAGACTGGATTGATTGACTATGCACGAGAACTAATTAATCGGTTTACCAAGAGTAGTCTTGCGCAAACACTCAAACGGGATTACACGACGCAAGTGATGTTCTTGTCATCTAAGACCTCCTATTTGTAATCAACTAATTCAACTAGTCTAAAGACTTGAAGAATGATCAAGTCAATGGTGTGTTGATCATGATCCACTCCTATGTCAACTAATGGTTTAGCTTAGTTCATTCCCTTGGTCTGGTTTTGATCTTTGAGTTGTTTCATTCATTATCTTCAACATTTCTTCAAGTATACAATGATTCTATGCTTAATTACAATACAACGGAATATAAATGGATATATTACAAATTCGTATGAAATAAACGACGATATGACTTGATATTGCGACTAATGATATGTCTATTTTGAGCAATATCATAAATCCTAGATCTTTTGATGTTACTTGTGATGACCCATCCAAATCCATTTGGACGAATACATCATTCATCGATTTCACAGTGAGGTACTGACCTCTACATGATACGTTTTGTAAACATTGCATTCTTTTGAAAAGGCACACCATTAATGAATATCAAATTCCAAGGTTTTTTACGTCTGATGATTTCTATATATAGACAGTCACCGTAAATAATAGTTTACAATATTACATCCGTTGACAATGCAGCCAAAATAAGATACATGGTGATGAATTTGTGAATGCAACGTTTTCTCGAATAAAACATGTATGACTCCATGCACATAGCTTGTATAACATATAAGCAAACAGCGGAAGACTTCTAAGAACCTGAGAATAAACATGCTTAAAAGTGTCAACACAAAGGTTGGTGAGTTCATAGTTTTAATGTTGCGCATAATCTGTATGTAAAGGTGGATCACAAGATTTCAGTTGTTTCATCCAGAAACGTTTATCAAAATATTATACAAAATTGAGCACCCTGGTAACTAAACTTTAATGTATATATAATAAGTACCTCTGTTTTAACATACATGCAACCAACATGTACAATACACGCAATCCAACGTATACTAAACTCAAATAGCATGCGTCTGTTTTATAGTTCAGGCTAGGGTTTCTATACCTGGAACAGACGGGGATGTCAAGCCCTATGGATCCATATACAACTACTCGCGCCCACCAGTTCTTATAACTGGCAGTTACTAGTTACCAAAGCTAAGGGATTTTCGGTTCAAACTCAGTGTAGAATTTAGTATGTACTTGTATCCATTGCGTTTAAAATAAAGTGCATGTATTCTCAGCCCAAAAATATAGATTGCAAAAGCAATTAAAAAGGGATCTATAAACTCACCTTAGCAGCACATAAGGTCATTTACCGAAATGTGACCGAAACTTGGAATGCAAAATAACCGTAGATTTCAACCTAAAGAACATATGTTTGTCAATACATGTCTAACAAGCTAGGTCAGGTCATAGTGTATCACAATCCTAATGCTCGAGACCGACATGAAAAAGTTAACAAAAGTCATCTCAAAAAGTCAATTTTGACAATTGTTTAATAAAACGAGACGTGTCTTATATAAGAATTCATTTACTCGACTAGTAGTATCCAAAAATCCAATTTATTAATCTTATAAACAAGTTGGTTAAATATTAATTTCAGATTCAAAAGCAATTTCAATTAACGTTAATCATAATTCAGTTGACCATAACTTTTAATTCGTTCATCGAAATCACGTGATTCCTAAATGAAAAGTTATTAATTTTTTGCCAGCTTTCCAATAACATGCATATCATATACCTTATATCAGTAGTGTATGTATTAAATTCGTGATTCATCATAAAATTATCTAACGACGAAAATTAGCATACAAGCATGCATAAACATATATACTCGAGCACTAGACACAGATACACTATTAATATATAAAAGGTAAGATATGAATGCTCACGTATCAATATTGTGATTCAATATTGCAGGAAAGTACGTAGATGCAACGGAAATGATAAATGCTAAGTTGGCCTCACGAACAATACCCACGAACATTACCCACAACCTCCATAGCTATAACCCATAAATTCCTTAGCTTTAACCCGTTTGAAAACTTGTTTTGAAATCACTTGAACATAACCCCGTCGTAGTATTTTATGTTTAATACCAATAATATTACTAATACTAATAATAATAATAGTATATATATATATATATATATATATATATATATATATATATATATATATATATATATATATATATATATATATATATATATATATATATATATATATATATATATATATATTACGGAGTACTAGATAGATAGATATAGATATATGTATGTATGTTTTATTTTCTTCTCGTTTCACTGATTCTAAAATTTGAGGTATATATAGAATAAATATAATAATATAATAATATTGAAATAGAATATTATAATATAATATTATAATAAAGTAATAATATAATAATATAATAATATGAAAATAAAAAAGTGTGAATTAGAATTCAATAATATTTGCCGACAGTTTTCTCGGACCGGTATTTCGTACTCTGTTGCTAGTAATTGACGTGTAAAAGTATAAGTAAAAATTTCACTTTTTATATTTGAATATATGTATATCTGTTTTGGTCTTAAGCTTTATAAAATTGGTTGTAAAAAGGTTCGTTTATAAAGTTTGTACGCGTAATATGTGTTTTTCTAGTTTTTGACTGGACAAAGATATATAATATAATATTAATTTAAATATAATAATATAATAATATTGAAATAAAATATAATAATATAATAATAATTTTGAATAATTTTTAAAAAGTCGTATTTCTTAAATACTTTAGGGGTATATTATGTAACTTATAATTAATAATTTCAATCATGTCGCTTTCATGTGAATAGTAAATGAATTAATTTCGTTTCATTTACTATTCAATGAATAGTAAATGAATTAATTTAAATTCAACTATTTAAGCTACACGTTGTACGTTGTGCTTTACAAATTGTACATTTTTAATTTAACTTCGTTTCTTAGAAAAAAAAATACAAAAATTATATCATAAAAATAAAATGACTTAATACGTAAAAATTTTAATTTGAAATAGCATCGTTTAATATTAAATTTTTATCATTTCATATATAAATATTATAAAATTTAGTTTTCTAGAACTAATTATATTCAAAATCATTTTATTAAAAGGTTATAGTAATAGAGATTATTATATCATAAAATGTCTTCGTTTAAGAATGTAAAATCATATATAAATCATGATGGGTTCGAGTTTTAAATTACAGTATGTTTGTGAATCGTATGGTAAAGTCTAAAGATTAATTAAATGTATGAAAACATTTTAATGCAACATATCAATTTGCTTATCTTGCCGGAGTTATCAGAGTTTAAATTTGACCAAAATTTTCGGGTCATGACAGTACCTACCCGTTAAAAGAAATTTCGTCCCAAAATTTGATTAGGATCGTCATGGCTGACAATAAATATGTTTTCATGACTCATACCAGTTGAAAATTAGAGTTTTATCATCAGTGAGTAATAATGATAAAACAATTTGTTTATATGAAGAGTACGAGTGAAGCTATCACAAAAGAGTGAAATGAGTAAATGTAGGTTCGTCTTAACCGGTGACGTAGTCACGGATGATTTCTGGAATTCAAGGGTTTAGAGAAAATCTTCGTAATAAGATTTGATTATTCAGTAATTAAGGAAATTAGGATTAACTTTGGTTAAATGCGATATTATGTTTCGATTTCTCTGTCGGATATTTTACTATAAATCCACCATCTTCGTTTCCTTATTTCCACACTCTCATCTTCTATACTTTCTTTCCCATTTTATACTTTAAAGCATTCGTCATTATGCTTCATCCAGTTCTGATTCTTGATATACTCCTAACTTTCATATCTGTCATTCTTCTTTTTCATCTACCACCGAAGGAATCTGTTTACTTCTACTATGCTCTTGGGTTTATAGTATTTTTAGTTCTCCCGTGTCTTTATATTGCTATACGCATTGATATACACGGTTTATAATTTCATTTCGCTCATATTCTTATTTATATTCCGAAGCTACATGTTTTTGTTTTTCCTTCCGGACTTCAAGTCAAGCGAATAATGGTCCAGAATTCGTAGATATGAATTTCGAAATGAACATAGTTAATGTTCTAAGTAAGAAATTGTAACGGCACGATCTTGATTTGTCAAATTACCAGAATTCAAGGAAAAAGATAGAACTATTAAGAGAATATTGTGACGACCCAGAAATTTCCGACCAAATTTAAACTTTAATCTTTACATTATTCCGACACGATAAGCAAAGTTTGTTAATTTAAATCTCAGGAAATGTAAACTTTGTTCATACATTCATTTAACTCGACCAAATTTCAATGATTCACGAACCATTATATGAACGGATATGATTATATATGTATATGTATATATATTATAACTTGAAAATATTAACAAAGTATTAAATGTATAATACGTTACATAAACGTAATTGTCTCAATATGTTTATCGGTGGAATTAAAAGATAAAATCAAATGATTGATTTATCAGATACATTGAATTAGGATTACGAGTCTCCGTTGAGAGGTCCACTTTGATTTAGGAAATCTGTTCCTTTTATCGGTATTCGGAATATTATTAATGTGATTTATAAATAGGAATAAAAGTGTCATTAACAAGGATTAGACAAAAGTTAGTGGAAGACTAAAGTTAATAATAATGATTTAGTTACAAGTGTACGAAAATGTTTTTCGATATAATAGAACTTGATTGATTAAAAATGTCTTTGATTAAATAAATGTAAGTTGGAATATTGATTGTTAGATGTATAGAAAACTTACAACATGTTCATTAAATATATATGTTTTCAAAATAATTAAGTACACGATAGTAACACTCACTTGGTGATGCGGTTGATATTTAAAATATTAGTGCATAAATGAATCGTATCTATTTAAGTTTTAAAGTATAAACGATACGTGTTATAATATTTTTCTAAACGAAATTTAAAACGAATTTTGAAATACAATTAGTTTTGAAAGACTAAATATTAATTCATTAGACAAATATTTCAAATATATATATCTATATATTTTAAATTAGTCATAAAACGTCCTGATTCAAAATAATATATTTTGATAAACAACGAGTCACTGATTTATAGAAGCAAATGACTAAAACGCTCAAATTTATAAATTACATTTTTTTACAAAGTAATTTATTGATGAGTAAGTCAAAATTATTAATAAGGGTACACGTCGCGTAACGTAAAAGACTAGTTTTCTAAACGTACGAAAGTGCGTTCGAAAAACCGAAAGTGATACATGAGTCGAGTGACAATGTCCGTGTCATTTGAGTTAAAATTTCATTTTTACTATGAACGTAAATATAATATAATATATAATTAATTATATAAATTAAATATATTATAATAATATATAAACCGTCGGCAACCTCGAATTATTGAGCAACGATTTGGAAAAAGAGAGTGCCGCGATCGCGGCAGTTTTGTGCTTCGAACCTCCGCAGTCGCGGAGTAATAAGGTCCGGTTTGGGGATATAAAACCCGATCGTTTCTGCTCGATTCAATTCACAAATTCATCCGTCTCTCTATTGTACTCCATAATATTTACTTAAATTTATTATTATTATTAGAAATATTATTATTAGTATTAGTAATATTAAGAGTGATATTATTGTATTATACATAAAATATTACGACGAGGTCATGAGCGAGCCATTTCAAAACGGGTTTTATGAGCGGGATAGAGCTAAGGAAATTATGGGTTATAGCTATGGAGGTGATGGGTAATGTTCGAGGTTATGCTCGTGAGGTCAATCTAGTGTTTATCATCTCTGTTGTGTCCACGTACCTTTCCTGCAATATTGAATCTCAATATTAATACGTGAGCACTTACAACTTCACTTTTATATATTAATAGTGTATCCTAGACTAGTGCTCGAGTATATAGGATTATGCATGCTTGTATTTTTGACATTGTCGTTAGATAGGTTATGTTGAATCCTAAATTAGTTACATATACGGTTGAGATAAGGTATAAGATATGCATGTCGTTGGAAAGCTAGCGAAAAATCAAGAACTTTTCATTTAGATATCGAATGGTTTCGATGAACGGATTAGAAGTTATAGTCAATTGAATTTTTGTATTATTATTATTATTAAAAATGATTATTATTATCGTCATTATTATCGTCGTTATAGTTTTTATCTAATTATTATTATTATTATTATTATTATTATTATTATTATTATTATTATTATTATCATTATCAATAAAAAGTACTATCATTAAAAATTGTTATTTTTATTATTACTATCGTTATTATCGTTAAAGTTATAATTAGTATTATTATTATTATTATGAATAAAATAGTTATTAGTATTATCATTAATATTATTATAACATTTAGTATTATTAGTATTATTATAATTAAAAACTAATATTAGTAACACCTAATTATTATAATTACTATTATTATTATTAACATGAACGCGATATAAAAGGTCGATTAAGAGCTATTAAATGAATCGATTAGGAAATAATGAGTATGAGTATCATGATGAAATTAAAATATTGTAAGATATTGATTTAGATAAAATTACCGTTCTTATTTTTATTATTACTATTATTATTAAAAGTATCGTTAGTATTAAAACTATCATTTTAACGAAAATTATCTTTTTAATAGAAATGTCATTATTATTATAAAATATCATTATTATTATCATTTTAAATAGAGTTATTATTTTAAAGTTAATATTAAAAAGTATGGTAAATATCAAAGTTATCATAATTAGAATTATTATTTTATCATAATATCAGTTTTAGTAAATATAAATATTGATATTTTTATTAATAGAATAATAATAATTATTATTACAAAATAATACAACTTTTACTTATTATTGTTATTAATGTTATTTTATTAAATAAATATGTAATACAAATAATATAATTACCTTAATAAAACCTATCATAATATTTTATGAACTTTGTTACTTAAGATATATAAAAGTATATTTTTGTATAAAATTTTATTTATTAATAAATGAATTATATTATTTACTCTAATAAATCTTTAAAAAAATATTTAAGAATATGAAACGACGATATTTAAACTATATAATAATCATGTATAAATTTTGGAAATCATTTTGAGTCAAATTGACTTTTGTTGACTTTTGCATATTAGTCTCGAGCATTAGGATTGTGATACACTACGACTTGACCTATATTGTTAGAAAAATATTGATCATTATATAAATATATATACTTAATATAGGTTCATGAATCCAAGGCCAACCTTACATTGTTCAATGTCGTCATATGTATTTTTACTACAAAATACAGTATTGTGAGTTTCATTACTCCCTTTTTATATATATTTTTGGGACTGAGAATACATGCACCGATTTTATTAATGTTTTACGAAATAGACATAAGTGATCAAAAACTACATTCTATGGCTGGATTATGAATATTGAATATCACCCATTTTTAGCTTGGTAACCTAATGATTAGGAAACGGGTATGGCCCCTAATCGATGCGAATCCTAAAGATAGATCTATGGACCTCGACAAGTCCCATCTGGGGTACCGATGCTTTAGTACTTCGAGATTATTATTATTATACAGACGAGAGGTTCTGCTTTGGGGATATTCTATGCATTAAAGTTAAGTCGGTTATCAAGCGTTCACCATATGAATGATTTTTAATTCGCGGGTTACGCGTGTTATTATGTACTCGGGTTACGGGTACAATTGAATATCTGAAATCTTGTGGTCTATTAAAATGATGGAAATGAATGTTTATGATAAACTAATGAACTCACCAACCTTTTGGTTGACACTTGAAAGCATGTTTATTCTCAGGTTTGAAAGAAATCTTCCGCTGTGCATTTGCTCATTTAGAGATATTACTTGGAGTCATTCATGACATATTACAAAAGACGTTGCATTCGAGTCGTTGAGTTCAACAAGATTACTATTAAGTCATTTATAGTTTGGATATATTATGAAAGGGTGTGCATGCCTGTCAACTTTCGATGTAAATGAAAGTTTGTCTTTTAAAATGAATGTAATGTTCGTAAAATGTATCATATAGAGGTCAAATACCTCGCGATGTAATCAACTATTGAGAATCGTTTATAATGTATATGAACGGGTCCTTTCAAATATGTTCTTGATATGTTTAGAGATTAGATAGAATGTAAGAGTCGTGTAACATGGTACATGATGACGGTATGGTCTGTGAATCATCATGTTTCATTAGAAACTCAGCATGACTTACTGTAATATAACTACGTTGATCAAGTGTCATTATATTATACTAACTCATGCTTCAATTCCCAACACTACTTCAAAAACATTCATATTTTAAATTCGAATTTTTCAGAATTTAGAAACTAAAATAGTTTCCTTTATGATATAACACAGATAGCACGAAGAGATAAATGATTTCAGATAAGAATAGTTATGAAGATATCTCCAAAAATATTGAGGATATTTATAATGAAAGATACGATGATATCTTAGAATTTATAATATTGAAAGATGATAAAGAAGATTTGTCCGTAAAGGTTTAGAGTCAGGAGCAAGGTATTCGTTAATGACTTCAGCAGATACTGAATCATTTGGATTCTTTGAAGGCAGGTTTAGTCTTTGTGATTTGTCCACAGCCTCCTTCATGGTTTGCTCAATCCGTTTTCCAGTTCTAACTTTTCTGAGCTTCGCCAACACACTATTCTTTATCATCAAACTTTCGACTGTTAAAGTCGTTTACAGTTTTTGCTGCTTCATCAGCTTTTCAACATTCAGAGTATTGAATCGTAGACTGGTTGCTTTTCAGAATTTCAGAATGGAAGATCATAATTCTAAGAGATAAATGTTATATGTAGACATATAATTGTTGATATAGAAACGCTGCGTGATTCAAAATACTGATTGTTGATTCCCGGTAATTGGTATGGCAATTCTCATTACAAGATGCGGATGAGATATGATAGGGTTTTAATGAACAATTATAATGGTTTTTCGGAGAGACTTAAGTCAATGAGTAATGAAGTTGCTGGTAAGTTTACTGCTAATGTGGTGGGATATAAAAGGTTCTCCGGTAACGACGACGAAAGAGAAAACGTGTATATTACAGTTATAATGAGGCTTATTCGAATGAAAAATCGAAGTTGATTTGTTGGAGGTGTGACAAAACTCGCTACTTTGAAAATGAATTGCAAAGTTATTTTCGGTATTAATAATGTCAAAGGATCTAGCATAGTTTTGAATTCAAAGTATGGTTTTGTAAGATGTGACAATCTAATAGTGATATCTTCTGTTAAATCTTGACTCGGATTCTGATCTGTCAAAAATCAGAATGTGTAATCGAATTTGTATGAAAATGGTTGTTATGATTCTTATGGAAGAATGTATATCGTTGTGAATGTAGTGAGTATAGTTAATGATTCTTGAATAATGTACAGTGTAACATATTAATTGTGAACTTATATATTTCCCGAGTATTACCTACCCGTTAAAAAAAATTCACAAGTAATGTTTTGTACAGAAGAATTTTATTACAGTCTTTATGAAAATATATATGTATATTTTCTTTGGATGTAATACGGATTTAATGAGTTAATATACTATTAAACTCATTTGATTTTCGGTTGGAATTAGAAATGAATAATCTCTGAAACATTTAGAGATTACATAATCCTTGCGAATTATTTTACTAATGTAATCAATACTTCATTATTTGTTGATGAATAATGTTGGTGTTCGTGGGATACTTGTAAATTTCGCAAAGTACGAATGATGTTTTCTGGAAAGTTTCGAGTACATCGAAAATGAAAATGTAAAATCTAATCTGTAGTTGAATAATACACTTGGTTTATTATGAAATGGAATTCATTGGTTTGAAACATTGATTGAAGTTAACGAAGGATGTACATCATAGCATATTTATATGAATTAACCGAGTAGTATTTACCCTTTTTCAATTCATACTTAATAGGTTAGTACGAAAAGATATATTATAGTTTCCAAAGTTCACATATATAAATAATATATAAATTCTTTGGAGATAATGAATTAGTACTCCATAACCCGTTATTTCAATATACCCATTGGTGATTGTGGTGTCGATATCGTCGGTGGTTATGGAGTTGGTGGAGCTTGTGGTGCTACAGGTGTTACTGATGTTGGTGATACTGATGGTGATGCTGGTGGTACTTCTGGTGGCGCTTGTATAACCAGTCTAGCTTGTAGATCACACACCATTCTTGTTAGGGTTTCCTATATCATTTCTATCCATCTACTCTTCTGGTTTACGGTTAGAACTAGAATAAGTAATCTCTAAAAAATAATAATTTAGAAACTACATATTCTCTGCAGAATATTTCTTCAATGAAGTGATTAATCGATACTTCATCGTTTGTTGTTGTTGGTACTCCTTGGTACCTATGGTGCGTATGAAGTTGATGCTCGAAGTACAGATTTTAGACGTGATATTGAGGTGTGGGATGCGGATGTGGTTGTTGGTGGTGGTAATGATCCTGTTGGTGTTGTTGATGGTGGTACTGTTGATGCCGGTGATGCTGATGGTGTTTGTGGTATTGAGGCTTGCGATATGGATGTTGTTAGTGATACTGGTGTTGTTGGTGGTGCTTGTAATCTTTGCACCATATTCTCCAAAGCCGTCACGCGAGCGCGAAGCTCGTTGACTTCTTCTATCACGTCGGGATGATTGTCGGTTCAGACGAGCGGATGAATAAGATTCAGAATTTGAGATAGTATATAATCGTGACGAGATACTCTGGAAATGAGAGAGAAAATGGTGTTTCGAACAGGTTCGCCGGTAAGTGCTTTAGGTTCTTCACCAAGAGGTGAATGTGGTGGATGGAATAGATCACCTTCTTCTTGTCTCCAATGATTAAGTAGATTACGAACCCATCCCCAATTCATCCAGAATAGATGATGGCTAATTGGTTGATCCTTTCCGGTCACACCGCTTTCGGAGCTCGAGTGGAAATTCATATCGAAATAGCTGTCGGAATCTAAAGAATTTAAACTAGATACGGGATCCATCTTGTGTAATCAGAGAAATGATTTTTGATGTGAAATAAATTATAGGACTTAGATTTGGTATTCTTCAATACATAATTTACATATGTATATATAATACCAAAATCCCATAAATTACGGAGGAATTTTTGGAAGATGTCAGAAAAAGTTTACAGTAATAGATATGCTAAGATATGAATTCGTCTGTACACTATCTATGCAATAAATGCAAAAAAACGCGTCTACACTTAAGAATGATAAGCAAGTAATTTCTGACAAGAAATGATTAGCAAAACTCGGTAAAAACAGATACGGTCATAGTCCAGACTCACTAATACATCATAACAATTACCAGTTAAACACACTAATGCAAATTCTGGTTCCCTATGACCTCAAGCTCTGATGCCAATTATGATGACCCGTCCAAATACATTTAGACGAATACATCATTCATCGATTTCACAGTGAGGTACTGACCTCTACATAATACGTTTTGTAAACATTGCATTCTTTTGAAAAGGTACACCATAAATGAATATCAAATTCCAAGGTTTTTGACGTTTGATGATTTCTACATATAGACAATCACCGTAAATAATAGTTTACAATATTACATCCGTTGACAATGCAGCCAAAATAAGATACATGGTGATGAATTTGTGAATGCAATGTTTTCTCGAATAAAGCATGTATGACTCCATGCACATAGCTTGTATAACATATAAGCAAACATCGGAAGACTTCTAGGAACCTGAGAATAAACATGCTTAAAAGTGTCAACACAAAGGTTGGTGAGTTCATAGTTTTAATGTTGCGCATAATCTGTATGTAAAGGTGGATCACAAGATTTCAGTTGTTTCATCCAGAAACGTTTATCAAAATATTATACAAAATTGAGCACCCTGGTAACTAAACTTTAACGTATATATAATAAGTACCCCTGTTTTAACATACATGCAACCAACATGTACAATACACGCAATCCAACGTGTACTAAACTCAAATAGCATACGTCTGTTTTATAGTTCAGGCTAGGGTTTCTATACCTGGAACAGACGGGGATGTCAAGCCCTATGGATCCATATACAACTACTCGCGCCCACCAGTTCTTATAACTGGCAGTTACTAATTACCAAAGCTAAGGGATTTTCGGTTCAAACTCAGTGTAGAATTTAGTATGTACTTGTATCCATTGCGTTTAAAATAAAGTGCATGTATTCTCAGCCCAAAAATATAGATTGCAAAAGCAATTAAAAAGGGATCTATAAACTCACCTTAGCAGCACATAAGGTCATTTACCAAAATGTGACCGAAACTCGGAATGCAAAATAACTGTAGATCTCAACCTAGAGAACATATGTTGGTCAATACATGTCTAACAAGCTAGGTCAGGTCATAGTGTATCACAATCCTAATGCTCGAGACCGACATGCAAAAGTTAACAAAAGTCATCTCAAAAAGTCAATTTTGACATTGTTTAACAAAACGAGACGTGTCTTATATAAGAATTCATTTACTCGACTAGTAGTATCCAAATATCCAATTTATTAATCTTATAAACAAGTTGGTTAAATATTAATTTCAAATTCAAAAGCAATTTCAATTAACGTTAATCATAATTCAGTTGACCATAACTTTTAATTCGTTCATCGAAATCACGCGATTCCTAAATGAAAAGTTATTAATTTTTCGCCAGCTTTCCAATAACATGCATATCATATACCTTATATCAGTAGTGTATGTATTAAATTCGTGATTCATCATAAAACTATCTGACGACGAAAATTAGCATACAAGCATGCATAAACATATATACTCGAGCATTAGACATAGATACACTATTAATATATAAAAAGTAAGATATGAATGCTCACGTATCAATATTGTGATTCAATATTGCAGGAAAGTACGTAGATGCAACGGAAATGATAAATGCTAAGTTGGCCTCATGAACAATACCCACGAACATTACCCACAACCTCCATAGCTATAACCCATAAATTCCTTAGCTTTAACCCGTTTGAAAACTTGTTTTGAAATCACTTGAACATAACCTCGTCGTAGTATTTTATGTTTAATACCAATAATATTACTAATACTAATACTAATAATAGTATATATATATATATATATATATATATATATATATACACGGAGTACTAGATAGATAGATGTAGATATATGTATGTATGTTTTATTTTCTTCTCGTTTCACTGATTCTAAAATTTGAGGTATATATAGAATAAATATAATAATATAATAATATTGAAATAGAATATAATAATATAATATTATAATAAAGTAATAATATAATAATAATATAATAATATAATAATATAATAATATGAAAATAAAAACGTGTGAATTAGAATTCAATAATATCTGCCGACAGTTTTCTCGAACCGGTATTTCGTACTCCGTTGCTAATAATTGACATGTAAAAGTATAAGTAAAAATTCCACTTTTTATATTTGAATATATGTATATCTGTTTTGGTCTTAAGCTTTATAAAATTGGTTGTAAAAAAATTTCGTTTATAAAGTTTGTACGCGTGATATGTGTTTTTCTAGTTTTTGACTGGACAAAGATATATAATATAATATTAATTTAAATATAATAATATAATAATATTGAAATAAAATATAATAATATAATAATAATTTTGAATCTAATTTTTAAAAAGTCATATTTCTTAAATACTTTAGGGGTATATTATGTAACTTATAATTAATAATTTCAATCATTTCGCTTTCATGTGAATAGTAAATGAATTAATTTCGTTTCAGTTACTATTCAATGAATAGTAAATGAATTAATTTAAATTCAACTATTTAAGCTACACGTTGTTGTACGTTGTGCTTTACAAATTGTACATTTTTAATTTAACTTCGTTTCTTAGAAAAAAATGTAAAAATTATATCATAAAAATAAAACGACTTAATACGTAAAATTTTTAATTTGAAATAGCATCGTTTAATAGTAAATTTTTATCATTTCATATATAAATATTATAAAATTTAGTTTTCTAGAACTAATTATATTCAAAATCATCTTATTAAGAGGTTATAGTAATATAGATTATTATATCATAAAATGTCTTCGTTTAAGAATGTAAAATCATATATAAATCATGATGGGTTCGAGTTTTAAATTACAGTATGTTCGTGAATCGCATGGTAAAGTCTAAAGGTTAATTAAATGTATGAAAATATTTTAATGCAACATATCAATTTGCTTATCTTGCCGGAGTTATCAGAGTTTAAATTTGACCGAAATTTCCGGGTCATGACATTACTCCTCAAAATAAAGTCGGTATTGGGTGATATATAAATTTTAGTTTCAGTCTTCTATTTATATGCCTGCCTGCTCATTGCTATGCTGGGTTGCTGCAGTAGTAGCGTATTACAGGTCTAAATTAATATGGGTCTTGCATGAAATGTAATATAAATATGTACATATATATATTTATTCAATAATTCAATAATAAATAAAATATATTGCTTTCTAAAGAAAAGAATACCGGCTAACTTATACGGTGATTAATTGTGTAAGAACTAATCACAACAACACATAACCTGAATTAATTAAAAGCATAACTCTATCTATGCTACAAAAATTAATGACTTCTCTAGAACAAAAACTTCGTTGTTGCAAACCTCAAAGTTAGTATGAACATCGAAACTATAAACGTCGTCTATTATTAGCTAATTAACGAGCGGGGGAAGCTCGCGCGTTGCTGCGAAAAATGGTTCGCTCCATACCTATATATTTGGAATTCACATATTGACTAACGTTTTCTTATATTTGTTTACATTAAAGTTTTCGTATGTAAACTAGTTAGCAATACGTTATTTCGTTGTTCAATATTTCTATTTGGTTATACCAAATTAAATGTCCTACATCGTCACAGCTATTTTGTTTAGTATTATTTTTCGAGATGTACAAAATTAATTGTCATATATAGTTAATTTCTTCCTATCCAAAAGAATGTCTCTCAATATAACTTTTTCAATTGAAAATATTTTTGTAAATTGTTCATTTTATCCTTTTAATTTATTTTAAATTTAACTTCTCAAATATGGTAAAAGATGAAACTAAGAAGTAAAAGTTTTAATGGCTTACATATATAAAAAATGTAGAATTAGAACCTTAATAATTTTTTAGTATTATTTTGAGTAAACGATAATTGTTATGGGATGGATATTAATAGTAACGTGAACAAATTTTTTGAGATAGATGGAGACATGGAGTGATATATAGCTCGTAGTTAACAATGTTATTACAGTAAAAATATTTACTTACAAAACAAAATATAAGAAATTTTATTATTATGGTCATGGTTCTCTTTTAGTCTATAGATAAATAAATACATATACATTAAAAACAACTTACATTTATAAAAAGAAAAATAGTTACTATTTATGACATGCTTACTATTATTGTTAGCATATATAGAAATAGAAAATTTAATATAGAGAAGTTTATATGTTATCAAAGTTTTTTTTTTTTTTTTTTTTTTTTTTTTTTTTTTTTTTTTACGAGGAACCCCAGTATGGGCCAGAGCACATTGGCCCCCCCACCGCAGGTAAACCCCGGGTAAACGGCAAGCCAGCCCTCCACCGCTACCAGGTAAGGCATTCTCCAGTTTGGTCATTAAATGCGGGCACCCCTTAGGATTGAACCCGAGACCTCCCCTTCACTGAAAGTGCTGGTGGCCACCCAGGCTAGGCCTGGATGGTTTATGTTATCAAAGTTAAATACGTAGTAACATCTTTTTACAAAAATAATAAAATAATACACATCCTATAGATTTATGTACTCTCTCAAGTAATAGAACGAGGTCTTAATTTCATCGTCTAAGACTATTTCTAACCTTGGTGGTGACGTCAAAGGCAAGTGATGTACTTTTTGATGATGTGGCAAAGTCAGGAGATGAAGTTAAATAAAGGGGAGTGTTAAATTTGAGGGTTAAATTTATGAATGAGTGATGTGGTAAAATATTATTGGTAATTGGGTATAAAATATATTAATTAAAATATATAAAAATATTCAAAAAAATCTGATTGGCTGAAATAATTTTGACACACCCGTGAAATTTCCGACTGACGCCCCGGGCGTCAAATTTTGACGCCGCGTTAGGGGCGTCAAGGGCGTCAAATACGTTGCCATGTGGGATGATGGGGAAAAAGTGACGCTGCGTTAGGTTTAGTCTAACTAAATGAATCATGAGAAAACTATTTGAAAATGCATTGAACTTTTACTAAACTTTTATTGTATGCATCCAACTTTCAAATCTCATACTATATGCATTCAACTATTTAAATTGTTCTATTGTATACATTTAACCTGTATAACAAGTAAACTACACGTCACCTCTAGACAAAATTACATTATTGGTTCCTCATGTTTGTGAGATATTGAAGGCTACTCTTTATGTTAATTTTTAACGCCATTAATCCCTCAAATGAAAATCAACTTCACATCTTCTTCTAACCAAACATTTACATCCAGATTATAAATTAATTTGGTATTTTGAATCTAACCAAATTTCATTTCGTCTCAAACAAATTTCATGTCGTCTGAACCAAATTAACTTCATCTGAATCAGACCAAAATAATTTTGAATCTAACTAAACTATTCCTTCACCTGAATCTAACCAAAATTTCATTTCCTTCATGTGAATCTAACAAAATTTCATTTCATCTCATGTCATCAAGTAATAATCTGAGGCTTCGACTAATTTGTCAAACCCAAATTGAAAAAAAATCAAACCGGAGCAAACTCATATCCAAACAACAAAAAATCTTAAAAATAATGATGAACAAGGGTAGTTCCAGAACTTGATCCAAAAATACACTTTCATCAATCTGGAGGTTTTTTATGTTGAATCCTGAATGAAATATGCTCTAAATAGATCAACAAACAGTCGGTAATGAAGATTAGAACCTGAAATTAACATATTAGCTCATATCGAAATTATTACTTTTTTATGTTTAAAGCTTTAATCTCAGATCTAAAAATTTCAGTGCGTTTGTTAATCGAATTTGATGTTCTCGAAGTTAAACGAGTATTCAGGAACCCAAATATGCACTCTATTTAATTTGGAAGTTGTTATTCGATTCAGACTCGTCCTGTTGATTTTTTGATTGACCGAAATTCTCAGTTTTGATTTTGAATCTGCATGAGGATCGATGATGATGTATTAAAATAAGGTAGATCTGGAGGCTTAATCATGGTATCGGGTGGTTTATTTGATAAATCCAATGCTCAGAAAAAAGAAATAATTAAGCAAAGAATCAAAGGTTTCCATTAAAAAAAACCAAAGGAACCTAAAAAGGTTTTAGGTCTTATAATTTGGTACTGTTAATTTTTATATGTCGATTTAGGTGTTTAAATTCTTTACTGAAATTTGGTATTGTGAAAGCTTAATGCATTTTTTAAACAATTTTCACATGAATTATCAAGTGGTGGCGATTATCAAGTTCTTTTTTATGTTGTTCTTACTCTTTAATCTTCTTGAAGTCTACAATAACCTTGAAGACTAAACATTCGAGACAATTTGATGAATGAATTTGAATCAAGTACGCACATTTCTTGTTTTTACAAAGTTACTATATTCCAGAAATATCTTACAATAGTATTATCCAATATAGCGGAGACCCACCAAAGCACGAAATCGAGGATATATCAGAATATGAATTACTATTCAAAGAATGCATAACCGCATTTGTTTCTTTGAATTTAAGGCAAATTACTAGTCTAGTTGAACAAAGACAAAATTACACGGAAAGTCATTGTGATTCGTTAAAAAAATTTGTAGATAGTTCAACTTGTTTTTTTCCCCTACGTAGTCCATTACTTTACAATTTATTCATAGATATGACTTAAATGGGTGATGAGTAATGACTTGAATTTTGTAATTCAAGTGTGTTTTGATTTTGGTTTTTATTGGTATTTGATTATCTGATTTGATTTTATATGAGCGTCTGAAATTTTAGGAAGAAGAACTTATGTTCATGAATTTAGTAAGTAAAAAACGTAGGTAAAGGATTCGGGGAACACACCCTCATGTACATGACATCATTAGATTTAACAGAAAAAGTTAATGATCGTTAGATGTCTGGACTGTCTATGTAAGATTTGCAAAGTAATAGACTATCCGTGTAAAAAAGTTAGGGTAGCCACGAAATTTTTGGCAAACCACAGAGATTGTCCGTGTAATCTTGTCTTGAATAAAACATCATATTTGTATTTGGCATGTCTATATATTTTTATTCGGCCTGTCTATTTTTTCCTTTACTTGTTAGACTAACACGATGGCTCATTTCTGGTAATCTGCTAATCAGTTTAACTAATCATGTGTCCATCTCGTTTATTTCACGTTTTGGTTGTAGAAATAAGTGGGCCTTTGACACAACACATGCACATGAAGCCCAATAAGAAGCCTGACTAGTTGATACAAAGCACTATACAAACTATTACTCCCTAAGCCCCTGTTAAAATTTAAAATATCAAGATGATAAAAATGGGCCAACGTCTCAAAAAAATAAAAAGACTTAATTACACGAATGGTCACTGTGGTTTGTCAAATCTTGCAAGTTTAGTCACTATGATTTTTTTTTGCGAAAATAGTCACTGTGGGTTCAAAATATTACACGTTTAGTCACTCATGCTGACGAACATTAATTTAGGTTGTTAAGTCGGATCATATGATCTGCACATGATGGGTAAAATCGTCATTTTACTATTTCTTCTCATTCTTCATCTTCTCTCCAAAAAAAAAAAAAAACCCTTCTTCACATTTTTCATCACTCGATAATTGCTTTTCTTCCCCACCTTCACATTACCTTCTACATTTTCACCAATTTATCATGAACCCTAATTGAATACATCAAAAAATCAAACTATTTCTTAAAACCAAACAAATCGATGAGATTTATTACCTCTAATAATCCTCCAATAATCCGTTTACAAATACCTCTCAATCCGTTATGAGAATCATTTATGACTCTACAACCGTGTCAGCATCAATCTTCGTTGAAATCTGATTCTGAATCTTCCAGGAATATTACCCACATATGAACCACCAAGTTGCTACAAACATATGTTGTTGCCTAAATCGATGTCGGAGTTTGTTGCCGAAAAGGTTTACCAGATCTGTTTCCGGATGAGGATGAGGAATACGTAATAAATTCCGGTGGCGGCGGTCATAAATCGGAAGCCACCGATGGCGGCAGTCGATGGTGGTGGCTTTCATATACAAAGATTCAACCTGCAACTTCTACGATCTAAAAATCGTATTTATGTCGGGATTCATTCTAAAGCTACCTGCCTTGATTTTTATTTCGTGAAAATGGGTCAATGAAATAGTTTTTTCTTGTGTTCAGTACTTCCATTACCACCCATGAGTATTAATTCTGTTATTGATTACTTACAAGAACAATCGTGTTTCCGATGCTCGATGGACGTCGGTACCTTCTTCGACAAACCGCCGCTACCTTCTTCGATAAACCGCCTAAGATATGTTCGTTTGAAACTGAAAGGAGCTAAATCAACCATTTGCGAGATGGTGGCGGTTCTACTCGATTGTTTTGAAGGTGGAAACAAAATTAGGGGTACTGCATTTGAACAATTCTGTTTGTTTTCTTTTAATTTTTGCATTAAATTAATTGTGCTGAAGGTGGAAACAAAATTAGATCTATTCGTTTGAAGTGATAATTGGTTTTAGTTTTCTTTCAGATATAAGATAGATACGTGAGATACAGGTTTGTGCAGTCTATAACTGATTTATGGATTTCGATTAACACTTTTATTTACTTTTTGATTTTGATTTGGGTTTTGATTATGAATTTAAGGTTTTTGATTTGGGGTTATGAATTTATGGTGGTTGGGATAAAAGAGGGGAGAAGCAGGTGTAAGACTTAGAGTGACTAAACTTGTACTTTGTTGAAACCCTCAGTCAAATAATAAACGAATTGACGAAATTACCCCCACGTGATCAGCACATGATGTATTTTAACGGATCAAATTAACGTCAGTTAGCTTGAGTGACTAAACTTGTAAGTTTTTGAAACCCCAGTGACTAAACTTGCAAGAAAAAAACCATAGTGACTAAACTTGAAAATTTTGACAAACCACAGTGACCATTCATGTAATTAAGTCAAATAAAAATAAATAAATAAATAAATAAATAAAAATAGAAAAGAAAGAAATAGAAAAGAAAACTATAAGATTAGTTATAACCCTCCATTTGACGTAGAATTAGTTTGGTAGTTTTTAATTAATAAGTGCAAATTTGTTTGTGACATGGTAACGTCGGAATTTGACATACATTAACCCAGAATATCAGATTTGTGTTAAAATTTTGTAGGATCCACATGTTTTTTTTTTTTTACATTGTATTATGAAATTAATTAATATACTATCTAATTAAAACTAATAATTTATAATTCCAAAAATAAAATAATATAATATACCATAGGCCCAATTTAAAATTAAATTTAACACACTCTAGTTAACTCCGTAAATAGTATATGTAATTTTAATAAGTTAATATAAACATCCATACTTAAGCCAAATACCTTTCATTATTTTTTCAATATAATTCACATTTTTTCCCAAAAATAAAAAGAAGTCCAACATACTATTTTACCCTACACGTCCTATTCTTTTTCTTCGCCTCTCATCTTCTTGCACCTGCAGTCATCACCATTTAAATACAGTAAATGCAATACTTCGTAAATAATACAAACACAAAATTGTTAGTAAATGATTTTCTGTGATTTCCATTGCACACAATCGACTGAATATATATTTTTTTTTCGAAAAGCAAAAATATTACTAGAACAAGAACCAGGAACAAAAGCAATGGATGGCCCAATAGGCCCACCCACCAAGAAAAACCATCCTACACGAAGTACATATTACATATACAGAAGAATATTACAATCGACTGAATATATACAAGAGCCTCAAGAGGTATCCTAACCAAATCCTCTACACATTTGGACATTATATCTTTTCTATACATACAATGATTGACTTTGCTATATATTCTATATATGACACAAGATAAATATAGATGAGATATGGTGATGATAAGCTAATACAGCCCCTCAGTTTGAGCGGAAGAGTGGGCGTACGTTCAAACTGGTCCTAAACTCCTCAAACAAAACCCGACGTAAACCTTTAGTGAAGATATCAACGAGTTGAAAACGTGTCGGCATGTGAAGTACACGGATTTGACCACGAGCAACTTTTTCACGAACAAAGTGGATGTCCATTTCAATATGCTTCGTGCGTTGATGTTGCACGGGATTACCGGAAAGAAAAATTGCACTTACGTTATCACAAAACACAATAGTAGCTTTAGACAAAGGGCAACGAAGCTCCAAAAGAATATTGCGAAGCCAACACGATTCGGACATAACATTAGCCACACCCCTATATTCAGCTTCGGCACTTGATCGGGAAACGGTCGGTTGACGTTTAGCGGACCATGAAACAAGATTACCTCCCAAAAACACAATAACTGGAAGTAGATCGTCTCGTATCGGGACAACCGCCCCAATCAGCATCAGTATAAGAAACCAAAGACGATAGTGAGGACTTTGTTAAGTGTAAGCCATGAGCAACGGTGCCACGGACATACTTAAGAATACGACGTAAGGCTTGCATATGAAACTCTTTCGGATCGTGCATGTGTAAACAAATTTGCTGAACGACATACGAGATGTCAGGACACGTGAATGTCAAGTATTGAAGGGCGCCGGCCAAACTACGAAATTCAGTCGCATTCGAGTAAGACGGACCATTTGTGGAACTCAGCTTACCATTCGTGTCAACGGGAGAACAATTTGTCATACCGACACGATTAAGAATATCCTCAGCATATGTTTCTTGACTTAAGAAGAGTTCAGTATCAGTACGAGTGACTGAAATACCCAGAAAATAACTTAGAGATCCTAAGTCTTTCATTGCGAATTCTTTTGCAAATAGCGACATTAATGTAGAACGTAGCGTGACGGAAGATGTAACCAAAATAATGTCATCGACATATAGTAATATGTAAGCTGTTTCGTTCCGATGATGATAGACAAAAAGAGAATGATCCGAGCGACTATGATGAAAGTCAATAGTCGAAGCAAAAGAGGCAAAACGTTGGTACCACACACGAGGTGCTTGTTTTAAACCATATAGCGAACGTTGTAACAAACAAACATGATCCGGCTTATTATTATCACGATATCCATATGGTTGATACATGTAAACTGTTTCATTTAGAGTACCATGAAGAAACACATTTTTGACATCCAATTGGTTGATGTTCCAAGATTTAGATAAGGCAATGGATAAAACAAGTCAAATAGTTGCCGGCTTAACGATCGGACTAAAAGTTTCATTGCAATCAATACCAACTATTTGTGAGCGCCTATCACCAATCAAACAGGCTTTATACCTCTCAAGAGAACCGTAGGACTTCATTTTGTGCCTGAAAATCCACATACTATGAATAACATGCATATTAGGGATCCGCGGGACAAGTGCCCAAGTATTATTATCAATTAAGGCATTGTATTCATCGGTCATGGCCATGTTCCAATTAGGATCAGATAAGGCTTCTTTAGGTGTCCGAGGAATAGGAGAAAGAGTAGTGACCAAAGAGAGATTGAATTGTACCTTTGGTTTATAAATACCCGTCATGCTGCGGGTTGTAACTGTTCGAGTGGGAGGTGGTAGTGGATCGTGAGGTGAGTTAGAAACAGAAGGTAAGGAAGACATAGTAGGTGAAGTAGTAGAAGGTAGAGATTGGTTTGTATGCGAGGTTGGAGAGGTAGGCATAGAAGGAGTAGGAAATATGTGTGTTGGACTACTAGGAGAAATATAAGACCCACTGGGCTTTGTAGATTCAGATCTAGGGCTGGAGATGGAAGGCCCAGAGTTAATAGGGTGGGCCGAAAGCGGGCTGTGAGTATCAGAAGGTTGGCTAGTCGATTGGTTTGGCAAAGGGGTGGCAGTAGGCTGGTTGTTAAGGTAGTGAGGTGTATAGAAAGAAACATGAATTGTATCAGTGAGTAAGTGGTAGTTTTTAGGAGTAGAGTTTTGATGTGTAGAGAAGGGAAACTTGGTTTCATCGAAAATAACGTGGTGAGAGATGATGAATTTTTTGGTAGAGGGATCATAACATTTATAGCTACAATGATTTGGTGGGTATCCTAGGAAAACACATAGGGTAGATCAATCTTGTAGTTTATTGAGAGTGTGTGAAGGAAGCAATGGATAACATAAACACCCGAAAGTACGGAGGTGAGAATACGATGGTATACGATTGTAGAGACATTGTGTTGGAGATCGAAGTTGGAGTGTTTTAGTTGGTAAGATATTGAGAAGATAAGTGGCCATTTGTAAAGCATGAGGCCAAAAAGATAAAGGAAGAGATGCATGAGATAGAATGGTTCTCATAATATTGTTTATAGCTCGTATTTTGCGTTCAGATTTTCCATTTTGTGATGAAGTATATGGACAAGAAAAACGAAATTGCATACTATTTTTATCACAAAATTGATGAAAGTTCTTGTTATTGTATTCAGTTCCGTTATCACATTGAAAACTTTTGATAGACTTCTCAAATTGTGTTTGAATATACGTGCTAAACTTAAGAAAAGTGGGGTACACGTCAGATTTGTTAACAAGAGGATATGTCCATAAGAAATTGGTGTGATTATCTTGAAAAAGTATGTAGTACTGGTGTCCATTGGTACTTGGAACCGGAGAAGTCCATAAATCGCTATGTATTATAACAAAAGGTGAGAAAGTAGTAGAAGAAGAAGAAACAAAAGGTAATTTAATTTGTTTTCCAAACACGCAAGATTGACAAACTGAATTCAACAATTGTTTATTACACGATATAAACTTTTTACTACTAAGAGAACGTAGAACATCATCGCCTGGATGGCCAAGGCGGCGGTGCCATAAATTTGGAGATAAAGCAACAAAAGTGGAAGGGTTTGATAGATGTTGCAGCAACGAGTTGGTGATAGATATAAATCGCCCGTACTGTAACATCTCAGAATTGGTATGCCCTGCGGAAAATCCTTCATAGTAAAACCAAAAGGGTCAAATTCTAAAGAAATATTATTATCAGTTGATAGACGACGAACAGATATAAGATTTTTAATAAGATTTGGTGAATGAAGAATATTTTGTAAGTAAAGAGGGCGAGAAGGGTTTGAAAGAATAGAGTTACCAAAACCGTGAATGGGAATGTCATGGCCATTTCCAACAATAATATTTATATGTTGCCTTAAAGGATAATAAGACTCGAAATTACTTGAGTTCGCGGATATGTGAGAGGTAGCGCCAGTATCCATATACCATGTATCATCGGGAGGATTTAGGGTCATAGTGTGCATAGCGCTGTCAATATCCATGAGACAATAGCCCGAAGAAACTGACCCGTTCGAGTATTGGGCCTGTTGAGGTCTTGAGCCTAGTATTCCAGCCTGGTTACTATTAGTGTTGGTAGTAGGTCTGGCCCAAGAGGTAGTGGGGTACGGACATGGTGAATTGGCCCAAGTAGAAGCCCAAGGTGGAGCAGAGTACATCCAGGGGGGATACCCCGTCCAATTTTGAACAGATGGCGAAGGCGATTGATTTCGGCCACCATGAAAATTGCCCCGACCCCTATTGTTTCTTCCCCGATAATTATTACTACGTACACGGCCACGATAGTTCTGAGGGCGATACTGTTGATTCGTTGATGGAGCAAGCGAATTTGATCGAACAATTAAAGAAGATGATTCACCATTGAGCGATTGTTTCTGTGTAGAAATCGCAAGAAGAGCAACATCATTAGTGGTTGAATTGTTAAGAACCTACTTCTTCTTACGAGTTTCTTCCAAAATAAGCTTCGATCGGGCATCATAAAAAGATGGGAGTTTGTCCATTTGAGTAAAGTAAGTGCCGACCGTATCAAAGTTAGCATTCAAACCCGCGATTAATTGAAGCACCATACGATTATCTGAAACCTTATCACCAACGTTGCGAAGTTGATCGGCCAAAACTTTGATCTCCTGGCAATACGAAGCACAATCAGAGAAGTCATCTAAACGAATGGTATTGAATTGTCTTTGAAGATAGAGTGCACGAGAGTTTTTGTTATCTTGGAAAATATTCTGCAAACGGGTCCAGGCGTGTTCTGCAGTGGATTCATCTTCAAGGATTTGATTCATCAAATCATTTGAGATCGTGGCATAGATCCATTGAAGAACCAATGCATCTAAACGATCCCATAAAGCATTTTTGGGAGTGGTAGTAGCTGGAGAAGTGACTGATGAAGAAGAGGAGTCATCGGCAGTTGGTATGATGTGATCAATAACATCATATGCCTTGCAGTGTAACTTGAAAAGGTGAGACCAAGAATTGTATTGTGAATCATTGATTGATAGGGTTATAGGGATCAGGTTTTTGATATTAGAAATTGAGAGTGCAGGATGAAATTTGTCTGTCATGATGACAATGATGATGTGTATTGATGTATAGTTGCAGGGATAAAGAAGAGGCAGATTCAAGAAGAAATCGGCCTGTAGGGTTTAGAGGAGGAGGGATTGGCCTGATACCATGTTAGTAAATAATTTTCTGTGATTTCCATTGCACACAATCGACTGAATATATACAAGAGGTATCCTAACCAAATCCTCTACACATTTGGACATTATATCTTTTCTATACATACAATGATTGACTTTGCTATATATTCTATATATGACACAAGATAAATATAGATAGTGATGATAATATCGGCTAATAAAATCAAACATGAGTAAATTCAGTCAACCGTTTCCACCAACAAGAAGCCTCCACATCTCAACTCACGTCACGTTTTTCTTCGAAGTCGGAATTCGTCATCAGTAACGCCGTGTTAATGGCGTCACCGAGCATCAGAGATGTCAAATCATCGTTAAATGGGGAAGGTAATGTTGCATTAAAATCAGTTTAAAGGGCATCACGCAATCAATAAACCCACATTTAATTTATTTGTTTTTTGGCATGACCACTGATGATAAAGTTAAGAAAGTAAGACACTATCACATAACACAAAACTTTATAGTATAGCATATAAGCCATTTAATTTTCTAAATTCATATTGCTATAACTTATAAGAATGTTTATAAAAGCAAAATAATAATAATAATAATAATAAAATAATAATAATAATAATACAAGTTTTATTTAGGGGTAATAATTCATAATAACAATTTTTACTCAAGGATAATAATAATAATAATTCTTACACTACCAAATACATTCCATACACCATTCATTAAACTTTATAGTGGTGCACAAATAATAATTTAATGAGGTACAAATTACCACTTCCGGTGTAACTTATTAGTTTATTATTACGTGTCTCACCTGCTCAGAATATATCAACAAAAATAGTATACCATTCAATATAAATAAAGCATACACCTACTCCGTATAATAGAATAAATTTTTTTTTTTTTGTAAAAAAAAAACCGATAACATTAGACAAAGTCCTTTCATCAATAGATGAAAAAGACGAACAAAAGAACAAACGAACCAAAAGCATTCCAAGGCTCGGAAAAAGAAAACTAACCCTACCACTAAACAAAGGAACACGCTAATTAAACCCGAGCCTTGAATACCCGGAACGCCAAACGGACTCGAAACACAAACAATTGCAAGAACCTAGAGAAAAATCAAATCAAACCAAAAGATAACAAACACCACAAAACAATATAACTTTACAAGAACACCCTGATCTCCGCATTACTTTTTTCGAGTCTTTACGATCGGCTTAACAACTACACCGTTGACCTTCAACCGATTAAATTTCTTACCTGCTCGATTTTCAATTGCATATGAAGACACCTTAGCCGACGATGTACCAATCCTAATTCCTGTAGCGACCCGACAAAATCGTCATTGACGGCGCCGACTACTTAGGTCCCGTTACGTGGTCATAAGTCTTTAAAATAACGTTTGACCAAAATATGTCACCTTCATTTCAAAAGTAAAGATTGTTTCCAAGTTTACAAGAATTGTTCAACCAAAAGTTACGTTACAAAGTTATAAGTACAAATGAAACCTATGCGACACAGTTTTAAATAAAGTCAAAAGACGCTCCATGTATGCACATATACTCGACATCTAATGCAAGTATGAAAATAATGAGCGGAAGCATGTATCACATATCGTTCAAAAGACCTGAGAAAAACATAGAAATCTGTCAACGAAAACGTTGGTGAAATCATAAGTTTAAGTAAGTGAGTGAGTAAATATAAATGAACCACAAGATTTATAACATTTCAATAATAGTTAACCATTCCAAAAATTGTTGTCACGAGCACCCAATTATCAAGGCTTAACTTTCCATCCATAGAACCCCATCACAATAGTGTTAGAACATACACTGATTCTCGAAAATATATTTCATCCGATATGACGGTGGCAAACCGTCCGAATGAGGGTTTGTCAAACCCATATGGATCCATACAACATAAGTTCTCGCTTACACCCGGCAAGTGTAACTAATGATAATCGAATTGAGGATTTTGTTCTAAACTCGTAGGTAGAATGTTTGTTTTCCCGTACTTGTGTTCACTTAGTTAAAAAGAAACGTTTATATTTTCTCATCCCAAATGTAAGTTCAAAAGAGTAAAATTGGGACTATGATCTCACCTTGAGTGCAAGAGTAAAAAGATACTTCAACAAGTAACGTGCAAAGAACAAACGCTAGTCTTGACCTAAACAAGTAAGTTGTATCAATAACGGTAAACACGATTGGTCAAAGTTGTTCAATTAGTCCTATGGCTCGTTACGACTCGATTATGTAGCATGTGAAACAAATTGTCAAGTTTCATGCAAGATACAAGTATAGAAGCAAGTTAGAAAGATTGCATAAGTATTCGGTTAAGTTTGATTAAAAGTCAACTTGGTCGGGTCAAAGTCAACGAAAAAGTCAAATTGTTCGGGTCGGGTCTCGGACTATTTTTCTAAGTTTCATAATCATATATGAGCATGTTAGAACAAGTTACATGTGAATCGGAGGTGCGTAGCATAGCAAACATTTTTTGTAAAATGGCAAACCAAAACAGTCCCTGGTAGTGCATCTGGACGGCGTCCAGATTTGCTAGACGGCGTCCAGTATTGAAGGACTGGACGGCGTCCAGATCAGTATGCAGGTCCTGTTTTGCTGCAACACACAAATGCACGAACCAAAACTCAAACAAAATCAAATTGTGAACCGAAAACACCTAGGACATGTATCATACACCGTTGGAAAGCTATTTTGACGAGTAAAATGACTAAACACATTTCATCAATCAATTCAACACTTACAACAACCCAAATCACATTCAATGCTCCTCATTTATGACATTCAAGTTCAATAATCTCATACTATGATTCGGTGATCCAATTTACATATATGCTATGCCGTTTCGAAGATAATTAAACATGCAATACAACTAAACACTTACTAGCAACATCTCATGTCATTTAAGGCATCAAAAGTTCATTTCAAGAGCTATAAAACCCTAACCAAAGATCACAAAATCAATATTCATGTGTTTGAAGTTTTCTTAATCAACCTATACCTCAAAACGAAGCTAGTGATACTAGTAACACAATTAAAACATGAACTTTAACAATTTAACAACATTAACTCATCCAAAATCCAAGATTAAGCACACCCATTTCAAATGTTCATACTAGTTACTCAAAACAACAAATCGAGCAAGTAAATCATATATTCATGCTAGACACGAGCCATAGACACTAACTAACACCATTTCAAGTCAAAAACACGAATTTAGAGAAATCTAGTGTTTTTAGAAACCTTACCCCAAGTAGTGAAATTGGTACCAAATCGAAGAGGGTGAAGAGAGGGTCACGAAAATGTAATTTGTTTTGATGTTTGCTTCCTAGATCGAATTTAGATGATGATTTTGTGTTGAGAAGATTAGAGAGAAAAGTGGAAGTATGAAGATGGTGGTGGTGGTGAATGAATGGTGGGGAGGATACCTTGACTAGTTGACCTAGTCAAGAGTTTAGTCTCTTGGCAAGTTTAGTCCCTCAAGTTTGTTGTCGGGTGCGGGAATTAACCGAACGAATTATTTTGAATTACACGAGGGTACGGGAGACGTTATAATCTGATAACAAAAATATTAAGAATGTTAGCTAACGAAGGATACGAATCTAGATACGAAGGATATTATTAAAATAAAAAGACGGGCGTTAAAATAATTTAACAGAAAAATGCGGGATGTTACATTACCCACACCTTAAAAGAAATTTTGTCCCGAAATTTAGTTGGAAGTAACAGTCGATGTCTCTTACTCGAGACCTTGTGTTGTCCAATCTACGAATAAGTGAAGATACATCCTTGGGCATTTCCACAATTCTGGATAGTCGGGGTTTACATTGTATTAAGGCTTGGTTTTACGATCCACAATTTCAACCGGTCTTTCTACGAAGTGGAGTTTGTCATCGATAGTAAGTTTATATAGAAGAGTAGCACGTTCCTGTTCCACAGGACACGTCTCTAAGTTTGTTACACGGAACATAGGGTAAACGGAAACTTAATTGAGTCGGAAGTTCTAAACGGTAGGAAGCGGTTCCAATACGCCCCAAGATTTCAAAAGGATCAATATTGTGGATATAACTTTTCTCGATTTCCCGAAATGGATTACACCTTTCCAAGGTGCGGTTTTTCAATATTACCCGGTTACTGACTTGGAATACGGAAGGTTTACGCCTAACATCGGCATAGTCCTTTTGGCAACTACGGGCCGTCTTGAGCCCTTCTCGGACTGGAACTATCTCAACGGTTATTTTTTGAATGATTTCGGATCTGATAATTTGCTTGTCACCTACTTCGGTCCAACGAATAGGAGAACTACATTTGCGGTTATATAAAGTTTCAAAAAGTGCGCGTTAACACAAGAGTGGTAACTACCGTTGTAAGAGGAATCAACTAAGGGCAACAATACAAGTTTGTAACATGTCTTTCCAAGAGTTGAATCACGCGTTTGGTTGGTCCGTCGGGTTGTGGATGATACGCGGTACTCACGTCTAAACGTGTTCCAAGGGCTTCTTGTAAAACTAGGAGGGAAACGAGTATTCCGATCCGAGATAGTTGACATTGGTACATCGTGTTGGAATAGAATTCTTTAAGATATGTTTGAACGAGTTAGCTAGGGCTTGAAAACGTTTGTTGGAATGAGTTTCTTATCGGCTACTGAAAAACGTTCGTCAGGGCTAGTCCCCCTTGTGGTGAATACTAGCAATACGTGAAGAGTCTCTCTTTCCATTGAGCAAATATATAAAAGGTTTCCTTATACGGAAGTACGAGCGAAAAGATAGGAGTGAAATGAGAACTTAGAATAGGATGAGTTTATACCTTGAGGTAGCCATATCGCGCATCTAGTGGCCAAATGTTGAGACTTGGTGGGAAACGAGATAGTACACATAGTTGTATAGTTCGGGGTTGAGTAGTAGATTGCCAATTATCAGAAGCATAAGGACGATAAGTCGAACAAGAAAGAGGTATCCTTGGATTGTGTGTTATCTTGGGTCCCAGTAATATCAGACGGTCATAGTGAATAATAGTGTTATGTAACATGATACGTGGTGATGAGAAGATTGATCGGATTCATAATTAAGTATTCAAATTCTTCGTGCAAACTAACGAATCTCAGTTTCCTTGATTTCAAGTCGAGAGAGTATGCCTTTCAGGCGTTCAAGTAGAAATATTTCCATATTTGGGTTCCATCTTGTGCTACACGAATTTAGCTAGTAAGGTTGGTGCGAAAAATCACGTTCAAAGTTCGGACACGGAGAGGTTTAATTCTTTCCTCAGTGAGTTAACGGGGTTAAAGGACAAGCAACACGAGAAAAGTCAGAAATGAATCTGTGGTAACTACTGGCGACTTCTAAGATTTTACGAATACAAATCAGAGTCGTGAGGGTTTCCTGATTACGTGTGGCTTCAATTGCAAGATTTTATTGTAATACCTTGACCACTAACAACATGGTCTAGGAATTGGACTTCATTTAACCAAAATTCTCACTTGAATAATTCGGTATAGAGTTGCTCCTTTCTCGAGAGTTCGAGTGTAAGACGGAGACGTTGTTCGTTTTCTTGTTTACCTGAATAGATTTAGACATCATTTGTAAATACGATAATGGATTTGTCTAGATAAGTTTTCATACGCGATTCAGGAGGTCTATGAATACGGACGGAGCCCTAGGTTAAACTGAACGATATTAAAAGAAAATTATAACTATCGTAGCGAGTTCGGAAAGCGATTTAGGAGGCATTGTCTCCCTTAACCCTCAATTGATGATAACCAGCATGAAGGTCGAATTTGGAATACATGCGAGATCCTTGTAACTGTTCAAGAGGTTGTTGATACGGGGAAGAGGATATCGGTTCTCAACCGAAAATTATTTAGTTCACGATAATCCATACACATGTAAGGAATCATTTTCTTCTTAACGAATAGGTTTTGAGCTCCCTAGTTCTATAGGTATCAAGTCAAAATTCAAATTATCCACCCAATAATTTTAACATACACCCTCCGATAAAATTTATCGGTACACAATGGTTTTCTGTTGGTCACTTGGATGGCGTAAGTAATATCTAGGGGTAGTGGTGGAGTGCAAAGAGTAGGCTCCAAAGTCTTGGATACAAAACATTTATCGACACCCGAATCGGATAAACATGAAACATAAGAGTCGTTGAGAAGAAACGTACCCGTAACTAATTGTCATTCCAGGCATCCTAAGTGTTAATGTTGAAAGCTCATTCGCGTACACTGGGGTTGGCGTTCTTCTTGGAACATGCATTCTTAAAATGACCCAGTTGTTCACATTCGAAACAAGCACCCCTTCTGCGTGCACTGGGCACCTTTTTAGCGACGGGGGCGGCACCTTTACAACCATGGGCCACATGGCCACTTCTTTGACACTTGATGCAAAATGGTTTGCCACATTTTCCATAATGATGTTTGTGGCACGTGTTGCAAAAAGGTCGAATTCCGGCATAACTTTTCCTGCCGCCGGGGGTGAAAGGCTTCTTGGTGGAGTCGTTGTGGTCGTGGTTGCTTGATGGAGAGGCTTCCCGTTTTCTTTTGTTGTTGCCCGGTTGGGCCTCGGCCGTTGGTGTCGGTGCTTCAATTTCATCCAACGTTTTTATAAATCGGCGGGCTATCATCACAGCCTCTTGTAGGTCAGCGGGTCTTGATGGCATTACCCCGTGTGGAATGCTCTTAGGGAGGCCATCCATGTAAAACTCAACTCCTTGGGGCCCGGGAGCCCGGAGGTTTGGACAAATTGAGGTTAGTTCGGCAAACCATTGATTATAAGCTTCGAGGTCATCTCGGGCTATTTTTAAATTTCTTGGCCCCTGTTCGAGCCTTCGAGTCTCTTCGCGCGGGAAGTATTCGGTGATCATTCTTTCTCTTAATTCGGTCCAAGAGAGTGTAAAGGCTTCATCGATACCCACCGATTGTACATACATGTTCCACCATGAGAGAGCAATACCGGTGAGAGTGAGGGTGGAAAACTTGACCTTATCTTGGTCCCGACAACCGCTTATGCTAAAAACGGATTCCGTTTGTTCGAACCATCTGGTGAGAGTAACCGGTCCCCCGGTTCCATCGAAAGTGGGAGGGTTGTACTTCATGAAGTTTTTGTAGGAGCACCCCCCGTTTGAATTACCGGCTCCCTGATTGTTGTTATGGTTGGAGAACTGATCGGTCACGGCCTCTCCCACGGCGGTGGCTATCATTCGTTGAAGAGCTTGTTCGAGAGTTTCGGGAGGAGTATTGTGTTGACCTTGGTGAGCCATCGTTCCTTCATGACACAAGAATACCGTTAATTAGTATTATCAATAATACTAATCGTGATATGGAATCAAGATAAAGAGAAAATTTTTTCTTGACTCGCCTTAAATTCTTTATGTCATAATGTCAGAACGTTCATATGAGTCACCGTAATATAATCCCGGAAATTATATTACCCTGATTCATATGTGCATTCGACATCATTTCATATAGTCAAGGTGGTGTGTCAATCAAATCAACCACGTGAGATTAAGGTAGAATAAGAGTTAGATGTGAATAAAAGAGTTCGAGTATAAATGCACAAGTAGTCAAGTAATTCCTACTTCAAGTCTATATGCCGGTTGTAGTCTACATTCACTAATGTACCCTATGACTCGGGGTCGACACCAATGAACTCTTAATCCCTACGACCAACGCTCTGATACCATCTGTAGCGATCCGACAAAATCGTCATTGACAGCGCCGACTACTTAGGTCCCGTTACGTGGTCATAAGTCTTTAAAATAACGTTTGACCAAAATATGTCGCCTTCATTTCAAAAGTAAAGATTGTTTCCAAGTTTACAAGAATTGTTCAACCAAAAGTTACGTTACAAAGTTATAAGTACAAATGAAACCTATGCGACACAGTTTTAAATAAAGTCAAAAGACGCCCCATGTATGCACATAAACTAGACATCCAATGCAAGTATCAAAATAATGAGCGGAAGCATGTATCACATATCGTTCAAAAGACCTGAGAAAAACATAGAAATCTGTCAACGAAAACGTTGGTGAAATCATAGGTTTAAGTAAGTAAGTGAGTAAATATAAATGAACCACAAGATTTATAACATTTCAATAATAGTTAACCATTCCAAAAATTGTTGTCACGAGCACCCAATTATCAAGGCTTAACTTTCCATCCATAGAACCCCATCACAATAGTGTTAGAACATACACTGATTCTCGAAAATATATTTCATTCGATATGACGGTGGCGAACCGTCCGAATGAGGGTTTGTCAAACCCATATGGATCCATACAACATAAGTTCTCGCTTACACCCTGCAAGTGTAACTAATGATAATCGAATTGAGGATTTTGTTCTAAACTCGTAGGTAGAATGTTTGTTTTCCTGTACTTGTGTTCACTTAGTTAAAAAGAAACGTTTATGTTTTCTTATCCCAAATGTAAGTTCAAAAGAGTAAAATTGGGACTATGATCTCACCTTGAGTGCAAGAGTAAAAAGATACTTCAACAAGTAACGTGCAAAAAACAAATGCTAGTCTTGACCTAAACAAGTAAGTTGTATCAATAACGGTAAACACGATTGGTTAAAGTTGTTCAATTAGTCCTATGGCTCGTTACGACTCGATTATGTAGCATGTGAAACAAATTGTCAAGTTTCATGCAAAATACAAGTATAGAAGCAAGTTAGAAAGATTGCATAAGTATTCGGTTAAGTTTGATTAAAAGTCAACTTGGTCGGGTCAAAGTCAACGAAAAATTCAACATGTTCGGGTCGGGTCTCGGACTATTTTTCTAAGTTTCATAATCATATATGAGCATGTTAGAACAAGTTACATGTGAATCGGAGGTGCGTAGCATAGCAAACATTTTTCGTAAAATGGCAAACCAAAACAGTCCCTGGTAGTGCATCTGGACGGCGTCCAGATTTGCTGGAAGGCGTCCAGCATTGAAGGACTGGACGGCGTCCAAGAATCTGGACGGCGTCCGGATCAGTATGCAGGTCCTGTTTTGCTGCAACACACAAATGCACGAACCAAAACTCAAACAAACTCAAATTGTGAATCGAAAACACCTAGGACATGTATCATACACCGTTGGAAAGGTATTTTGACGAGGAAAATGACTAAACACATTTCATCAATCAATTCAACACTTACAACAACCCACATCACATTCAATGCTCCTCATTTATGACATTCAAGTTCAATAATCTCATACTATGATTCGGTGATCCAATTTACACATATGATATGCCGTTTCGAAGATAATTAAACATGCAATACAACTAAACACTTACTAGCAACATCTCATGTCATTTAAGGCATCAAAAGTTCATTTCAAGAGCTATCAAACCCTAACCAAAGCTCACAAAATCAATATTCATGTGTTTAAAGTTTTCTTAATCAGCCTATACCTCAAAACGAAGCTAGTGATACTAGTAACACAATTAAAACATGAAATTTAACAATTTAACAACATTAACTCATCCAAAGTCTAAGATTAAGCATACCCATTTCAAATGTTCATACTAGTTACTCAAAACAACAAATCAAGTAAGTAAATCATATATTCATGCTAGACACGAGCCATAGACACTAACTAACACCATTTCAAGTCAAAAACACGAATTTAAAGAAATCTAGTGTTTTTAGAAACCTTACCCCAAGTAGTGAAATTGGTACCAAATCGAAGAGGGTGAAGAAAGGATCACGAAAATGTAATTTGTTTTGATGTCTGCTTCCTAGATCGAATTTAGATGATGATTTTGTGTTGAGAAGATTAGAGAGAAAAGTGGAAGTATGAAGATAGTGGTGGTGGTGAATGAATGGTGGGGAGGATACCTTGACTAGTTGACCTAGTCAAGAGTTTAGTCTCTTGGCAAATTTAGTCCCTCAAGTTTGTTGTCGGGTGTGGGAATTAACTAAACGAATTATTTTGAATTACACGAGGGTACGGGAGAGGTTATAATCAGATAACGAAAATATTAAGAATGTTAGCTAACGGAGGATACGAATCTAGATACGAAGGATATTATTAAAATAAAAAGACGGGCGTTAAAATAATTTAACGGAAAAATGCGGGATGTTACAATTCCCGGCACGGGCGTAGGGAGAAAGCCTTCCTTCTTGCATCTTTCAAAAAACCCAATATTCCGATCCACACCAAGATTTTCGGGTTCGTTGTTGTCGGAGTCACCCAAGTCATCTTCATCCCTTAACACAAACTCATTTACCACTTCCTTACATTTCAAATTATTTGTCACAATTTTAGGATTAGAAATAGGAAATGCACTGTTAGGAACTAAAGAAACCACATGCGTCTCCTTCTCCCTAGAACACAAATTATTAGACTCAACCTCTACAAACTTTGGACTAACAGGAGGAACTAGAACAGTCCCATTAACAACTGAAACATGTGAACTAGAAGTAACAACACAAGAATCAACATTGTTACCTCCCACATTATCCACAAAGACTGAGCCAAACCGAATGCTACTCACAGGAGAAGCACTCCCAACCGCAAGCGATCTCTTTTTCATAGACGCATCGACTTTCTCCTTAGTCGAGTCATAATGATTATCATACACAGAAGCGGTCGATACACGAGGGGTGATGGGAGTCGCAGCCGTAGAAGGAACAACAACATGGTCATCATAAACATCATTAACAATATCCGCATTCACAATGTTAGATCGATTTACAAGAGAAATCAAACCTTTGTGAAATTCCTCATATAAGACGCGATACAAACACGTCAAATCAGATAATTCTGAAACCCAAACACTTATAGTTAACTCCTTCTCAACGACTAAAAAAGAGTCGTTGTTGGTGACATCCACATCCACCAAATTATACACATGTTTAGTGTTGGAAGTTTTGACGAACACGAACATGGAACCTAGATTAGCGAGAGTAGCCGACGCATTTGCTACCATTAAAACCTCACCAAACAGAGCTGCAACAGATTTAGCACTACCAGCAGAGAAACAAGTGGCTGGAATTCCTTTGATTTCGAGCCAAACAAATCTACAAAAACTCGACGCATAATCCTAAAAGGGGAAAATTGAAACAAACTCTCCAGCAGGAGCGTCAATTAACCTTTTTGCACCAATCGAATCCTCACACATGCAAATGCACCCAAATGGTCCGAAGAAGCTAACTTGCTTGACAGTAACCTTACATCTTTTTAAAAGTTCTGTGACCTTTTCATCTTTAAAGTAACCGTATAATAGAATATAAGAAGGGCGTGTTGAAATAATTACTACGGAGTATTAGTTTAGAGGCTGCTTTGTTATTATTCCACTAACGAGTGTGTTGTGCCCGAATGTTACCGTGAATTTTTTTTCCTTTTCTTGATGTGCTTTTAACTTTTTCTTTTTTCTCGTTCTAATGATATTTAAATTGATATACAAAACATGCATGTTAAAGAGGATGGTCTAAAGTATATGAATAGAGTTAAAACAGTGGCATTGTAGAAATTATGGTTTTGTCAAGTCGATGAAGAATGATCGTTCCTATAACGATTCGTGTGGAAATTGTGTCACATCCTTTTTGTTTTTCAACTTCTCGGTTAATTGAGTTCGTGGGTTCGGTCTAGTAAGGGATGTGTACCTTGCTAGGAAGAGATTATCGAGTGGACAATGATTCAGTTTCGTGAGGTTTGAAGATGTTTGTGATGTCGAAAGTTTTACTAAAGTTTTAAACTTCATTCAAATAATAGGTAGGGAGATTCGTGCCTACAAAGCAATGGAAAGAAAAAGAGTAGTCGAAGGACAAGGAGATTCCGATATTGAAATGGGTTCGGGTTTGGGTTATGCGAATGTTAAGACAAAGACTATTTTGTCGGGTATTTACTCAAGTTGTGTTTAGTGCTAAAATGTGAGGCAGGGCGAGTCATTTGCTGATGTTGTTTCAAGGGACATAGATACCCCTTTTATACCTGCAAGCAGGGCCGGCTAAGGCTATGGGCGAAGCGGGTAACGGCCCGGGGCATCACGCGGTTAGGGACATCATTTTGAAAAAAAATATTAATACCCATAGTTTAAACCTCATAAAGATATATGTTTGCATAACTGTTGAGGGCATTTTATAATCATTTCGCCCGGGGCATGCAAAAACTTTGACCAAAGTTTGACCGGCCCTACCTGCAAGTCAAGTTCATGTTAGGAATCACAACACTTATAACGAGATCAATTAAAATCCTAATTCCATTGAAATTAAGATCGGAGATAAGACTCTTGTTTTAATTTGCCCGAATCAGTGGGCAATCGCAATTTTTGTTTTTAGCTATAATCGGGATCGATACTCCTGGACATTGGTCGAAGCTGATAGCAAACACTCTGATGCTCGTTTTGAAGATGACAAGAAGATAATTAACGATTTGAGTGATATGTCTACTAATGCATCAACGACGGACGATTTTATTGGTCTTGATTTTACAAATTCTGAGAAACAAAAAGCTTTTGAAGGTGAGTGCATGGATCAGAACTCCGTTTCGATGGACGAACCTCCCGCAATGGATTCTGCCCCGATTCCGGTAATGGACTCTGATCCGGTAACGGCTTCTACTCCGGCAATGGTATAAGACAATATATATGTAGAATATATTAGCTGTACAAATATATGTCAATATTATTAGAACTGTCGATAGCATAGCATATGTACCTTTCAAAGGTCAATTGTACATCACTTTAAAATAGGATAGTTAGTTTAGATAGCTTACTTCCTAGTATTTCGATTGTACTGTTGTAATCCTGCATTATATAAGTAGATGATCATAATGAATGCAAGACACGATTTACAAAATCCTTTATGTTATCAGACGCCTGAAATCACCTCTCTTCTCAACTTTATCCTTCACTCTCATCTTCCTGCAGAACCTCAATCATCGAAAAATCTTCATCACAATGTCTAATTCAAACAAAATTCACCCCGCTGTCACCGTTAATAACATCAAGAACTTTATCCCAATCACCCTCTAGATGGAAAAGAGCCAATATTCTTTTTGGTCAGGCCTGTTCAAAATTCACTGTCGAGCTTATGAAGTTCTCGACCACATAATTCCACCCACTACTGAAGATTCTTCCTCCACCAATACCACCAATCCGCCTCCTTCCCGCACTGCTTCACGGGAACGATTGGATGCTATCGTTCTTCAATGGATTTACGGCACCATATATCTTGATCTTCTTCGCACTGTTTACAAAGATGACTCAACTGCCCAACAAGCTTGGGAAAGATTGAAGGGAATTTTTCATGAAAACAAAAACTCTCGTGCGGTTCATCTTCAACACCAATTTGTCAACACTCGTCTTGAGAATTTTCCAGACGCCTCTTCTTATTGTCAAGAGCTGAAAATTATTGTTGATCAATTGGGTAACGTTGGTCTAACGATTGAAGAAGATCGATTGGTTTAGCAATTGGTTACGGGTTTGAACGATTCGTATGCTAGTCTTCGTTCTATCATCTCTCACTGTGAAAAGCGTCCATCCTTCTACGAAGCTCGCTCGATGCTTATTTTGGAAGAAACCCAAAATCAACAACTCGCCACTCAAGTAACATCTTCCTCCACCACAGCTCTTGTGACATCAGCTACACCCAATCCACCACCCAATACTGCCACGTCGAACAAACAATTCAACAATCGGTGAAGAGGTTACCATCGGGCTGGAAATAATTGGAGTAAAAGTTACAGAGGAAGAGGACGTGGTTATAATCCTAATTTTCATTCGGGTCAACATTCGGGTACAGGGCAATTCTTGGGTACAGGCCAATATCCCACCCAGCCTTGGGCTTATGGACCCTGGGCCTGGTTCAACTCACAGTAGACTACACCACATGGTCCATTTCCAGCTACACCATGGACCCGTCCACCCACTGCCCAACCTGGTATCTTGGGCCCTCGGCTCACTGCTAATTATGCGAGTTCGGTTGTTTCTCAGCCCACTGATTTGGAAGCGGCAATGCACACTATGACCTTAAACCCGCTTGATGATAATTGGTACTTAGATACGGGTGCCACTTCCTACATGACCAACAACCAAGGTAATTTTCTATTTTATTATCCTTCAACAACGGCTAAACGTATTATCGTGGGTAATGGTCAGAGTTTACCAATACATGGGTTCGGTCATGCTTGCTTAAACCTATCACCATCAACCAATTTACAACTTAAAAATGTCCTACATTCTCCTCCTTTAATTAAAATTTAAATTATGTTCGCCAACTTGCTATTGATAATCGTATCTCTATTGAATTTGATCTGTTTGGTTTTACTTTGAAGGAATTTCCGAAGGGGACCCCAATAGCTCGGTGTAACAGCACCGACGATCTATATCCGTTCCATCCATCGTTGCTGCGTTCTGTCTCAAACAACTTTGCTTTTTACACTACATCATCAGATTTATGGCATAACCTCCGGGAATGCATGTTTTTAATTCTATTAGCAATAAAAATTACATTCATTGTAATTCTAGAAATAAAACTACTATTTGTCAATCTTGTGTTTTTGGAAAACATGTATGTTTACCTTTTCACGCATCCTCCAACTTTACTTATGCACCATTCGACATAATACATAGTGACTTATGGACCTCCCCCGTCTTAAGTAATGATGGTCATCGCTATTACATGTTACTACTAGATGATAAAACAAATTTCTTATGGACTTTTCCACTCACCAATAAATCACAAGTATTTCAAATTTTCATAAACTAGTTCAAACTCAATTCGGAATTAATATAAAATCGTTCCAATGTGATAACGGAACCGAATACAACAACACCAAATTCCATCAATTTTGCTCTAAAAATGGCATGATATTCCGCTTCTCGTGCCCTTACACCTCATCCCAAAATGGAAAAGCCGAGCGAAAAATTCGCGCCATCAACAAAATCATTCGAACCCTTCTATCCCACTCTTCCGTACCTCCAAAATTTTGGCCACATGCACTCGCTCATGCCACCTATTTACTTAACATTTTACCAACAAAAGTAATTCAAAATTTCTCTCCTACTCAACTCTTATACTCCCGCACATCAACTTATGACCATTTAAGAGTGTTCGGATGCCTTTGTTACCCACTCATCCCATCTACCAAAATAAATAAACTTCAACTCCGCTCAACTCCGTGCGTTTTTCTTGGTTTTCCTACCAACCATCGTGGCTACAAATATTACGATCTATCCACTCATAAAATAATTATTTCCAGACATGTTATTTTTGATGAGACGTCATTTCCTTTCAAAACTACTACTGTTACAACTCAAAATGCATATGCACCATTCACTGACCAATATAACCCATACTTATACATGGATCATGCACATGGACTTCATTCTCCTCAGTCCATATCACCTGACCCAGATCAAAACTATTCTAGCCTACCTTCTAATCCTACTGGTCCAGTAAATACTTCGCCACCTTCTTCACCTATACAATCTCCATCTGTGACTAATTCCTCCCCCTCGAAATCTCAAACTATCTCTCCATCCTCCACCACTTCCACACCTCAAACTACACCCGTTGCACCCCCTACTCGCACCATAACCACTCAAAGTATGGATGGCATTTTTAAACCTCGGGTCCCTTTTAACTTATCTGTTTCGACCTCCATTTCACCTATCCCTTCCAATCCCAAGCAAGCTCTGATCGACCCTAATTGGTACCGTGCTATGACAAATGAATACAAAGCTCTTATGGATAATAACACATGGATACTAGTACCCCGAAAACCGAACATGAATGTTATTCGGTCCATGTGGATTTTTCGTCATAAAATGAAATCTGACGGCTCATTCGAACTATATAAGCCACGTTTAGTAGGTGATGGTCGTGCTCAACAAGTTGGCATTGATTGTTATGACACGTTTAGTCCGGTTGTCAAACCCGCCACCATACGTACGGTATTAAGCATCGTGGTCTCTAGTTCATGGCAAATACATCAACTAGATGTGAAAAACGCTTTCTTACACGGTTCACTAAATGAAACGGTGTACATGCACCAACCAATGGGTTTTCGTGACTCGAAACGTCCTGACCATGTTTGCCTATTAAAGTGTTCTCTTTATGGCTTAAAACAGGCACCACGTGCATGGTACCAACGCTTTGCCGACTTTGTTGCCACTATCGGGTTCATCCATAGCAAGTGTGATCACTCCCTTTTTGTTTATCACAATGGGAATGACATGACTTATCTACTACTATATGTTGATGACATAATCTGGACAACTTCATCAACACAATTACGTGATCACATCATTCGCCTACTAGCTAAGGAATTTGCCATGAAAGACTTAGGCCCGTTAAGCTCGTTTCTTGGTATTTCGGTTACACGAAATGATACAGGCTTGTTTCTAAATCAACAAGCTTATGTACGGGACATTATCGAACACGCAGATTTACTCCATTGTAACCCGGTCAGCACCCCGGTCGATACTTTAGGCAAGCAAAGCTTGGTAATTGACAAATCGTACTCTTAACCGACACTATATCGTAGTCTAGCTGGGGCGTTACAATACTTGACTTTCACTCGCCCCGACATCTCCTATGCGGTTCAACAAGTTTGTCTCCTTATGCACGCACTGAAGGAAGCACATATGCACGCCTTCAAATGCATCATACGCTATATAAAAGGTACTGCTTCTTTAGGCTTGCAAATTTCGAAAACTACTAGCTCCTCTCTTGTCTCATACACTGATGCCGATTAGGCGGGTTGCCCCGACACCCGTCGCTCCACCTCCGGATATTGTGTTTATTTAGGAGACAACTTGATTTCATGGTCATCGAAACGACAGCCAACTGTATCACGATCGAGTGCCGAAGCCGAATATAGGGGCATTGCAAATGTGGTTTTCGAAACATGTTGGTTGCGTAATCTACTTCTTGAATTACACAAGCCACTTGCAAAAGCAACGCTCGTTTTTTGTGATAATGTGAGTGAAATTTACTTATCTGGTAACCCCGTACAACATCAACGCACAAAACATATTGAGCTAGATATACATTTTGTATGAGAAAAAGTCGCACGTGGTCACGTTCGGGTGTTACATGTACCAACTAGATTTCAGATTACCGACATTTTTACCAAGGGTTTACCGCGTATTCTATTTGAAGAATTCAGACACAGTCTATGCCTTCGGGATTCGAACGCTTCGACTGAGGGGGGATATAAGACAATATATAAGTAGAATATATTAGCTGTACAAATATATGTCAATATTATTAGAACTGTCGATAGCATTGCATATGTACCATTCAAAGGTCAATTGTACATCACTGTAAAATAGGATACTTAGTTTAGATAGCTTACTTCCTAGTTATTTCGATTGTACTGTTGTAATCCTGCATTATATAAGCAGATGATCATAATGAATGCAAGACACGATTTACAAAATCCTTTAAATGGATTCTAACAACTCAGGAGTCGAGCGACCTTGATTCAAGCATTGAATTTGCGAATTCCAAAGGAGGTTGCGACACTTTCGAGATTAAAGTTGGCACACGTGATGTTGGGAGGGTGATGGAAAAGCAAAGTCCTATTTCCAAGGTAAAGTGACATGCAGACTTTCCAAGTAATGAAAATGTTTTAAGATGACGGACAGTTAAATTCTTTGAATACTAAAGAATTTGGGCCAAAAATGGAAACTTGGGAAGTTTTATTGGGTTAGAGGATGAGAGAAAATTTGGTTCAAATGATCCAGTAAAAGTTTCCGTACTTGGTGAACATGGGTTGATATGGGAAAAAATGAATTTTAAGCCCATTGATTTGGCTTAAGTTTCTAGTGAGCCGAAAATAATGAATGGTGTTTCAGTAGACAGCTAGGTGGTTCGTTTTCGATACAAGAAGTGCATATTTAGGCCTTTATTAAAAAGTAATTTTATTAAGTATGTACATAGAAGAAAACAATTGAAGCGCAATAGACATCGTGAAAAACGTATTTAGTATGAAAAGCTTAGTATCTATGATCTGATGAAGAACTCGGATGACGATGATGACGATTTTGATTGCGATTGTGATTGCAATTTTGATTGCGATTATGATTGCGACTGCGATAGTGATTGCGAATGCGATTGTGATAATATTTCATCCTCGTAATTGGAATCGTAGAAGATTTGGTTTAGGCTCCATGTTTGCGTATGACTCTACGAGTTTAGCTCACTCGTGTTTGTGTCTCCTTTTGTTTCGAGTTTTGTGGATGTTTTATTGGTTCATTTGAGTTATTTTGTCGTGGTTTGCCATGTTTAGCATTTTTGTAGTGTTTGGATAGGTAGCTTAAATTTCGTACGTATGTTTTCGTTGTTCTTCTAGCTTCTAGCTTCTTGCTAGTTGTATTGTTTCTTTATTTATAAAATTACTTGCCTTTCGAAAAAAGGGATTATCACCAAAATGTTCATTTTTTTTTACCTTTTTTGCGTGAGAGCTCATAAGAGCAAGGTGTCTTGCTCCTTTGCGTCCTTGCGTCCTTGGTTCTAGGAGCAATGAGCACGACACCATGCTCATTGCTCCCAAGTGGAATCAAGGATGCAAGGTGCCTCTTGCTCCCTTGCTTCCACCAGAGAGCAAGGACGCAAGCAGCCTTGCCCCTTGCTCCCTGGAAGCAGCCTTGCTCCTTGCTCCTTGCTCCCTGGTGGAAGCAAGGGAGCAAGATTGCGTCCTTGCTTCCACCTGGGAGCAAGGAGAGACTTGCTCCTTGCTCCTTGTTCGCAAGAGGCACATGTGTCCTTGCTCTCAGGTGAAACCAAGGTCGCAAGGCGCAACGGAGCAACAGAGCAAGGCACCTTGCTACCGTGCGAGGGCAAATTGACAAAAAATTTTTTTTTTGTGTGTGTGTGTGTGTTGGGGGGGGGGGGGGGGGGGGGGGGGGGCTCTTACGCAAAAAAGTTTAAAAAAATAGGCTTATTGGTAAAAAAAAAAAAAAAAAAAAAAAAAAAAAAAAGTATATGCTTAATAAAGTTTGTTACTAATATGCTCACTCGTAATTTAACTTTTAAGTTAAAAATACAGTTAATTATTTGTCGAATATATTACTCATTCCTGTATTAATATACTTAAATTAAATTAATTAAATAAAAATAAAAAGATAGAACACATGAAGTTTTGGACCATTATGTAGAAATTCAGTTATCACAATTGACCATATCTTTGTTTTTCTCTTCCCCTAAGACCACTTGTATCGGCACCAAGTGACGCCGTCAATTGGTGAGGTGGCAGGGAAGAGACGCCGACATCGCCGGGCCGTGACCTTGTGCCGTTTTGCGGGGAGCCATTTGAATGAAACATGTGAAGTCACTCACGTCTCTTACAGATGGTCGATGGGGATTGGCCATCCCATTTGACCGTTGGAGATTTAAAAAACAATTGATTTTTTTCTATATATAATACTTATCTATTTTAATTTTATACACACTCATACTACCATCATTCTTATTATCAAATTATATACAACCCAAAACATTAATTTGTTCACAATGGATAAAACATTCAAGATGCTAGAGTTTCTTATAGATGATTCGGATGATGAAAACATTGTTAGTTTTGTTAATAGTCTAACGCAAGAAGAAGTCGATGGAAAGGCAAGTAGTTCGCGAGTCCCTCGATCCCGGGTTTATATTGCTAGAGATCGTGAAGATGCAGCTATAAGGTTATACAATGATTATTTTGCGGAGTCACCAGTGTATCTCGAAAAATATTTTAAACGACGTTTTCGAATGAGTCATCAGTTATTTCTTCGAATTGTTGAAGGTATATGTAATTTTAATAGTGTCGTAATTTCTGATTATTTTATGTATTTTAGGGAATGTCTCGATGCAACTGGCCGTCAAAGTTTGACAATTCTCCAAAAGTGTACAGCGGCCATACGTCAAATGGCGTATGGAACAACTCCTGATTTGTTTGATGAATATATAAAAATTTGGAAGAAAACGGCTGCCTTATGTCTTGAAAATTTTTGTCAATGCGTATTTCATTTGTTTGCTAGACAATATTTGCGAAAACCAACTGCCGAATATGTTACTAGACTTTATAATGTTCAAGCACAAAAATATGGTTTATCGGATATGTTATGTAGTATTAATTATATGCATTGGGAGTGGAATAATGGTCTTGTTGCTTGGCAAGGACAATACATAAGAGGTAATCAAAAAGGGCCTTCTGTTATGCTTGAAGCAGTCGCCTCACAAGATTTGTGGATATGACATGCATTCTTTGGTATGGAAGGTTCTAACAACGACATTAACGTTTTGAATTTTTCACCATTGTTTAACACTATAAAAGATGGAATTGCTCCACCTTCACCATTTGAAGTAAACGGGCGGCGCTACGAAAGAGGGTATTACTTAGGTGATGGTATATACCCAGATTGTGCTATGTTGGTAAAAGCGCCTCATAATCCAACTGACGAACCTCGTAAAAAATTCAAACGGTTTCAAGAAAGTGCAAGGAAAGATATTGAGCGTGCATTTGGAGTATTACATGGTAGATTTGTAATGTTAAAAACCCCGGCGAGATCTTTTGACTTAAACAAAATTAGAAGACATATGTATGCTTGTATTGTATTACATAACATGATTCAAGAAAATAACAGTTTTGTGATTGGACGGCGAGAAGAAAGAATGATACAAAGGAACCCACCACGTCGGTTAGAAAGGAATTTGAGGGATCGAGATGCAAGGATTAAGGAAATAAGAGATAAGCAAGTTCACAAACAGTTGAAGGCAGATTGAACCTAGCACGTTTGGAACTTATCACCTTACTTTCGTACTGCTAATGATGAGTAATTTTTTATGTATTTTCTAGTTTCGTTTAGGAATTTTAAAATTATGTAATTTTTCGTTTTAGTAATTTAAATTAATGTACTTTATGTTTAGTTATATTAATGAATTGTTATTCTATATACGATATAGCCGTTTATTTCATTAATTCCTAAACGATTACAATATTTTCTACAAAATAGAAGAACAACATACTTTCCCAAAAACGATTACAGTAATTCCTAACGGCTATCTTCAAACCACACCTCCATCAATCTTCGTAATCGCGAATATCGTATTGCTGAAATGGCTGAGATTCAGGTACATCTTCATCTTCACTTTCCTCAATGGCGTAGCTTTCATCCCTAATTTGGTGTAAAGTGTAATCGGTTGATTACGTAACAAGGCTTGCCCAATCAAAGCAAACCAATCGTGATCTTCTTCAAGTAGTGAGGCAGGACCGTTGGGTTTTTTTGAAAAACCATACTTGTTTGAAAATGTAAGGTATGTCTTGTTGGAGAAACTCAAGCAGCTTCAGAAAATTTGGACACTTACGCACATCGAGGAAATAATCTCGTGTTTCGTAAGGTGTATAAATCAATTCTCGATCAAATTCACCTCCGTAATGAACTTTTACGCAAACATTTAACGGACTCATTTTGAACTGTGTGTGTTATGATTTGAGAGTTTTAGAAGAGATGAAGTGTGCGTTATGATTTGAGAAGAGTGGTTGTTTATATAGGGGGGAAAACTTGTCATTTTTTGAAAAAAAAATGGTTCATAAAAATGAAAAATAAAATGTCACATCAACATTCCACTAAAATTAACATAAAAAAAGAAACACCACCACTATTCCACTAAAAAAAACACGTCTTACTCATTCAAAAAATGCAAAAAAACCAAGTGACACGAGAAAGAAACGTCCCAACCAATACAAATGGTCTAAGACTAAATTCACCTCTGTTTTATATAAAAAAAAAAAAATAAGTTTACAGACAATTGAGTCATTGGCCATAGTGATTTTCATATGCATACACACATACATTGTAAATGACCACCCATTTGTTTATTTGTTTTATTGCTTGTTGTAACATCGGATAAAAGTCTCATACAAACTACCTCTATTTAAAATAATAATAATAATAATAATAATAATAATAATAATAATAATAATAATAATAATAATAATAATAATAATAATAATAATAATAATAATAATAATAATAATAATAAGGTTTGTATTTATTTTACAAACCCTATTATTTATTTAGCCCATCTAGTGTTTAGGTTTATATTTTCTTGTCTCGAGTGATTATAATTGGGCCTAAATGGTCCCCCATTTGTATTGTTTTCTTCTTTCTTTATAAAAGTTGGCTTTTTAAAATAATAATAATAATAATAATAATAATAATAATAATAATAATAATAATAATAATAATAATAATAATAATAATAATAATAATAATAATATAATAATATAATAATTAATAGGTGGATGCTGCTATTCATAATTCATAAAGTATTCAATATTGGTGTATATGGTAATAAACACACAAGAACATCAATGTGTTGAACATTTTTAAATTTAAGAGTGATGTTAACGACAATGTTCATGTTTTAAAGAATCTAAATATCTTTAGATAGTGGTCCATAAACTCATTGTTTTTAACATCTCAATAATCAAAAACAAATAGGGAGAATTTTATAATTGGAGAAAATTTTGTTCGAGTGTGCAAATAAACTAGCATTTGTTTTATGGTTAGTTGGTTACCCAAACTACTTTTTAAGAGAAGCATGATTATCTACACCGTATAAGGTCACTCCTTATCGTAACTAAACTATTCATCCTCTTAACCTTCCACATCAGCGTCACATCAACACCAATATCATATAACTAACTCATAACTAAGCACTCCCTATCATGGCTAAAACAATACTCCTCTTAATATACAATGTACAAGCAATAAAGCATCAAGTCCAACAATAAAAAGTTACTAGGACTCACAATTCCTATAACTAACCAAAACTCTTCCATTAAATCCATGGTGAGTGCGGGTAACTAATGCGGGTAACTAAGCCGTGTCTATGGTTCATTACGGGTAATTACGGGTAATGAGCGGGTAATGAACGGGTAACTAACCATACGGAGTGGTCTAAGTATGGTAGCTTTAATTATAAATCTTCGGTTGAATATTTTCACTTGGGTGGAAGTTATAGTTTAATTTATAGTGGAATAAGGAACATTTTAATAAGGAGAAATGAGCAATTATAAATTTATAAATTAAAAAATATATATATAAGCATGGATAGTGATATGTAAAAATAATACTAGTAACACATCACTATCCATGCTTATATAATACTAGTACCTTTTCAAAAAAATAAAATAAATAAATAATAATAATACTAGTAATAAATGATTACAAATAGTTCATTTGCATAAAGATAATAGTAATAAACGAGCAAAAAGTCATTGCGTGTTGTTGCGAAAAATTGTTTACGATAATATATTTTAGTATATTATTAAATATTATTTTATGGGAGGTGATCCTCACACACCACTTTTTGATCCATGTACATCTAATTACCTATTTTACCCTTAATTATACTTACAAAAATAATATTAGTTTAACTCCCTAAATTAATCTAGGGGCATAACTGTAAATTTATGAGGCAAAAGTGTACATAGATCAAAAATTGGTTTTTATAATTTACTACAATATAAATCTCAAAGATTGTCACAAAGATATATGTTTCAAATTAGAATATTCCCTCTTAATGAATCTAACTAAATATAGTATCCATGTTAGTATAGATATAACTAGTTGTGGAGCCCTCGTTTCGCGCCGGAGGCTCCGTTTTGAATGCGAGTTAAAAAAAAAGTTTTGATCTATTTTGTAAAAAAGAATTTTTTTCGACATAACATTGAAGGGTTGTTCCTTTTGTGAAAGTTGCTTCTTTTAGCGTTCGGGTTTTATTTTAAAAAAAAAGGTTAGTAAAGTGGGGGTTCGGTTTGTATTTTAATAAAAGTTAGTGGGTTAACTTTGTGAAATTTAAAAAAACTTTACGTATAAAGTGGGGGTTCGATTTGTATTTTAATAAAAGTTAGGGGGTTAAGTTTGTGAAAATTGAATATTAGTAAAAAAAATAAAGTTAGTAAAGTGGGGGTTCGATTTGTATTTTAATAAAAGTTAGGGGGTTAAGCTTGTGAAATTTAGGAAACAATATACGTATAAAGTGAGGGTTCGATTTGTATTGTAATGAAAGTTAAGAGGTTAAGTTTGCGAAAAGTGGAAAAATAAATAGTACTATTAATTCCTACTTTACCTTTTAGATATAGGTATATAATCTGATATGTTATATGAAATACAAAAAAGATAAAAATTACTTTAATTTTACTTTGGATTCTCGTTTAAGATTTATCAAAATTAATAATCATAAATAGTTAGCAAAAACCCCGTTATCAAAAACACTATTGTGAAAGAATATCTAATCAACAAATTTAGAATATACGATTTTTTTTTTTTAGAAAAAAAAAGTTAAAAAGCATAAATATAATAGAGCAAATGTTAAAGCATAAATATATAATAAAGTTAAGGTTGAATTGGGCCATGCTTTATAATTTTTTTTTTTAAGACAAAAATATTATAATTCAGGAGACTTATAACTACCTTTAATAAATAGTATCTAATTAAAGAATAATAGAAAGAAGAGAGAGAATGTATATGTGAAATATATTCAAGAGAGTGCATCTTTTACAAACTACATCATCATGTATTTATAGTAAAAATAAACCACTGTGCAATTTGGTAGGTGAGTTGTAGCCACAAAATTAGCACACATTATTTGACTTTCATAACATTCCCCCTTGGATGACAATTTTTGTTTCATTAAGATCAATTACAAGCAACTAGTACTGCCTCGTTAAAAACCTTGCTAAAGAAAAATCCAGTGGGATAAAAACTTTTGCCAAGGGAAAAAGAGTGCAGCATAGAGTTGACTCCCCCTCAAGTGGACATCATTGAGGCGTTAAATTCTTTAAACATGCCTCATGCCAATATTGTGAACATGCGTTCTGAAAATAGCAGTTGGAAGTGCTTTGGTGAAAAGATCGGCAGAGTTTTTGCTGGATTGAACATATTTCATTTCAATCTGGTTGTCCTTAATGAGGTTTTGAGTGTAGGAGAAGAATCTAGGAGGTATGTGTTTTGTTCGGTCACTTTTGATATACCCTTCTTTCATCTGTGCTATGCAAGCTGCATTATCTTTATAGATAGTTGTTGGACTTTTATCGCGTTCTAGTCCACAAGAATCAGTAATGAGTTGTGTCATTGATCTCAACCAAAAACATTCCCGAGTAGCTTCATGTAATGCAATCACTTCGGCATGATTTGATGATGTTGCAACAAGTGTTTGTTTTTGAGAACGCCATGATATTGCAGTACCTCCATTTAGGAATACATTTCCATTTTGAGATTTAGCTTTATGTGGATAAAATAAATAACCTGCATCTGCATAACCAACCAAATCTTGTTTTGATTCGTTAGAATAAAATAATCCTAAATCAGTAGTTCCTCGAAGGTATCGAAATATGTGTTTGATCCCATTTCAGTGTCTTTTGGTAGGAGCTGAGCTGAACCTTGCCAACAAATTAACTGCAAAAGAAATGTCAGGTCTTGTACAATTTGTAAGATACATAAGAGCTCCAATTGCACTAAGATATGGTACTTCTGGTCTCAGGATATCTTCATGATCTTCACAGGGACGAAATGGATCAGTGTCAATATTAAGTGATCTAACAACCATAGGAGTACTTAATGGTTTTGCCTTGTCCATATTGAAACGTTTTATGTAGTGACCCGAACTTTTCCATGTTTATATATATTAATTGAGATTGATATTTACATGATTAAATGTTTCCAACGTGTTAAGCAATCAAACTTGTTAAGACTTGATTAAATGAAATAAGTTTCATATGGACAATTGATCACCCAAGTTGACCGACGATTCACGAACGTTACAAATTTGTAAAAATTACATGTTGTGGTATATATAGACATATATATATGGTTGACATGAGATTATGATGAGTAAGTATCTCACTAAGTATATTAACAATATGTGATATACATAAGAAATGAGATTACTAAGTTAAGAAACTCGAAATGATATATATAACGATTATCGTTATGATAACGTCTACTAAATACATATGTATCATATTAAGATATTGATACACTATATTTAACATGATAAAATGATATTTAAATATATCATTAAGTGTGTTAACAATGAACTACATATGTAAAAACAAGACTACTAACTCAAGAATTACGAAACGAGACTTATATGTAACGATTATCGTTGTAACGATATTTTAATGTATATATCATATTAAGAGATATTCATACATCATAATATCATGATAACATAATAATTTAACTTCTCATTTGATATAATAAACATTGGGTTAACAACATTAATTGAGATCGTTAACTTAAAGGTTTCAAAACAACACTTACATGTAACGACTAACGAAGACTTAACGACTCCATTAGAATGTATATACATATTGTGTTTTGATATGTATTCTTACACTTTTGAAAGACTTCAAGACACATATCAAAGTACTTCTACTTAATAAAAATGCTTACAATTACATCCTCGTTCAGTTTCATCAACAATTCTACTCGTATGCACCCGTATTCGTACTCATACAATACACAGCTTTTAGATGTATGTACTATTGGTATATACACTCCAATGATCAGCTCTTAGCAGCCCATGTGAGTCACCTAACACATGTGGGAACCATCATTTGGAAACTAGCATGAAATATCTCATAAAATTACAAAAATATTAGTAATCATTCATGACTTATTTACATGAAAACAAAATTACATATCCTTTATATCTAATCCATATACCAATGACCAAAAACACCTACAAACACTTTCATTCTTCAATTTTCTTCATCTAATTGATCTCTCTCAAGTTCCATCTTCAAGTTCTAAGTGTTCTTCATAAATTCCATAAGTATAGTTTCATAAAAATCAAGAATACTTCCAAGTTTGCAAGTCTACTTCCAAGCTTTCTAATCCATTTCAAGTAATCATCTAAGATCAAGGAACCTTTGTTATTTACAGCAGGTTATCTTTCTAATTCAAGGTAATATTCATATTCAAACTTTGATTCAATTTCTACAACTATAACAATCTTATTTCGAGTGAAAATCTTACTTGAACTGTTTTCGTGTCATGATTCTGCTTCAAGAACATTCAAGCCATCCAAGGATCCTTTGAAGCTAGATCCATTTTTCTCATTTCCAGTAGTTTTATCCAGAAAACTTGAGGTAGTAATGATGTTCATAACATCATTCGATTCATACATATAAAGCTATCTTATTCGAAGGTTTAAACTTGTAATCACTAGAACATAGTTTAGTTAATTCTAAACTTGTTCGCAAACAAAGTTAATCCTTCTAACTTGACTTTTAAAATCAACTAAACACATGTTCTATATCTATATGATATGTTAACTTAATGATTTAAAACCTGGAAACACGATGAACACCATAAAATCGGATATACGCCGTCGTAGTGAAACCGGGGGCTGTTTTGGTTTGGATAATTAAAAACTATGATAAACTTTGATTTAAAAGTTGTTCTTCTGGGAAAATGATTTTTCATATTAATATGAAACTATATCCAAAAATCTTGGTTAAACTCAAAGTGAAAGTATGTTTTTCAAAATGGTCATCAAGATGTCGTTCTTTCGACGGAAATGACTAACTCTTTAGTAATTGACATGTAACTTAAATTTCCGACTATAAACCTATACTTTTTCTGTTTGGATTCTTAAATTAGAGTTCAATATGAAACCATAGCAATTTGATTCACTCAAAACGGATTTAAAATAAAGAAGTTATGGGTAAAACAAGATTGGATATTTTTGATCTTTTTAGCTACGGGAAATGTTTAACAAATCTATACAAATCATATCCTAGCTAACTTATATTGTATTATACATGTATTCTAATATATTATATAATCTTGGGATACCATAGACACGTATGGAAATGTTTTGACATATCATATCGACCCATGTATATATATTATTTGGAACAACCATAGACACTCTATATGCAGTAATGTTGGAGTTAGCTATACAGGGTTGAGGTTGATTCCAAAAATATATATACTTTGAGTTGTGATCTAGCCTGAGACGTGTATACACTGGGTCGTGGATTGATTCAAGATAATATATATCGATTTATTTCTGTACTTCTAACTGTGGACAACTAGTTGTAGGTTATTAACAAGGACAACTGACTTAATACACTCAAATCTTTAAAACATAATAAAAATGGTTGTAATTATATTTTGATCATACTTTGATATATATGTACATATTTGTATAGGTTCGTGAATCGATCCGTGGCCAAGTCTTATTTCCGAGGAAGGAAATATCTGTGAAAGTGAGTTATAGTCCCACTTTTAAAATCTAATATTTTTGGGATGAGAATACATGCAGGTTTTATAAATGATTTACAAAATAGACACAAGTACGTGAAACTACATTCTATGGTTGAATTATCGAAATCGAATATGCCCCTTTTTATTAAGTCTGATAATCTAAGAATTAGGGAACAGACACCCTAATTGACGCGAATACTAAAGATAGATCTATTGGGCCTAACAAACCCCATCCAAAGTACCGGATGCTTTAGTACTTCGAAATTTATATCATATCCGAAGGGTGTCCCAGAATGATGGGGATATTCTTATATATGCATCTTGTTAATGTCGGTTACCAGGTGTTCACCATATGAATGATTTTTATCTCTATGTATGGGATGTGTATTGAAATATGAAATCTTGCGGTCTATTGTTACGATTTGATATATATAGGTTAAACCTATAACTTACCAACATTTTTGTTGATGTTTAAAGCATGTTTATTCTCAGGTGAATACTAAGAGCTTCCGCTGTTGTATACTAAAATAAGGACAAGATTTGGAGTCCATGTTTGTATGATATTGTGTAAAAACTGCATTCAAGAAACATATGTCGATGTAATATATTTCTATTGTAAACCATTATGTAATGGTCATGTGTAAACAGTATATTTTAGATTATCATTATTTGATAATCTACGTAATGCTTTTAAAACCTTTATTGATAAAATAAAGGTTATGGTTGTTTTAAAAATGAATGCAGTCTTTGAAAAACGTCTCATATAGAGGTCAAAACCTCGCAACGAAATCAATTAATATGGAAAGTTTATAATCAATATGAACGGGACATTTCAGTTGGTATCCGAGCGTTGGTCTTAGAGAACCAGAAAATTTGCATTAGTGTGTCTTATCGAGTTTGTTATGATGCATTAGTGAGTCTGGACTTCGATCGCGTTTTCTTAAAAAATGATTGCTTAACATTTTTGTTGGAAACTATATATTATTAACATGTAAATATTATGTGATATATTAATCTCTTAATATGTTTGATATTGTGTGATAGATGTCTACCTCTAGCATAAATTCCATTGACTCACCTAATAATAACGAAGAGTCTAATATATATTGGCAAGATTCACAAGTTCCCGAAGAACCGGAAGAAGAGGAAACGGAACCGGAAGAAGAGGAACCGGAAGAAGAGGAACCAGAAGAAGAGGAACCGGAAGAAGAAGAGGTTCCGGAGGGGGGAATAGTAGGAACCACAGAAAACCGGTCAAATAAAAGAAAATCCTCAACCAATGGACCAAAGTTAATAATGATCAATGGTGTTTCTGCTAAAGAAGCAAAATATTGGGAAAATTACCAATTTTCCGATGAATCGGATCCTGATGAGGATTCCGATGATGTTATAGAAATTACCCCGACTCAATTTAATGAGGCAAAAGAAAATAATAAGGGAAAAGGCATTAAAATAGAGAAATCTGATTCCGACCCCGATGAACTTTATATGTACCGTCAACACCCATATTTTCAATATCGTGACAATAACCCGAGAACCTCTAAACCACCAGGTTTTTCTAAACTAATGTGAAAAACGACGACTCGTATTAGAGGAACATCATATATCCCTAGAAGATTAGGAAAAAGAACCAAGTCCGAAGAAGAAGAAACCAGTGATTCAGATTAGAGGGGTGTGAGCATGTTGTGTAATAAATGTATTGTAGTGTGCTTGTACTTTTATGTTCTATGTAAAAATTGCTTGTATTGTTTGTTTTTACGAATCTAATCCTTGTCTATTTTACAGTATAAAAACAAAATGGACGTTAAGGGTAGACAACCGAATATTTTAGAAGACCTACCAGAGGATATGATTGAGGAAATCTTGTCTAGAGTCGGTCAGAATTCATCAGCACATTTAGTTATGGCGAAATTAACTTGTCAAACATTTGAAAGACTTTCCAGAAATGCCTTAGTTTATAAAAGGCTTTTCTTTGATAGGTGGGGTATATCACATTGGGGAGACTTTAAGTTACACCGTGTTTTCTTTAAAGCGTTAAATGTGGGGAACTCAAATGCAATTTTAGGCTACGGGTTAAGAACCTATTTTGACTCAACATATCCCAACATAGGATTTCGTGAATTAGAAAGAGCTTCTAACATGCAACATAAAGAAGCATGTTATGCTTACGGGTTAGTGATGTTCGCTTCTTACCTAAGTGAGAAAAAGAACATCGGATTGCAGCTTTTAAATAAAACTTTCCCACAAGTGACGGATTCAGTAGTTGGGGTGAGAAACAAAGTTTTTAGATTATCACGGGGCTGTTGGACATTACGAAACCCTCGTCCTTTTGACGACATTACAACATGCTGCCTAGCCAATGGTCATAACGGTTATTTTCCACAAGACCAAGGATGGGAAGTCGTCTTAGTAAAACCAGAATGCATGACTTGTTTCTGGACTTATGAATTACGTGTCTTTATTTCCTTTGCTGAACAACTTGCGTATTAACTAGATTTATCTTCAAAACTGTCATGTATCATAGTGTACTATATTTCATGTTATATGTAATATAGCGAAGTTGTAAGTTTGAAGAATATTTGTATGTGATATATTATTATAATCAGTTTTTCATATGGAATTGTAGTAGTTGAATTGTATATTAGCTACTAAGTATGAACTTAACGGGTAGGTAGTACCCGAATTTAAACTTATAAAACGCTAATATGAAGAAAAATCTTTTATAAATGAGTTCATATTATGCTACGAGATACTATTGACTACTCTTAATATTATGTATGATTAACTTGTTTCATTTGACTATTTTGAAGGAAATGGCATCGACTACTCCACACACCTTGAATATGAGCGAAGAGGAATTTCGTGCCTTTCTTGCTTCAAACATAGCCGCAGTAAAGGCCGCGCTACATACCAACAATAACTCTGAATCTAGCAATACAGCTAACGGTGCAAGAAATCGTGTAGGATGCTCCTACAAGGAATTCACTGCCTGCAAACCTTCAGAATTTGATGGGACCGAAGGACCAATCGGATTGAAACGGTGGATCGAGAAAGTTGAATCGTTGTTTGCCATAAGTAAGTGTGCTGAAGGAGACAAAGTGAAGTACGCTACGCATACCTTCACAGGTATTGCGTTAACATGGTGGAATACCTATCTAGAGCAAGTGGGACAAGATGCTGCTTACGCGCTACCGTGGTCAGCTTTCAAGCACTTGATGAACGAGAAGTACCGTCCCAGAACCGAGGTCAATAAGCTCAAGTCAGAACTTAGAGGGTTACGAACACATGGATTCGATATTACTTCGTACGAAAGACGATTCACAGAATTGTGCCTATTGTGTCCGAGAGCGTTCGAAGATGAGGAAGAGAAGATCGACGCGTTTGTGAAAGGGTTACCGGAGAGAATCCAAGAAGATATAAGTTCACACGAGCCTGCCTCCATACAAAAGGCATGTAGAATGGCTCACAAACTAGTGAACCAGATTGAGGGAAGAATTAAAGAACAGGCGGCCGAAGAGGCCAACGTGAAGCTAGTCAAAAGAAAGTGGGAGGAAAACGGTGATAAGAGTCACCAATACAACAATAACTATCCCAAAAATCGCAACATCAATCGCAACTACAACAAACGGCACAACAACAACAACAACAACTACAACAATCATCCCAACAACAATAACAACCGCAACAACAACAACAATCAGAAGCAGCTATGCCAAAGGTGTAAAAAGTATCACTCGGGATTTTGCACCAAATTTTGCAACAAGTGTAAAAGAAATGGTCATAGCGCGGTGAAGTGTGAGGTCTACGGACCAGGGGTTAACAGAACGAAAGGAACAAATGGTGTCGGAACGAGCAATGGCGGAGCAAGTAGTGTCGGAGCAAGTTATGCCAATGTAGTTTGTTATAAATGTGGAAAACCGGGCCACATGATTAGAAATTGCCCGAACCAGGAGAACACGAATGGACAAGGCCGCGGAAGAGTTTTCAATATTAATGCGGCAGAGGCACAGGAAGACTCGGAACTTATTACGGGTACGTTTCTTATTGACAATAAATCTGCTTACGTTTTATTTAATTCGGGTGCGGATAGAAGCTATATGAGTAGAGATTTTTGTGCTAAATTAAGTTGTCCATTGACGCCGTTGGATAGTAAATTTTTACTCGAATTAGCAAATGGTAAATTAATTTCAGCAGATTATATATGCCGGAATCGAGAAATTAAATTGGGTAGCGAAATATTTAAGATTGATTTGATACCAGTAGAGTTAGGGAGTTTTGATGTAATAGTTGGCATGGACCGGCTGAAGGAGATGAAAGCAGAGATCGTATGTTATAAAAATGCAATTCGCATTGTACGAGAAGAAGGAGAACCCTTAATGGTGTACGGAGAAAAGGGCAACACGAAGCTACATCTTATTAGTAATTTGAAGGCACAGAAACTAATAAGAAAAGGTTGCTATGCTGTTCTAGCACACATCGAGAAAGTACAAACTGAAGAAAAGAGCATCAATGATGTTCCCATCGCAAAAGAATTTCCCGATGTATTTCCGAAAGAATTACCGGGACTACCTCCACATCGATCTGTTGAATTTCAAATAGATCTTGTACCAGGAGCTGCACCAATAGCTCGTGCTCCTTACAGACTCGCACCCAGCGAGATGAAAGAACTGCAAAGCCAACTGCAAGAACTATTAGAACGTGGTTTCATTCGACCAAGCACATCACCATGGGGAGCTCCTGTTTTGTTTGTCAAGAAGAAGGATGGTATATTTAGGTTGTGTATTGACTACAAAGAGTTGAATAAAATTACCATCAAAAATCGTTATCCACTGCCGAGAATTGACGACTTATTTGATCAACTACAAGGCTCGTCGGTTTATTCAAAAATCGATTTATGTTATGGATATCATCAAATGCGAGTAAAGGAGGATGATATTCCAAAAACTGCTTTTAGGACGCGTTATGGTCATTACGAGTTTATGGTTATGCCGTTTGGATTGACTAACGCACCAGCTGTGTTCATGGACCTTATGAACCGAGTGTGTGGGCCATATCTTGACAAGTTTGTCATTGTTTTCATCGATGACATACTTATTTACTCAAAGAATGATCAAGAGCACGAAGAACATTTGAGAAAAGTGCTAGAAGTATTGAGGAAAGAAAAACTGTACGCTAAGTTTTCAAAGTGTGCATTTTGGTTGGAAGAAGTTCAAATCCTCGGTCACATAGTGAACAAAGAAGGTATCCAGGTGGACCCGGCAAAGATCGAAATCGTTGAAAAGTGGAAAATCCCAAAAACTCCGAAGCATATACGTCAATTTTTAGGATTGGCTGGTTACTACAGAAGATTCATCCAAGATTTCTCCAAAATTGCAAAACCCTTGACTGCATTAACGCATAAAGGGAAGAAATTTGAATGGAAGGATGAACAAGAGAAGGCATTTCAGTTATTGAAGAAAAAGCTAACTACGGCACCTGTATTGTCATTGCCTGAAGGGAATGATGATTTTGTGATTTATTGTGACGCATCAAAGCAAGGTCTAGGTTGTGTATTAATGCAACGAACGAAGGTGATTGCTTATGCGTCTAGACAATTGAAGATTCACGAGCAAAATTATACGACTCACGATTTGGAATTGGGTGTTGTTGTTTTTGCATTAAAGACTTGGAGGCATTATTTATATGGGGTCAAAAGTATTATATATACCGACCACAAAAGTCTCCAACATATATTTAATCAGAAGCAACTGAATATGAGACAACTGATAGTTAAAGCTAAGGGGTATAAAATACTATTAAATTTTATAAGAAAATACTATTAAATATGATACAATTTTACACAAGATATTTATTTATTTATAGAATGGATATACTTAAACTTTGCTACAACACTTATAGGCAGTGTACCTAATTGTATAGTAGTGTAGTTTTTAGTAAGTCCGGTTCGTTCCACAGAGAAAATCTTTAAACAAAGCTTAACGCTATATTAGTTTACTTTTATAAAAATACAAATATATATATAAGTAATATTATTATTATAAAGGGGGGTTTTTACCGTTTAATGACCGGTTTGTCAATTTTAAAACTTTAGTCGCAGTTAAAACCAAATGTAAAATAATAAATAAATACAAGACTTAATTTAAAGCGTAAAGTAAATAACGATAATGAAATTGCGATAAATAAAAGTGCGATAAAATAAACTTGCGATAATTAAAAAGTACGAAAATTAAAATGCAATTAAATACAATAACAATAAAAATGCGATAATTAGAAGTGCAATTAAATATAAAATAAAGGAAATTAAATATGAAATAAAAGAATTATGCTTATTTAAACTTCCGTAACCATGATGTTTGACGTGTTGATTTTAGTTTTATGCCCATGGGTTAATTGTCCTTTGTCCTGGATTATTTAATATGTCCTTCTGGTTTTTGTCCATAACAGTCCATCAGTCATAAATATAAAGTGCGAGTGTCCTCGTCAAATTATCCTTATACCCGAAGTTAAATATTCCAACTAATTGGGGACTTAAACTGTAACAAGATTTTAATACTTTGTTTAATAATTACACCAGGATGTCGACTGAGTGTAACCCAAGGTTTTAATATTTTGTTATCAATTATACCAAGTGTCCTTGTACATAATTTCACCCCTGTTTTAATTATTCTAGTGGCTATTAATCCATTCCCGTGTCCGGTTAAATGAACGATTATTCGTACATATAAATACCTCGCCCATCGTGTCCGATCGAGTGTATATGGTAATTTATAGGGACGCCCAATTGTAAATCTTTATATTAACATTAACAAACTATCATTTAGTTAAACAAATATAAAGCCCATTAATAGCCCATAGTCTAATTTCCACAAGTGTCGTTCTTTTGTCCAAACCCCAATTATGGTACAAAGCTCAATTACCCAATTTTAGTAATTAGCCCAACATCATGATTACTTCGGATTAAATAAGCATAATAATAACTTAGCTACGAGACATTAAATTAAAAAGGTTGAACATAACTTACAATGATTAAAAATAGCGTAGCGTTACACGGACAGAATTTCGACTTACACCCTTACAACATTTGCTAACATACCCTTATTATTAGGATTAAAATTAAAATTAAAATTAAAATATAAATTATAAATATAAATATTACGTATATAGATAGAGAGATTGATGGATTTTTTTTTTGATGAAAAATTGATCAGAATTCGTTGGGCTTTATAGGGAGTTTCAGTTTTTGGGGCTCCGCGACTCGCGGCCCATTCCTTCTTCAAACTTCGCGAGTCGCGGAGTTTGTAAATACAGCTCACTCCATTTTGGCTCTTTGTTTACCGACGGTTTATTATATAAATATAATATATATATAATTTATATAATTAATTATATATTATATTATATTTATATACATAGTTAACTTGTAATTTTTAGTCCGTTGCGTCGAGCGTTGAGAGTTGACTCTGGTCCCGGTTCCGGATTTTCGAACGTCCTTGCGTATAATTTAATATCTTGTACTTTGCGTTTTGAATCTTGTACTCTTGTAATTTCGAGACGTTTCTTATCAATAATTGGAACCTCTTTGATTGTCTTTTGTACTTTTGAGCTTTTTGGTCGTTTGCGTCTTCAATTCGTCGAATCTGTCTTTTGTCTTCACCTTTTATTATTTAAACGAATATCACTTGTAAATAGAACAATTGCAACTAAAAGCTTGTCTTTCTTGAGGAATAATGCTATGAAATATATGTTCGTTTTTAGCATTATCAAATATTCCCACTGTGACGACCCGGAAATTTCCGAACAAATTTAAACTTGATCTTGATATGTTTTCAACACGATAAGCAAAATCTGTAATGTTGAAATCTCAAAAATTTTGAATTATGTTCATATGACCAATTACCCTTCGACTGTTCTCGACGATTCACGAACCATTAAACGAATATGATTATATATGTATATGTATATATATATATATATATATATATATATATATATATATATATATATATATATATATATATATATATATATATATATATATATATATATATATATATATATATATATATATATATATATATATATATATATATATATATATATATATATATATATATATTATAACTTGAAACGTAAACAAAATATTAGATTTAATTTTACATAATTGTATCTGCTTCAAAATGTTTATCGATAGAATTAGAAGATAAGATCAAATGATTGAATTATCTGATACATTGAATTATGATTACAAGTCTCTGTTGAAAGGCCCACGTTGATTTGAGAAATCTTTCCATTTTAACAGTATTCAGAAAATGATAAAGTGATTTATAAATAAGAATAAATTGTCATTCATTGAGAACTAGACAAAGGATAGTGGAATATTAAATCTCATAATGACTCGATTGATCTATTTAGTTGCAAACGTACAAAAACGTTTTCAGTTTAAAAAGAACTTTATTATTAAAACGTATATAACTTTTATAAATATGTAGAACCACTTTTGACAACTCATTACTTAACTAGTATGATAAAGATAACGATATTTATATTTTATTTTATTAAATATATATAACGATTTAAATTAATATTATATATATTTATACGCGTATTATACGTACATAGTTTTATACTTTTACTATACTTAAACTTTACCCTTACTTTATTTTTACTTTACTTTAACTTTAATAATTCATACTTTAATAATTTACTTTAATAATTCGTACTTTAATAATTCACTTTAATAATTCATACTTTAATAATTCACTTTAATAATTCATACTTTAGTAATTCACTTTAATAATTCATACTTTAATAATTCACTTTAATAATTCAAAAATCTATTATAAATAGAATTCAATAGGTTTCATTATTTCATAGAAACTTGAAAATATTTTTCTCTAAACTCTCTCAATCGATTTACATATATATATTTACTCCGTATTATTTCAAGATATTATTAGTATACATAAAATATTACGACGGAGTGCTGTCCGAGTGATTTCGAAATTGTTTTTCGAGTTGGATAGGATTAAGGAAATTATGGGTTATAGCTATGGAGGTGATTGAATATGGTTCATGGGTATGCTCGTGAGGTCAATATAGTGTTTATCATTTCCGTTGCTTCTACGTACCTTTCCTGCAATATTGAATCTCGATATTGATACGTGGGTACTCATAATTTAACTTTTACATACTATTAGTGTATCCCTGACTAGTGCTCGAGTATTTAGGATTATGCATGCTTGTACTTTTGATATTGCCCTTAGACAGGTTAGGTTGAATCTTGAATTAGTTACACTTGCAGTTGAGATAAGGTATAAGATATGCATATCCTTGGAAAGCTAGCGAAAAATTAAGAACTTTTTCTTTAGATATCGAATGGTTTCGATGAACGGATTAGAAGTTATAATCAATTGAATTTTCGATATTTTTATTAAAAATGATTATTATTATCGTCGTTTTTATCGTCGTTCTAGTTTTATCTTATTATTATCATTATTATTATCTTTATCAATAAAAGGGATTTATCATTAAAAATTGTTATTTTTTTTTATTTATTACTATCGTTATTATCGTTAAAGTTATTATTAGTATTATTATTATCATTATTAATATATATATCATTATTTAAAAATGGTTATTGTTATTGTTATTATTATTATTACTATATTATCATTAAGATAATTATTAGTATTATCGTTAATAATGTTATAGTAACTATCATTATTAATATTAGTGTAATTAAAACCAATATTTGTAACACCTAATTATTTTGATTACTATTATTATCATTATTATGGACACGATATAAAAGATGATTTAAAAGCTATTAAACGAAACGATTAGGAAATAATGAGTAAGAGTATCATGATGAAATTAAAATATTATAAGATATTGATTTAGATAAAATTATCGTTCTTATTATTTTTATCATTACTATTATTATTAAAAGTATCGTTAGTATTAAAACTATCATTTTAATAAAAATTATCATTTTAATAGAAATGTCATTGTTACTATAAAATATTATTATTATTATTATTTTAAATTTAAATAGAATTATTATTTTAAAGATAATATTACAAATTATCGTAAATATTAAAGTTATCATAATTAGAATTATCGTTTTATCATAATGTCATCTTAGTAATTATAAATATTGATATTTTTAAAATAATAATTATTATTACAAAATAATACAACTTTTACTTACTATCAGTATAGATATTATTTTATCAAATAAATATGTGATACAAACATATTTTACTACGTGTAATAACTTACTTTAATAATACCTATCATATTATCTTTATGATATTAAATGAACCCTATAAATTTTATTAATTAATATATATAAAAGTATATTTTATTATATAAATTTAATATAAAATTTTATTTATTAATAAATAAATTATATTATTTACTCTAATAAATCTTTTAAAAATATTTAAAAATATAAAACGACGATATTTAAACTATATATTAATCATGTATAGATTTTTGGAAATTATTTTGAGTCAAATTTACTTTTGTTGACTTTTGCATATTAGTCTCGAGCATTAGGATTGTGGTACACTATGACTTGACCTAATTTGTTAGACAAATATTGACCAACACATAAATATATATAATTAATTTAGGCTCGTGAATCCGAGGCCAACCTTGCACTTGTTCAATGATGTTATATGTATTTTTACTACGAAATACAGTATGGTGAGTTTCATTTGCCTTTTTCCCCTTTATATTTTTGGGACTGAGAATACATGCGCTTTTATAAATGTTTGACGAAATAGACACAAGTAATTGAAACTACATTCTATGGTTGAATTATCGAAATCGAATATGCCCCTTTTTATTAAAGTCTGGTAATCTAAGAATTAGGGAACAGACACCTTAATTGACGCGAATCCTAAAGATAGATCTATTGGGCCTAACAAACCCCATCCAAAGTACCGGATGCTTTAGTACTTCGAAATTTATATCATGTCCGAAGGAGGATCCCGGAATGATAGGGGATATTCTTATATGTATCTAGTTAATGTCGGTTACCAGGTGTTCACCATATGAATGATTATTTTTGTCTCTATGCATGGGACGTATATTTATGAGAACTGGAAATGAAATTCTTGTGGTCTATTAAAATGATGAAAATGAATGATTATGATAAATTAATGAACTCACCAACCTTTTGATTGACACTTTAAAGCATGTTTATTCTCAGGTATTAAAGAAATCTTCCGCTGTGCATTTGCTCACTTAAAAGATATTACTTAGAGTCATTCATGGCATATATTTTCGAAAGATGTTGCATTCGAGTTATTGAGTTCATCAAGATTATTATTAAGTCAATTATAGTTGGATAGTGGATATTATGAAATGGTATACATGCCTGTCAACTTTCTATGTAAAGAAAGTTTATCTTTTAAAAACGAATGCAATGTTTATAAAATGTATCAAATAGAGGTCAAATACCTCGCGATGTAATCAACTATTGTGAATCGTTTATAATGTATATGAACGGGTCCTTTCAGTTGGTATCAGAGCGGTGGTCTTAGCGAACCAGGTCTGCATTAGTGTGTCTAACTGATAAGTCGATAGGATGCATTAGTTAGTCTGGACTTCGACCGTGTCTGCATGTCAAAAGTTTTGCTTATCATTTTGTGTCGAAAATTAACTTCTTATCATCCTCAGGAAATTACCTGCTTATCATTTTTAGTCTAAGACACGTCTTGCTGCATTGATTGCATGAATAGTGTATAGACAAAAATTCATATCTTAGCATATCTGCTAAATCATATCTTATCGTATTTGTTACTTTAAACTTTGCCTGACATATCCCGCAAAGTCCTCCGTAATCTACGAAATCTTTTCTATGTAATTAGAATACCATCCGTTAGCCAAAATCATTTCATATCGGAAAAAAAAAATCCTTTCTCCAATCGTACGAAATGGAATTCGTCATCAGTTCAAGTCACTTAGATTCCGAAATGGAATCTCATTCAAGCTCCGAAAGCAGTGTGACCGGAATAGATCAACCAATCAGTCATCATCTATTCTGGATGAATTGGGGATGGGTTCGTAGCCTCCTCAATCATTGGAGACAAGAAGAAGGTGATCCCTTCCATCCACCACATTGCCCTCTTGACGAAGAACCTGAAGCACTTACCGACGAACCTGTTCGAAACAACATTTTCTCGCTCATTTCCAGAGTATCTCGTCACGATTATATATTACATCAAATTTTAGATTTTATTTATCCGCTCGTCCGAACCGACAATCACCCCGGTGTAATAGAAGAAGTCAACGAGCTTCGCGTTCGGGTAGTGTCTTTGGAGAATATGGTGCAGAGATTACAAACACCAGCAGCAGCAACAACAGCATAACCAGTACCACCATCATCAACGCCAACAGTACCATTACCACCTCCAACCACAACCGCGTCGTAAACCTCAACTTCACAATCCGTCCCACGAGCATCAACGTCATACGCACCATAGATACCAAGGAGTACCAACAACAATAACTGATGAAGTATTAATTCATAGCTTCATTGGAGAAACATTCCGCGTCGATTATGTAATCTCTAAAGTCTTAGAGATTATCTAATCTAGTCCTAACCATAAATCAGTTAAGCGAACCAAAATGATAGAAGGAAGAGTAGAAACCCTGACAAAAATGGTGTGTGATTAACAAGCTAAACTTGCTTTACCAACAGCATCAACAGTACCGTCAGCGTTACCAGCATCGTCAGTACAGTCAACCTCTGGATCAACAACACCGATAACATCACAAACTCAGTCAGTTCAAGAATCACTGTGGACATTATTACGAATCAATAACGTGTATATTGTATCAACGAGTTACGAAGAATTAACTCATTCCCTCTGAAGAAATTATATGTATATTATATATATATATATATATATATATATATATATATATATATATATATATATATATATATATATATATATATATATATTTTGAAATAAAAATAAATCTTTCCGTGCTAAGCTATTGTGTGTGAATCTTAACTACTCGGTTAATTCACATTACAAATATGCAATAATGTACGTCCTTCACCCGCAACTTAACCATCGTTAACTACAATCTCTGTCTCAATTCAACAAATTTCAATTCGTAATAAATCAAGTATATATTTGATTTTTCACTTTCATCATCGATGTATCCGAAACTTTTCAGATAACATCATTCGTACTTTGCGAAGTTCACAAGAATTTAATGAAAACCAACATCACGCCTAAACAAATAACGAAGTATTGATTCATAATTTCAATATTATCGAAGAAATACTTATGTAATCTCTAAAGCCTTCAAGGGATTATTTAATTCTTGTTCCAACCGTAAATCGAATGAGTTTAATTTAGAATTAACTCACTAAAATCTATGTTACATCTGAAGAAAATATACACAAATATATTTTCACAAAGACTGTAATAAAATTATTTTGTACAAAATATTAATTGTGAAATTTTTTTTTAACGGGTAGGTAATACCCGAGAGATATATATAAATTCACAATTAATATGTTACATTCTTCGATCCCGATTCAACAAATCATCAACCATACTCATTACTTTCAACAATGATATACATTCTTTCATAGAAATCAAAACAATCATTCGCATTCAAATTAGATTACATATTTTGATTTTGACAAATCAAAATCCAAGTCAAGATTTAACAAAAGACATCACTTTTAGATTCCTACATCTTTCAAAATTACACTTTGACTACAAAACTGTACTAGAACATCATTTCTATTCATTGAACCCAGAAAAATATTTGTATCATTCAAAAATCCTAGAATATCAAATGTATATTAACGATTACAATCTATGTTCAAATCCCTCCAAATTTCTGAAGACACTTCAAATAATGAATCATTGAGATAATGATCCAACCACATGTTACCCATAGTCATGCACCTGAAAAACTCTCGAAACCAAAGTCATAGTTTAACATGTACCCACGACAGATCCTTTGGCATTTATTAGCAAAAATAACCTTGCGATTTCTTTTCAATGTAGCCAATTTTGTCACAGCTCCAACAAGTCAACTTCGACTTTTCAGTCGAAACAGCCTTATTATAGCCTTATATATACTTCGTCCTTTCAGCATTGTTACTGAGGAACCTTTCATATTCCACCACATTAGCAATAAACTTACCAGCAACTTCACTGATCTTGGGCATTTCGAAGAATCATTATATTTATAGAAACCTCATCATTTACTCATTCGCATCTTGTAATGAGAATTGCTATACGAATCATCGGGAATTAGCAATTAGTATTTTGAAATCTCGTAGCATGTCTACACCAACAGTTATATGTGTACGTATAACGTCTATCTACTGGACTTACATACTGAATGTGAAGTTTCTGAAAAACACCCTGAACTGCGGAATAATTCTCGAAATGTTGATGAAGCAGCAAAAACTATAAAACGACCTTAACAGTATAAAGTTTGATGATAATGAATTGTGTGCTGGCAAAGCGCAGAAAAAGAGAAGTTTTGGAACTGGAAAACGGATTGAGCAAAGTATGAAGGAGGCTGTGGACAAATCACAAAGACTGAACCTGCCTTCAAAGAATCTAAATGATTCAGTATCTACTGAAGTCATTAACAAATACCTTGCTCCTGACTCTAAACCCCTGCGGACAATATCCTTCATCATCCTCTGATATTAGAAATGCTAAGATATCATCGTATCTTTCATTATAAATATCCTCTATATTTCTAAAGATATTTCCATAATTATTCTTATCTGAAATCATTTATCTCCTCGCGTTATCTGTGTTACATCATAAAAGAAACTATTTTAGTTTCTAAATTCTGAAACCTTCGAGTTTAAAATAAGAATATTTTTGAAGTAGTGTTGGGAACTGAAGCATGAATTAGTATAATATAATGACACTTGATCAACGTGATTATATTACAGTAATTCATGCCGAGTTTCTAAATGGAACGTGATGATTCACAGATCATAACGTCATCATGTGCTATGTTACACGACTCTTGTATTCTCTTTGACCTCTAAAATATCAAGAAAATATTTCTTGATGATTCGGCATTTTTTGAGATATTCTGGTAATTTGACAAATCAAGATCGTGCCATTACGATTTCCTTCTTAGAACATTAACTATATTCATTCTGAAATCCATACCTACAAATTCTGGACTATTATTCGCTTGACTGGAAGTCGGGAAGAGGAGACAAAAGTATGGAACTCTTGAATATAAAAGAAAATATAAAGCTCGACAACAACACATAAATTACAAACCGTGCATATCAATACGTATTGCCACGTAAAGGCACGGGAGTATTAAAATTACTATAACCCCAAGGTAATAGTAGAAATAAATAAAATCCTTCGGTGGTAGATGAAAAAGAAGAATGACAGAGATGAAAGTTAAGAGTATATCCAGGATCAGTACTGGATGAAGCATACTGATGAATGCTTTAAAATATGAGTTAAGGAAGAAAGAATAGAAGGAGTGAGTCGTAAAGAAACGAAAGGGGGGTGGATTTATAGTAAAAGATCCGTCAGAGCAATCAAAATAGATGATCGCATTTAAAGCGGATTCTAATTTCCTTGATTATCAAAGAATCAAATCTCATTATGAAGATTTTCCTCCAAATCTCTTGAACTTGGAATTCAATACTATCTACGTCAAAAGATATGACAAATCTATACCTACTCATTTCACTCTTTGGTGATAGCTTCACTCATACTCTTCATATAATCAAATTGTTTTATCCACATCACTCAATAATGATAAAACTCTATTTATCAACTCATAATTGTCATAATAACATTCTCATTGTTAGCCGTGATGATCTCTAACAAATTTCGGGGACGAAATTTCTTTAACGGGTAGGTACTGTGACGACCCGGAAATTTCCGAACAAATTTAAACTTGATCTTGATATGTTTTCGACACGATAAGCAAAATCTGTAATGTTGAAATCTCAAAAATTTTGAATTATGTTCATATGACCAATTACCCTTCGACTGTTCTCGACAATTCACGAACCATTAAACGAATATGATTATATATGTATATGTATATATATATATATATATAAATATATATATATATATATATATATATATATATATATATATATATATATATATATATATATATATATATATATATATATATATATATATATATATTATAACTTGAAACGTAAACAAAATATTAGATTTAATTTTACATAATTGTATCTGCTTCAAAATGTTTATCGATAGAATTAGAAGATAAGATCAAATGATTGAATTATCAGATACATTGAATTATGATTACAAGTCTCTGTTGAAAGGCCCACGTTGATTTGAGAAATCTTTCCATTTTAACAATATTCGGAAAATGATAAAGTGATTTATAAATAAGAACAAATTGTCATTCATTGAGAACTAGACAAAGGATACTGGAAGATTAAATCTCATAATGACTCGATTGATCTATTTAGTTGCAAACATACAAAAACGTTTTCAGTTTAAAAAGAACTTTATTATTAAAACGTATATAACTTTTATAAATATCTAGAATCACTTTTGACAACTCATTACTTAACTAGTATGATAAAGATAACGATATTTATATTTTATTTTATTAAATATATATAACGATTTAAATTAATATTATATATATTTATACGTGTATTATACGTACATAGTTTTATACTTTTACTATACTTAAACTTTACCCTTACTTTATTTTTACTTTACTTTAACTTTAATAATTCACTTTAATAATTCATACTTTAATAATTTACTTTAATAATTCGTACTTTAATAATTCACTTTAATAATTCATACTTTAATAATTCACTTTAATAATTCATACTTTAATAATTCACTTTAATAATTCATACTTTAATAATTCACTTTAATAATTCAAAAATCTATTATAAATAGAATTCAATAGGTTTCATTATTTCATAGAAACTTGAAAATATTTTTCTCTAAACTCTCTCAATCGATTTACATATATATATTTACTCCGTATTATTTCAAGATATTATTAGTATACATAAAATATTACGACGGAGTGCTGTTCGAGTGATTTCGAAATTGTTTTTCGAGTTGGATAGGATTAAGAAAATTATGGGTTATAGCTATGGAGGTGATTGAATATGGTTCATGGGTATGCTCGTGAGGTCAATATAGTGTTTATCATTTCCGTTGCGTCTACGTACCTTTCCTGCAATATTGAATCTCGATATTGATACGTGAGTACTCATAATTTAATTTTTACATACTAATAGTGTATTCCTGACTAGTGCTCGAGTATTTAGGATTATGCATGCTTGTACTTTTGATATTGCCCTTAGACAGGTTAGGTTGAATCTTGAATTAGTTACACTTGCAGTTGAGATAAGGTATAAGATATGCATATCCTTGGAAAGCTAGCGAAAAATTAAGAACTTTTTCTTTAGATATCGAATGGTTTCGATGAACGGATTAGAAGTTATAATCAATTGAATTTTCGATATTTTTATTAAAAATGATTATTATTATCATCGTTTTTATCGTCGTTCTAGTTTTATCTTATTATTATCATTATTATTATCTTTATCAATAAAAGGGATTTATCATTAAAAATTGTTATTTTTTTTTATTTATTACTATCGTTATTATCGTTAAAGTTATTATTAGTATTATTATTATCATTATTAATATATATATCATTATTTAAAAATGGTTATTATTATTGTTATTATTATTATTACTATATTATCATTAAGATAATTATTAGTATTATCGTTAATAATGTTATAGTAACTATCATTATTAATATTAGTGTAATTAAAACAAATATTTGTAACACCTAATTATTTTGATTACTATTATTATCATTATTATGGACACGATATAAAAGATGATTTAAAAGCTATTAAACGAAACGATTAGGAAATAATGAGTAAGAGTATCATGATGAAATTAAAATATTATAAGATATTGATTTAGATAAAATTATCGTTCTTATTATTTTTATCATTACTATTATTATTAAAAGTATCGTTAGTATTAAAACTATCATTTTAACAAAAATTATCATTTTAATAGAAATGACATTGTTACTATAAAATATTATTATTATTATTATTTTAAATTTAAATAGAATTATTATTTTAAAGATAATATTAAAAATTATCGTAAATATTAAAGTTATCATAATTAGAATTATCGTTTTATCATAATATCATCTTAGTAATTATAAATATTGATATTTTTATAATAATAATTATTATTACAAAATAATACAACTTTTACTTACTATCAGTATAGATATTATTTTATCAAATAAATATGTGATACAAACATATTTTACTACGTGTAATAACTTACTTTAATAATACCTATCATATTATCTTTATGATATTAAATGAACCCTATAAATTTTATTAATTAATATATATAAAAGTATATTTTATTATATAAATTTAATATAAAATTTTATTTATTAATAAATAAATTATATTATTTACTCTAATAAATCTTTTAAAAATATTTAAAAATATAAAACGACGATATTTAAACTATATATTAATCATGTATAGATTTTTGGAAATTATTTTGAGTCAAATTTACTTTTGTTGACTTTTGCATATTAGTCTCGAGCATTAGGATTGTGGTACACTATGACTTGACCTAATTTGTTAGACAAATATTGACCAACACATAAATATATATAATTAATTTAGGTTCGTGAATCCGAGGCCAACCTTGCACTTGTTCAATGACGTTATATGTATTTTTACTACGAAATACAGTATGGTGAGTTTCATTTGCCTTTTTCCCCTTTATATTTTTGGGACTGAGAATACATGCGCTTTTATAAATGTTTGACGAAATAGACACAATCAATTGAAACTACATTCTATGGTTGAATTATCGAAATCGAATATGCCCCTTTTTATTAAAGTCTGATAATCTAAGAATTAGGGAACAGACACCCTAATTGACGCGAATCCTAAAGATAGATCTATTGGGCCTAACAAACCCCATCCAAAGTACCGGATGCTTTAGTACTTCGAAATTTATATCATGTCCGAAGGAGGATCCCGGAATGATAGGGGATATTCTTATATGTATCTAGTTAATGTCGGTTACCAGGGGTTCACCATATGAATGATTATTTTTGTCTCTATGCATGGGACGTATATTTATGAGAACTGGAAATGAAATTCTTGTGGTCTATTAAAATGATGAAAATGAATGATTATGATAAATTAATGAACTCACCAACCTTTTGGTTGACACTTTAAAGCATGTTTATTCTCAGGTATTAAAGAAATCTTCCGCTGTGCATTTGCTCACTTAAAAGATATTACTTGGAGTCATTCATGGCATATATTTTCAAAAGATGTTGCATTCGAGTTATTGAGTTCATCAAGATTATTATTAAGTCAATTATAGTTGGATAGTGGATATTATAGAATGGTATGCATGCCTGTCAACTTTCTATGTAAAGAAAGTTTATCTTTTAAAAACGAATGCAATGTTTGTAAAATATATCAAATAGAGGTCAAATACCTCGCGATGTAATCAACTATTGTGAATCGTTTATAATGTATATGAACGGGTCCTTTCACCTACACTTGAGCGTTGCTTGTCCTCAAGCAATATCGTCTTGAAATACTAGAATCACTTCTTTATTCTTCACACTTTGTACATCAGTGATTTCTATACGGCGGTATAAACAATGGTAGTAACGATAGAACCATGGTTAAAGGTGGGTGTGTCATCCACAATTGCCTCGGGTTTAGGTCAACGACACTTGCAATCAAATAGCCGATTTACTTTCGGTTTCCAAAGCAAAGTGCACATTCGAAAGGCGATTTACAGTCCCACATGACTATGAAAATGTAGATCCTTAAGGAAATTGGATCTTTATGAAAATATTTGATCTTTTGAAAATTCAATCTAGCTTTTACCCTAGATAAGTTTTCCGGAATAACCCTTCACCGGTGTTGCAAAATATTTTTGTGGGTTTTGTGGGTTTCAGATTTGAAAATTTTAGCTCAAAACTTATGGTTTTGTGTCGCCCACTTGCTAACCTTATATTAAGAAAGCAACACGTCCAGTTTACTTGTCCCATATATTACCTTTCGGTAAACTACCGTCCGGTTGTAAAGGAAAGCGATGAACAAGCAACTGTTAAGGCAATGTCCCGTGACTTGCTTTTGATTATGGTCTATAACGTGTCGGACGCAATTACTACCCTTTGTAGGAGCAATAGTAAAGCTCACCCTTATAATTTTCCGATCTGGCACAAGGTCCTGTCTTTGACCATGCTATGCAACCACCGTTCTTACGGTTGACACCCGATTTGGTTCAGATGACCTAATGAATTCCCGGTGAATTCCTAGGATTTTACGTTCAATGGTAATGAACGCATTGAAAATGGGTTTTCAGAAAACAAATCGGTTTATAATTTTGATCAAAATATTTTCTCGTTCAAGCTCGAGTTTAGATATCATTGAATTCCATGAGTTTGTAATTCTCAATCTTTAAGGTCAATCTCAAGGATTGAGTAATATCAGTCTTAAAAGCTGATTTTTGATCTTTAATGAGATTATCCTTTCTGGGGATCTGATTCATTAGTCTTATCAAGCTAATTTGCACGGTGCCCCCCCCATTGTACGAGATAAATCCTTCTCATGGTTAGGATAAATCTGACCACCTGGCGACCCTGTTTGATGCTGAGGTCCGTGGATTTCCTGCTGATTTTAGAGATGACTTTTCTAGATTTTTCTTCAACCTACAGCTGGTCTGGACGACAACTTCCTGACCTAAATCAAGAAGCGCGTTTCTTTTTCGGAAGACTTTACTTCCTTTTAATGATGGAATTGATTCATCGTGTAGATCCATCTCTTCTTTTCTTTCATCAGGTAAAACAGTTTAGTTTGGTCCAAAGCAAAAGTATTTTCAGTTATTTGTACAAAAATATGTGACATATGTTTTGAATAACTTGGAGAATTTTCCCACACTTGGCTTTTATTTTCCTTTTTATTGTCCTCTATTCCATTTTAAATGAATTTTAACATTTTGGTTTGTTTCTCAATTTATGTCCTTTCTGAGGTAAAAATAATTTCGGTGTTAACACCTAGTTTTATCGTTCATAAATATGTATAAACATGATTTTGAGTTCATTTAATTGAAAATTTTGAAAATTTTTACTAGAATTGGGTAGTCAGTATATAAGACTAGGGCTGTTCTTTATCATCAGAGAGCACTAGATTCTAGTACAACTACTACGTTACTAGTATTTTTAATGGTAACCAAGTGTTTAAGATAAAAATTTTAAAAATCCGAAAGAATTTAACCCTTCCCACACTTAAGATCTTGCAATGCCCTCATTTGCAAGAAATCAGTAACAATTTAAATTATTGAGGGTGATTTGTGTGAAAATGATTAAATTTTACCAAAGTTTCCAAACATATTTGTGTTTGCTTGCTGAATGATAAATGGTGCATATCATTTGTTCATTCCGTCTTGTTGTTATTTCACATATATTTTGCATCTTGTCGTCAAAATTAGTTGCTTTTGCTGAACTTAATGCCAGTCTTTGAAAATGCGTTGTTTTACCCTGTTGTGTACATAAGATAAACTGCAAACATATATACATATTTTTGAAGTTTGGTATATTACCCCACATTCAAAAATTATTAAAATCTAAGAATAAAAGTTAGAAAATTATAAAAACTATTACAATATTAAATAAGTATTAAACGTATCAACATTACAAATTACAAAATAAATAAAACTAAGTAGACTAGGGATGATACTGATACCAGTAGGGGTTCCATGCATAACCATAGGTGCTATAAAATGCTTCGGCTGGGTTATACGTAGGATACGGTGGTTGAATCTCTATAGACCAGGGAGGGAATATGGGCTTTGTAGTAGGAATATAGTTTCTACCTATATGTTGGCAATAAGCTATGATTTGGTTTTGATGAACTTGCCAATCTTCAAATGCTCTATGTCTAGCATTTTCGTACTCCTGTGAAGCTATAAACCTTTGCATTTCTTGCATTTCAATTCCCCCTCCTACATTACCTTGCTGTTGGTTTCTCTCAACCTGTGGATGTCTACCATGGTATTGTACTGCGGCGTTATTTCGCCTCTTCAAAACTTTCGCACCATGGTATATATTTAAACCTATTGTATCGCGGGGTTCTGGTTCTTCGACTAATAATCCCCCCGACTTATATCCACACCGAGATATTCAGCAATCAAAGTAATAAATATACCACCTCCTATTATGCTATGCGGTCTCATCCCCCTAACCATAGCTGATAAATAATAACCCACACAATAAGGTATACTTACAGCGCTTTGTGGGTCTCGAATACACATATGGTAAAACAAATCCTGTTCATTTACCTTTTCCTTGTTCTTACCTCTTTGTGTAATCGAATTAGCTAAAAACCTATGAATTACTCTTAATTCAGCTCTATCTATATCCAAATAAGAGTAATTTCCCCCTTTGAATCGGTGATGGCTTGTCATTTGACTCCATACACCATGTGTATCAAAATTTTCATCTATCTTTCTACCATTTAGTATCAACCCTCTACAATCGGCAGATGCTAACTCCTCAGGCGTATATATACGTAAAGCCTGAGCCATGTCTAGTAAAGACATGTGGCGCATCGAACCTCCTAACAAAAATCTAATAAAAGATCGATCGGTTAAACTAGCTACCCGATCATTTAATTCTATACTACACAACAATTCTTCACACCATACTTTATATACAGGTCTACGCATGGTGAATAAACGTACCCAGTCGTTAAAAGTAGAATTACCATACCTCTGTGCAAGTAATTCTCTAATTGGCCCGGCCAATTCTACAGCTTCTAATGGTCCCCATTCTATGACCCTAGGTACCTCAACAACTTTAGAATGAAGAGTATGCAAACCCCTTTGGTATTTTGGATAATCTATCCAAAGTCTGTCAAATCTCAGGTTCGGGTGCAAATCTTCCAAGTGCATATCAGAAAATGTCATAACTGGATGAGGTATATCTTGTTTGTAGTAGTTATCCACCTCCTATTGTTCCGCATTCTCAGTAGGAGCATTGCGAGTTTGGGATGAAGATTCACCCCTTTCAGTCTGCAAAACACATCAAACACAATTTTTGTGCATCCAAATATGCATTAGTGTCAGCAAAATCATCAATCAAAATAATTACAATGACATGATCAATTTATATCAAACTTAAGCTCATTTTCACATTTTTATCAAATCTACACTTTTTCAAATAAGCATATACGAAAATGTTCACCAAGTTCATAAGCATTCAACTCAAATAACATGTCAAAATAATCATCACTAGCAATTAAACAAGTTTCAAATTGCATTATCTCTCAAAAATCAAGTTCATGAATTGTAGACTTGAAAAAGTCCACTTTAATTCTCAAAATCATGTTTAGGCTCAAAGTTTGGATCATTTAACTACCTAAACATGTTACACTACTTAATTTAGCAACAATTCATGACAAAAATCGGCCATAACCTGTTTATATCAAAAAGCCCCAAATTTGCTCAAGAACACAAACCCTAGATTACTCAAAATTTGAAGTTTAAGGCTTCTAATCATGTTAAATAGCATCAATCTAGGTTATACAAGCATAATACATAAGCAATTTAAGCATAATTACACTAAAAAGCATCAAAATCGAATTGGGTATAAAATTGCTCAAGAACACTAATTTTCGGATTAAATGGTGTTTAGGTGTAGAAATTTACCGTTTTTCTTAAGTAATTCCTTGATAGCATCCTTCTCAACATGATTTTAGTAAAAGATTTGATGATTAACGGTTAAAAATTGTGATTTTGGGGGTGTTTTCTCGGTTTTTGCGCAGTATTTTCGGGTTTTATTTGTGTTGTGGTTGCAAATGAACTGCTCTTTACGTTTTATTTTTTTCTGGGTTTTGGTCCCTCCGCGAGTCGCGGTGTTTGAACCTTCAAACTCCGCGAGTCGCGGAGTTTGTATTTTTTTTTTTTAACATCTTATATTAATTAAAACAATTAAGTAATTAATTTTAAAATTTTGTTTCCCTTGTTATTTAGGACGAGGTCGTTTCGGATCGATGTCCTAGTCCGTCCTTCGACAAAATTTTAAAATTTGTCTTTTTGTAGTGATTGTTTTAAAAGCTAAGATTTTTTTGGGTTTTTTAATGTTTTTGGCATACTTTAATTCAATAAGATTAAAAATAATGATAATAAAAGTTCTCGTCCCTCCCTCGGGTAAAGCATTTTCGGTTCAAAGACCTAGTCTTCAACTTACGACGAATTTTAAAAATCATATTTTTAACTTAGCGAGATAAAGTAAATTTTTGTTTTTAAATTCACAAAACTTAAATATAAAATTCAAAATTAATATTAAAAATTCACACCAAACTTAAAATTTGAAATGCATAAAATTAAAAATTCATATTTTAAAAATTAAAAATTCACACCAAACTTAATTTATAAATTCATATTATAAATTCACACCAAACTTATATTAATTTTTCAAATATTTACAATTTTAAATATATTATTTTTACAAAGTTTACAATATTAATTTAAGATTTATATATTAATTTTAAAAACATGGTAAAAATAAAATTAAAAATCTTTTTGGCTTTTTATCCCACTTTAATCAATCAAATATTATCAAAAATATGCGCCCCTCTTTTCGGTAAAGTAATTTCGGTTCCATGACCTAATTTAACTCATGACGAATTTTTGAAATATTTTGGGTTGATTGATTAAAGATATTTATACCTTAAGAATAAACGTTAAATTTCGCAGTGATGTAATAAATTTTTGAATGATATCAATAATTTTGGTCGCCAAACCTAATTTTATTCAATACCAATTTAATACTTTATAGCTAACAAATTAGCGTTCATTATCAAAAGGTTAAAAATAAAAATAAATAAAAAAATAAAAACTGTACAGACTTACCTGTGAGATAGTATTCTTAGTTATATGATCTATCCCATTCATAAGATAGTCGGTTTAATTGGTTTTCCATAGCTATATAGGCGTAACCTCGAGCATTCAGTGTTTTTTCTTCTAAACATATGAACGGTCCGTCTCTGGATAAAGTAACAAATTCGGTATTTGAATAGGTTTGATTATTTGAACATTTACCTCCATGTGACCATTTTCCGCATTTGTGACATCTTTCAAGGTGTCGTGCTCTTCTTTTCGCTGCGAATTTTGATTTTCCTTTACCAAATTGTAACTTATTATCTTCGCATCTGGATTCTTTTCTAACTCCGTCCAATCTTTCTCTAATTACTGATACTATTTCACTCGGAAGTGTGTCATTATTACGTTTAGTGATCAAAGCGTGTAGCATTAGACCATGGTTTAGTTCACAGGCAGTCTTCATTTCCTAAAAAAATAAAAATTCAGAATGGGGGGAGAAGACTAGTTCTTTAGGGTCTGCTAGGGAAAGACCGTTCGGGTTCCATTTTCGAGAACTACACGAAAACAGATAATCTAACTCTAACAGAAATACATAAACCCCCTATACTTAGTTAGCTGTGGTATCGAAATTGTGATTAACTTCATTGTCTTCTTCCATCGGACCATGTATGTAATGTTTAACTCTGTAACCATTAACTTTAAATTCAATCCCATTTGAATTTATTAATTCTATCGTCCCGTATGGGAAAACTCTTTTGACTATGAATGGTCCAGACCATCTTGATTTCAATTTTCCAGGAAATAGCTTGAATCGTGAATTGAAAAGAAGAACTCTGTCTCCTTCTTTAAATTCTTTTGAACTTCTGATTCTTTTATCATGCCATTTCTTCGTTCTTTCTTTATAGATTAACCAATTTTCGTATGCTTCATGTCTTAATTCTTCTAATTCGTTTAGTTGACTTAATCGTAGACGTCCGGCTTCATGTAAATCAAGATTACATGTTTTCAAAGCCCAAAATGCTTTGTGTTCAATTTCTACTGGAAGATGACATGCTTTTCCATAAACAAGTCTAAAAGGTGTGGTTCCAATTGGAGTTTTGTAGGCTGTTCTAAAAGCCCAGAGTGCATCCTCCAATTTAATGGACCATTCCTTCGGATTTGATCCTACGGTTTTCTCTAGAATACGTTTTAAAGCTCGGTTGGTATTTTCAACTTGTCCACTTGTTTGTGGATGATATGCGGTGGAGATTTTATGAGTTACTCCATATCTTTTAAGAACTTTCTCAAGTTGATTATTATAGAAATGAGTACCCCGATCACTTATTAAAGCTTTCGGTGTTCCAAACCTTGCAAAAAGACGTTTTAAAAAGTTGACTACAACTCGTGCATCGTTAGTTGGGAGAGCTTGTGCTTCCGCCCATTTAGATACATAATCAATGGCTACGAGAATATAGAGATTATTATGAGATTTTGGAAATGGACCCATAAAGTCAATACCCCATATGTCAAATACTTCACATACTTGTATGACATTTTGTGGCATTTCATCACGTTGACTTATTTTTCCGGCCCTTTGATAAGCATCACAGGATTTGCAAAGAAGGTGTGCGTCTTTGTAAATTGTAGGCCAATAGAATCCAGCATCATAAACTTTTCTTGCTGTTAGTTGAGGCCCATAATGCCCTCCTGTTGGTCCTGTGTGACAATGGTTTAAAATTTTACTAGCTTCATCTCCAAATACACATCGGCGTATTATTCCATCGGGACAACTTTTAAACAGATGTGGATTTTCCCAAAAATAGTGTTTTATATCACTGAAGAATTTCTTTCGTTTTTGGTACGATAATCCTTTTTCAAGGAATCCACAAACTAAGTAGTTTGCATAGTCTGCAAACCATGGAATTTCTTTATAATCTATCTTCAATAGATATTCATCAAGAAAGTTGTCTTGTATGGCCGATTCATTTAGAACTTCTAATTCGGGATTTTCAAGATGAGAAAGATGATCAGCGGCGAGATTTTCTGCTCCTCTTTTATCTCGGATTTCAATATCAAACTCTTGTAAGAGTAAGATCCAACGGATTAATCTTGGTTTAGCATCTTGTTTTGAAAATAGGTATCTAAGAGCAGAATGGTCGGTATAGACCACCGTTTTTGCTAGAACGAGATATGATCGAAATTTGTCAAAAGCAAAGACAATAGCAAGGAGTTCTTTTTCAGTAGTTGTATAGTTCATTTGTGCTCCTTGTAACGTCTTACTAGCATAATATATAGGTTGAAATCGTTTTTCAATCCTTTGTCCTAAAACGGCTCCCATTGCAAAATCACTTGCATCGCACATTAGTTCAAATGGTAGATTCCAATTTGGTGTTATCATGATCGGCGCATTAGTGAGTTTCTCTTTAAGAATATTAAAAGATTTGATACACTCATCTGAAAAGATGAATGGAGCATCCTTTTCTAGGAGTTTATTCATAGGAGTGGCAATTTTAGAAAAATCTTTTATGAAACGTCGGTAAAAACCGGCATGCCCTAGAAAACTCCTAACTCCTCTAACATTGGTGGGATGTGGAAGTTTAGAAATTACATCTACTTTAGCTCTATCCACTTTAATTCCTTCTTTTGAAATTTTATGTCCAAGAACGATGCCCTCTTTAACCATGAAATGGCATTTCTCCCAATTAAGTACTAGATTTGATTGTTCGCATCTAATAAGCATTCGTTCAAGATTAGCTAGACATGTTTCAAATGTATCACCGAAGACTGAAAAGTCATCCATGAAAACTTCCATGCATTCTTCTATCATGTCATGAAAAATCGCCATCATACACCTTTGAAAGGTTGCAAGGGCATTGCAAAGTTCAAATGGCATGCGTTTGTAAGCAAAAGTACCATAAGGGCACGTGAATGTGGTTTTCTCTTGATCTTCGGGTGCTATTGGAATTTGAAAATACCCGGAAAATCCATCTAGAAAACAATAGTAACTATTTCCGGCTAATCTTTCCAACATTTGATCAATGAAAGGTAAGGGAAAGTGATCTTTTCTGGTGGCATCATTTAATTTTCTATAATCAATACATACACGCCATCCTGTTACAGTCCTAGTAGGAATAAGCTCATTTTTCTCATTTGTAATGACAGTCATGCCACCCTTCTTAGGTACGCATTGAACTGGGCTTACCCATGGATTATCAGAAATTGGATAAATTAAACCTGCATCTAGCAGTTTAATAATCTCTTTCTTAACTACATCTTGCATATTAGGATTTAGTCTTCGTTGGCGTTGTACATACGTTTTATGACCTTCTTCCATAAGGATTTTATGTGTGCAATACGAAGGACTTATTCCTTTAATATCATGAATCTTCCATGCAATGGCTGGTTTATGAGCTTTCAACACAGAAATGAGTTGTGATTTCTCATTTTCAGTAAGAGAAGACGATATTATTACAGGTAATTCAGATTCACCATGTAAATAAGCGTATTCCAAATGGTTTAGAAGTGGCTTTAATTCTAATTTCGGTGGTTCTTCTATCGATGATTTATATCGATATCTGTCTTCTTCTTTTAGCATTTGAATTTCTTCTGTTGTTGGTTCATATCCATTAGCTATAAGTGTAGCTAACATTTCAACTTCATCAATTGGTTCATTACCTTCTCCTAAATAACATTCTCCCGTTCCTTGTAATTCTGGAAATTCTTCTAATAATTCTGCATGTGCATCTATAGTTTGAATATAATAACATGTATCATCTGCAGATTGCGGTTGTTGCATTGCTTTTTCAACTGAAAAGGTAACACTCTCATCCTCTATACTGAGGGTTAGTTTCTTATCGAATACGTCTATCATTGCTTTAGCCGTGTTTAAGAATGGTCTTCCTAATATGAGAGGAACTTGAGAATCTTCTTCCATGTCCAGAACAACAAAATCTACTGAAAATACTAAAGTACCAACTTTAACTAGCATGTTCTCCATTATCCCTCTAGGATATTTTATTGATCTATCGGCTAGTTGTATGCTTATTCTGGTTGGTTTCAATTCTCCAAGGTCTAGTTTAGCGTATAGTGAATATGGCATTAGATTTATACTAGCACCTAAGTCTGCCAATGCTTCTATTGAACTAAGACTACCCAGAAAACATGGAATTGTGAAACTTCCTGGATCAGATAGTTTTTCTGGTATCTTATTCAACAGCACTGCTGAACAATTAGCATTCATGGTAACTGATAATGCCAAAAATGAACACATATTTTACAGCATTATTCCCCAAGAAAGACAAGATTTTAGTTGATATTGTTCGATTTACAAGCACTATTCGTTTAAATATTAAAAAGTGAAGATAAAAGGCAGATTCGACAAATTGAAGACGGAAAGGTCCAAAAAGCTAAAAAGTACAAGATTCAATCAAAAAGGTTCAAATTATTGATGAGGAACGTCTCAAAATAACAAGAGTACAAGTTACAAGACGCAAAGTACACGATATAAAATAGTACGCGAGGACGTCCGAAAATCCGGAACCGGGACCTGAGCCTAGAAGAAACGCCCGACGTAACGGACTAAAAATATCTACTCAACTATGCATATAAATATAATATAAATATATAAATAATTATTAAAATTATTTATATATTTATTATTATTAAATTATGTCGACAAGCTAGGAGCCAAACGAATGTGAGCTGGAATTCATGGCCATGCGACTCGCATGGCCCTATGCCCATTTTCATGCGACTCGCATGAGGGGCTTTTCCAGGTCACATTCTATTTAAAGCGAGTTCGTGATCCATTTTATGTACACCAAATATATCTCTCTCTCTCTCAATATATCGTATATATTTATATTTATATTTATATTTATAATTTATATTTTAATTTTAATTATAATTCTAATAATAAGGGTATGTTAGCAAATGTTGTAAGGGTGTAAGTCGAAATTCTGTCCGTGTAACGCTACGCTATTTTTAATCATTGCAAGTTATGTTCAACCTTTTTACATTAATGTCTCGTAGCTAAGTTATTATTATGCTTATTTAAAATGAAGTAATCATGATGTTGGGCTAATTACTAAAAATGGGTAATTGGGCTTTGTACCATAATTGGGGTTTGGACAAAAGAACGACACTTGTGGAAATTAGACTATGAGCTATTAATGGGCTTTATATTTGTTTAACTAAATGATAGTTTGTTATTGTTAATATAAAGATTTACAATTGAGCGTCCCTATAAATTACCATATACACTCGATCGGACACGATGGGCGGGGTATTTATATGTACGAATAATCGTTCATTTAACCGGACACGGGAATGGATTAATAGCCACTAGAATAATTAAAACAGGGGTGAAATTACATTCAAGGGTAATTGGTGTAATTGTTAACAAAGTAATAAAACCTTGGTTTACATGCAGTTGATAACCTGGTGTATTCATTAAACAAAGTATTAAAACCTTGTTACAATTCGAATCCCCAATTAGTTGGAATATTTAACTTCGGGTATAATAATAATTTGACGAGGACACTCGCACTTTATATTTATGACTGATGGACTGTTATGGACAAAAACCAGACGGACATATTAAATAATCCAGGACAAAGGACAATTAACCCATGGGCATAAAACTAAAATCAACACGTCAAACATCATGATTACGGAAGTTTAAATAAGCATAATTCTTTTATTTCACATTTAATTTCCTTTATTTTATATTTAATTGCACTTCTAATTATCGCACTTTTATTTATTGTTATTTAATCGCACTTTTAATTATCGTACTTTTTAATTATCGCAATTTTATTTTATCGCACTTTTATTATTCGCAATTTCATTATCGTTATTTACTTTACGCTTTAATTTAAGTCTTGTATTTATTTTATATTTTACATTAGGTTTTAACTGCGACTAAAGTTTTAAAATCGACAAACCGGTCATTAAACGGTAAAAACCCCCCTTTATAATAATAATATTACTTATATATATGTTTGTATTTTTATATAGCGTTGAGCTTTGTTTAAAAAAAAGATTCCCTGTGGAACGAACCGGACTTACTAAAAACTACACTACTTTACGATTAGGTACACTGCCTATAAGTGTTGTAGCAAGGTTTAAGTATATCCATTCTATAAATAAATAAATATCTTGTGTAAAATTGTATCGTATTTAATAGTTTTTCCTAGTAAAATATAAACTATTTCGTATACCTTAGCTTTGACATCAAGTATTTTTGGCGCCGCTGCCGGGGAATCACCGAAGCGAAACGTCAAGATATAGAAAAAAAAAAATATTTTTGTTTCAAGTTTTATTTAGTTTTTATTATATATATATTTTTGTGAAAAAAAAAAATTAAAAACTCTATAAAAACCGAAAAAAAAAATATTTTAAAATCTATTTTTAAGTTTTTTTTTTTTTTTAAAGTTAAAGTATTTTTATTTTATTTTAGTTTTTAAAATTAAGTTTTTATTTTAATTACATATATATATTTTATTTAAAACAGAAAACAAAAATATATATTATATAATTACGGTTGAACCTGTTTTGACCTCCCTGATTTGAACCTGCAAGTCAGGTCATGCGAGTCGCATGACCCTCTGCCTTAACTCATGCGACTCGCATGAGTTGCCCAGACAGGCCACAAACTTACCCTAAAAACGCATTTATTACGCGTATTAATTTATTATTATTAATTAAACCCTAATCTTATTATTATTATTATAATTAAGTCTTTAGTTTATTTTATTTATATTACTTTTAAACTAGTTTTATTTATTATAAACTTAATACTTTTATTATAAAATATAAAAATAATATTTTTATAAAAATTGTACTTTTTACAACTTTTTGTATATTTTTATATTTTGTCCCTTTTTAATCGTTGTAGCGTAATATTTGTATTTTTAGCTCATATTTAGTTTTAAACTTAGTTTTTGCTATAGTTATTTTCACTCCTAGATTTTTAGGCTTTGCCGTAGAATTCCTTAAGTGCTTTTTCTTTAGACTAAGATTTAGGTGCTTTAGAATTTTGCGACGCCTTTTTAAGTTTTAGTTTCTTTTTAAGTTATTTCCATTTGGGATATAGTTTTTCCTGTAAGCTTTAATATTTTTAGACACCTTTTACTATGTATCAATTATCATTCCAATTAGTAATTTCAATTTGCGATTATAATTTTAAGTTAGTTGTAGTAATAAGGTTAGGTTAGTCAAGTATTTTTAAATTTTTATAAGTTTCTTTTATTTTTCCGTCACCTCTTATTTTTTTCAACCATTTTTCTTTTTCGACCTTTTTCGACGAACTCTTTTTCTCTCTCATTTCTCGCTATTCTAGTTTTAGGACATAGATTTTTTCTACTTCTTATCTAAATTTCTTAAAATTACGAAAATTTATTTTGAGTGGTTAAATTGATAGACATCAAAATTTTCTGGTTCGTAGTAATAGTTGGATTTGTACGTGGACCGGGTTATTGGAGCCAAACAGTCCTCAATTATATTGAGACCAAACGAATCCTGCCCCTCTGCTGCATCTTTTGGCTATTCGAAACGTGGGCAAAATCAGAAAAGTCTATTGGTTGGATAACTTATTATAATTTTTCTTTCCTTTTTAAAACTAATAGGATATTCAGTGAATGCACCGAGCAAGACGTTCACCACCTTTTGTACGTTCACCACCTGTAACTAGATCAAGACATTTAGCAAATATAACCGCCGTTGATTTTTCTTTAGAATCGTCATCCAGTCGACCAAGTACTTCAGTTCAAATTTCCGATAATCCATTTTTTGAACCCAACCTCACAATTGAGAATCCGGAAAATATTCAGGAACGGTTCGTAGATCCTGAACCATTAAACTTTCCTCCGGAGCCACCAATCATTCAAACAGAGATTGTTGAGGAACGAACCATTAAATCAGAATCATCTAGTAATACCGATTCAACAAATTCAATTATGGAGAATCTGGAACCTCTAAGTATGGAAGACCGAATGAGAGCTAAACGCACTGGCCAAGGTCACGCAATTACTCATCCAGACATTAATGCGCCAGATTATGAAATCAAAGGACAAATTCTACACATGGTGACTAATCAATGCCAATTTAGTGGTGCGCCGAAGGAAGATCCAAATGAACATCTACGTACCTTTAATAGGATCTGCACACTATTTAAAATCCGAGAAGTTGAGGATGAACAGATATATCTCATGTTATTTCCTTGGACTTTAAAGGGAGAAGCCAAAGATTGGTTGGAATCGTTACCTAAAGGGGCGATCGATACATGGGATGTTTTAGTTGACAAATTTCTTAAACAATTCTTTCCTGCATCTAAAGCCGTAAGACTTCAAGCAGAAATTGTTACGTTCACACAGAAACCAAATGAAACTCTATATGAGGCGTGGACAAGATTCGGAAGGATGTTGAGAGGATGTCCTCAACACGGTTTAGACACTTACCAAATAGTACAAATATTCTACCAAGGTGTCAACGTTGCTACACGAAAAGACATCGACATAACAGCTGGTGGTTCCATTATGAAGAAAACCGCAACTGAAGCTTACAAAATTATTGATAACACAGCCTCCCACTCGCATGAGTGGCACCAAGAAAAAGATATTTTTCGTTCATCTAAAGTGGCTAGAGCCGATTCTAGCCATGAGTTTGATTCCGTTTCAGCAAAAATAGATGCTTTCGAAAGACGAATGGAAAAGATGAATAAAGATATTCACGCAATACGAATTAGTTGTGAGCAATGCGGTGGACCACACTTAACGAAAGATTGTCACATTGAACCAACGATGGAACAACGAGAGAATGTTTCCTATATGAACCAAAGGCCTGGAAATAATTATCAAAATAATTATCAACCGCCAAGGCTAAACTTCAATCGAAATCAAAACATTCTTTACAATCCAAATGGACCAAACAATAACTCGTACAACCAACAAGGTCCAAATAACCAACCAACTCAAACCAACACTTTCAATCAACAAAGACATGGCTTGTATAAACCACCACAACAAATCGAAGAGAAAAAGCCAAATCTAGAAGAAATGATGGCAAAGCTAATGGAATCTCAAACACAATTTATTACATCTCAAACCCAAACGAATGAGAGGTTTGATCAGTCATTAAGAACTCAACAAGCTTCCATTTTGAATCTAGAAAAACACGTAGGTACTCTTGCTAGCATGATGAGTGAAAGGAAACAAGGAAAGCTACCGAGTAATACTGAAGTAAATCCTCGGAATGAAAATGTTAATATGGTTTCAACAAATTCTGAAAAACCAGCATCAGAAGATGGGAAGGTTTTAGATGTAAGTAACAATGAAGAAGTTACACCACCACCACCACCCGAGTATGTAAAGCCAGTGGTGGCACCATACAGACCACCCATCCCGTTTCCAAGAAAAGGAGTTGAGTATGAGCAAGTGGTAGGTAATAAAGATTGTGATACCTCTGGAAAGAAGAAGAAGAAAAAGAATAAGAAAGTGCAAGAAACAAAAGCCGTAAATATAAACCCGGTGAAGACAGTTCCACCAAAACCTCCACCTAGGGTAGGTGATCCGGGTGAATTTATTGTTCCTTGTCTACTTAGTGATTGTGTCATGTATGATGCACTAGCAGATTTAGGTGCAAGTGTAAGTGTTATGCCTCTTTCCTTATATAAGAGATTAGGTGTAGGTAAGTTAAGTCCAACGGATATGAGTGTTCGACTCTTTGATCAAACCATTAAGCACCCAGTTGGAATTGCCGACAACCTACCCGTTCAAGTAGGCAATTTAACCTTTCTAGTCGAATTCATTGTCATTGACATAGAAGAGGACCCAAACATTCCTCTAATTTTAGGTCGACCATTCTTAGCGTCCACCGGGGCGTTCTTTGATGTAAGAAACGGTAGAATGACACTTAGTAGTGGTGACAAATCGATCACCTTTATGATTCGAAAGTCTAAATCTCCACCAACCAAAACCGTTGAACCAGCAAAAACGATTGGTAAGAACCATGTTGTTTTACCAACTCCAACGGTAGTGCTTAACAATAATAAAACGCCTAAGTGTGGGGAAAATGAAGTAACACCTAATGATGACATGATAACAAAGAACCCCGTTGTTGATACGAAATTAAATGACCCCGTTATTAATAGTTCAATGAAGAAACTTATTAAACGGATTCGCGATGCTAGAACCAAGGGGAACTTTAAGTTATGTAACCGATTAGTATCCAATCTGTCGCCTAAAGAAAAGGCAAAGCTAGTTGAAATTGTGGATATAACACATGAATCCGACCAATGGCTTAAAGAAAAAGTCACAGATATGCAAGTTGATTATGGACCAAGAGAAATTGACGATGAAGTTAATCACAATTTCGACACCACAGCTACCTAAGTGTGGGGAGATTTAAATGTTCTAAAAAGAAAATGCTGTCTAGAGTTAATTGTTCTGTTCTCGTGTAGTTCCGAGAATGGAATCCGATTGGTCTTTTCCGCTAGCAGACACTAAAGAACTAGTTTTCTCCCACCATTCTGAATTTTTATTTTTTAGGTTTTAATTAATATGCCTTTTAAATTTAAGTTTTGTGTGATTTTAAAAACAAAATTTACTTTATTTCATTAAGTTTAAAAAATTGATTTCTAAAATTCGTCGTGAGTTGAAGACTAGGTCGTTGAACCGAAATTGCTTTACCCAAGGACGGGGCGATAAATTTTGTTATCATTATTTTTAATTTTATTGATTTAAAGTATGCCAAAAATATTATACTTTATAAATTTTTGAAAAGTGGGGTTATAAACCAAACTTCAAAAATATATATATATGTTTGTATTTTATCTTATGTACAAAACAGGGTAAAACAACGCACTTTCAAAGACTGTCATTAAAGTTCAGCATAAGGTACTAATTTTGACGACAAGACGCAAAACAACAAATATGATATAACAAATGAAGGAATGAACGATGAGGCGCCATCTATCATTCGACGAGCTTTGTAATTACAAACTCGGTATTTTTAATCACTTTTCTACGCTAATCACCCTCATGAATTTAAATTATAGTCTGATTTCATGCAAATGAGGGCATTGCATGATCTTAAGTGTGGGGAAGGGTTATAAATTCTCTCAGGTTTATACTTGATTTATTTGCCAAATTTTGTGAAAATTTGAAAATTTTTCAATTAAATGAATTCAAAATCATGTTTATACATATTTATGAACGATAAAACTAGGTGTTAATGCCGAAATTATTGTTACCTCGAGGACATAAATTGAGAAACAACCCAAAACGCTTGAATTCATTTAAAATGGGATAGAAGAGAATAAAAAGGCAAAGAAAAGAATAAATAAAAGCTAAGTGTGGGGAGAATGTACCAAGTTATTCAATTAAAAACTATCTATCACATTTTTGTATAAGAATTATTGCAGGTACTTTTGTTTTGGACTAAATTAACTGTTTTACCCGATTTATTGTAATACTTTTGAAAGAAGAGATGGATCTACACGATGAATCAATTCCATCATTAAAAGGAAGTAAAGTCTTCCGAAAAAGACACGCGCTTCTTGATTTAGGTCATGAAGTTGTCGTCCAGACCAGCTGTAGGTTGACGAAAAATCTAGAAAAGTCATCTCTGAAATCAGCAGGAAATCCACGGACCTCAGCATTAAACAGGGTCGCCAAGTGGTCAGATTTATCCTAACCATGAGAAGGATTTATCTCGTACAATGGGGAGGCACCGTGCAAATTAGCTTGATAAGACTAATGAATCAGATCCCCAGAAAGGATAATCTCCTTAAAGATTAAAAATCAGCTTTTAAGACTGATATTACTCAATCCTAGAGATTGACCTTAAAGATTGAGAATTCAAACTCATGGAATTCAATGATATCTAAACTCGAGCTTGAACGAGAAAATATTTTGATCAAAATTAAAACCGATTTGTTTTCTGAAAACCCATTTTCAATGCGTTCATTACCATTGAACGTAAAATCCTGAGAATTCATCAGAATTCATTAGGTCACCTGAACCAAATCGGGTGTCAACCGTAAGAACGGTGGTTGCATAGCATGGTCGAAGACAGGACCTTGTGCCAGACCGAAAAAATTATAGGATGATCTTTACTATTGCTCCTACCAAGGATAGTTCTAGCATCCGATACGTTAAAGACCATAATCATCTGCATGTCACTGGACATTGCCTTAACAGTTTCTTGTTCATCGCTTTCCTTTACAACCGGACGGTAGTTTACCGAAAGGTAATATACGGAACAAGTAAACTGGATGTGTGCTTTCCGATACAGGGATAGCAGTGGATTACACGAGCCTAAAAGTTTTAGCCAAAATATTGATCCACAGATATATTTTGCAACACCGATGATGGATCAAATCAGAAAACTTGTCTAGGGTAAAATCTAGCTTGAATTTTCAAAAGATCAAATGTTTTCATAAAGATCCAATTTCCTTAAGGATCTAAATTTTTATAGTCATGTGGGTCTGTAAACCACCTTTCAAATGTGCACTTTGCTTTGGAAACCGAAAGTAAATCGGCTATTTGATTGCAAGTGTCGTTGACCTAAACCCGAGGCAACTATAAAAGACACACCCACCTTTAAACCACATCGTTACTATCATTGTTTATACCGCTGTATTGAAGTCACTTATGTACAAAGTGTGAAGAATAAAGAAGTGATTCAAGTGTTTCAAGACTATATTGCTTGAGGACAAGCAACGATTAAGTGTGGGAATATTGATAATGCCAAAAATGAACACATATTTTACAGCATTATTCCCCAAGAAAGACAAGATTTTAGTTGATATTGTTCGATTTACAAGCACTATTCGTTTAAATATTAAAAAGTGAAGATAAAAGGCAGATTCGACAAATTGAAGACGGAAAGGTCCAAAAAGCTAAAAAGTACAAGATTCAATCAAAAAGGTTTAAATTATTGATGAGGAACGTCTCAAAATAACAAGAGTACAAGTTACAAGACGCAAAGTACACGATATAAAATAGTACGCGAGGACGTCCGAAAATCCGGAACCGGGACCTGAGCCTAGAAGAAACGCCCGACGTAACGGACTAAAAATATCTACTCAACTATGCATATAAATATAATATAAATATATAAATAATTATTAAAATTATTTATATATTTATTATTATTAAATTATGTCGACAAGCTAGGAGCCAAACGAATGTGAGCTGGAATTCATGGCCATGCGACTCGCATGGCCCTATGCCCATTTTCATGCGACTCGCATGAGGGGCTTTTCCAGGCCACATTCTATTTAAAGCGAGTTCGTGATCCATTTTATGTACACCAAATATATCTCTCTCTCTCAATATATCATATATATTTATATTTATATTTATAATTTATATTTTAATTTTAATTATAATTCTAATAATAAGGGTATGTTAGCAAATGTTGTAAGGGTGTAAGTCGAAATTCTGTCCGTGTAACGCTACGCTATTTTTAATCATTGTAAGTTATGTTCAACCTTTTTACATTAATGTCTCGTAGCTAAGTTATTATTATGCTTATTTAAAACGAAGTAATCATGATGTTGGGCTAATTACTAAAAATGGGTAATTGGGCTTTGTACCATAATTGGGGTTTGGACAAAAGAACGACACTTGTGGAAATTAGACTATGAGCTATTAATGGGCTTTATATTTGTTTAACTAAATGATAGTTTGTTAATGTTAATATAAAGATTTACAATTGGGCGTCCCTATAAATTACCATATACACTCGATCGGACACGATGGGCGGGGTATTTATATGTACGAATAATCGTTCATTTAACCGGACACGGGAATGGATTAATAGCCACTAGAATAATTAAAACAGGGGTGAAATTACATTCAAGGGTAATTGGTGTAATTGTTAACAAAGTAATAAAACCTTGGTTTACACGCAGTTGATAACCTGGTGTATTCATTAAACAAAGTATTAAAACCTTGTTACAATTCGAATCCCCAATTAGTTGGAATATTTAACTTCGGGTATAATAATAATTTGACGAGGACACTCGCACTTTATATTTTTGACTGATGGACTGTTATGGACAAAAACCAGACGGACATATTAAATAATCCAGGACAAAGGACAATTAACCCATGGGCATAAAACTAAAATCAACACGTCAAACATCATGATTACGGAAGTTTAAATAAGCATAATTCTTTTATTTCACATTTAATTTCCTTTATTTTATATTTAATTGCACTTCTAATTATTGCACTTTTATTTATTGTTATTTAATCGCACTTTTAATTATCGTACTTTTTAATTATCGTAATTTTATTTTATCGCACTTTTATTATTCGCAATTTCATTATCGTTATTTACTTTACGCTTTAATTTAAGTCTTGTATTTATTTTATATTTTACATTAGGTTTTAACTGCGACTAAAGTTTTAAAATCGACAAACCGGTCATTAAACGGTAAAAACCCCCCTTTATAATAATAATATTACTTATATATATGTTTGTATTTTTATATAGCGTTGAGCTTTGTTTAAAAAAAAGATTCCCTGTGGAACGAACCGGACTTACTAAAAACTACACTACTTTACGATTAGGTACACTGCCTATAAGTGTTGTAGCAAGGTTTAAGTATATCCATTCTATAAATAAATAAATATCTTGTGTAAAATTATATCGTATTTAATAGTTTTTCCTAGTAAAATATAAACTATTTCGTATACCTTAGCTTTGACATCAGTAACAGCCGAGAGTTCTTCCATTTTCTTTCTATTTGAGATTAGATCTTTCAAGAATTTAGCATATCTAGGCATTCCTGAAATCACATCAATGAAAGAAAGATTTACATTTATCTGTTTAAACATATCCAAGAATTTGGATTGCTCGGCTTCAAGTTTCTCTTTCTTCATTTTACTCGGGTAAGGAAGTGGTGGTTGGTATGGTTTAACATAAGGTTTAGCCTTAACTGCGTTATCTTCATTAATCTTTTCAACTACCGGTTCTTTTTCCTTATCTTGATTAGGTTGTGGTTCTTGTGGAGTAGGAATAGCTTCATCAGAAGTTACAGGTATTTCAGGTGGTTTAAGTGTTGTACCACTTCTTGTGGTAATGGCTTTAGCTGTTTCATTCCGGGGGTTAGCATTTGTATCACTAGGTAGACTTCCCGGTTTTCTTTCACCTATTAACCTTGCTAGGTTACTTACTTCTTGTTCCAGATTTTGAATAGAAGCTTGTTGATTTCTAAATGCTTGAGCATTTTGTTCATTAGTTTGTTTCTGAGATATGAAAAACTGCGTTTGAGTTTCAACTAGCTTCGTCATCATATCTTCTAAATTCGGCTTTTTATCATCGGTTTGTTGTGGTGGTTTATTTTGAAAATTAGGTCTTTGCTTGTTGTAAGTATTATTGGATACTTGTTGATTGCTAGGACCTTGTTGGTTGTTGTATGGAATATTTCGGTTATAGTTCTGGTTTTGATTGTAAATCGGTCTTGGCGGTTGATAATTATTCTGATAATTATTTCCAGGCCTTTGATTTATGTATGAAATATTCTCTCTTTGTTCCATTGTTAATTCAATACTGAGACAATCTTTTGTCAAATGTGGTCCTCCACACTGCTCACAACTAATTCGTATTGAGTGAATATCTTTAGTCATCTTTTCCATTCGTCTCTCGACAGCATCTATCTTTGCGGAAATGGAATCTAAGTCATGGCTAGAATCGGCTCTAGCTGCTTTAGATGATCTAACGATATCTTTTTCTTGGTGCCACTCATGTGAGTGGGAAGCAGTGTTATCAATAATTTTGTAAGCATCAGTTTCGGTTTTCTTCATAATAGAACCACCAGCTGCTATATCTATGTCTTTCCTTGTAGTGATGTCGCATCCTTGGTAGAATATTTGTACTATTTGACAGGTATCTAAACCATGTTGCGGACATCCTCTTAATAACTTTCCAAATCTTGTCCACGCCTCATATAGAGTTTCATTCGGCTTCTGTGTAAACGTAACAATTTCTCCTTGAAGTCTTACGGCTTTAGATGCAGGAAAGAATTGTTTAAGAAATTTTTCAACTAAAACGTCCCATGTATCAATCGCCCCTTCAGGTAACGATTCCAACCAATCTTTGGCTTCTCCCTTTAAAGTCCAGGGAAATAACATGAGATATATCTGTTCATCCTCCACTTCTCGGATTTTAAATAGTGTGCAGATCCTATTAAAGGTACTTAGATGTTCATTTGGATCTTCCTTCGGCGCACCACTAAATTGGCATTGATTAGTCACCATGTGTAGAATTTGTCCTTTGATTTCATAATCTGGCGCATTAATGTCTGGATGAGTAATTGCGTGACCTTGGCCAGTGCGTTTAGCTCTCATTCGGTCTTCCATACTTAATGGTTCTGTTACTTCCATAATTGAATTTGTTGAATCGGAATCACTAGAGGATTCTGATTTAATGGTTCGTTCCTCAACAATCTCTGTTTGAATGATTGGTGGTTCCGGAGGAAAGTTTAGTGGTTCAGGATCTACGAATCGTCCCTGAATATTCTCCGGATTCTCAATTGTGAGGTCGGGTTCAAAAAATGGATTATCAACGGCGACAATATTAGTTAGATGTCTTGATCTAGTTACAGGTGGTGAACGTACAAAAGGTGATGAACGTCTTGCTCGGTGCATTCACTGAATATCCTATTAGTTTTTAAAAGGAAAGAAAAATTATAATAAGTTATCCAATCAATAGACTTTTCTGATTTTGCCCACGTTTCGAATAGCCAAAAGATGCAGCAGAGGGGCAGGATTCGTTTGATCTCAATATAATTGAGTACTGTTTGGCTCCAATAACCCGGTCCACATACAAATCCAACTATTACTACGAACCAGAAAATTTTGATGTCTATCAATTTAACCACTTAAAATAAATTTTCGTAATTTTAAGAAATTTAGATAAGAAGTAGAATAAAAATCTATGTCCTAAAAACTAGAATAGCGAGAAATAAGAAAGAAAAAGAGTTCGTCGAAAAAGGTCGAAAAAGAAAAATGGTTGAAAAATAAAAGGTGACGGAAAAATAAAAGAAACTTATAACACTTGACTAACCTAACCTTATTACTACAACTAACTTAAAATTATAATCGCAAATTGAGATTACTAATTGGAATGATAATTGATACATAGGTAAAAGTCGTCTAAAAATATTAAAGCTTACAAGAAAAACTATATTCCAAATGGCAATAACTTAAAAAGAAACTAAAACTTAAAAAGGCGTCGCAAAATTCTAAAGCACCTAAATCTTAATCTAAAGAAAAAGCACTTAAGGGATTCTACGGCAAAGCCTAAAAATCTAGAAGTAAAAATAACTATGGCAAAAACTAAGTTTAAAACTAAATATGAGCTAAAAATACAAATATGACGCTAAAACGATTAAAAAGGGAAAAAAATAAAAATATACAAAAAGTTGTAAAAAGTACAATTTTTATAAAAATATTATTTTTATATTATTTATTTATTAAAACTATTATTTTTATTTTTTATTAAACTAATTAAAAAAAATAAACTAATAAAAACTAAATATTATAATAAATATACCCTAATTAGGGTTTAAGTTTAAATATAATTAATAAAAACCCGTAATTAATGCTGCTACGACTTCTGTGTACCCGTGTCAGACTGTCTCCGCGAGTCGCGGTATTCGAGGCTGCAAACTCCGCAAGTCGCGGGGTTCCAAAATTCAACTCTGGTACAGTTTTTTTTAATTCGACGTTTTTTTTTTCTGTTTTATATTTTCTGTTTAAATCAAAATATTTATATAATAAAAATTTATATTTAAAAACTAAAATAAAAATAGAACTACTTTATAATTTTAAAAATATCTTAAAAATAGATTTATATATATATTTAAAAAAAATTCGGTTTTTTTTTGTTCTAAATAAACACAAAATATTTAAATAAAACTTATATTTTTATAAAATAAAAATAAAGAAACTTTATAAAACTTAAATATTTAACAAACTCTTAAAAATATTTATATTTTTGTTTTCTTTTTATATTTTCGAATAATTAAAAACGTATTTTTTTATAAAAACGTATTTTTATAAAAGTAAACTAAAAATAAAAATCTTTTTTTTTTATATTAGCGTTGCGCTTTCGGCGTTTAAGACTTTCCCCGTCAGCGGCGCCAAAAATACTTGATAGTTAAAGCTAAGGGGTATAAAATACTATTAAATTTTATAAGAAAATACTATTAAATACGATACAATTTTACACAAGATATTTATTTATTTATAGAATGGATATACTTAAACCTTGCTACAACACTTATAGGCAGTGTACCTAATCGTACACTAGTGTAGTTTTTAGTAAGTCCGGTTCGTTCCACAGGGAAAATCTTTAAACAAAGCTTAACACTATATTAGTTTACTTTTATAAAAATACAAATATATATATAAGTAATATTATTATTATAAAGGGGGGTTTTTACCGTTTAATGACCGGTTTGTCGATTTTAAAACTTTAGTCGCAGTTAAAACCCAATATAAAATAATAAATAAATACAAGACTTAATTTAAAGCGTAAAGTAAATAACGATAATGAAATTGCGATAAATAAAAGTGCGATAAAATAAACTTGCGATAATTAAAAAGTACGAAAATTAAAATGCAATTAAATACAATAACAATAAAAATGCGATAATTAGAAGTGTAATTAAATATAAAATAAAGGAAATTAAATATGAAATAAAAGAATTATGCTTATTTAAACTTCCGTAACCATGATGTTTGACGTGTTGATTTTAGTTTTATGCCCATAGGTTAATTGTCCTTTGTCCTGGATTATTTAATATGTCCGTCTGGTTTTTGTCCATAACAGTCCATCAGTCATAAATATAAAGTGCGAGTGTCCTCGTCAAATTATCCTTATACCAGAAGTTAAATATTCCAACTATTTGGGGACTTAAACTGTAACAAGATTTTAATACTTTGTTTAATAATTACACCAGGATGTCGACTGAGTGTAACCCAAGGTTTTAATATTTTGTTATCAATTATACCAAGTGTCCTTGTACATAATTTCACCCCTGTTTTAATTATTCTAGTGGCTATTAATCCATTCCCGTGCCCGGTTAAATGAATGATTATTCGTACATATAAATACCCCGCCCATATTGTCCGATCGAGTGTATATGGTAATTTATAGGGACGCCCAATTGTAAATCTTTATATTAACATTAACAAACTATCATTTAGTTAAACAAATATAAAGCCCATTAATAGCCCATAGTCTAATTTCCACAAGTGTCGTTCTTTTGTCCAAACCCCAATTATGGTACAAAGCCCAATTACCCAATTTTAGTAATTAGCCCAACATCATGATTACTTCGGATTAAATAAGCATAATAATAACTTAGCTACGAGACATTAAATTAAAAAGGTTGAACATAACTTACAATGATTAAAAATAGCGTAGCGTTACACGGACAGAATTTCGACTTACACCCTTACAACATTTGCTAACATACCCTTATTATTAGGATTAAAATTAAAATTAAAATTAAAATATAAATTATAAATATAAATATTACGTATATAGATAGAGAGATTGATGGATTTTTTTTTTTTTGATGAAAAATTGATCAGAATTCGTTGGGCTTTATAGGGAGTTTCAGTTTTTGGGGCTCCGCGACTCGCGGCCCATTCCTTCTTCAAACTCCGCGAGTCGCGGAGTTTGTAAATACAGCTCACTCCATTTTGGCTCTTTGTTTATCGACGGTTTATTATATAAATATAATATATATATAATTTATATAATTAATTATATATTATATTATATTTATATACATAGTTAACTTGTAATTTTTAGTCTGTTGCGTCGAGTGTTGAGAGTTGACTCTGGTCCCGGTTCCGGATTTTCGAACGTCCTTGCGTACAATTTAATATCTTGTACTTTGCGTTTTGAATCTTGTACTCTTGTAATTTCGAGACGTTTCTTATCAATAATTGGAACCTCTTTGATTGTCTTTTGTACTTTTGAGCTTTTTGGTCGTTTGCGTCTTCAATTCGTCGAATCTGTCTTTTGTCTTCACCTTTTATTATTTAAACGAATATCACTTGTAAATAGAACAATTGCAACTAAAAGCTTGTCTTTCTTGAGGAATAATGCTATGAAATATATGTTCGTTTTTAGCATTATCAACAACGCAGGTGGATTGAACTGTTGAATGATTATAATTTTGAGATTCGATACCACCCAGGGAAGGCGAATGTGGTAGCTGACGCTTTGAGTAGACAGGACAGAGAACCTATACGGGTAAAAGCTATGAATATAATTATTCGTACTAACCTTACTACTCAAATAAAGGAGGCGCAACAGGGGGTTGTAAAAGAAGAAAAGTTGAAGAATGAGATACCCAAAGGATCAGAGAAACATCTTAATATTCAGAAAGACGGAACCCGATATAGGGCTGATAGAATTTGAGTACCAAGGTTTGGAGATATGAGAGAAATGGTACTTAAGGAAGCACATAAAACCAGATATTCAATACATCCCGGAGCGAGAAAGATGTATAAAGATCTCAAGAAACACTTTTGGTGGCCGGGTATGAAAGCCGATATTGCTAAATATGTAGGAGAATGTTTGACGTGTTCTAAGGTCAAAGCTGAACATCAGAAACCATCAGGTCTACTACATCAACCTGAAATCCCGGAATGGAAATGGGAAAACATTACCATGGATTTTATTACTAAATTTCCAAGGACTGCAAGTGGTTATGATACTATTTTGGTAATATTTGATCGTCTCACCAAGTTAGCACACTTCCTGCCAATGAGAGAAGATGACAAAATGGAGAAGTTGGTGCGATTGTATTTGAAGGAGGTTGTCTCCAGACATGGAATACCCGTCTCTATTATCTCTGATAGGGATGGTAGATTTGTTTCAAGGTTCTGGCAGACGTTGCAACAAGCATTGGGGACTCGTCTAGACATGAGTACTGCCTATCATCCACAAACTGATGAGCAGAGCGAAAGGACGATACAAACGCTTGAAGACATGCTACGAGCATGTGTTATTGATTTCGGAAATAGTTGGGATCGGCACCTACCGTTAGCAGAATTTTCCTACAACAACAGTTATCATTCTAGTATTGAGATGGTGCCATTTGAGGCACTTTATGGTAGAAAGTGCAGGTTTCTGATTTGTTGGAATGAAGTGGGAGATAGACAGATTACGGGTCTGGAGATAATACAAGAAACTACCGAGAAAATCATCCAAATTCAACAACGATTGAAAACCGCTCAGAGTCGACAAAAGAGCTACGCGGACAGTAAAAGAAAAGATATAGAGTATGAAATTGGAGAAATGGTCATGCTTAAGGTTTCACCTTGGAAAGGCGTTGTTCGATTTGGTAAACGGGGGAAACTAAATCCAAGGTACATTGGACCATTCAAGATTATAGATCGTGTCGGACCAGTAGCTTACCAACTGGAGCTACCTCAACAACTCGCGGCTGTACATAACACTTTCCACGTCTCGAATTTGAAGAAATGTTTTGCTAAAGAAGATCTCACTATTCCGTTGGACGAAATCCAAATCAATGAAAAACTTCAATTCATTGAAGAACCCGTCGAAATAATGGATCGTGAGGTTAAGAGACTTAAGCAAAACAAGATACCGATTGTTAAGGTTCGATGGAATGCTTGTAGAGGACCCAAGTTCACCTAGGAGCGTGAAGATCGGATGAAGAAGAAATACCCGCATCTATTTCCAGAAGATTCGTCAACACCTTCAACAGCTTAAAATTTCGGGACGAAATTTATTTAACGGGTAGGTACTGTAGTGACCCGAAATTTTCCATGTTTATATATATTAATTGAGATTGATATTTACATGACTAAATGTTTCCAACATGTTAAGCAATCAAACTTGTTAAGACTTGATTAAATGAAATAAGTTTCATATGGACAATTGATCACCCAAGTTGACCGGCGATTCACGAACGTTACAAATTTGTAAAAAACTACATGTTGTGGTATATATAGACATATATATATGGTTGACATGAGATTATGATGAGTAAGTATCTCACTAAGTATATTAACAATGTGTGATATACATAAGAAATGAGATTACTAAGTTAAGAAACTCGAAATGATATATATAACGATTATCATTATGATAACGTCTACTAAATACATATGTATCATATTAAGATATTGATACACTATATTTAACATGATAAAATGATATTTAAATATATCATTAATTGTGTTAACAATGAACTACATATGTAAAAACAAGACTACTAACTCAAGAATTACGAAACGAGACTTATATGTAACGATTATCGTTGTAACAATATTTTAATGTATATATCATATTAAGAGATATTCATACATCATAATATCATGATAACATAATAATTTAACATCTCATTTGATATAATAAACATTGGGTTAACAACATTAATTGAGATCGTTAACTTAAAGGTTTCAAAATAACACTTACATGTAACGACTAACGAAGACTTAACGACTCCATTAGAATGTATATACATGTTGTGTTTTGATATGTATTCTTACACTTTTGAAAGACTTCAAGATACATATCAAAGTACTTCTACTTAACAAAAATTCTTACAATTACATCCTCGTTCAGTTTCATCAACAATTCTACTCGTATGCACCCGTATTCGTACTCGTACAATACACAGCTTTTAGATGTATGTACTATTGGTATATACACTCCAATGATCAGCTCTTAGCAGCCCATGTGAGTTACCTAACACATGTGGGAACCATCATTTGGCAACTAGCATGAAATATCTCATAAAATTACAAAAATATTAGTAATCATTCATGACTTATTTACATGAAAACAAAATTACATATCCTTTATATCTAATCCATATACCAACGATCAAAAATACCTATAAACACTTTCATTCTTCAATTTTCTTCATCTAATTGATCTCTCTCAAGTTCCATCTTCAAGTTCTAAGTGTTCTTCATAAATTCCATAAGTATAGTTTCATAAAAATCAAGAATACTTCCAAGTTTGCAAGTCTACTTCCAAGCTTTCTAATCCATTCCAAGTAATCATCTAAGATCAAGGAACCTTTGTTATTTACAGTAGGTTATCTTTCTAATTCAAGGTAATATTCATATTCAAACTTTGATTTAATTTCTACAACTATAACAATCTTATTTCGAGTGAAAATCTTACTTGAACTGTTTTCGTATCATGATTCTGCTTCAAGAACTTTCAAGCCATCCAAGGATCCTTTGAATCTTTGAAGCTTGATCCATTTTTCTCATTTCCAATAGTTTTATCCAGAAAACTTGAGGTAGTAATGATATTCATAACATCATTCGATTCATATATATAAAGCTATCTTATTCGAAAGTTTAAACTTGTAATCACTAGAACATAGTTTAGTTAATTCTAAACTTGTTCGCAAACAAAAGTTAATCCTTCTAACTTGACTTTTAAAATCAACTAAACACATGTTCTATATCTATATTATATGCTAACTTAATGATTTAAAACCTGGAAACACGATGAACACCATAAAATCGGATATACGCCGTCGTAGTGAAACCGGGGGCTGTTTTGGTTTGGATAATTAAAAACTATAATAAACTTTGATTTAAAAGTTGTTCTTCTGGGAAAATGATTTTTCATATGAACATGAAACTATATCCAAAAATCTTGGTTAAACTCAAAGTGAAAGTATGTTATTCAAAATGGTCATCAAGATGTCGTTCTTTCGACGGAAATGACTACCTCTTTAGTAATTGACATGTAACTTAAATTTCCGACTATAAACCTATACTTTTTCTGTTTAAATTCTTAAATTAGATTTCAATATGAAACCATAGCAATTTGATTCACTCAAAACGGATTTAAAATAAAGAAGTTATGGGTAAAACAAGATTGGATATTTTTGATCTTTTTAGCTACGGGAAATGTTTAACAAATCTATACAAATCATATCCTAGCTAACTTATATTGTATTATACATGTATTCTAATATATTATGTAATCTTGAGATACCATAGACACGTATGCAAATGTTTTGACATATCATATCGACCCATGTATATATATTATTTGGAACAACCATAGACACTCTATATGCAGTAATGTTGGAGTTAGCTATACAGGGTTGAGGTTGATTCCAAAAATATATATACTTTGAGTTGTGATCTAGCCTGAGACATGTATACACTGGGTCGTGGATTGATTCAAGATAATATATATCGATTTATTTCTGTACATCTAACTATGGACAACTAGTTGTAGGTTATTAACGAGGACAGCTGACTTAATACACTCAAATCTTTAAAACATAATAAAATTGTTGTAATTATATTTTGATCATACTTTGATATATATGTACATATTTGTATAGGTTCGTGAATCGATCCGTGGCCAAGTCTTATTTCTGAGGAAGGAAATATCTGTGAAAGTGAGTTATAGTCCCACTTTTAAAATATAATATTTTTGGGATGAGAATACATGCAGGTTTTATAAATGATTTACAAAATAGACACAAGTACGTGAAACTACATTCTATGGTTGAATTATCGAAATCGAATATGCCCCTTTTTATTAAGTCTGATAATCTAAGAATTAGGGAACAGACACCCTAATTGATGCGAATCCTAAAGATAGATCTATTGGGCCTAACAAACCCCATCCAAAGTACCGGATGCTTTAGTACTTCGAAATTTATATCATATCCGAAGGGTGTCCCGGAATGATGGGGATATTCTTATATATGCATCTTGTTAATGTCGGTTACCAGGTGTTCACCATATGAATGATTTGTATCTCTATGTATGGGATGTGTATTGAAATATGAAATCTTGCGGTCTATTGTTACGATTTGATATATATAGGTTAAACCTATAACTCACCAACATTTTTTTTGACGTTTAAAGCATGTTTATTCTCAGGTGAATACTAAGAGCTTCCGTTATTGCATACTAAAATAAGAACAAGATTTAGAGTCCATGTTTGTATGATATTGTGTAAAAACTGCATTCAAGAAACATATGTCGATGTAATATATTTCTATTGTAAACCATTATGTAATGGTCATGTGTAAACAGTATATTTTAGATTATCATTATTTCATAATCTACGTAATGCTTTTAAAACCTTTATTGATAAAATAAAGGTTATGGTTGTTTTAAAAATGAATGCAGTCTTTGAAAAACGTCTCATATAGAGGTCAAAACCTCGCAACGAAATCAATTAATATGGAACGTTTATAATCAATATGAACGGGACATTTTATTTTAAAAATTTTTCCGTATAAGTTGTTTGATGTACAAGTAAACCATTAGGCATATGCTCAATCTGCAAACCAAGGCAATACTTGGTTTTTCCGAGATCTTTCATTTCAAATTCTTTCTTTAGAAGTTGAATGGCTTAATGGATCTCTTTATTTGTTCCTATGATGTTAAGATCATCGACATAAACGGCTATGATCACATATCCGGATATTGTTTTCTTAATGAATACACAAGGGCAAATAAGATTATTGGTATACCTTTTGTTTATCAAGTAATCACTTAATCGTTTATACCACATGCGACCCGATTGTTTTAACCCATATAAAGACCTTTGTAACTTGATTGAGTACACTTCTTTGGGTTTTGTATTGGTTGCTTCTGATACCTTAAATCCTTCAGGTATCTTCATATATATATCACTATCAAGTGATCCATATAGATAAGCAGTCACAACATCCATGAGATGCATTTCTAAATTTTTAGAAACTGCCAGGCTGATTAAGTATCTAAAAGTAATTGCATCCATAACAGGAGAATAAGTTTCCTCATAATCAATTCCTGGTCTTTGAGAAAAACCTTGAGCTACAAGTCTAGCTTTATACCTTGTAACTTCATTTTTCTCATTTCTTTTTCGTACAAAAACCCATCTATATCCCACAAGTTTCACATCTTTAGGTGTGAAAATGATAGATCCGAAAACTTTTCTTTTATTGAGTGATTCAAATTCAGCTTGTATTGCTCCTTTTCAATGATCCCAATCATGTATATTTTGACATTCCATGACAGATTTTGGTTCTGGATCATCATCATCATCATTCATGATGTCATATGCAACATTATATGAAAATATCTCATCAAGATTTTTCATTTCATTTTGGTTCCATAATATTTTTGAATGTGCATAATTGATTGAAAATTCCATATTGACATCATCAATCTCCTCTGCAGAAGGAGTATTGATTTGTGGTTCTTCTTGAACACTTTCTTTTACCTCATTATCAGCTGATTTTCTTTTTCGATGATTTTTATCTTTAGAACCAATTGGTCTCCCACGTTTCTGGAGTGGCAAAGACTCAAGAGTGACATTATTGCCAGCTTTTGGAATTTCAATTCTAGCTGGAGCATTTGCTGCTGGTATATATGATTTATTCACTCTTTTCGTATCTGTAAATGCATTAGGCAATTTATTCGCAAGTTCTTGCATATGCATTATTTTTTGAACTTCGGTCTCGCATTCTTTTGTGCGAGGATCAAGATACATTAATTGAGGTTCACACCATGAAACATCATTTTCTTTATTTTTTATTTCTCTCCCTAATCTAGGGAACAATGTTTCATTAAAGTGACAATCAGCAAAATGTGCTGTAAAAACATCACCCATCATGGGTTCAATATATCTTATGATTGAAGATGTTTCATATCCAACATATATTCCCATCCTTCTTTGAGAACCCATTTTAGTGCGTTGTGGTGGTGCGATAGGAACATAAACCGCACAACTAAATGTTCTAAGGTGGGAAATATTTGGCTGATGGCCAAAAGCAAGTTGCAAGGGAGAATATGTATGACTTTCACTTTGTCTAATGCGAATTAATGATGCAGCATGTAAAATTGCATGACCCCATACAGATACTGGGAGTTTTGTTCTCATTATCAATGGTCTAGCTATTAACTGCAATCGTTTAATTAGTGATTCGGCTAAACCATTTTGTGTATGCACATGAGCAACAGGATGTTCAACAACAATCCCAATAGACATGCAAAAATCATTAAATGCTTGAGATGTAAACTCACCAGCATTATCCAATCTCACCCTTTTAATAGTATAATCAGGAAAATGTGCTCTCATTTTAATAATTTGAGCAAGAAATTTTGCAAATGCCATGTTTCGACTTGATAATAGACAAACATGAGACCATCTACTAGATGCTTCTATTAGGACCATGAAATATCTAAATGGTCCACATGGTGGATGAATTGGTTCACATATATCACCTTGAATTCTTTCAAGAAACATTGGTGATTCTTTTTCAACCTTAAGAGGTGATGGTCTTATTATCAATTTTCCAAGTGAGCATGATGTACATGGGATAATTGCATCATGAGGGATCTTTTGATCGGTCAATGGATGTCCATGTGTATTTTGAATTATTCTTTTCATCATTGTTGATCCTGGGTAGCCAAATCTTTCATACCACAGATTGATCATTACAGGATCACATACCTTTTCATTAACTACCATGTGTGTTTCTGGTACATTTATATATGTATAATGTAAATCAAAACTAAGTCTTGGTAGTTTTTCAATCACACGCTTTTTGTCAGTGATACTTAAATATTTATCATTTTCTGTAGTCACTGACTGATAATCATATCCATTTTGGTATATGTCAGAGAAGCTTAACAAATTTCTCTTTGAAATGGGAGAAAATAAGGCATTTTTATCAGAAAATTTGTACCATTTGGTAACATGAATTTTGCTTTTCCCATTCCTTTTATTAAATCCGCAGGACCTGATATAGTATGTACTGTTCCTTCCGTTGCTTTAAAATTAGTGAAATATTTTTTTAAATTTGAGTATAGTATGTGTGGTACCACTGTCTGCAATACAAAGATCCTCACTATTTGACTGATTTTGCACTCCAGTAGTGTACATCATGAACTTCAAAATATGAGAAACAAATAATGAGTACATAATTTATCAATATATTACATTCAAAAATATGTTATAAATGAAAGTACATAATAAGGAAACATACAGTAAAGTAGATATGGTATAGATCGTAAATCTACATCCATTTATTTGATATGGACATATAATAGAAAATTTATTCATTAAAGTAGTTACTTGTTGGCTCAGTGATTTTTGTATCAAGGTCATCCACAAGGTTTGCTTCTTTTCCTTTTCCTTTTCCTTTTAGGGATTCATGATATTGATTAACAGAATATTGATTTGTTCGACAGTTTTTAGACCAATGGCCAATTTTACCACATCGATAACAAGAATCTTCAATATTCTTTGAAGAGCTTCCTTCAACATTATGATTTGTGGGATTGTATGGTGGTTGAAATTTATAATTTTGTGGATTATTATTTCTTTGTCCACGACCACGACCACCGTAACCATTGCGACCACGACCACCACCACGACCATTACCATAAGGGTGATTTCAAACATAATTATGATTTTTATTATTGTTATAGCAATTTTCATGATGATGGTTTTGTCCAATATGACCACGACCTCGCCCACGTCCTCGTCCAAGTGCATTTCTTTTTTTTATTATTATTGTTAATAGCATTAGCTTCAGGGAATGCTAGTGCACCCGTAGGACGAGACTCTTGAATCTTCATCAGTAATTCTTTATTCACTTCTACAACTAAGAGATAAGTTTGAAGTTTGGAAAAAGTTTTGTAATTCTGCAATCTTAAATTTTCTTGTATAGTAATGTTTGCAGAATGCGTTGTGGAGAAAGTTTTCTCCATCATATCAGCATCACTTATTTCTTGACCACAGAATTGAAGCTTTGAACGGATCTTGAACATGGCCGAGCTGTATTCACTTACCTTTTTAAAGTCTTGGAACCTTAGATTTATCCATTCTTCCCTCGCAGATGGGAGTAATATTTCCTTTTGATTATCGAATCTACTCTTGATACTTTCCCATAAAACATGTGGATCTTTGATAGTGAGATACATATGTTTTAAGGTGATATCAATATGTTTGCGAATAAAAGCAATTGATTTTAATTTATCTTGATCAGAACAAGTATTATTTTCTTTTAAAGTTTCTAGAATACCCAATGATCCAAGATTTATTTCTACATCCATGACCCATGATGTATAGTTTGTTCCCGATACGTCTAGGACATCAAACTCAAGCTTTGATAAGTTCGACATTTTCTATTTTTAGAAAGATGAACAACATAAATTATAATCGTAATCAATTTCTAACAACTTGAATTAGAATCATTTTAAATTCATAAGTAGCAAACAACATAATAATGGTATGATTACAAATAATAAAACCACAAGGGCAGGATAGAATATAGGTTCACCCGGTGGTATATTAGCAATAATGATGATAGTTAATATGACCAATACAATAGGAAAAATCATCCTTGTGTGAATCATCTTTACAAAAACTTTTTGAGATTGGTAATCTGATAAAATGAAGATTGATTTGTGAAAATGTGAAAACGGATATATTTATTTTATATTTGAAAAAATATAGTCGTTGTAACGTCGTCAGTTGACGTTAACAACCGTTATGTATATATGACAGTTGTAACGTCGTTAGTTGTCGTTAACGACTGTTATGTACTCGTTATATTAATAATAATTTTAATAAAAGAATTTTATTAGTATAAATATGATTACTATAAAATATATTTAGTATAAATACGTTGAGTATAAATACAAAGATTAATAGAATAAACATATTATGCATAAATAATAAATTTAAGAATAAACATTAGTATGTATGAAATAAATAATGATTAATTGCATAAGTAATCATAAATGTTATATAACATAAATATAAATGTTAGTGAAGTTAATAAGAGTTAGATTACAGAAATATAATTCAGGCGGTATAACCGACCATATATAACATAAATATAAATGTTAGTAAAGTTAATAATAGTTAGATTACAGAAATATAATTCAGGCAGTATAACCGACCATATATAACTTAAATAACATAAATATAAATGTTAGTTATGATGATAATAATATTTACCTTACTAATAAATAATAGAAGATATCGTTAAAGAATTTTTTTTATTATTATTACCTTGATTAGTGACTTGTGCTTACTTAGATAAACCTTGATTATACGGAGCACTTCGTGCTGATAACGTGTTATAATTCAGTAGGCTTATAACTGCCTTTAGTAAATAGTATCTAATTAAAGAATAATAGAAAGGAGAGAGAGAATGTATATGTGAAATATATTCAAGAGAGTGCATCTTTTACAAACTACATCATCATGTATTTATAGTAAAAATAAACCACTGTGCAATTTGGTAGGTGAGTTGTATCCACAAAATTGGCACACATTATTTGACTTTCATAACAAAAAATTATTATTATCAAAGGAATGTTACAACACATCGGGTATGCTCCATCCACAAAATAAACGAAATATTACAAGAGGATGTGAGTGGTTTTAACCCGTGATCATCTAATGAGCTTGAGTTAATTAGCCATTGATTCCAATATAACTTGACTTTCTTTGATTGATTCGTAATCCATTCAAAAGATTTAAATTGTATCTCATTTAACATCGTAGGACCGGTACCTTTTTTCTTTTTGAACAACATTTGATTCCGATTATATCAAATAGAGTATCCGCAAATCCACTCAATAGCTTGCCATAATTTCGATCTTGAATCCGGTGAGGTGTGGTTTGTTATCCCAACAAACATTTTTTCCATATCGGATTGAGGTGTATAATTGAGGTTCCACCAACGATGTACCCGAGACCATAAATCTTTTGCTACTGAGTGTGAGTGTTTTATTATAAGGTTGTACATAATGCTTCAAATATTGTACATATGGTTATGGGTGTGTTTTACCATAAGGTTGTACATAATGCTTCAGATATTGTATATATGGTTATAAGGTATTTTATTATAAGGTTGTACAATGCTTTATATATTATACAATTGTTAATATTTTTATTAAATGATAATTAATTATTTTAATGATATCATTATAAGGAGCTTAGATTTTTATGTTTATTTTTGAATTTTTTTAAACTTAAATAATCCTTATTGTATAATTTACCTTTCAAAATAAACTACGCTTATTTTCTGTAATTCATATAAGAGAAATCATTTTCGATATTTTTACATTATTTGCCAACAATTAATTAATTTATTACATGGATAAAAAAAAGCAGTAGGTATTATCTTTTACTATTTGATGGCAATGATAAACAAGCGACATGAAGGAATCGACTTTATTGTGTAAAGTTAATTTCACGTACACTTATATATATATATATATATATATATATATATATATATATATATATATATATATATATATATATATATATATATATATATATATATATATATATATATATATATATATATATATATATATATATATATATATATATATATATATATATATATATATATATATATATATATATAGTGAAAGGATCCTGAGAGAACTTGACTAGGGAGAGAACCCATAGGACCATATTATTTCACTCAAATACTCATCGTACATCCTCAAGCCTAAATTTCATAATCATCAATTGATGATTATAACCACAAATTGAGAACAAAACTGTGATCCTTACATGATTCCTAACACTCTTTCATCAACAGATTATATCAACAACAACAGATTCAATGATTTTCGATCCATGCTCTTCGTTCTTCATAAATTTGAGCTGAGTAGGTCTCTGGATCAAATTGGCACGAGTTGAGGAAATGTAAAAGTGTAGATATGATCTAATTCTTATTGTGACACTATCTGCAACATTACAGATCCAAACATGAAGATTTACTTTCGAATTCGAAAAGTTAACGTTGATGTTCTTCTGGTCAACAAATTAATTGGCGAGATTCTGTTGAATTTAGACGTTATCAACAGATGTCGAGTGTTTTTTGGATGATTTGGAGCACATTTCATGAAGAAATCATATGCTGAAAACATCTAGATCATAAAATTCGATTTTATGTTCATGAGAAGCAACAACGACTGTTCAATCTGCGTGCAGATTGGGTTCAATCTGTACGAAGATCGAGTTGTTGAACACACAGACTGAATTTTTTTTATTAAAAAAAAAAGTTTCAATCTGCATACAGATTGAGTTCAATCTGCACGCAGATTGACGAAAGTCTGAAGGTCAGTTCGATGGTTCTATTGGTTCTCTACCATCTTTGGTTCTCTGTGGATCCTCACCCTATATATATATATATATATATATATATATATATATATATATATATATATATATATATATATATATATATATATATATACATATATATATATATATATACAAATATATATATATATATATATATATAAATGTATATGTATATATATATATGTATATATATATATGTATATATATGTATATATGTATATGTATATATATATGTATATATGTATATGTATATGTATATATATATATATATATATGTATACTAGTTTTATGAGCCCGTGCGTTGCACGGAAATTATAAATTTATCTTTTTGCAAATACAAAATATCGGGGCACGCAGCGTGTGTTGCACGCCTCTTAATGAGCGGAAAAAATTTACGTGTAATAGTGTCGAATGATTGAGATATTTAAAACCCGTTGATTGAATTTCAAAAACATCATGATCATCATTCAATACTGACAAAAAATAAATTAATAATTAAGTAAACCACCAAAATATATCATATGTAATGTGATGAGTTTTAATACAAATAATGATGTTAAACAGTAACTTGTCGTAATTAGTGAATACATATATGAATGGCGAGTTGTTGCAAGTAAATAGATATAATATATATTTACGGTGTAATTAGAGAAAATCAATTTGATTTAGATATTGGATTTGCAGTTACAACATACCGATAACCTCTAATGATATTATTGACGTATTAACACAACTTATAAATTTATTTTTTCGCAAATACAAATTATCGGCGATCTGAGCCCGTTCATTGCACAGCTGTTACTGAGCACAAAATTTTTACATGCAATAGTTATTAGAATGACCCTAACTATTCATTCACATTGCGAACCATTCAACGCTAAATAATTCCATTTTTTTCTAACGCATCATTAGTATGTTTTTTTTCTTTTAATGATACCCCGTAGTATATTTTAGTACAACTATGTTTTTCCTTATTTACTTTATATTGTTATTTAATTTGATTATTTAAAAATTTAAAGTAATATTAGTATTCTAATTTCTCTTTATTAATGTCATTTTGAGAGTTAAGAAGTATATGTAATTTACGCTACTTGATTCTTGATCAAGTATTACGGAGTATTATATAAAATAAATGTATAGATAATTTAGGAAAGGATATGGTAGATATGTATAAAATAATTATTTAATTCACTTTAATTAAAAAAATGATACGTAGGATTATTTAATTCAGATTACTTGAGAAATTGACATGTAGGATTATGATTAATTGAGAAATTGACATGTAGGATTATTGTCACGTGCTTTATAATAATGTATATATATATATATATATATATATATATATATATATATATATATATATATATATATATATATATATATATATATATATATCAAAAAGGTATTTGCTTAAGTGTCATTTTGTTATTAAATTAAATTAATTATTCATTATAATTTAATATATATATATATATATATATATATATATATATATATATATATATATATACATATACATACATATACATATAGATTACAATACAATTAATATATAACATATAAGTTAGTCCGTAAATCAATATTGAACAACCAAACATTTAGCCAAAACAATAGGAAACGGAGGTGACACCTCCACGTAGATGATAGCATAATACATAATAGTTGTAAGATTACTAATTATTAATCTAATTATTTAGTTAATAAAGAATAATTAATAATAAAATTATAACTAAATTAATTAAATAACTAAGTTAGTTATTCAAAAGAATAATTGTTTGAAAAATGAATTAATTTTGCACCATTATTTATCCATCGGACTCTAAAATCTATTATAGCAAAATTGGAAAGTGACTTTTAGCTATTTTTCTAACTACCGTGTAGTAAACGAGAATTATTATGTATTAATTTAGTTAATAAGGAGTTGTTAATAATAGAATTATAACTAAATTAACTAAATAAATAAGTTAGTTATTTACTAATCATTATTATTAATAAAATTGAACTTTTAAAATTTTTCAATATAACGGGCTCTTAAACGAATAATTGTTTGAAAAAATCAATCAATTTTGCACCATTATTTATTTACTGTGCAACGTACGAGCTCTAAAACCTATTACAACAAAAATGGAAAGTGATTTTTAACTATTTTTTTAACTACCGTTTAATGCACGGGCTCCGTACACTAACTATTTTATAAAGTGTTAGCAATTTAATAATTTTATCACTTATTATTATTTTATTAAAAATATTAGCTTTACAAAATACTTCATAATTGTTTGATAAACTCAACTGATTTTGTACGGTTATTTATTCACCCGTGCAATGCACGAGCTTTAAAACTTAGTGTGTGTGTGTGTGTGTGTGTATATATATATATATATATATATATATATATATATATATATATATATAAACTTCTAGTATGATTATGTCATTATTTTATTAATTATCATTTCAATTTTTATAATAATAATGTCATTATTATACTAAATAAAAACAAATAAATTTACCAAATCAAAAAAATAAATACCAATAATAATATATGAATTCCGATTTGGAAGGAAATACGGTTTCAGTAATTTAATTATATTAATTCTAAAAAGATACAATATCAAAACAAATAAATACTCTAATTAATAAAGATACAAAATCAAAACAAATACTCTGTAAATACCGAGAATACATCTCAACCATATATTATCACCACTCCAAAACAAATAGATATAAAATATTAGATATATATCTGTAAATATCTCGACCATATATTATCACCACTCTTTTTCTCATTGTGTACAAACTTTCACAACTTTTGTTTTCAAAAACCAGATACAAACCTCCATGTCATTGTTAGTAAAGCATTTTTTTTCTTTTATGTGTTGTTTGATTATTTATCAATGTTTTAGGTATGCAAAACTATTTAGAAGCAATGCCAATAGTTTGACATTTTGGAAATCCAAAATTGTTTGTAACTGTCACTTGCAATCCATAGTGTCCTGTTATTGTATGGTTGTTAAAGAACAAAAATTTGAAAACCGATAACATACGCCAAATCATATTGCGACTATTTATAATGAAGGTATATAAAGTATGATAGAAGAATTCAAAAATTTTATAACAAGGAAAATAGTAATTGTGATGAAAATTAGAAGATGGTTGTGGGAGAATATATGTAGTTCATTTATTTTGACCAAGTTAAGTATATCAATATGTTTATAAAAACAACGAGAAGAATGCGTAGTTCCATGAGTTATTAAACTAAATGACTTTATCATTTACATTTACTTAATACCTAAAACGTATCACTAATTTGTTTCATTTAAACAACCTCGTGATTCCACGGGTCAATTCACTAGTATATATATATCAAAACACACATAGTGGCGGAACTTTAACCTGAATACAAATGGGGCAAGTGTAAAAATTTAATAAAATTTTCAAATTCAGCAGGGGTTAACACTAAAAAAACCATATTTTTTGGTAAAAAATTATTTTTTTAGGGTAAAAATTTTTTTACCGTTAAATTTAGTTGGGCGGATATTCCCTTTGTAATACACTAAATTCCGCCCCTGACCACACACTTATTTTATATTTCTAAATTTACTAATTTGTTCATGTTTATAAATGGTCGTATATGTGTTTCATCATGCCAATATGCCATGACACTTCTATTATAGAGAAAAACCATACGTATAATCTTTAAAGTGACTAACCAATGAGTTAATAGTTTAGAGTTACTCGTTACTTTAAAAGCTGAGGTCTCATGTGACGAAGCCTTTGATAATATGACGCAGGTTCGAATTCTAGGAGTAGTTTGAAAGTTTTCTTTTAAAAGTTTGCTAAATACATTTTTGATTAGTTATACATATACACAGGGGGTGGACCTATGTGGGGGCAGAGAGGGGCGCCTGCCCTGAATAGATTTGCAATTTTTAGTGCAAATTTTTTTAGTTTCTCGATTTTGCCCCCGGTGGAATTATTTTTTGCCCCAAACCTTTCATATTTTGTCCAAAAACATTCATATTTTGCCACAAATGAAGCGACACATCCTAATTTATAAGGACGAATACAATAACATATGGATACATTGCGAGGTATTTGACCTCTATATGATACATTTTACAAACATTACATTCGTTTTTAAAAGACAAACTTTCTTTACATCGAAATTTGACGGCATGCATACCATTTCATAATACATCAAACTATAATTGACTTAATAATAATCTTGATGAAATTAACGACTCGAATGCAACGTCTTTCGAAATATGCCATGAATGACTCCAAGTAATATCTTTAAAATGAGCTAATGCACAGCGGAAGATTTCTTTAATACCTGAGAATAAACATGCTTTAAAGTGTCAACCAAAAGGTTGGTGAGTTCATTAGTTTATCATAAATAATCATTTCCAATATTTTAATAGACCACAAGATTTCTATTTCCATTTCTCATAAATATACGTCCCATACATATAGACAAAAATCATTCATATGGATTGAACACCTGGTAATCGACCTTAACAAGATGCATATAGAATATCCCCATCATTCCGGGACAACTTCGGACATGATAAATTCACCATCATTCCGGGATAACTTCGGACATGATAAATTCGTCATCATTCCGGAACAACTTCGGACATGATAAATTCGAAGTACTAAAGCATCCGGTACTTTGGATGGGGCTTGTTGGGCCCAATAGATCTATCTTTAGGATTCGCGTCAATTAGGATGTCTGTTCCCTAATTCTTAGATTACCAGACTAAAAAGAGGCATATTCGATTCGATAATCCAACCATAGAATGTAGTTTCGATTACTTGTGTCTATTTCGTAAACATTTATAAAAGCAGCGCATGTATTCTCAGTCCCAAAAATATATATTGCAAAAGCATTTAAAAAGGGAGCAAATGAAACTCACTATACTGTATTTTATAGTAAAAATACATATGACGATATTGAACAATGCAGGGTTGGCCTCGGATTCATGAACCTATATCATTTATATATATATATATATATATATATATATATATATATATATATATATATATATATATATATATATATATATATATATATATATATATATATATATATATATATATTAAAACATATAATCATAACTGAACAAATTTATTTATTATATCTTAATTTATATATTAGGTATATTTAATTTGTATATATATTCAAAATGATTAAGATTTATATAGTTATATATCCATATTCATATACATAATTGTTTAGTGTTATATTTGAAAATCAATAGTTTATTATTTGTAAGTATTTATATAAATAATATTAATAGGTTTGATATATATAGTTATGTGAAATATTGATATAATTATAGCATATATAATAAGTATATTTTATGTACAAAGTATTTATCTACTTAAAAAATAGTTTTTGATAATACTAATGATTTACTAATAATAATAATAATAATAACGTTATTAATAATAATACTAATAATGATGTTGTTAATACTAATACTTATAATAATAAAAATAATAGAAATCTTATTAATAATGATAATATTAGTAATCATGATAATAATAATAATACATAATGATAATAATGATAATACTAATAATAATGTTAATGATAATAATGATATTAATGATAATCCTAGTACTCATAATAATAATATTTATTTTAGTATTGTAATAATAATAATAATAATAATAATAATAATAATAATAATAATAATAATAATAATAATAATGATGATGATGATGATGATGATGATAATAATATTAATAATAATAATAATAATACTAATAATAATAAAAATAAAAGTTATAAAAACTACATTATAAAACGGATTCTAAAAAAAAAGTAGGCCACTGCAGGGCTCGAACCCGTGACCTCTTGATAACCCGTAAACACCCTAAACCATCTGAGCCATCCTATTTTTCTTAATTAAATTGCTACTCAAATAAATATAACCCGTATTATTCAGTTTCCACTTCCTTCACCTTCTTCACAAATTTTCAATCGGCCAAATTCAAAACAATCAATTTCTGAACAACTTAGATTCTTTAACTAAAACGGAAGTGACTCTTAATAGTCAATTGGATTAATTAAAACAGAAGAGATGAAATTTTGAGCAATAACATGCTCGTCATGAACTGGATGAGCCATAAATCGAATTTCAAATTCTAGACTGTTTTAGATGAAAGTTATAACATGAATTAGATAAATAAACGTTCCTAAAAACTTTCTGAATTGTCAATTTAAATTAAAACATTAAATTGATTACGAATTTTGCTATGATCATAACGTTTGACTTTTTGAAATAAAAGTTTGACTCGAAAATTAGAACTCGATACTAAAAATTGGAAGCTGGGACTTTCCAGATAGTTTGATTGAGAAATTCCTAACAACATTGTATTAAAACATTTTAAATTTTGTTTTGTAATCGAGTTATTTGAAAAACGAACTAAGAACGGGGTATTTGACTGTTTTCTTAAAAATTTTGTTTAAATTCAATCAGACAAGGGTTGTAATGGTTTTAGTTGTTAATGATAAGGAATGACTGAGTGAGTTAATTAATAATACAGATCAATTCGATGGATTTTATATCCCAATTTGGTCGATAGTAATATTCTTCCAGGAATAAGAAAACAAAAACACTTTGTTCAATTCAACAAATTTGTACGATTGGATAACGAGGGGTAACAGATTGAAGACCAAAAACAAAACTAGTTACAGCTTGACAAGGATGTAAAGCAGATTCTGATTTCCAAATCCATATATATACGATTTTTACATATTTAATATTACTAAATAATTAAATAGATTAATAATAATAGTAATATTAATATTAATAATAATTTTATAAATAATAATAATAATTAATAATAATATTATCAATAATGTTAATAATAATAATTTATAACAATAAAAATGATATTATTAATGAATATATCATAATGTTAATATTGATTTTTATTTTAATGGGTATTTATAATAATAATAATAATAATAATAATAATAATAATAATAATAATAATAATAATAATAATAATAATAATAATAATAATAACAACAACTAAAATCAAAATTTTACCCCTAATTACAATAATAATGATATCACTAATAATAACATTAATATTAGTAATTAAATGTATCCAATTTCATATATATATATATATATATATATATATATATATATATATATATATATATATATTATATATACATATAATAATAATATTGACATTGATGTTACTAATAATAATGAAAGTAATAACATAAATACTAATATAACAACTATAATTTAATTTGTAATTTCATATATTAATATTACATTTTACTAATTATGTAATATCTAATAATTATATTATATAGTTAATACATATAATATTTATATCTTTTATATATACTTCAATCATAATACTTCTTTATAGAAATCATATATATATTATTTATATGTTTTAATATTTACTTAATCATTCTATTTATTATTTTATATCTTTAATTCAAATGTTTATTTCTAGTACTTAAATAATATTTTATTTCGAATTATATTTCCAATCATTATAAATATATGTATCTATTTACAATTTGTTGTTCGTGAATCGTCGAGAATTGTCAAAGGCTAACTGAATACATATTAATAGTTCAAAAATTTTTGAGACTCAACATTATAGACTTTGCTTATTGTGTCGGAAACATATAAAGATCAAGTTTAAATTTGGTCAAAAATTTCCGGGTCGTCACAGTACCTACCCGTTAAAGGGATTTCATCCCGAAATTTGATTGGGATGGTCATGGCTGACAATAAGTATGTTTTCATGACGCATACGAGCTAGAAATTAGAGTTTTATCATCATTGAGTGATATGGATGAAACGATTTGTTTATGTGAAGAGTACGAGTGAAGCTATCACAAAAGAGTGAAATGAGAAAATGCAGGTTCATCTTAACCGGTGACGTAGTCACGGTTGATTTTCAGAATTCAAGGGATTTAGAGGAAATCTGCGTAATAAGATTTGGTTTTTCGGTATTTAAGAAAAATTAGGATCTTCTTTGGTTAAATGCAATAATCTATTTTGATTGCTTTGTCGGACATTTCCCTATAAATGAACTTCTTCCGCCCCATTATTTTCACAACTCTCATCTTTTATACTTCAATTCATATTTCCAAAACATTTGTCAAATTATCAGAAGTCACTGGAAAAGATAGAATTATCAAGAAAATATATTCCTGATTTTGTTTCGAGATTTAGTAGAATGTAAGAGTCGTGTAACATGACACATGATGACAGTAAGGTATGTGAATCATCACGTTCAATTAGAAACTCAGCATGACTTACTGTAATATAATCATGATGATCAAGTGTTATTATATTATACTAACTCATGCTTCAGTTCCCAACACTACTTCAAAACATTCAAATTTTAAATTCGAATTTTTCAGAATTTAGAAACTAAATTAGTTTCCTTTCTGATGTAACGCTGATATCGTGAACAGATAAATGATTTTAGATAAGCATAGTTATGAAAATATCTTCAGAAATATCGAGGATATTTATAATGAAAGATACGATGATATCTTAGAATTTCTAATATCGATGGATGATGATGAATATTGGTCCGTAAAAGTTTAGATTCAGGAGCAAGGTATTCGTTAATGACTTCAGCAGATACTGAATCATTTGGATTCTTTGAAGGCAGGTTTAGTCTTTGAGATTTGTCCACAGCCTCCTTCGTGGTTTGCTCAATTCGCTTTTCAGTTCCAATTTTTCTGAGCTTTACCAACACACTATTCTTTATCATCAAACTTTCGACTGTTAAAGTCGTTTACAGTTTTTGCTACTTCATCAGCACTTTCCAAGATTCAAAGAACTGATTTGTAAACTAGGTACTTTTCAGAATTTTGGGATGGAAGATCATAATTCTAAGAGACAAATGTTTACGTATACATATAACTGTTGCTGTAGAAACACTGCGAGATTCAAAATACTGATTTCTGATTTCTGGTAATTGGTATGGCAATTCTCATTACAAGATGCGGATGAGTATATGAATAGGTTTTAACGAACAAATATAATGGTTCTTCGGAGAGACTTAGGCCAATGAGTAATGAAGTTGCTGGTAAGTTTACTGCTAATGTAGTGGAATATAAACGGTTCTCCGGTAACGATGATGAAAGAGAAACTTATATATCAAGGTCATAATAAGACCAATCCGGATGAAAAGTCGAAGTTGACTTGTTGAAGTTGTGACAAAACTGGCTATTTTGAACAGGAGTTGTAAAGTTATTTTCGGTAATAATAATGCTAAAGGAATTAACACAGTTACGTGTTAAATGTTTACTCAGTTTCCGAGAGTTTTTCAGGTGCATAACTATATGCATAAATCTTTCCTTCCGTAGATGAAGTACGGTTGGTTCATCCTCTCGATTGAGGTGTTTTCAAGAATCATAAAAGGTTTGAACGTAGATTGTAATCGTCAAGATGCAAATGAGGTTTAAGATGGAATCAAGTGGCAAACTTGAAAAAATGTTTAGTTTCATATGTTATAATCAATATTTTAATTTATTTTAATTGTCCAATGTTATTAGTCCACAGTTAGTAATTCAATAATTCATATATAGTTTAATATGTAATATTCGAATTAATTAATACGTATCGTGACCCATTGTATACATGTCTCAGACGCGATCACAACTCAAAGTATATATATTATTTTGGAATCAACCTCAACCCTGTATAGCGAACTCAAGCATTACAGCATATAGAGTGTCTATGGTTATTCCAAATAATATATATAGATGACGTCGATATGATATGTCAAAACATTGTATATGTGTCTCGATATTTAAAGTGCGTAAAATAAATAACAGAAATTAAATGACGATAAATAAAATTGCGAGAATTAAAATTGCGATAATTAAATTGCGATAATTAAAATTGCGATAATTAAAATGTAACAGGGAATTAGGAATAGTTAGCTGGGAACAGTTAGCTAGGAATAGTTAGCGTGGATTCTTAACAAAATTTCTCATAGTTAATTTGTTTGTTTCTAACAAATTTTATTTTGTCAAATGTTTTCTTCATCATGCCACTTGTTGAATCTTGATACGTCAAAATCTAATATGAAATTGAATGAAAATGGTTATTCTGTGGTGAACGGATTCGTATATCTGTGGATGTAAGTAAGATAGTAAATGATTATTGAATCAGATTCGAAGAATGTACAGTGTAACTTATTAATGTGAAATTTAAATATTCCTCGGGTATTACCTACCCGTTAAAATGTTTTCACTATTAACAGTTTGTACAAAAGAATTTTTAATTACAATCTTAATAAAAACATATATACGTATATATTTTCTTCAGATGTAATCATGGATTTAATGAGTCAATATGATATTAAACTCATTTAATTTACCGTTAGAACAAGAATATATAATCTCTAAAACATTAGAGATTACATAATCGCTATGTCAAACGAAGATAAATGATGTACAACATCATGTAGAACGATGATTATACTCGAAGTACAGATGGTGATATTGAGGCATGTGATGTTGAGGCTTATGTTATTTGTGGTACTGGTGCCGATGTTGGTGGTACTGTTGGTGCCGGTGATGTTGCTGAAGCTGGTACATTTTGCACCATATTTTCCAAATTGATTACTCGAGCGCGAAGCTCGTTGAGTTCTTCCATTATTCCGGAATGATTGTCGGTCGGAACGTGCTGATGAATAAGGTTTAGAATTTTGGATAGAATATAATCGTGTCGAGCTACTATGGAAATGTGGCTGAAAATGGTGTTTCGGATAGGTTCACCGGTAAGTGCTTCAGGTTCTTCGCCAAGAGGGCAATGTGGTGGATGGAAGGGATCACCTTCTTCTTGTCTCCAATGATTGAGGAGGCTACGAACCCATCAGATGAATTAGGGATGGCTGATTGGCTGATTTATTCCGGTGATGCTGTTTTCGGAGCTTAGGTGAACATCCATGTCGGATTAGTTGTCGGGTTCTGAAGAACTTGAACTAGTGACGAGTTCCATTTCGTACTATTGAGTAAAGGGTTTTTCGGTATGAAATGATTTCCGGCTATCGGATGGTATTCTAATTATATAGAATATCTATATATATAGAACAAAAGATTTCATAGATTACGAAGGAATTTACGGAATATGTCAGACATAGTTTACAGTAACAGATACGCTAAGATATGAATTAGCAGATACGCTAAGATATGAATTTTGTCTATATACTTATTCATGCAATCAATGCAATCAAATGTGTCTAGACTAAGAATGATGCACAGCAATTTTTGACAAAAATGATAAGCAAAACTTTTGACATGCAGACACGATCGAAGTCCAGACTCACTAATGCATCCTAACGACTATCAGTTAGACACACTAATGCAGACCTGGTTCGCTAAGACCACCACTCTGATACCACATGAAGTGACCCGTCCTAATCTATAGGGACGAATACAATAACATATGGATACATTGCGAGGTATTTGACCTCTATATGATACATTTTACAAACATTGCATTCATTTTTAAAAGACAAACTTTCTTTAAATTGAAATTTGACGGCATGCATACCATTTCATAATACATCCAACTATAATTGACTTAATAATAATCTTGATGAACTTAACGACTCGAATTCAACGTCTTTCGAAATAAGCCATGAATGACTCCAAGTAATATCTTTAAAATGAGCTAATGCACAGCGGAAGATTTCTTTAATAGCTGAGAATAAACATGCTTTAAAGTGTCAACCAAAAGGTTGGTGAGTTCATTAGTTTATCATAAATAATTATTTCCAATATTTTAATAAACCACAAGATTTCTATTTCCATTTCTCATAAATATACGTCCCATACATAGAGACGAAAATCATTCATATGGATTGAACACCTGGCAATCGACCTTAACAAGATGCATATAGAATATCCCCATCATTCCGGGACAACTTCGGACATGATAAATTCGCCATCATTCCGGGACAACTTCGGACATGATAAATTCGCCATCATTCTGGGACAACTTCGGGCATGATAAATTCGAAGTTCTAAAGCATCCGGTACTTTGGATGGGGCTTGTTGGGCTCAATAGATCTATCTTTAGGATTCGCGTCAATTAGGGTGTCTGTTCCCTAATTCTTAGATTACGAGACTAAAAAGGGGCATATTCGATTCGATAATCCAACCATAGAATGTATTTTCGATTACTTGTGTCTATTTCATAAAACATTTATAAAAGCTGCGCATGTATTCTCAGTCCCAAAAATATATATTGCAAAAGCATTTAAAAAGGGAGCAAATGAAACTCACTATACTGTATTTTATAGTAAAAATATACATGATGATATTGAACTATGCAAGGTTGGCCTCGAATTCACGAACATATATCATTTGTATATATATTAAAACATATAATCATAACTGAACAAATTTATTTATTATATCTTAATTTATATATTATGTATATTTAATTTGTATATATATTCAAAATGATTAAGATTTATGTAGTTATATATCCATATTCATATACATAATTGTTTAGTGTAATGTTTAAAAATCAATAGTTTGTTATTTGTAAGTATTTATTTAAATAATATTAATAGGTTTGATATATATAGTTATGTGAAATATTGATATAATTATAGTATATTTAATAAGTATATTTTATGTACAAAGTATTTATCTACTTAAAAAGATAGTTTTTGATAATACTAATGATTTACTAATAATAATAATAATAATAATAATAATAATAATAATAATAATAATAATAATAATGTTATTAATAATAATACTAATAATAATACTAATAATGATGTTGTTAATTCTGATACTTATAATAATAATAATAGAAATCTTATTAATAATGATAATATTAGTAACCATGATAATAATAATAATACAAAATGGTAATAATGATAATACTAATAATAATGTTAATGATAATAATGATATTAATGATAATCCTAGTACTCATAATAATAATAATATTTATTTTAGTATTGTAATAATAATAATAATAATAATAATAATAATAATAATAATAATAATAATAATAATAATAATAATAATAAAAATAAAAGTTATAAAAACTACCTTATAAAACGGATTCGAAAAAAAAAAAAAGTAGGCCACTGCAGGGCTCGAACCCGTGACCTCCTGATAACCCGTAAACACCCTAAACCATCTAAGCCATCCTATTTTCCTGAATTAAATTGCTACTCAAATAAATATAACCTGTATTATTCAGTTTCCACTTAATTCACCTTCTTCACAAATTTTCAATCGGCCAAATTCAAAACAATCAATTTCTGAACAACTTAGATTCTTTAACTAAAACAGAAACGACTCTTAATAGTCAATTGGATTAATTAAAATAGAAGAGATGAAATTTTGAGCAATAACAGGCTCGTCATGAACTGGATGAGCCATAAATCGAATTTCAAATTCTAGACTGTTTTAGATGAAAGTTATAACATGAATTAGATAAATAAACGTTCCAAGAAACTTTGTGAATTGTCAATTTAACTTAAAACATTAAATTGATTACGAATTTTGCTATGAACATAACGTTTGACTTTTTGAAATAAAAGTTTGACTCAAAAATTAGAACTCGATACTAAAAATTGGAAGCTGGGACTTTCCAGATAGTTTGATTGAGAAATTCCTAACAACATTGCATTAAAACATTTTAAATTTTGTTTTGTAATCGAGTTATTTGAAAAACGAACTAAGAACAGGGTATTTGACTGTTTTCTTAAAAATTTTGTTTAAATTCAATCAGACAAGGGTTGTAATGGTTTTAATTGTTAATGATAAGGAATAACTGAGTGAGTTAATTAATAATACTGTCACACCCCCAAATAGGGCCTGGGGTATTTGTGACTAATTATATCAAATCACAGTTGTATAAACGAGAACGACTCTACATGAGACGTTTTATTGAGTTTTGCAGCGGAAGATAAATAGATTACATTGTATTTAATAAACAACGCATTAAATGTCTTTAATTGATATGATATGTAATGAAGACTCCAAGCATAGCAAGCAATCATCATCAAATTAGCAAATGCAAGTCCTTCAAATTATCCATGAATGACTCGTTAAAATGTTGCTTTCAATTAGCAAATACACAGCGGAAGCATTATGTATGACCTGAGAATAAACATGTTTTAAAAAGTCAACACGAGGTTGAGTGAGTTCATAGGTTTATCATAAATCAATAGTTCAATATAGCATTAGACCACAAGATTTCAGTTTAAAGTTGATTAATACCAAATATATTAATCGAAAGGGTTGCTGTTTGTAATATCGCGACTAAACAAAGTTACCCAGTGACACTTGTTATTCATGTCATTGAATAATTATTATGTAGTCAAAGACCAACGGTAAACTAACTAGAGACGTCACTCTCAGTAGCGCTACTCACAATAACTAAGCTTGCATCTTATACCTCAGCAATTAACGATATTACGGCAGGGATTTAGCAAGACAAAGTACGTATATAGCATAAAAGTTTGAGTACTTGTGTCTAACGTGTAAAACAATTATAAAAGTAGCGCATGTATTCTCAGCCCAAAAATATAGATAAAAAGGGAGCTATGAAAACTCACGATACTGTATTTCCTATTTCGTTGTAATTAAGC